>NC_072428.2:97119285-97740178 GCF_028878055.3 Symphalangus syndactylus | reverse complement strand
TACTATCTCCATTTTACAGATGGGGAAACAGTTCAGAGAGGATCAGGGGCACGCCCAAGGTTAGTAACATGCAGTTACAGGTGACCTGATTTCTGAGCATGTGCCTTTAACCATTGGGTTATGTAAGAAAATAATAGCGACTAAACGATGAAATATTTTCTTTAAAGATTATGGTGATACAAATATAAGAGATAAAAAGATGTGGATACACACATAGGACATATTGTAAATGATCTGCGTGCATACATACCGTATTTTCTTTATATTTGTATATGAGAATACATTTATATATCATATGCAAATATACACACATCTATCTAACAGCTACTTGATCAGGATGGGTAAAATTTTTATTTGGCAGGAAGAAAAATATTGATCCGTAAGTTATAGATCACTCTGATGGAGAAAAGATCAACTGACAATTTTTTCTTCTTTGCAAACCCTTAAGCCTTATCTATAAATTAGATGTTTATATACAAGATCTTTCTCTTGAGTATATAGGAGTCTATCATTGCAAATATTACCGAAAAGCAAAACAGGGTGTTAGTGGGTTTGAAACAAAACCTACAGGATGAGAGGCGGCATGATGGAGTAGAAAGAACACTGGACTAAGAGCCAGATTTTTTTCTAGAATCTGTCACTTACCAGCTAGGTAACCTTAGGCTACTTGCTCTCCTAGGTCTCAGTACGTGATATATAGAACATGGGTGGAATGGATCAAATAAGATCAAAGACCCTACAGTATGATTCAATTTTTTTTTCTTTAGTAAGAAACAACTTACTGAGCTTAGCTTAGCTGATAGAGAAGGACAGAAGAGAGTAGAAATCCAGGCAGGTAAGGAGCAAGTTAGGAGTTGTGAAAGACTATCTGGACCCTGAGCTAAGGTAAAACTTTAAGAAGTTTCTCCCAGTCCTGGGATTTTACTACACTTTAGTAGGTTATCTCTAGGATCTCATTTATGAAATATTTTCTTTTATGCCAGGAGTATGAACAAATGTCTTGCAACATTTTTATTACATGTGTATTTCCCCATTCATACTATCAAATTTCTGGATCTAAAACTAAACGACTAAAAAGTAGATTACTGCAAGGGTAAAATGAGCCACTGCTTGGCTTGAAACACTGTAATTGGTTCTTCAAGACCTTAGAAGTTCCGTCACTAAAGAACTAATGCTAATACATGGTTGTGATACTTTTCACATTCAGCACTTTTAATATACATTCATTAATTTTATGTGAAATCAAAAGTAGTAAAATTGTCATTAAACATTAATGAAACTAACGGTTACAAAGGCGAAAACTAAAAATAATTTATTGGCTTTGGTTTCTAAATTGCTGTTCCAGTGCCTCAATGAAACACTTTTGCACCCATGCTGTACTGTAAACATGATTTATCCACTTATATTTATTTAGTTCACGGCTCCAATTCAGGGCAATAAAACAAAGGTAAAACCCGAGACGAGGCAGGACAGGTGTTAAAAGTATAATCGTTGCTTTATTATATCTGTAATCAACAGAATCAAAAGTATAGGCGCCTTTTCTTTTAGAAGGCAAGAAAAAGTTATTTCACTTGTACACGTAACAGAGTTTTATATAAAATGTTATTTTAATACTGTCATTATATACTACCTAATTCGTTAGGTGAGTTTATTTTCAAAGACTTTCAAAACTTTTTAATGTTCAGAAACCTTTTTCCATTTTACATTAGGAGCGATCCAATATTTATCACAGTTAACGATTTGAAGGTTTCCTACCTCTGAGGAGGAATAAAAGGTAGGCAGAAGATTAAAATGAGTCCTATTTCGGCATAAAGAAAGGTTGCCACTGCCGCCCATTGGAGTGTCATTTTTTTTTCTTCACACCTAAATGGAGAAACACTTATTTTATCTTGCTTCCTTTCAAACAAAACCGGGTTCAAGGCCCCGAGGCGCAGCGTTTTTGTCCAGGGGATGGACCGTGTCCCACCTTCCCCCACCTGGGGAGGCCGGCACTGACCCCGGTCAGGAAGGGGGAAAGGGTGCCTCGGGAAGCGGGTGTCGCCACCTCCCTGTGAGTCGTGGGAACTGGCGAGGCGGCCTGCTGGCCACTGCCTTTTCCGCCAGCTTCGCGGCGACAGAAGCCCAACACCTCCCTCCACCAACGCCCGGCTTCCCGGTCCTCCCGCTCCCAGAAGGCGCCGCGGGCCCTCGACCACCGCGCCGTGGACCGGGCCGGGCCGGGCCGGGCCGGGCCAAGCCAGCTCCGCGGGATTCTCCAGACCAGGCAGCGGCGCTCTCCCTCCGCGACCCAGCGCCCCACGGGTCCCCGGGTCGCGGCCGCCCTTACCCGCCGACAGCCCGCCTGGCTCCCCGCGCTGCTCTGCGGCCGCCGACGCGTGGGACGTCAGACGCCGCGGCCGGGCGGGGGAGGGGAGCCAGGGCCCCACCCCGCCCGCGGGTTCTTCCCAGCTGAGATCACAGGCGGCGCGACCACGTTTATTGGCAACAATTGTTTTCTAATTGGCGGCGGGTCAGAGAATGAGTTAGACTTTTGACCTGATGCTTGGGGGTCGGAGCGCAACTTCTTCAGGAGGGTAGACTTTCCACTGCTAAGTGCGGCCCCGGCGGGAGGGTGCCCGGGTCCAGGTCTAAGGAGCGGCGCCGAGCGGCGGGGCTAGATTGGGTGGTGCAAAGTCAGCGAACGCGCTTAAGACGCACTCCTTTCCGGTCACCTCCTCTCTCTTCATGGTGGGAACCGTTTGTGTCCAGAATTAAGCTATATTTAATAAAGGGCCAGGATGAGGTGGTCGTGCAGCATTTTGTTCTGGAGAAGCTAGGATCAATTGTATGTCACAACATATTCCGTAGGCGTTCCCGTTCCCGTCCATGGGCTGGGAAGAGACAGTAAACTTTATTTACCGTGATGTTTGGGGACTGGTACGAAAGGTGGGTATGGGGATATTCTTTCAATTACTATTTTCCAGCTTTTCAAACTGTGCGTGTACATTTAAGTTGCTGAGTTTTTTTCAATATTGACAACGTATCAGGAATTTAATAAAAGTACTATCCTGGTGACAATTATTCGGGGAATAGTAAACAAATATTGAAAATGGATAATTATAGACTATAAAACATTCAAAAACACATTTAAGTTGGTGCTTTTTCTTAATTTATCACAAATATTCTGGAGCACATGTAACAGAAAAAACAGAAAAATAGACTTTGAACATAAATTAACCATAAAGTTTTTTTTTTTTTTTTTTTGAGATGGAGTCTCCCAATGTCGCCCAGGCTGGATTGTGGTGGTGGGATCTCGGTTCACTGTAGCCTCTGCCTCCCAGTTTCAAGCGATTCTCTGGCCCCAGTCTCCAGAGTGGCTGGGATTACAGGCACCTGCCACCATACCTAGCTAATTGTTGTATTTGTAATAGAGACAGGGTTTCACCATGTTGGTCAGGCTGGTCTCGAACTCCTGGACTCAAGTGATCTGCCTGCCTTGGCCTTCCAAACTGTTGGGATTACAGGTGTGTTAGCCACCGCGCCCAGCCAGGAAGTTACTTTTTTTTTTTTTTTTTGAGACGGGAGTCTTGCTCTGTCGCCCAGGCTAGAGTGCAGTGGCGCAGTCACAGCTCACTGTAAGCCCCACCTCCCAGGTTCACACCATTCTCCTGCCTCAGTCTCCCGAGTAGCTGGGACTATAGGCGCCCACCACCACGCCCAGCTAATTTTTTGTATTTTTAGTAGAGACGGGGTTTCACCGTGTTATCCAGGATGGTCTCGATCTCCTGACCTCGTGATCTGCTCGCCTCGCCTGCCAAAGTGCTGGGATCACAGGCGTGAGCCACCGCGCCCGGCCAGGAAGTTACTTTTAATCAAAAGTGTTAGAACTTCTTGCCCATCCACAATGGTTCCTTCCAAACACCGAGCACATTACTCTAGTGATGATGCTGTGCTCACAACACTAGGGTAATTCAATTCAGAGTTCTGACCATACCTCCCTATTTTGTACAGTATTCATAGAAAATGAAAAAGCCAGTTATCTTTAAAAAAAAATGCATTAACTGAAAAGTGAAAACAGAATGTACTGAGAAGAAAGATGGCACCACAGTGCTTATGTTAAAATGGATTCATTCAATATTCCCAAACGTGAATTAAACAGTTTTACATAATTGTTTCCTTATAACAGTTTTCATGTTGGCAAAACAAAATAATACTTTAATTATGAACGGTTTTATTTCAGTCTGAGATACTTAATTCTTGCAGTGCATGCCCACCAATAACAAAATCTATTAATAACACTCCCAAACCATGGGACTTTAAAGTTACAGTCAACGGCTGAGAGGCATAAACGTAATATCATTAAACACAGAGTATGAAAATTAGGTTTTAAAATTAAAAACAAAACCTGGTTACTATTCTCTAGGAAATATTTCAAATATATAATAATCTCAGGTTGGCCACCAAATTTCCTATACTTAAGATATGGTAGATTGCAGTTAATTTTATTTTTTTAGGTAGCAGGTATATTTATTAAGCTTGCAATCTTTGGAGGATCTAGAAGTTTTGAAATGTGCCAAATTTAATGTCATTAACCAACTGGAATTTTTAAGGTAAGTTCTGAGTGCAATTCTATTCAGAATTTCCTGTTCTTTTTCATTTTGGATGGATGTTGGTATTTGTTCCACCACTTTTTTGCACCTGCATACTTCTTGTTAACTTATAGATACTATGAGCCATACTTTCTTAGTATTAAATTTTATTTTAAAATGTTAAAAACATGATTAGGAAAAAATTCCCACTCTACCCATCCCCCCCAATATCTATATAACAGGATTCTGAGCAGTATTTGTCAATGTTTGCCTAGGATGATCAGGATGTTTGAACCACTAGGAGTTTTCTTAAACTGTATATTTCTGGGTCTACCCCAGATCTACCGAATCAGAATCTCCGAGCCTGGTGTCTATGACTGATTTTTAAAAAATGCTCCCAGGGATTGTTTTTATACTAAAATTTGAGAGCTACTGGTTTAAGGTACAAAATATGACCTTCTGTGGTTTCACTGTGGGTCTAAAAGTATATATTAAAATTATTTGGGAAGTCTAGTCAAATGCCATAATGGTCTGTAAGGTAATCTATGATTGCTGATGTGCTTGACAGAGCATTAAATACCCTTTTTTCCTGCCTTGAAGTTATCTTTTCCATCATGTACATTAAATGTTGATGGAAACACATGTAAGGAGTCCCGAGTTCAAGAGCAATGTCAACCCAGTCCCAGATGCATTTCAGTGGGGTTTCCTCATATCCAGCAAACATGGCCGGGTTTGCTAAGAGTCCTCTTGCAACCATCACACCTACAAATTAAAGCACACCATATTTGTCCATACATTAAAAACCCCGGTTATTAGTTCAAGCTCAATGAAGCAAACAGAATATTTTTTTAAAAAGTATTATCACAAGGTTTTGTAATGCCTTTATTACATTAGTATGTTTAATTCGATTACAAAAGAATTAATTTTGGTACCTTTTGTAAACCAGGAAAGTTTAAATGTACTTATAGAAATCTTTATTTTTTAAAGATTTCTACATTAAACAATTAGTCTTTAGTTTTTCTTTAGGGTAAATCTGGATTGTCATAAATTGGGCTGCTTAAAGTTCAGTTTATCTATATTCTCCCATCTAGCAATCATAGGGCTTGGCATGCCAATAATTTAAGGGAATAATGAAACTGCATAGCAGTTCTGGGGTTCCTTTAGCTCTTATAATTCTCGAGTTCACTTACTCTCATTTCTAGGTGCTTTATTTTACTAGTAGGCTATCTGGAAAATTCTTCACTGGTCACTAGATATGATGGTGTCAGAAAAGTAACTGAATTAATTTATCCCAGTTAAGATAATCCATGTTTTTCTAGGTAGAAAACTTAACATCATTTTAATAAATCGCTTAGCTTAAAACAGTACAGTGGGAAAATATGGCTTAATGTTAAACAAAACAAATGAAAATCAAATTAACATTACTTCCCCACTCTCATTTCTTCCCCCCCAATTAAAAGAACCCAAGTACTTATTTCTTACCATCTGTCCCAGTAATCCGCCACACATTTTCTGCTTCCTTTAAGCTTCTGATGTCTCCATTAGCAATTACAGGTATAGACATATTTTCCTTAATTATTTTAATGGAATCATAGTGCACTGGCTGATGTCTTTCTTCAGCAGTTCTTCCATGGACTGTAATCCAGGAAACTCCTGTTGCTTCAGCCTTTCGACAAAGATCTACAGTTCTTTTAAGGTCATCATGGATCCTACAATTTCAAAATTACATTTGTCTGTTCACAGCCCACAAATCTTAATGCTAACATTAACTGACTAAAATGATATTTCATCTACTAAATTAGTTAGCTTTGCTATATCATACTATTACTCTATGTCATTATCAGCAAGGTTTTCTTCAGGGATCAGTTCCTACACAAGACCTCAAATTTAGCTATTTCACTATTGACAACAAAGGACAAAAAACAAGTTTTATCTTAGACCTAGTGCTTCTATGTTTTGGCTTTGATAAATGAAAGAGCCATGAAAGTACTGTCACAGATGAATTTAAACCTTAATATTTGCTGTGCATGCCCCCATCCCCAAGTGGGAGAACATAATACTTTATCTTGAAATATGTTTTCAGGCTGGGCACGGTGGCTCACTCCTGTAATCCCAGAACTTTGAGAGGCTGAGGCAGGCGGATCACTTGAGGCCAGGAGCTCAAGACTGGCCTGGCCAACATGGCGAAACCTCGTTTCTACTAAAAAATACAAAAATTAGCAAGGTGTGGTGACATACACCTGTAATCCCAACTACTTGAGAGGCTGAGGCATGAGAATTTCTTGAACCTGGGAGGCAGGGGTTGCAGTGAGCCAAGATCGTGCCACTGCACTCCAGCCTGGGCAACAGAGTGAGACTCTGTCTCAAAAAAAGAAATATGTTTTCAACCCGTCACGGAAAAACTGATTCCTGGTTTATTTTCTTTTCATTGTGAAATTTTAGTGCAAATATTTTTCCTATTTTCTAAACTTGGCACCAGTAATGTTTCTTAACATTAAATACTACATAGCCAAAGTTGAAAGTTTTGTGAAACTTAAATGGAGGCTTTAACTTTTGTTAAAAGTACAAAGAGTAAGTTTTTCAGGACTATAAATGAAATTTATGGTATATATTCTTTTACTGAATGTCTTATTTTCAACATTTCCATACACCAGCTACCAATTTATTTAGGATAGACACTCCCAACGGCATCAGACAAAAGCAATAATCTTTCACTTCCTAAGTAATGGATTATCCTATCAATAAATTGAAATATTGTCTTTACCTTATTTTAATAGAAACTGAAAATCCAGGGGTTTCCACTTGATTTCTTACTTGTTTCACCATGTCTCGAACAAGCTCTGGCTTGTTTATTAAGCAAGCCCCATAACCTTCTGCCATTGCCCACCTTTGTAAAGCAAACACATGAACAAGTGAATTATAAATAACTGGAAGAGAAGACAAAATTCTGAAAGCACCGAAATGTAAGTGCATCCATTTCTCTAGTGATCTGGAATAGAAGCAGATTTTAAAAATTCATAGATTCAACATTTCTAAGTGGATCAATATAAGATTAGGAAAACATGTTCCCAGATCAAAAAGTACTCAGGAGAAATGGTTTTCATTGGCAAGTGAGAATATTAAGTTAAAAGTCATTCAACCAAAACAGGTTTAAATATTTGAAGTAATTGCAATGACTTCAGATTTTAAAAATTCCAAATTTGACGTTTATTGTGTATAACAAGAGGTTTTATTAGTCTCAATAGTGGAAAGATATTTTTGGCTAACAGCATTCCAATACCACTAAACAGCTTATTTAACCCTCCTAATGAGTATACAAGTATGTCTAATCTGATTTGGATTACACTATACTTAACAACTTTGCTTTTATTCTTTGGACACATTTTGAATTACTGATAACCTACTACAGTGCCAGTAAAGTAGAACTATTATTGTCAGGCTGGGCGCAGTGGCTCAGGCCTGTAATCCCAGCACTTTGGGAGGCCGAGGCGGGCAGATCACCTGAGGTTGGGAGTTTGCAACCAGCCTGACCAACATAGAGACACCCCGTCTCTACTAAAAATATAAAATTAGTCGGGCGTGGTGGTGCATGCCTGTAATCCCAGCTACTCAGGAGGCTGAGGCAGGAGAATCACTTGAACCTGGGAGGCGGTAGTTGTGGTGAGCCGAGACCGCACCACTGCACTCCAACCCGGGAAACTCTGTCTCAAAAAAAAAAAAAAGCAGTATTATTGTCAAATTAAGTACACCCTATCAACACCCAGTTACTTAAACCCAACCAAGTAACTGTGGTATAGAAAGAAAAGGTGATTATAATAAGGTATTTTTATAAGAAGAATTAATTAGGAGAAAATATGTGGTGATTTCCTAAGTCAAACAATCTGTTTTCAGAGCAAGTATATCTGACATGACAGTAAAAACACATTTTAGGGATTGCTGTAAACATTAGATTCTCATATAACTACTTACGGATGAGATTCAAGGCACAGCCACATAAAAATTCTATTGGTGAGGGGAGACAAAACACCTGTCAAAGGTCTACATATCGTTTCAGTCATCAGAAAAGACCTTTGAATTTATGTTTCTAAATTACATTTCCCTATATTTTCTTCCTTCTTGTTTTGAGCCCTGGGACTGTAACTCTATTTTCTTTTTAATTTTTGGAAAACTAGAAAGATATTTTACCATGTTCACATAGTTTTTTTTCTACTCTTTTGGAAAATTCTTCCAACTTCTTTTAGCTTTACCTCTGAGGGCAACCACAGTTAACGTCTATTCCATTCGCATAAGGACAGACTATACGAGCAGCATCAGATAAAAGTCTTGCATCGTTAGCAGCAAACTGAACAATCAATGGGCAATCACCTGACAAAATGAATAGCTCAACATTAAAATTCACAGGAAAAAACCCCGCGCACACACACACCAAACTTTAATGTTTGTACAGGATAAAATAGCAATAACGATTTTTAGACTAAGAAGCATCTGTCCAAATAATATAACATTAAAAAATTTAAAATATTTAAAATTAAAAGCAATTTACACTCGGTAAAAAATTCAAACAGTACAAAATTTGATAAATGAAAACAATTCTAATACTTTTGACAAAATAGACCCTCTTCCCAAAGGTGAGAATTAGTTTATTGCATTCCAGAACAATTTTTTTGTATACCTGTAAAATTTAAACAAGTGTGAACATTCTATATATACCACTATGCCTACCGTTCCTTTCTTTCCTCATGTATCTGGGAGATGTACTCAGACCTATTTTCTTCTTTATAGTGGGATATTCTGCTGTATGGATGGACCATATAGTGTATTTTTAGACTGTTTCACATGCTCTGAGTATATTCATAGGGTAAATTCTTAGGAGAATTGTTAATAGGCATTTAACATACAACATTGTGATAGACATTACAAAATTATCTTCCAAGAGTTTGCCAATATAGACATATACCAATATGGATAAAAGTTCTTGTTTCCTCATAACTTATCATACAGTGTATATCCAACATTTGAATATTCTAATTTGTGAGCTCTCTTCATATTCTTTGTATTTTTCCGTATATAATTTTTCCATTAGTTGTTCCTTTTATTTGTAATTTTTTTATAAAACAAAGAAATTAGTATTGCTATCTATCATGTGTTATAAATATTCTCCTCAGTTTTTTGTCTTTGAGTATATTTGTGCTCTTACATATAAAGGTTTAATTTTTTTTTTTTTTTTTGAGACAGAGTCTCTGTCACCCAGGCTGGAGTGCAGTGGCACAATCTCAGCTCACTGCAAACTCTGCGTCCCGGGTGCAAGTGACTCTCTGGCTCAGTCTCCCAAGTAGCTAGGATTACAGGCGACTGCCACTATGGCCAGCCAATTTTTGTATTTTTAGTAGAGACAGGGTTTCACCATGTTGGTCAGGCTGGTCTCGAACTCCTGACCTCAGGCGATCCCCCCACCTTGGCCTCCCAAAGCACTAAGATTACAGGCATGAGCCACTGCCTCTGGCCCAAAGGTTTAAATTTTAATATAGCCGAATGTATTAAAGCTTCCTAGGTTTTAAAGAACATATTTTTCTTATCCTTGGGTCGGTGTTATAAACTCTGTTTAGATGTATTTCAACATTTGTTTTGAGGAATACTTGTATGAGATTCACTGGGTGTTTATAAAAATGCAGATTTCTGGGCATCATCCTAGTTGCACTGATTCAAGATTCCTATGGCAATCCACTGATTTACAGGATTATGATGGTTTAGGAGAATTTGTTTTATTCTTTATGGAGATGTAAGGTGCCTTCCCTTTTGTAACTCAAGAGAGTTACAGAATTTCAATTTAATAACCATTTATTGGTCTAATATATTTCCAACACTGTACTAGATGCTGAGGATACAAATCAAGCTATTTCTAAAGCTACAGCCCTCAAGGAGGCCGAACCTAATGGGAGAAACAGGCATACAAAGAGGAAATCATAGTGCAGTAGAATTAAGTGCAACATAAGAGCCTGTGCTTAGCAGGGAGGACATGAGTAGAGGATGATCAAAAAAAAAAAAAAAAAAAAGATTCATGGCTACAAATATTGAGAGCTGAATGAAGAAACATAAACTACAGTTTGCAAGAGAGAGAGAGGGGTC
This sequence comes from Symphalangus syndactylus, assembly GCF_028878055.3. Lineage (NCBI taxonomy): Eukaryota > Metazoa > Chordata > Mammalia > Primates > Hylobatidae > Symphalangus > Symphalangus syndactylus. The sequence continues at coordinate 97,729,484 of NC_072428.2, read as the reverse complement.
TGGTGTGAGAAGACAGGGTATGTTCAAGGACTTAAAATAACTTAGGAATTTTGAAGGATAAAGTCAGTGGGCTGTGGGGAGAAACTGAAGGAAGATAAGGCTGCAGAAGATGTATTCAGAGGTCAGATTATGAAAAACTGTGTATTATCTTTAGGTGCTGAAATTTTAGTCTTTAAGCCAGTAGTTCTCAACCTTTAACAAGCTCAGAATTACCTGGAGAGCTTTTAAAACACAGATTGCTAGACCACATATCCAGAATTTCTGATTTAGTACACCTGTAAATCTCCATTTCTAACAAGTTTCCAGATAATACTGATGCTGCTGGTCTGGGGATCACACTTTGAGAACAGTGAGAGAAAAATTTACATGTTCAATAGGTCACTTTGGTCTCCTTGGAGGATCGTTTGGAATGGTACAAGACTAGAGGCAGTGTGACAGGAATCTACTCTAGTAGCCCTAGTGAGAGGAGAGGGTTTCAAAGTGACCTTACACTTTGGTATATACACTGATAGTTTACAAGGCATTCAGTAATAACATGTAAAAAATACTTATTAAAAACACTGAAGAACTAAAGCTTTTTCACATAAAATCTCTAAATTGTGTTTCTGATTAGACAATAGTTGAGTTTGTAAACAAATTTAAAAGTTTTACAAAGTCAGTACACTCGGTTTCACATACCTTGATTTGTGGTAAATTCGCTGTCTCTGGCTTTTATAGATTTGACAAAATCAGCAGCAATTATCATTGGTGTGTAACACAGATCACAACTATATTTTCTTACTAGTGTCCTAAAAGCCAACCTGTGAGCATATAAAACCTTAATTATGCATTTAGAAACACCACAAATATATTTTAGTGCATTGTTAAATATTTGTCAGAGAAAGTTCTACCTATGGGGAGATGGAGGAGATTTACTCTTCCCTATTATTCCTGCTAAGTATTACTAAAAACCCTGGATATTATATATAAAACAAACACAAGGAAATTTTGAAAGGTGAAGAAAAGATGTCCAGACAGGCTAGTGACCTCAGGACCTGAGGAATGACAGGGTGGTGAGTTCTCTGGGTTTTATTTTTGTCTCAAATATCCTAGACTTGAAGAAGCTGGCCACCTGGAAACAACAACGGATGCAGACAAAACCAGCCCCAACAAAAGCCTTCTCTAACCAAAGGACCAGGAAAACGTTCTGTCTGACCTAGTAAGACAGAAAACTTTTAGACAGTTCTACTCCAGGCAAATACTGTAGAAAAAGCTATGGCTTTATCTCCATTAGCAAAGGCCAAGTCGGAATCCTAGACTTCTACCCTCCAAAGGCTGTAACAAGGTGCTCCAACATTCTACTGATATGGTGTCCGAGAAGGCCAGGTAAGGATCTGAAACTTTCATCTCTGGTGGCCAGTGAGGTCACTCCCAGCCCAGTGGTATCAGTGGAGGCCACAAGGGGAGCCTGGACTTCCATGCCTGCCAGCAGTAATGAAGCACTCTTCTCCCTCCCTGCTTGGTGTGGTATCAGAGGAGGCATAGTGGAGAGCCAGGACTTTCATTATTGCCCAGCATATATGAGGCTACCCTCACCATGGGGAACTGGAACTGTCATCCCTGCCCAGCAGTAATGAGGAGCTCCTCACCCACCAGATGTCGAAGGAGGCCAAGTGGAGAACCTGGACTTCTATCAGATAGCAATGAGGTGGCACCACTCCCCTACATCATTCCCTGCCGGTGTGTTGTCAGAAAAAGCCAGTTAAAACAGAAGGTGCAATAGTCAAAATCAATTAATGTAATCCATCATATTAACAGGCTAAATAATAAAAATCACATGATCATACAGATGCAGAAAAGGCATTTGACAAAATACACTCATAGTTAAAAAAAAAAGCTAACTCTCAGAAAACCAGAAGTAGAGGGAACCTTCCTCAGTTTGATAAAGTGTATCCACACTTTTGCCTTAGGCAGCAACAAGGTAAGGAAGTCTGCTCTTATCACCCTTATTCAACACAGCGCTGAAACTTCTAGTCAGGCAATAAGGCATGATAAAGAAACAAAAGGTATATGATCAAAAGGAAGAAATCCAACTGTCCTTATTTGCAGATGACATGGTTGTTTATATAGACTCTAAAGGAATTTACAAAAAAACTAGAACCAACAAGTGAGTTTAGCAAGTTTTCAGGATATAAGATCAACATACAAAAATCTATTTCTATGTGCTAGCAATAAACATGTGAACACCAAAAATTAAAAATTCTATTTACAAACATGCTCAAAACAAACCTGGGTGTCTTACAAAACATGTACAGAACTTGTATGCTGAAAACTACACAATACTGATGATAGAAATCAAAGAAAATCTTAATCAATGGAAAGATATACTGTGTTCATGGATTGGGAGACTCAACCTAGTAAGCAAGTCAGTTCTTCCCAAGTTGAGGTATAGGTTTCACACAGTTCTTATGAAAATTCCAGCAAGGTTTTTTGCAGAGATAGACAAGGTCATTCTAAAATTTATTTGTAAAGCAAGGGAACTAGAATAGCTAAAACAATTTTGAAAAAGTAAATAAATTGGGAAGAGCCAGTCTACCTGATTTCAAGACATATTATAGAGCTATATAGTAAAACTGTGTGGTATTGGTGGGGAAAAAGATACAAGATCAATGGAACAAAATAGAAAATGCTGATTTCTCACACAGAAGCAAAGAATTAGAGGAGAGATAGCCTTTCTTTTTTTATTTTTTTTTTGAGATGGAGTTTTACTCATGTTGCCCAGGCTGGAGTGCAGTGGCGCGATCTCGGCTCACTGCAACCTTCGCCTCCCAGGTTCAAGCAATTTTCCTGCCTCAGCCTTCCAGCAGCTGCGACTATTGGCATGAGCCACCACGCTGACTAATTTTTGTATTTTTAGTAGAGACGGGGTTTCACCATGTTGGCCAGGCTGGTCTCGAACTCCTGACCTCAAATGATCTGCCCACCTCGGCCTCCCAAAGTGCTGGGATTAGGATTTGATGGCGTGAGCCACCGTGCCTGGCCAATAGCCTTTCAAAAATGGTGCTGGAGTAATTGGACATCCACAGGCAACCTAACCTAAGCCTCACACTTACATAAAAGTTAATGCAAAATTGATCACGGACTTCAATGCAAAACATAAAACTATAAAACTTTTAGGGAAAAAAACTTAGGAGAAAATATTCAGGATCTGGAGCTACATAAAGGTTTCTTATACCTGACATCAAAAGCACAATTTACAAAAGGAAAAATTGATGTTAGACTTCATTAAAATGAAACTTTTGTTCTGCAAAAGATCCTGTCAGGAGCATGCAAAGACAAGCCATATACAGGGAGAAAATATGTGCAAATCACATATCTGACAAAGCAGAATATATATCTAGAATATATAAATAACTCTCAGCACTCAATAGAAAACAAGAAAACAAACAAATGGACAAAAGCACTTGAATAGATACTTCTACAAAGACAACATACAAATGGCCAATAAACACACAAAAAGATGTTCAGCATCATTAATCATTAGGGAAATGCAAATTAAAACTGCAATGAGATACCACTTCATACCCATTAGGATGATTATAATAATAAAAAAAAAACTCCCAGAACATAACAAGTGTTGATGAGGTTGTGGAGAAATTAAAACTCTTGTTCATTGGTGGTGGTAAGGTAACATGGTGCAGCTGCTATGGAAAGCAGTATAGTAGTTGCTCAAAAAATTAAACATAGAATCACCATATGATCCAGCAATTCTACGTCTGGGTACATAGTCAAAAAGAATTGAAAGCAGGGTCTCAGAGACCTGTTATGTACCATGGGTATTTGTATATGGGTATTTGTACACCCATAGTTCATGATAGTATTATTTGCAATAGCCAAAAGGTGGAAGTTATCTTGTGTTCTATCAACATATGAATGGATATCAACAGATGAATGGATAAACAAAATATACATAAAATGGAATATTATTCAGCCTTAAAAAGGAACAACAGTCTGATATATGCTACAACATGAATGAACCTTGAGGATGTTATGCTGCATAAAATATTAGCAAAATAAATCCAGTTCTGAACAAATACGTATAAGACTTATATGAGGTACCTAGAGTAGTGAAATTCATGGAGGGAGAAAGTAGAATAATGGTTGCCAGGGGCTGCTGTGGGGAACAGTGGAATGGGGAGTCATAGTTTAATGTGATAGAATTTCCATCTTCTAAGATGAAAAGAGTTTTAGAGATCAGATGCACAACAATGTGAATGTAGTTAAGACTACTGAACTGTATTCTTAAAAATGATTGAGAGGTAAATTTCATTTTACGTATATTTTATAACAAACTTAAAAAAAAAAAAACTCAATAGTAAAAGAGCAAACAACCCAATTAGAAGATGAGCAAAAGATACGAAGAAATATGTCTTTGAAAACTGAACACACAACTACCTCAGGATCCATAATTGCACTCCTATTTGTCCCAAGACTTAAGTTCACATAAAAATCTATACATCAATACTTATATCTATTTAATATCCATTATATACTTATAGGTAGGAGTTACAACCACCACCATTTTTATAGATATAAAAAGTGCAGCTCAGAGAAGTTAACTGTTTACTCAAGATCACATATATACTAGGCAAGTAGTAGCATCATGTCTCAATTCTAAATCATGATTCCAAAGCTAGGAGTTTGAAGTTCCCATACGGTGGGTAGTCTTATAGTACTTTTAAAAAGTCAGAGCATAAAAGGGAAATTTCATCTTAGTTCATTAACCATTTAGCAACACTTACTTTGAATATCGAACCATTGGGGCACAGACTTTTACCAGCTGTCCAGAATGAAACATTTCTATGGGATCTTTTTTTCTTTCCTGACATATTGTGGTTTGCATGCAGTCACTCTTCATTAATACAGATATGTTTCAAATCTGAAAAAGACAATAAGCTTGTATAGAGAAAATATGCTTTCACTATATTAATTCCATTCTAACAGTTTTAACTGCTAACAACATATATTTTTTATCAGGCTTGTAGGTTCAGAAATTTTTTTATTAATAGCTTATTTTCACAGTATCCAATATGATACTATAGAATGCTGCCTCTATTTGTAAGATAAATAGATGTGGAAAACTACCCAAGATAGTTGTGGAAAAACAAGATGTAGAAGACGAGAATTTTTTCCCTAGTTTACCATGTCGTAAGTTTTCATGTTATTTAAAAATTTTTTACATGTTACTTTGTTGGGATTGGTAAGCCCACAAATTTGGTTTGAATTATTTTATATATGATACTCGACTGGCATTTGGAAATACCTTGTTTTATTCAGGAAAGTTAAATGGCATTAATAGAGCAACTGTTAAGTAGTCAGTGTTTTGAAAGATATCCTGGTGCTTTTATTGTAATTCTTGAATCCTGTTCTGTCTGTGAATCAGAAGATAAACAAACGTTAATTATTTTTAAAAATTTTAATGCGATATTATCTAGCGAAAATTTCAATTATAATTCTACAATTGCATTGTAAATCACTTTTATACCCCAAGAGGTACAGGTACGAGTGATGAAATTATGGAGTTTATAAATGTTTTACATTTGCTATACTTAAAATCCTACCATTTCACAGTGTTGGCTACTTTTCATACTCCAGTCTTTGGCCTTAGTAACTTAGAAACAGGTATGTATGAAGGAAAAATGAAGCAGAAAAAAGCAACAACAAAAAAGAATCAGATATGGGCCAACTTTAGAATGGTCTAATTGCTCAAACTTTAGAGTCTTTAACCTTTAGGCATGGAGTTGAAATTAAAAATAGCCAAGGTACTTAAGGATGTCAGGATCTTACAAGAAACCGCTGGAAGCACCAATATTTAAGTAACAGAGGAAAAGGGGAGAGCAAAAGAGACTGAAGATGAACTTTGGAGCTGGGAGGAATAAACCTAAAGAGTGATACTCAGAAACCAAGAGAGAGACCATTATGAAGGAAGGAGGGGATAGGTATATTAAACATCAGAGAAAAGTAAGGCAAAAATAAAGTGTGCAATGGCAACAAGGTCATTAGTGATTTTAGCAATAATTATTTCATTTTTATCCACTCCTGCAGTCATAGTAAATGGCATACAGAAGGCCTCAATATTTATTTGCTGAAAGAATAAATCAGCAGCTTTCAGGGGGCTGGGCTCACACCTGTAAACTCAGCATTTTAGGAGGCCAAGGTGGGAGGCTTAAGGCCAGGAGTTCGAGACCAGCTTAGGCAATATAGTGAGACCCCCATCTGTAAAAAAATTATAAAAATTAGCTGGGCGTGGCAGCAAGCGACTGTGGTCCCAGCTACTCCAGAAGCTTGGGCAGGAGGATCCCCTGAGCCCAGGAGGTTGAGGGTCCAGTGAGCCATGATCCTGCCACTGCACTCCAGCCTGGGTGACAGAGGTAGACCCCAACTCAACAAAACAAAACAAAACAATCAGTAGCTTTCTACCTTAGTTGTACACTACAATGACCCGAGGAGCTTTTAAGAATTAGGATGCCCAAGCCATACCCTAGACCAATTAAATCCAAATGCCTGGGCTCAGGATGCAGGCATCAGTGTTTTTATTAAAGCTCTTCAGGTGATTTCAATGTGCAGCTAAGCTTGGAATTACTGGAATAAGTAAATCCAAAGATTCCAAAGCACCTGGTACAATTGTTTGTTTAAATAGGTTCCTACCTTACCTATTGGCTCCTTTTAGGATATGGATTGAGTCTTATGTTTGTAAACTCATGACAGCATGCAGAGTAGGGGGGTCAAAACTTTCACTATATGAATGAATATTATTCACTCTTTTAAAATCTTCCACTGGGGGGAATAAAGCCAAGGAAGGAAAAACAATTTCTAATTCGCAAGTAACGAATGAATCACTCCTATTCCCATCATGACTAAGATCTTACATACTAGAGAAAATCCTCTGAGACAAAGAGAGCATAACGCAGTGTGGCATAAGACTTGCTTACCTGAGGTGTTATGAGTATGAAATGCATTTAGATTTACAAAATACTTAGAACAGCGATAAGCACAGGATAAGTAATAGCACCTTTTTGAAACAGAATGTAGAAAACCACGTAGCTCTGGAACTGGACAAAATTGGTTTCCTGGATACATACCTACTGTACAAAATGAAAAAGTCATCCTACAGCTTCTTTTTGCGAAGAAGCATAAGACTGTCTTGCATACTTGTGGTTGATTGACCCGGTTAATTTATCAGTATTTATCTTAGAAGAAAGAAATCTAGGTCAAAAATGCGAACGTATTAGTAAAGAAGATACAATGGGAACCAACCTGATGCTCTTACAGCGTCAATACTGTTAGTTGAGATATGGACCATCTATCAGTTTGTAATTGAGAAAAAGTCTGGCACGTGACTGAAACTGAGGAAGAAGTAGAAAAGGCAAAAGGTCAAAGGTCTCATGGGAAGGAAAGGGTAGAGACAGTGAGTTTTATTGGTCCTTTTATGGTTCAGTCTTCCTTCTTCATCGACTCTCCCTAATTCTCTTCACTGTTCATCCCCAGCAACTTTTCTTCCCAAGCATTTCCTGCAAGCTTTTATTACCCCAGGAGAGCCAATCAAGGCGTGGAACAGATAAAGCTGTGTAGCAACTAACGCGTGACTCTTATAAGCGTGGAGGGCAAACGAAGCTCCCTGAAACCTCCGCTCTGCTCTCCTGCCTTACGCCGCGCGGCCCCTGTTCTGAGGTTTAATACTTGCTTCACAGATAAGCGCTGCGGCCACGTTCCGGTGCCCACCTTCTCCTTGGCCAGGGCACGACGCCAGCCCAGGGGGCGCGGCCCTGAGCTGCTGCGAGAGACAGCGGAAAGCGCCAGCCCGACGGCCTTGGCTCCCTTGGTGCGCTGGGCGCAGAGCACTCGACCCCTGGGCGCTCACTGCTCGAGTACTACGCGGCTCCTAGCCAACCTTAGCCCAGGCGCGGGCTAACAGTCAGTTCGCCCGGCGGGCCGGGAGCCATGGGCTGGCTGGGCGGGCGGCGCCGGGATTCTGCGTCACCACCTGGGCGGAGCCGTTCTGCTCCTGACGACATCAATCCGGCACCTGCCAACATGGAAGGTGGCGACGGCGGCGTCGCTGTGGCTGGCCTCGGAGCTCGAGGCTCTGGAGCGGCTGCAGCGACAGTCCGGGAACTTCTGCAGGACGGTAAGGAGACGGGGTCTGACCAGGTCGTGGGGTTTGGGGTCTGCGCTGCTCCGCACCTGGACAGCGAGGTGGACCCAACCCGTTGCTTTGCAGAAAGTTTTCCAGTCTGGATGTGACCACTCCCCTCTGCCCGGCCCCCTGGCGTGGATACTGTTCTAGCCAACCTGTTTGCTCTGGGACTGGTTCCCTCTTTTTTGGTGTCCTGGGGACACCTGGTTTCTGTGTGCTCTTCATTTCAACTCGACCCCCCATGCCTCCAGCTTCCCTGAAGTTTCGGGAGCCCAAACCCTGTGGCCCGCGTTGGCAGCCACCAGCTGCTGCCGCAGTTCTTGACGAAGGGGTGTAGCGTTCGAGCTCTTCAAAAGTGTAAGCTGTAGAACAGACGGCAGACGCGTAATGAAATAGGGCCTTGTTTTAAAGTAGAACTGGAAACGCCTACTCCTTTAACAAATGGACTGTACAGGTGACCCGTCTTGCAGGCTGTTTTTTTTTTTTTTCCTCCTTTATGAGGCAGTTATCTACAGTGACACGTGGGGGAGGGTTTGAGGCATTCATTCAGGTTGGGATTAACCATTTGTACAGAATCTAGCGGTCAGATTTTATTGCTAGTCAGTTTGGAGAGAAGTTGACCAAAATAAGAAAAGTTAGATATAATATACTTGAAAAGCATATTCAGTTGTGTCAATCCAGTTACCATGTCCCGAATCTCTTATCCTTAAGAATAAAGTTCACATTTATAAGCATAAAAATAAAGCACTTCTCACCTGTTCTTAATTTTTTTCTTTAGTGGCCATCGCATTCTACCTTGTACTAAAATCATTTGTGTACTTGTTTTAATCTCTTCGTATTGTAAGCTTTTTTTAATATCCCACAGTGTGAATAGCAGTATCTTGCATACAGTAGGTGCAGAATGTTTTTTAAATTGATCGTCGCAGTTAGAAGCACATGCACACATTTGAAGACCGAAGTGGGTAATAAAGGAAGTTCCAAATTATTGTTTATTTTTTCTGACTGTTGAATATTTTATTGTCGTCCTGAATTACATGCCTTTTCATGATAATTTATGTACTTTTGTCAAAAGCAATGATGTTTTCTAAACTATTTTGTGTTGGAAACTCTAGGTCAGGGTCTCTGTCTAAAACTTGGCTAAACTGAATTTAAACTTTAGGTACAAGGCAGAGACCCTGATATATTTGCAATTGCTCCTGATACATGTGCAGTTCTTGCCCTCAAGTAGTTCACCATCTAGTAGAGGAAATAATCTTGTAGAGCTATAAAGGTAGGTGCTATAATATAGTGATGTAAGATAGCATATAAAGTAGAGCATTAATACAGAGGAGAATGATAACTAGGGGTTGGAAACTGGTTAGGAAATGTCAGAAAAGGCTTTCTAGGTGGAGACGTTTTAAACTGTAGATAGGACTTCCCCAGGTGAACAGTGGAAGGGACAATACAGTCCAAACACTGGATATATGTTTCAGTAGGATGTATTTCAGGAATTGTAATCAGTTCTTGGACGGTAAATAGTCTTAAGTTCTGCCTTCTGTATTTTCCTCCTTGGTTCTCTGCCATTCTCCACAGTGATTATTTAAATCTTCTTTACCCTTTTCAAACCTTTCCCTTCAAGCTCAACAAATGACTTTAAGCTTCCCTGGGGAGAAAAAGAGGATCCATCAGATGTGAACTTTCTCCATTTCTTGCCCATCACACCTATAAATTTAACCTCAACCTATAACCATCTGTTGCACCTTTTTTCCCTTGCTTTTTCAATTGCAACAGAAGTGGAGCCTCTGCTCCTTTCTTTCTTTTATTTTTTTTTTGAGACAGTCTCACTCTGTCGCCCAGGCTGGAGTGCAGTGGCGCAATCTCGGCTCACTGCAAGCTCTGCCTCCGGGGTTCACGCCATTCTCCTGCCTCAGCCTCCCGAGAAGCTGGGACTACAAGCGCCCACCCCATGCCTAGCTAATTTTTTGTACTTTTAGTAGAGAGGGGGTTTTACCGTGTTAGCCAGAATGGTCTCGATCTCCTGACCTCGTGATCTGCCTGCCTTGGCCTCCCAGAGTGCTGAGATTACAGGCGTGAGCCACCACGCCTGGCCAAGTCTCTGCTCCATTCTAAGGATATGCCTCCAACTTTGCTCTGGATTTTTTTCTTCCTGTTTCCTAGGGACTCAGTCACCCTCAATCTATGCCATTGAAATAATTTTGCAAGGCTTCCAGTGACTTTCTTGCACATACGACAAATGGACACTTTTTTGGTCCTTTCCTTTAACTTGTAACAGCATTTGATTCCTTTCTTGAAATACTTTCCTCGTGTGGTTTATGGGTGCCGTGCTTTTTAAAAATTCTTAATTCTCTAGGTGCTCTTTTCCAAGTTCCTGTAGATACTTGTCAGTTCAGTTTGTTCTGAATTAAGCGGTCTCTGTTGCCCCTCCACCCCCAACATTCCTAAGGAATTAAGCATTTCCAGCAGAAACTGATTTACTATATCAGGGATTTGGCCAATGACAGAGTACCAGATTGATAGGCTTGGTGAGCACAGATGCATAGTATGAAAATTGGTGAGGTGTTTCTGATCTGCCTCCTATGGGAATGAGGAAAGTATAAAAGAGAAGCATTATATAATTCATCTCTTTAAAGGCTGTCAGCCTTCAAATGCCACATCCCATTGTGTTTGATCTTTGTAAGCTCTATGACAATATTAATACTTTCTTTATCCCTTCTTTTGGCTTTTGCCATTCTTTTTTGTTTCTCTTTCTCCCTGAGCACTCTTTAGTCTCTTTGATTGCTTTCATTTTCTCTGTCCACCCCCAACTTCCCTATCTTCCTCATTTTCCTGCCTTTTTGTGCATTCTAAAACTTTTTTTTCCTAAACCATCTGGTCTTTTCTGTGGTTTCAGTATGATCCTTACCTGTCTTCTGAATTATAAAACTATATTTTTAACTGCCTACTGGACATTTCTATCTTAATTTTTTAATGATATGCCATTCCATAACCTGTATGGACATTTCTATTTCGATAGTAAACAAGCAGTGCTAGTTGTGTAATACACATGAAAACCTACATATGAACAAATAGTACAAGTTTTACATATGAAAAAATGAAATGACTTCACTTTTTCTATTCTTCTCTCCTAATCTTTTCCTCTGGTAGTTTCTATTATCTGTGTTTACTATGTGGTTAGGTAAATGTGTGCTTGTTCCCCTTGTAAATTATGAATTCCCTGGAGGCAGAAGTTTATGTTCATCTTTGTATATTCAGTGTCTAGTGGTCTGAGTATAAAACTAAATTTCCTATATCAGTTTCTTAATCAAGAAATTTGGGAATCCTTGTTTGTTCTACCTAATCACCCGTTTTCAGCTTGTCACTAAGTCCTATATCCTGTGCAGTGTGAATATTTGTCAAATTTGTCACTTCGACATTCTTAGTGCCACTTATTCAGGTCTTATTCAGGCCTTCATTATGTCACTTAGGCTGATAACATAGTATTTTACTGGCCTCTGTGGTTCTATTTCTTGGGTGTATTGGTAAATTGGCTTTGTGGGAAAATAGAAAAAGCCCTGATTTTGTAGTGTTTGCTGATTACCATGGTGTAAATGGGTTCTATTTCTTGGGTGTATTGGTAAATTGGCTTTGTGGGAAAATAGAAAAAGCCCTGATTTTGTAGTGTTTGCTGATTACCATGGTGTAAATACTCTCACCATCGTAGATTTTAAGATGTCTGTGTGAAAGGTCAACTGGCTCACAGAATTCCTGAAAATGTAACAGTCCGTGCTTGAGAGCCAGTAAGAGGCAACTTCAGCACATTGCTGTGTGACTAATCCTTTTTCCATCATCCTCTATACAGCTGCCAGGATTATTGTTCTGTAACATAAAGCTGATAGTGCAATTTCTTGGGTTAAATGAGATATGGTTAAACATTTTGAATGTCTTACAAACCTCTTTTCAAACTGTGCTCCAACCTTTGGAACCACATCTGTCATTCTTTACCATTTCTGCCCAATATACACGTGCTATGATCTAGACACACTGAAATCAGTATTCCCCTTATTTCTCAAAATATGCCATGGCATTTGCCACTGCTAAACCTTCCCTTTGTTTGGAATGGCTTTTTTCATTTGTCTGACTGACAGGACTCTTAATTCTGAGAAGCACTTGGCAAATTAGAAGGAAATGTGGTTCTCAGACTTAAAAGTAGCCAAAGTAGCAGTTTCCTTCTTTCATTCCACTACATTTTAAGAGTAATCAAGAGTATGAGCCTTTACTTTTTGTTGTTGGTTGTTACCAGAATGATACTATCAGCTTGATGTATAGATTAGTTAATTCATGGAAACTGCCATGTGTCTGGTATTGTTCAGACACTGGAGATGAGTTAGCAAACAAAACAAAGACCTTCCCTTCTTGGAGCATACGTTATAGCGGATGTAGACAATTTAGGTTTTCTTACAAGTACTCTATTTTGTTTGTTTCATAATCTCTCTCAAGGCAGCTTTACTTGTATCTACTGTATCATTAGGAGATTTGGTACATGGTTACCATGAGCTCCCTTCTGGGTATCTATTTTTAACTTTCAATTCTCTTAATTTTTCTTTCATCCACAGATTTGTGGATTTCTATATTGAGGGGTATCTTTTTAACATCTAGTGTTACTTCTGTTTTCTGTCTATTAGGGGCCTATTTTAAACAGCTTTTCTTTCCATTAACGTATTTCACCCATAAATCCTAAATTTCAGTAACACCTATAAATTTATATTTCCTATTGTTACTAAAATTCCAGATTCACTTTGCTATAGCAGTATTTGTGTATTGATGTAGAGATATCTGAGGCCATAAATGTTATACATATATATATATATATATATAGCCAATTTTCCTGTTGTCTTTTCACTGACAATGATCTTGTTTTCTTGGATTAATAGTTATAGCTAGTAGTTGTTTTTTTTTTTTTTTTTTTTTTTTGAGATGAAGTCTTGCTCTGTCACCCAGGCTGGATTGCAATGGCACGATCTTGGCCCACTGCAACCTCTGCCTCCCGGGTTCAAGCTATTCTTCTGCTTCAGCCTCCCTAGTAGCTGGGATTACAGGCACCCGCCATCATGCCCAGCTAAGTTTTGTATTTTTGCAGAGATGGGGTTTCACCATGTTGGCCGGGCTGGTCTTGAACACCTGACCTCAGGTGATCCAGCCGCCTCGGCCTCCCAAAGTGCTGGGATTACAGGTGTGAGCCAGTGCGCCTGGCTAGTCGTTATGGTTTTAATCTCTTTCTCAATATTATACTTCCTTTAGGGTCATGATAAAAGTAAGCATTAAGCAGTATAGTGGAGTGGTTCAGAGTATGGGATCAAAATATGTTAATTATGATTATAATTGTTCTGTTGTTTTAATAACTGGTTTAGTACAGGGTAATTAAGGACTTTTCCTTATTTTTCCCCCAATCTAGAGTGTTATAGTGACTTTTTAAATGAAGACTTTGATGTAAAGACTTATACTTCTCAATCTATTCATCAAGCTGTAATTGCTGAACAACTAGCAAAACTTGCCCAAGGAATCAGTCAGTTGGACAAAGAACTACACTTACAGGTAATTCTGATCTTCAGGGTCCCTATGGATTATTCAGCCTAAAGTGATAATTTAGCATTTTTGTAATCTTATTAAATACAAATACATATTTACATGAAGAAGTGCATACTTACCAGTGTGACTTATTTTTCAAAGTAAATTTTTGAAATTTTCCGTAAACCACTTTTTGTTTGTTGAAAAACTAATATACCACCTCACCAAAGCCTTTCGTTCATACTTCCCGTTCACCACCTTAACTGATGTGCAACGAATATAGTGGGCAAAAAATAGGATGTGTTCAATAAAGATAATAGAAAATGGAATTTTATAAGTAAAACAATATGAATAAGAAAAATTGGGATGTTACATTGGCAATTCATACTTTATAAGCACAAAGTGTAGCATTTGCTGAAATTACAGAAAGTTGATAAATGTTATTGTGAGTAGGATACAATATGAGACGTTAGGAGACGGGTCCTAATTTCAGTTATGCTGTTAACTGACTTTAATATCACTTAATGTCTTTGAGTCTTGCTTTTTTGTTTTTTAATCTATCAGATGGGTTGGAATAAGCAAAAGGAAGAGGAGACTGTAGTAGATAACTTTGAAGATTCCTTCCTCTACTAAAATTCTGTAATTTTTATAGGGCGATTTTATGGTATAATTTCTAGTGTTGCCTTTGACTAGGTATTTAATACATATTTAAATGAATGAACATATATATGAAACATAGATTGTTTACCAGAAAAGATAGATTTGGTATAACCTAAGACATACCCACTTGATCTTTTTTGTGTCTTAGTTTCTTTGAGTGGCTTAGATAGGACTGGGATGCCTTCTAAGGTTATTTTAACTCTAAAATTCTGATTATATATCATTTGATTTCAATCTTTATTGACAGATATTTAGAAAACACATTTAGGCCGGGTGCAGTGGCTCATTCCTGTAACCCCAGCACTTTGGGAGGCCAAGGCGGGCAGATCACGAGGTCAGGAGTTCCAGACCAGCCTGGCCAACATGGCAAAACCCCATCTCTACTAAAAATACAAAAATTAGCTGTGCATGGTGGTGGGCGCCTGTAATCCCAGCTACTCAGGAGGCTGAGGCAGGAGAATCACTTAAACCTGGGAGGTGGAGCTTGCAGGGAGCCAAGATTGTGCCATTGCACTTAAGCCTGGGCAACAAGAGCAAGACTCCATCTCAAAAAAGAAAGAAAGAAAGAAAGAAAACACGTTTAATTTTAATTGTCAAACTTTGGGTTAGACTGTGGGGATAGCCAAATAAATTTAATGCATTTCTTGGCTCTCCAAGGACCCACAGAGCAGTGGCAGACACAGACAGAAATAATGGCAGGCAAGCAAGGCCTGTTTTAAATAGAATAGTGTAAGTTGTTTATGAGAGCAGGGGAGAATGTATTTAGTTTTGTCTAGAGTTCTGAGGGGGTGGCTTTTTGCAAGAACCACCTGAAATTCTTTCAGTCTTTTTATGCTCGGTATTTTCCTTATTCCTTGTATGCAGCATCTACTCTGCAGGAATCAATAAGAACTTAAAATGTATTTACCATCACTTAGAGGGGAGAAGTTATAGTAGGCTAGGATGTGAGGTAAAGGAAGTCTCTGAGTCCCAGTAGTCTGTATCAGTGAGATGACTAAAATTGTAAAACATTTACTATTAGGGTTTAGTGCAGGAACTAGAAATCACTCTAAGAAAGACATTTCATACAGAGAGTTTGGATGCTTATGAAATTGTTGGGTGAATAGCTAGTGGACTGAGTTGAAGGAACTACCACAGATGCAATACAGAGGCCTGGAAGTACCTGTTCTTACCTTCCATGCCAGTGCTAAAATTCTGCTTCTAGATACCTGATGACTAAATAAATACTGGAGTGATCAATGTGGTTCTCTTAACTGTCTCTAAATTCTCAGTTCTCAGAACTAGCTGAAACAGTAAGCTTTCCTCTCTCCCTTTTTTTTTTTTTTTTTTTTTTTGAGACAGTGTCTTGCTCTGTCACCCAGACTGGAGTACAGTGGCGCAGTCTTGCTCACTGCAACCTCTGCCTCCCGGGTTCAAACGATTCTTGTGCCTCAGCCTCCCGAGTAGCTGAGATAATAGGTGTGCACCACCACACGCAGCTAATTTTTTTGTATTTTTAGTAGAGACAGGATTTCACCATGTTGGTCAGGCTGATCTCAAACTCCTGACCTCAAATGATCCACCCACCTCGGCCTCCCAAATTGGTGGGATTACAGGTGTGAGCCACTGTGCCCAGCCTAGCTTTCCTCTCTCTTGTCTTCCACAACTCTTGGAAAAATTATTTAATTGGTTGCAAAGGAGTCTATGAAACTATAGTTTTAGGCTTTTTAACCTTACCAAAGTATTACTAGTGATAAAGGAGAATAGATAATTTTTTAAAAGTTTGTCTTGTTAAGATGGACATATTGATGACTGTATCAGTAGGCTGGGAAAAATTCAGACATCTTCTGGCAACCTTACAAATTAAAGACCTAGATGACCAAGAGTAATACTTTGAGTAGATATGATAGAAACTTGACAGAATGACAGTGATATCTGAAACAGGACAAAGTGGAGGATTTAGGGGTTCCAGTGAATTAATCTTTGGTGATTAAAAACTTCAGTCAGCAGACTAGACGTGACACTTTGTGTTCATTGGAATAAAAGGCACACAATAATAAGGATTCCTGCATTATTCTAAAGATTTGCATGATTTCATGATGTTTCTAGGAATGTCTTGCATGTGGCCTTTAGTAACCTTCTTGGTTTTTTTGTTCTGGCCATCTGCAGTGCCCTAATTTTCATAAAAGTATCAAACATCTATAGGGAAAAGGATTTGCTGTGGGTGTGTGACACTGGGAAACTGGAAGCAGAGAGATGTTCAGGTATAGGTGAGCACTGAGTGCTGTATCTTTCCAGAGTAGGATATAGCCTTGGTGGTGCTGAATCAAATTCAAGAATAAAGAGAACCTGATGTTTGAAAATATTCTTTAAAGGGAAAACATAATAATGGTGTGGCAACAATGAGCTGTTTTTTACATTTTTTGGTACAACTCCATTTGTACATCTCATTAAGATAGCAAGGGGCTTGTCTGAATGTTTGTGTTCCCCTAACATTCATATGTTGAAACTTAATCTCCAATATGATAGTATTAAGAGCTCGGGGCTCTTATTAGGGTTTAGTGCAGGGCTCTTAATACTATCATATCATATGGGAGAGGCCCGAGGAAGCTTGTTTGCCCCTTCCA
The DNA here is from genome assembly GCF_028878055.3 of Symphalangus syndactylus. Classification (NCBI taxonomy): domain Eukaryota; kingdom Metazoa; phylum Chordata; class Mammalia; order Primates; family Hylobatidae; genus Symphalangus; species Symphalangus syndactylus. Next base: position 97,712,498 of record NC_072428.2, on the reverse strand, counting down.
CCATGTGAAGATAGATACAAGGTACCATCTGTAAGGAATGGGTTCTCACCAGATGCTGAATTTGCCAGTGCCTTGATGTTGGACTTCCCAACCCCCAGAACTGTGAGCAATAGATTTCTTCTGTTTGTAAATTACCCAGTCTAAGGTCTTTTGTGTTTGCAGTCCAAACAGACTAAGACAGGGCCAAGAAAAGGCTGTAACTCCTCTTGCTCTGTGTTGAACTGTAAATGTATGTGTGTTCCCGCTTATAACTCATCTCAGACACACCTTAAAAACCTGTATTTTTTTCTTTTGTATTTGTATTTGCCTCATTTCTACACCAAGAGAGACTTTCCATTCTACATTGTGGTTACAAGGAAAAATACCTAACAGAGCAAAAGCTAATCATTTATTTTTGATTTTCAGGTTGTTGCAAGACATGAAGATTTACTGGCACAAGCAACTGGGATTGAGTCGTTGGAAGGTATATTTCTATTAACTGCTAGAGATTATGTAGAGCTAGACCGGGGATTGGCAAGCTTTGGCAAGCTACTTTGGATGGCAAGTATTTTAGACTTTGCCAGCCATACAGTCTCTGTTGCAGCTACTAAACTCTGCCATTGTAGAGTGAAAGTAGCCACATAATATGAAAACAAATGTGTGTGGCTATGTTTCAGTAAAACTTTGCTGGCTCCTGAGCTAAATGATCTGGGTTCAAATCCTGGTTTTACTGCTTACTAGGTGTTTGACTTTGGGCAAGTTAGTTAACCCTTCTCTGCCTCAGTTTTCCTATTTGTAAAACGGCAGTATAATGTGTACTAACATAGCATTATTCTGAGGATTAAATGAATTAGCAAGATACTTAGAACAATGTCTGCACATATTTAGTGCACCTGTGTTAGTTAATTAAAACAATAAAAACATCAACAATACCAGAGTAAGTAATAGTGGAAGAAGCCATGAATTTTTTTCTTATTTTTGCCTTTCTTGGAGCCTTTTTTGCAACTCTTTTTAATGAAAATGTAGTCGAATAATAATTGGATTTTTATTTTTACAAATCTGCTTATTTTTGTTTGACTAAATCTTTTATGAATTTTTCATTCCCTCTTGATTAAATTAAACTACATCTCATAAATATGAAATTGTGTTTTACATTATTACTTGTGATTGCTATTATTAATCATTGTACATCAGAAGAAAGGTAAGTGGTTTTTCTCGATGTTGATCAAATTCTTAAGGAGAGAGGATATTGTTTTCTGTGATGCAGTATTCTTTAATGCTTCCCCCAGTATTTCTCATGTACTCAAAGATACTAACTTATTCTCAGCATGTACAATATTTCTAAGATACCCTGATGAAGAACTTAGTATTTTTGGAAATAATAGTTTGTTATTTAAAATCTGGGCTACATATCTGACTAGGTTCTTAGGAAGATTAAGAAGCTCTAAGTACCGATTGACTTTGTACTGGAAATTAATATTTTTATGTATGTATGCCTTCTTTTGAGAAATATCTCTTTATGTCTTTTGCCCACTTTTTAATGGAGTTGTGTTTTTGCTTGTTGAATTAAGTTTCTTATAAATTCTGGATATTAGACCTTTGTCAAATGCATAGTTTGCAAACATTTTCACCCGTTCTGTAGGTTGTCTGTTTATTCTATTGATAGTTTCTTTGGCTGTGCAGAAGCTCACTAGTTTTAATTATGTTTTTAAATCTCATAATATTTTTATGCATTTTTGAGAGCAAGTAATATTTTAATGGAAATCTTTAAAACATGCTAGTTTTTTATTAATAATGATGGCATGGTAGTACATTGAGTGTGTGTAGGTCTAGTTGAATCACCACAACAGAAATATTTCTCATTGTGGTTTTTAGATATGTGTTTTAGTTCTATAATGTGCTTTTTTTTCCCAGAATGATCTTCAAAGATTAAAATATTTGAAATATTTGAAATAACACTGCTAGACTGAATTAGAATGATTATCTCTTGTATGAGTGTGTAGAGTACAAAGGCTGGCTACTTTATTCCTATGATTATCTCAGAATATTCACTAGATTATTTGAACATAAAAGATTGAAGTGTAGGCCAGGGTGCAGTGGCTCACGCCTGTAATCCCAGCACTCTGGGATGCCAAGGTGGGAGGTTCACTTGATCCCAGAGTTCAAGACCAGCCTGGGCAACATAATGAGACTCTATCTCTATAAAAAATAAAACATTAGCTTGGCATGGTGGTGCATGTTTCTAGTCCCAGCTACTTGGGAGGCTGATTTAGGAGGATCGCTTGAACCAAGGAGGTTGAGGCTGCAGTGAGCTGTGATCGTGTCCCTGCCCTCCAGCCTGGGTGACAGAGCAAGACCCTAGACCCTGTCTCAAAAAATAAATAAAAAACTTTAAATGTGAATTGGTTAGCATTCATTTTAGCATGATGTGTGTAGATGTTATTTTGAGATGCTGAAAAGTAAGTGCGGTGTATATACATATTAGAAAAATTGAATATTATTCTAGCTTCTACTTCATCTGCTTTATTCTCTTAAATATGTACAATTTTTAGCATGTAAGTAGTTTAGAGGTATGTTTAAGCCTATTTTATTTAAAAATGTTCTTTTTAAAAATATTCTTCCAAATATTACTTTGAGAATTTGCTAGGTTTCAGAAAGCTATAGCAGTAGAGTTTTTGTTTTCATGGAATTTTGAGGAATATTTATTAAGCTTCTTTTTGTTAAAAAGAGGTAGCCTCCCATCCTGGCTAACATGGTGAAACCCCATCTCTACTAAAAATACAAAAAATCAGCCAGGCGTGGTGGCGGGTGCCTGTAGTCCCAGCTACTCGGGAGGCTGAGGTAGGAGAATGGCGTGAACCCCGGAGGCAGAGCTCGCGCCACTACACTCCAGCCTGGGCGACAGAGCGAGACTCCATCTCAAAAAAACAAAACAAAACAAAACAAAAAACAAAGGTAGCCTCATTCATTTATTTCTTCATTCAGGCAATCAAATAGTAATTAATAACTTGTTAAGTACTAGGCACTTGTGAACCATAGAGAAAGTCAGTATCCTTTTGGAACTATGTTCTGGTCCTGGAGGTAGATTAAAAAAAAAAAAAAAGTACAGGTAGAAAACAGGGCTGGGCGTGGTGGATCATGCTTGTAATCGCAGCTACTTGGGATGCTGAGGCATGAGAATTGCTTGAACCTCGGAGGCAGAGGTTGCAGTGAGCCGAGATCATGCCACTGCACTCCAGCCTGGGCAATAGAGTGAGACTGTATCTCAGAAAACAGAAAGAAAAATTTTATTTGTAAATTCTGTAGAGAAAATAAAACAGGTGATGGGGATGGATGAAGGAGAGGGAAGGCCTTTTTGAGAAGATGACATTTGAGCCAAGATCTAATGATGAGGAGGAGCCATCATGTGAAGATTTGAGGAGAAGACTGAACAATAAATGGGAAAGCAGGAATTAATTTGGCATTTTTGAGGGGAAGAAAGTAGCCCAGAATAGCTGATGTTTAGTGAAGGAGGGAGAGGATCGTAGATAAGGGTCTTGGGAAGGAATTTGGATTTAATTCTAAATGCAATGGTAAACCATTGGAAGAGTTTAATCAGGTTATTGTATGATGAGATTAATACTCAGAATAGTTTACTCTGATAGCTGTGTAGAAAAAGGCAGTGGTGGAATCAGGGACACTGGTTTGGAAGCTATTAGAATAGTTGAAGTTGATGGTACGTTGGATTAGACTGGTGGCAGATGGAATAAAATGTAGGCAAAGCTGATAGGGTTTGTTGATGGCAGATGAAAGAGCTGATGGAAAAAAGTCACCATCAGTTATTCCTAGGATTTTGGTCTCAAAAATTGGATAGATGATGGTATGAGTAATGGAGATGTCATAGACTGGAGAGAAGTGTGATTTTTGATGGATTGGGGGGTAGGGCATAAACTATCTTGGGTATCTTAAATTTCATGTAACAGTACAGGGGAAGAGAGAGAAAGAGGACAGAGATAGGGAGGGAACGAGAACATAGGCAGATATATAAAGAAAATCTTTTTACATAGATGTATGTGTATACGTCTGTATATGTGTGTGTGTATAAAATCAGTATTTTATTGAACAGATACTATTTAAAACTTTGGGATTGAATGAAATTCCTGAAAGATTGTAGGTGGAGAAGAGCGGATGGCTGAGGAGCATGTCTTGGGGTACTCCAGCACATGTAGAGGTCTGACAGAGGAGAAGTGGGAACAACTAATGAGATAATAGGAGACCCAGGAAGTATGATGATTTAAAAGCCTAGACAAGGTCGGGCGCGGTGGCTCATGCCTGTAATCCCAGCACTTTGGGAGGCCAAGGCAGGTGGATCACGAGGTCAGGAGATCGAGACCATCCTGGCTAACATGGTGAAACCCCATCTCTACTAAAAATACAAAAAAAAAAAAAAATTAGCTGGGCGTGGTGGTGGGCGCCTGTAATCCCAGCTACTCGGGAGGCTGAGGCAGGAGAATGGCATGAACCTGGGAGGCGGAGCTTGCAGTGAGGGGGAATCGAGCCACTGTACTCCAGCCTGGGCAACAGAGCGAGACTCCGTCTCAAAAAAAAAAAAAAAAAAAGAAAAAGAAAGCCTAGACAAAAAATGTTTTAGAAAGGGAGTAGTTAACTGCTGTGAATTTCTGAGAGCTTGAACAAGGTTAAGACAGAACCAACGATAGAATTTGGCAACTCATAGATTTCTGGTGACCTTGGTAACATCTGTTTTGGTGGAGTATTGGTGGAAACCCATTGAGACTGGGTTGTGGAGAGAATATGAAGTAAGAAAATGGTTATAAGTAATGGCAGTTTATTCTTGGCAGTTTATGGTGAATACGCCACAAAACCAGCAGAAAAGTGGGAATCTTTGGTTCAGAGAGGATTCTATTGGACTGAACTCTGTTATTGTATACTTGTATGCTGATAGGAATGTTTATTTGTTCTAATATTCATTTAAAATATGACAGCATGTCTATACTTAAATTTAGCTATTAATACTATGCTTTCAAAACAACTATGCCTGTTGGATATAGAAACTGAGTTTTAAAGAATGGCATTCAAAATAATTAAATATGTGTACTAATTGAAAGCCTAAATAATAAAATTTAAGCTTGATCTTCCTGAAAATATTTTTCCAATTTTGTGAAAATTCCTCATGTTGTAAGCCTAGAGAGTTGTAGACTAAAAGCTGTGGACTATAGTTTTAATATAGGAGTGATGGGGCAAAGAGGATATCATGGAGGATCAGTCATACTTTTTTGGTAATGTGTTAAAATATACGTAACATAAAATTTTTGTTTTTAGCATTTTAAAGCATACAATTCGGTGGCATTAAGTACATTTACGGTGTTGTGCGACCATCCTCAGTATCTAGGTCCATAACTTTTCCATCACCCCAGATGGAAACCCCATATCCATTAAGCAGTCAGTTCCCATTCCCTGTCAGGCTTCTTTTGTGAGGCAAAGGTTGGAGGGGGAGACCAGTTACAGGCTTTTACAGCAGTGTGGGTAAAAGATACTGGTTGCTTGGATTAGGATGGTGACAAAAAAAGTTAAAATTATATACGCATGTATTTTCTTTTAATTTAACTTTTTACCCGGTTGGATGCCCTGTAAATTTGTAAAGCCAATGTAAGCTTATGTTTTCCTAGGTGTTCTTCAGATGATGCAGACGAGAATTGGGGCTTTACAGGGAGCTGTCGATAGGTACTGTTCTTAATTTTATAAATAAATGGAATGGGAATGTTTTTATCCGTTGATATTTTGAAAATGATTTTATTCTCACTCCTCTCTTTTCTTTTCCTTTAGGATAAAGGCAAAAATTGTTGAACCATACAATAAGATAGTTGCCCGTACTGCACAACTAGCAAGACTTCAGGTAGTTTCTTACTTTTATTTCTTTATACTTTATTATTCATTTTGTTTTCATAAGTGGACAAAATTTAAGAGTATGAGTTTGGAAGAAGTAAGAGAATGGGAACAGAAGGTAAGAGAAAAGGAGAAAAAAATACTAAAAAGCCTTATTAAGATGTCTAGCTCAAAAAATACAAATCTAAAGTGAATTCTTTTCGCTGTCATTGCAGTATATAATTGTTTATTAACTTATGTCTTCTTCAGTTTCTTTCATCAATGTTTTATAACTTTCAGTGTATAGATGCTTCACCTCCTTGGTTAAATTTATTTCTAACTTTTTTTTTTGTAGCTATTGTTAATGGGAAATGGGATTGTTTTTCTGATTATTTCTTTGGATAGTTCGTTGTTAGTGTATAGAAATGCTACTGATTTTTGTGTGTTAATTTCGTATCCTCTGACTTTACTGTATGCATTTATTCTAGCACTCTTTTGGTGGAGTCTTTAGGGTCCTTTATCTAGTTTTCTATCTAAAGGATCATGCTGTCTGCAGACAGGGACAATTTTACTTCCCTTCAGATTTGGATGCCTTTTATTTCTCACTTGCCTAATGGCTCTGGCCAGGACTTCCAGTGGCTATGTGGATGAATAGTACTGGTGAGAGTGTGCATCCTTGTCTTGTTCCTGATCTTAGAGGAAAAGCTTTCAACTTTTCACTGTTGATTATGGTGTTCGTTGTGGGATTGTCGTATATGGCCTCTATTGCATTGAGGTACATTCCTTCTATAGCAATTTTTTTGAGTTTTTAACATGATGTGTTGTTGAATTTTACCAAATGCCTTTTCTGCATCTATCAAAATGATCATACGGTTTTTGTCTTTCATTCTGTTAATGTGGTATATCATTTATTGATTTGCACATGTTGAACCATCCCTGCACCCCAAAGATAAATCTCACTTGATCATGGTGAATGATTCTTCTAATGTACTACTGAATTCGATTGGCTAGTATTTTGTTGAAGATTTTGCATCTGTGTTGATCGGGAATATTGACCTGTAATTTTCTTTTCCTGTAATGTCTTTGTCATTGACAGAAGGGTAATATTGGCCTAATAAAATGAGTTTGGAAATATTTTTCCATCTTTGATTTTTTGGGGAGAGTTTTAGAAGGATTGGTATTAGTTTTTCTTTAAATGTTTGGTAGAATTCAACAGTAAAGCCGTCAAGTCCTGGGCTTTTCTTTGTTAGGAGACTTTTTATTACTGATTTAATCTCTGTACTCACTATTGATCTGTTAAGATTTTGTTTCTTTACGATTCAATTTTGGTAAGTTGTGTATGTCTAGAAATGTATCAGTTTCTTCTAAGTTATCCAGTTTGTTGGCATATAATTGTTCATAGTAGTTTCTTATAATTCTTTATATTTTTGTAATATCAGTTGTAATGTTTTCTTTTTTTCATTTCTGGTTTTGAGACTTCTTTTTTTTCTTAGTCTAGCTAAAGTTTTACTGATTTTATTTATCTATTCAAAACACCAACTCTTATAGCAAGGCATGGTGACACGCCTGTAGTCCCGGATACTTGGGAGGCTGAGGCAGAAGAATTGCTTGAGCCTGGGAGGTGGAAGTTGTAGTGAGCCGAGATTGCACCATTGTACTGGAGCCTGGGCAACAGAGCGAGACCTTGTCTCAAAAAAAAAAAAAAAAAAAAAAAACCAAAACCCAAAACACAACTCTTGGTTTTATTAATCTTTATTGTTTTCCTAGTCTATATTTAATTTATTTCTGACCTGATCTTTATTATTTTCTTCCTTCTACTAACTTTGGGCTTTGTTTGTTCTTTTTCTAGTTCTCGAGGTTTAATATTAGGTTATTTATTTAAAATCTTTTTTGATGTAGACATTTATTGCTGTAAACTTTCTTCTTAGAACTGCTCTTGCTGCATCCCATAACTTTTGGTATGTTGTGTCATTTGTCTCAAGACATTTTAAAATTTCTCTTTTAATTTCTTTTTTGATCCATTGGTTGTTCATAAGCATGTTTTTTTTTTTTTTTTTGAGAATTTTTTTGGTGAATTTTTCGAAATCCATCCTTCATTGATTTCTAGTTTAATAGCATTGTGGTTGGAAAAGATATTTGATACGATCTCAGTCTTCTTAAGTTTGTTAGGCCTTATTTTCTGGTCTAACATCTATCCTGAAAAAAGTTCCATGTGCATTTGAGAAGAATGTGTATTCTGCTGCTGTTGGACGGAATGTTCTGTATTTGTCTGTTCGGTTTATTTGGTTTAGAGTGTAGTTAAGGTCTCTTGTTTTAGTATTGATTTGTTGGTTTTTTTCTTTTTTTCTTTTTTTTGAGATGGAGTCTCACTCTCTTGCCCAGGGTGGAGTGCAGTAGCCTAATCTCTGCTCACTGCAAACCTCCGCCTCCCAGGTTCAAGCCATTCTCCTGCCTCAGCCTCCCAAGTAGCTGGGATTACAGGTGCCCACCACCACGCCTGGCTAATTTTTGTATTTTTAGTAGAGATGGCGTTTCGCCTTGTTGGCCAGGCTGGTCTCGAACTCCTGACCTTGGGTGATCTGCCTGCCTTGGCCTCCCCATGTGCTAGGATTACAAGTGTGAGCCACTGCACCTAGCCTATTTTCTTTCAGCACTTTGAATAGATCATCCCTGTCTCTCCTGGCTTACAAGATTTCTACTGAGAAATCTGTTCATAGCCATCTTGGGATTCCTTTGTATGTGATATGCTTCTTTTCTCTTGCTGCTTTCAAGATCCTCTCTGTTTTTGATTTTTGACAATTTGATTGTAATATATCTTGGGGTAGTCTTGTTTACATTGAACCTGATTGGAGATCATTGAGTTTCCTATACCTGGGTATTTTTTACTTTCCACAGATTTGGGGAATTTTTGTTACTATTTTTTAAAATAAACTTTCTTCTCTCTCTGCTCCTTCTGGGACACCCATAATATATAAATTGGTTTGCTTGATGGCATCCCATAATTCTCAAAGGCTTTCTTTACTCTTTTTCTTTTTTCTTTTTGTTCCTCTGACTGGATCATTTCAAATAACCCCTTTTCAAGCACACTGATTCTTTTATGTGATTGAGTCTACTGTTGAAGCTCTCTTTGGAATTTTTTTAGTTCAGTCATTGTGTTCTTTAGCTCCAGAATTTCAGTTTGGTTCATTTTTATGGTTTCTGTTTCTTTGTTGAACTTCTCATTTTGTTTGTTTAGTTCTCCTGATTTTGTGTACTTGTCTAGTTGTATTCTCTTGTAGTTCATGGAGTTTTTAAATGATGATTATTTTGAATTATTTGTCAGGCAGCTCATAAACCTCAGTTTCTTTAATGTTTGTTCCTTTTGTGGTATTATGTTTCCCTGATTGTGATTCTTGTTGCCTTGTATTGGTGCCTGCACATTTGAAGAAGTAGGAACTTACTCCACTCTTTGCAGACTGGCTTTGGCTGGGAAAGTTCTTCACCAGTTAGCCTGACCAGAGATCCTAGGCAGGCTTTCTGGTGTGGTCTGTGGGCAGGCTTACTGCTGGTGTCTTCAGGCAGGCTGTTGTGGTACCTAGGTTAGCAGGTGCGCAGGTCTGGTGCTTGGGTCCATGAGGTTTGGTCTGCAGACTATATTTACTGGGGCAAATGTGGGTCATGAGTTTGCTGGAGCAGACTTAGATCCAGGGTTCACAGTGCCAAGCTGGCCCCTTGTGGAGTGGACATGTTGTCTGTTAGGGGCCTAGTCCACAAGAGCTGGTCTGAAGCCTGGTCCCTTGGGAGCTGACCTGGCACTTGGACCGGCCTTGAGCTTGAATCTGCAGGAGCCAAGCAGTTGCTGGCACCTGGGACCTTGGGGATGGGTCTGGAGCCTGAGTCCACAATGCCTGGCTTTCACTGGCACCTGGGACCATGGGGGTGGGCCTGGAGCCTGTGAGTCAGGCCTGGTCCTGGGTTTACCAGGGTTAGCCTGGAGCTTGGGTTTGCAAGGGTGGTCCTGGAACCTTGGTCTGCTGAAGTAAGCCTGGACTCTGGGTTCACTGAAGGCTGCGGTCTGTGGGTGCTTGCTTTGTGCCTAGAGCCATGAGGGTCTTCCTAGAGGCTGGGTGAGTGAGTGCTGTCCTGGAGGCTGGGTCTGCAAAGGCTTGCCTGGAGACTGGGCCAGTGAGGCAGATGTGAGTCTTCTGGTCTTGTGGGCTGGCCTAGCACTGGGTTCTGCTGTGATGAGCCTGGACCCTGGGTTTGCCAGAGGAGGCCAGGTTCTGCTGGGATGGACCTGGACCCTGGGTCTGCCAGAGGAGCCTGGACTTTGTGTCTGTTGGAGTGTGGGGCCACAGGGGGTGACTTGGAAAGTGGACCCGTAGGGCAGGCTTGGAGCCTGTGTCCTTGTGTGCTGGCCTGGTGTCTGAGGCCACAGGTGCCAACCTGATGCTGGGGCAGACCTGGTGTTTGGGGCCACGTGGTCTGGTCTAGAGCATGAGGCTTCAGGGGCTGGCCTGGTGCTGGAAGTCTGTGTGCTAACCTGGCACTAGGGCTAGCCTAACATCTTGGGTTATGCAAGGTTGCCTGGTGCTGGGTTGGGCCTGGAGCCTGAGTTGGGATTAGCCTGAAGCTGAGGGCTGATCTGGGGCCTGGGGTCACTGGGACCAGCCTGGTAGTGGAGTGGGCCAGGAGGTGTAGTCTGAAAGTACTGGCCTGGAGTCGGGCGGGGGCAGCCTGCCCAACACGATTTTAATGGGGCAGGCCTAGTGTTGGGGCTGAGGCAAAGTCCAGTGCTCAATTCCTTCTCTTTTCTCTACTCAACGAGCATCTGTCTCCTTGCTAGCTGGCTGGTGTTGGGGAACGCAGGTAATGTGACACTGTCTTTCCTACTCTCTTCAATGTGCCTCTTTTTATTTCTGTGCTATACTGAGGTGCTGTAATGTCTTACCTGGTTTCTTTTGTGAAGTTGTTTTTGTGTATGGATAGTGGTTCAAATTAATGTGTCTGCAAGCTGGAGTCCTGGAAAGTCTTCCTCTGCCATCTTACTAATGTCACTCATAAACATATCACATTGATTTTTGTAACTAAAAATTATGCTTCAATACCCTGTTTTTTGGAAAGTATTATTCTTTTTCAGATTCATCTGTATTGCTTTTTCTTTTTTTTTTTTTTTTTTGAGACAGAGTTGTGCTCTGTTGCCTAAGCTGGAGTGCGGTGGAGCGATCTTGGCTCACTGCAGCCTCCGCCTCCCAGGTTCAAGGATTCTCCTGCCTTAGCTTCCCAAGTAGCTGGGATTATAGCACTCGCCACCACATTCGGCTATTTTTTTGTTGTTGTGTTTTTAGTAGAGACAGAGTTCACCATGTTGGCCAAGCTGGTCTCGAACTCCTGACCTCAAGTGATCCACTTGCCTCGGCCTCCCACAGTGCTGGGATTACAGGCATGAGCCACCATGCCTGGCCTTGTTTGTTGTTTTGTTTCATTTTTATTGCTGTAGAATATGTCATTATATGAATATTCTGCTTATGGACTTTGGATTGTTTCCAGATTGGGACCATTATGAATAATATGGCTGTGAAAACTTTTTTACAAATATATGTTGGCTCATGCTAATACCCCTTTGTGTAAGTTATATCCTGGGAATGAGATTTCTGGGTTATAGGAGTTCTGATTTTCAACTTTATTAGATAATGCCAAACTATTTTACCAAATGGTTATACCACATATGCTATCAGTATATGAGAGTTCCTTTTAGTTTGTATCCTTGCCAACACTTAGTGTTGTCAGACTTGTTAGTTTTTGCTAATATTTTAGGTGTGTGGTGGTATCTCGTTGTGGTTTTGTTTTTCTAGGAACTAATTACTAAGGAGATTGAACCTCTTGTAAGTCACTTGTTACGTGCGTTTCAGATATTCCTCTGCCTACCCATTTTTTTCTCCTTCTTGCTCTTGTGTGTTGTTGGAGAGAAGTTAAATTTATCCCATTTTTCTTTTATGGTTCTCTTTTGTGAAAAATTCTCACAAGATAACTTTCTCTACCCTGAAGTTATGAAGATATTATATATTGCCTTCAAAAACATGTGTTGTTTTGCCTCATATGTTTAAATCTATAATCTACCTGGAATTGCTTGTAAATTTACTAATCTTTTTAATTAAGTATCTAATCTGCTGTTAATCCCATCCTGTGTGTTTTTATAGTTTTTTTTCTTGTTTTTTTTTTTTTTTGAGATGGAGTCTCACTCTGTTGCCCAGGCTGGAGTGCAGTGGCATGATCTCGGCTCACTGCAACCCCGCCTCCTGGGTTCAAGTGATTCTTCTGCCTCAATCTCCTGAGTAGCTGGGAGTACAGGCGCCTGCCACCACGCCCAGCTAATTTTTGTATTTTTAGTAGAGACGGGGTTTCAACATATTGGCCAGGCTGGTCTTGAACTCCTGACCTCGTGATCCGCCCGCCTCAGCCTCCCAAAGTGTTGGGATTACAGGTGTGAGCCACCATGCCTGGCCTATAGTTTTCATCTCTAGTTTATATTTGTGTCTTTTTATATCTTCTCTTTCTGTTATGACATTTATATTTCAATTTCATTTATATACATACACACACACACACACACACATAAATATATAGATATATATATATTTTTTTGAGACACGGTCTCACTCTGTTGCCCAGGCTGGAGTGCAGTGGCACCATCTCAACCCACTGCAATCTCCGCCTCCCAGGCCCAAGCTATCCTCCCACCTCAGCCTCCTGAGCAGCTGAGACTATAGGCACGCACCACCACACCCAGCCAATTTTTGTATTTTCTGTAGAGACCGGGTTCTGTCACGCTGCTCAGGCTGGTCTCGAACTCCTGAGGTCAAGCATTCCACCTGTGTTGGCCTCCCAAAGTGCTGGAATTACAAGTATGAGCCACTGTGTCCGGCTGACACTTATGTTTTCATTTACCTTCTTGAACGTATACATGCTTATAATTTTTTTTTTTTTTTTCGAGACAGAGTCCCGCTCTGTCGCCCAGGCTGGGGTGCAGTGGCACGATCTTGGCTCACTGCAACCTCCGCCTCCCGGGTTCAAGTGATTCTCCTGCCTAAGCCTCCTGGGTAGCTGGGATTACAGGCACATGCCACAACACCTGGCTAATTTTTGTATTTTGAGTAGAGATGGGGTTTTACCATGTTGGCCAGGCTGGTCTTGAACTCTTGACCTCAGGTGATCCGCCTGCCTCAGCCTCCCAAAGTGCTGGGTTATAGGCATGAGCCACTGCGCCTGGCCTGTGAAATATATTTTAACATTTAATTCTTTATTATTTCTAGGTTTGTTTTTGTTGATTACTTTTCTTCTTGTTTCTTGTTTTGGGTTTTATGTGTTTTGCTTCTTTACATACCTGATAATTTTTTATTGGATATTAGAAATGTGTATTTTATGTTTAGGATTCCTAGATTATTTAAAATTTCTTTTAAATAATGTTGGACTTTTTTCTGGTTCACGCTTAAGTTACTTGGAATCAGTTTGATCTTTTTTTAATTTAATTTTTATTTTTATTTATTTATTTGTTTTTTGAGACAGGGCCTCGCCCTGTCACTTGGGCTGGAGTATTGTGGGGCAGTCTTGACTCACTGTAACCTCCAAGTGCTGGGCTCAAGCAATCCTCCTGCCCCAGCCTCCCAAGTAGCTGGGACTAAAGGCACACACTACCATGCCCAGCTAATTTTTTTTTTTAATTTATTGTAGAGATGGGAGTCTCACCATGTTGCCTAGGCTGGTCTCAAACTCCTGGCCTCAAGTGATACTCCTACTTGGCCTCCCAAAATGCTGGGATTACAGGCATGAGCCACTATTAATGTTTTTGAGATTTAGTTTTAAATCTTTGTTAGTACAGGTCCAGAACAGCCTTTAGCCTAGGGCTAGTTTAGCCCTGTTTACTATTAGGTCTTTCTGCTGTTGTTTCAGTGTTTCTTTTTCTGTGCTTCCTCTCACACATGCACAGATTGGTACTCAGAAGACTGGAAGCTATTTTTCTGCTATCTCCACAACCTCTCTTTTTGCAGCTTCTTTTTCTCCAATTCTCTGCCCACAAACACTAGCTTTTTTGGCTTTCTTGAAGTGTAATCTCTGCTTCCCAACTTCACAGAGTCTGTCATGCTGTTTCCCTTCCCTTTCCTTTGCTGTGGCATGAAAATTGTCTCCCAGTGGTAATCTGAGACAATTGTTAAGCTCATTTTGTTGTTTCTCTCAACGATCACAGACCTGTTTTTTCTGTTATCCAATTATTGTCCAATTATTCATTCCTGTTGTCCTAAAATTATTTCGTGTATTTTGTTCAATTTTCTAGTTGTTTAAAATGGAAAGGTAAGTCTGACCCTATTCCATCATTGTTAGAAGTCACACTCATTATTAAAAATTGAGTTATAAGTTATGTACCATAAAATAATCACTTTAACATGAACAGTTTAGGGGTTTTTACTATATTCACAAGATTGCATCTTGTGAATATAATATCTAATTATACTATAATATTATCTAATGCCAGAATATTTTCATTACCCAAAAAAGAAACTCTATGCCCATTAGCAGTTACTCCCTCTATCCACTTCCCTACGCCAAGCTCTCAATTAATCTGCACTAATTTGCAGTCTTCCTTTTTGGATTTCCCTATTAGGACATTTTATGGAAATGGATCATTCATTATGTAGTATTTGGCTTCTTAATGTAATGTTTTGAAGGTTCATCCATATTGTAGCATATGTCAGTACAGTAAGTTCTTACTTAATGTCATTGATAGGTTCTTGGAAACTGCAACTTTAGGTAAAGGAACATGCAGCAGGTCCTTGAATAACACGTCATTTCATTGTAACACTGAGGAGGAAAAAACTGGGTTTTATTATACGTTGCTTTGTTATTGTTGTTTTTTGAGACAGGGTCTTGCTCTGTCATCCAGGCTGGAGTGCAGCCTCTTGAGTAGCTGAGACAACAGGCATGCACCACCATGCCTAGCTAATTTTTTTTTTTAATTTTAATTTTTTTTAGACAGTGTCTCTCACTATGTTGCCCAGGCTGGTCTCAAACTTCTGGACTCAAGTGATCCATCTTCCTCAGCCTCCAAAGTGCTGGGATTACAGGAGTGAGCTACCTGGTCCATTATTTTCACTTAAAGTCAAAAGAACCAGTTGATGATGTTTAATGAGGACTTAGGACTTCTTTACTTTTTATGGTCAAATAATATATCATTTTATGAATATATCACATTTTGTTTATCCACTCAATTTGTTTATCCTTTCATTAGTTGATGAATATTTAGGTTGTTTCTACTTTTTAACTATTCTGAATAGACTGCTAAGAACAAATGTTGCATAAATAATATTTATGTGTGCTTTTTTTTTTTTTTTTCAATTCTTGGGTATATACCTGAGAGCATATTATGCTAGGTCATATGCTAACTCTATGTTTAACATTTTGAGGAATGCCAAACTATTTCCAAGGCAACTGGACTGTTTTCCATTGTTACCAACAATGTATGAAGATTCTAATTTCTGTACTTTTTTTTAAATATTGCCATCTTATTGAAGTGGCATGGTTGTCTTGAGTAAATACCCGAGATTTGTTGTCTTACAGCCACACAAAACTGGGACGCAGTCACACAAATAGTGATGTCAGAGTGGAAGTTTAAGGTGAAAGAAAGAGAAGAGCTGTCTCTGCTGCAGAGAGAGGGGTCCTGGAGAAGTGGGTTGCCGCTTTTATGGTGAAATGCAGTGAGTTTTATAGATGAGCTTGAGGAGGCAGTGTCTGATTTACATAGGGCATGAAAGATTGGTCAAACCAGGTGTGCTATTTGCCTAAGGTGCAAAAAACTAGTTAGGGCTAGGTGTGCCACTTGCATAGCATGTGAAAAAGCTGGCCACCCCGCCCTAATCTTTTATTATGCAGATGGGTTCTCTGGCTGGCTGGTGCCGTGTTGCCTGCTTCTTTACTGTACATGTGGTGACAAAGAAAAGCAAAGATGGACCCTCCATGTTGAACATACCTGGCTTCCAGGTAGCCCTTTTCTATTGACACAGCTGCTGGCATTCACCTGTTCAGTTTCCAGCTTGCTTATCTATGTCTGCAGCTCAATTTTTCAGGCTGCTCTTTGTTAGAAAAGAAATTATTTGGGAGCTGCCTTTTGTTAAAAGGGAAATTCTGCCAAGGACTCTGTTGCCCTTATTATCTGCCTAAATAATTTCTGTCTCCCGTATCATTATTGGGTATGAAGTAGTAGCTCATTGTCATTTTGATTTGCATTTTCCTGATGGCTAATGATATTGAGCATCTTCTGTGGTGCCTTTTGGCCATTTATCTATCTTCCTTGGAGACATGTCTATTCAAGTAATCCTTTGCTCTTTTTTTTCTTTCTTTCTTTCTTTTTTTTTATTATACTTTTAAGTTCTGGGATACATTTGCAGAACGTGCAGGTTTGTTACATACGTATACATGTGCCATGGTGGTTTACTGCATCCATCAACCCATTGTCTACATTAGATATTTCTCCTAATGCTATCTCTCTCCCTTGGCCCCACCCCCTGACAGG
This sequence comes from Symphalangus syndactylus, assembly GCF_028878055.3. Taxonomy (NCBI): domain Eukaryota; kingdom Metazoa; phylum Chordata; class Mammalia; order Primates; family Hylobatidae; genus Symphalangus; species Symphalangus syndactylus. The sequence continues at coordinate 97,696,114 of NC_072428.2, read as the reverse complement.
CCCCAGTGTGTGATGTTCCCCTCCCTGTGTCCATGTATTCTCATTGTTCAACTCCTACTGATGAGTGAGAATATGCAGTGTTTGGTTTTCTCTTCCTGTATTAGTTTGCTGAAAATGATGGTTTCCAGCTTCATCCTTGTTCCTGCAAAGGGCATGAGCTCATTCTTTTTTATGGCTGGATAGTATTCTGTGGTTTATATGTGCCACATTTTCTTTATCCAGTCTAACGTTGATGGACATCTGGGTTGGTTCCAAGTCTTTGCCATTGTGAACAGTGCTACAGTAAACATACGTGTGCATGTGTCTTTATAGTTGAATGATTTATAATCCTTTGGGTATAGAATGATTTATAATCCTTTGGGTATATACCCAGTAATGGGATTGCTGGTCAAATGGTATTTCTAGTTCTAGATTCTTGAGAAATAGCCTCACAAAGGCTAAACTAATTTACACTCCCACCAACAGTGTAAGGTGTATAAGGAAGGGGTCCAGTTTCAGTTTTCTGCATACAGCTAGCCAGTTTTCCCAGCACCATTTATTAATGGTTGTTTTTGTCTGGTTTATTGAAGATCAGTTGGTTGTAGATATGTGGTGTTATTTCTGAGGCCTGTTCCATTGGTCTGTATTTCTGTTCCATTGGTCTATGTATCTGTTTTGGTACCAGTACCATGCTGTTTTGGTTACTGTAGCCTTGCTGTATAGTTTGAAGTCAGGCAGTGTGATGCCTCTAGCTTTGTTGTTTTGCTTAGGATTGCCTTGGCTATATGGGCTCTTTTTTGGTTCCATACGAAATTTAAAGTAGTTTTTTCTAATTCTGTGAAGAATGTCAATGGTAGCTTGATGGGAATAGTATTGAATATATAAATTACTTTGGGCAGTATGGCCATTTTCACGATACTGATTCTTCCTATCCATGAGCATGGAATGTTTTTCCATTTGTTCGTGTCCTGTCTTATTTTCTTGAGCAGTGGTTTGTAGTTCTCCTTGAAGAGGTCCTTCACATCTCTTGTAAGTTGTATTCCTAGGTATTTTATTCTCTTTGTAGCAATTGCGAGTGGGAGATTGCTCATGATTTGGCTCTCTGTTATTGGTGTATAGGAATGCTTGTGATTTTTGCACATTGATTTTGTATACTGAGACTTCACTGAAGTTGCTTATCAGCTTAAGGAGTTTTTGAGCTGAGACGATGGAGTTTTCTATATATACAATCATGTCATCTGCAAACAGATAATTTGATTTCCTCTCTTCCTATTTGAATATACTTTATTTCTTTCTCTTGCCTCATTGCCCTGGCCAGAACTTCCAATAATATGTTGAATAGGAGTGGTGAGAAAGGGCATCCTTGACTTGTGCTGGTTTTCAAAGGGAATGCTTCCAGCTTTTGCCCATTCAGTATGCTATTGGCTATGGGTTTGTCATAAATAGCTCTCATTATTTTGAGATATGTTCCATCAATAATACCTAGTTTATTGAGTGTTTTTTAGCATGAAGGGCTGTTGAATTTTGTTGAAGGCCTTTTCTGCATCTATTGAGATAATCATGTGGTTTTTGTCATTGGTTCTGTTTATGTGATGGATTATGTTTATTGATTTGCATATGTTGAACCAGCCTTGCATCCCAGGGATTAAGCCGAGTTGATTGTGGTGGATAAGCTTTTTAATGTGCTGCTGGATTCAGTTTGCCAGTATTTTATTGAGGATTCTCATATTGATGTTCATCAGGGATATTGGCCTGAAATTTTTTTGTTGTGTCTCTGCCAGATTTTGGTATCAGGGTGATGCTGACCTCATAAAATGAGTTAGGGAGGAGTCTCTCTTTTTCTATCGTTTGGAATAGTTTTAGAAGGAATGGTACCAGCTCCTCTTTTTAACACCTCTGGTAGAATTCAGCTGTTGATCTATCTGGTCCTGGGCTTTTTTTGGTTAGTAGGCTATTAGTGCCTCAATTTCAGAACTTGTTATTGGTCTATTCAGGGATTCAACTTCTATCTGGTTTAGTCTTGGGAGGGTGTATATGTCCGGGAATGCATCCATTTCTTCTAGATTTTCTAGTTTATTTGCATAGAGGTGTTTATAGTATTCTCTGATGGTAGTTTGTATTTCTGTGGGATCAGTGGTGATACCCCCTTTATCATTTTTGATTGTGTCTATTTGATTCTTCTCTTTTCTTCTGTATTAGTCTGGCTAGTGGTCTATTTTGTTAGTCTTTTCAAAAAACTAGCTCCTGGATTCACTGATTTTTTTTTTTTGGAAGGGTTTTTCATGTCTCTATCTTGTTCAGTTCTGCTCTGATCTTAGTCATTTCTTGTCTTCTGCTAGATTTTGAATTTGTTTGCTCTTGCTTCTCTAGTTCTTTAATTGTGATGTTAGGGTGTCGATTTTAGATCTTTCCCACTTTCTCCTGTGGGCATTTAGTGCTATAAATTTCCCTCTAAACACTGCGTTAGCTGTGTCCCAGAGATTCTGGTATGTTGTGTCTTTGTTCTCATTGGTTTCAAAGAACTTATTTATTTCTGCCTTAATTTTGTTATTTGCCCAGTAGTCATTCAGGATCAGGTTGTTCAGTTTCCATATAGTTGTGCGGTTTTGAGTGAATTTCTTAATCCTGAATTTTAGTTTGGTTGCACTGTGGTCTGAGAGACTGTTTGTTATGATTTCCTTTTACATTTGCTGAGGGATGTTTTACTTCCAATTATGTGGTCAATTTTAGAATAAGTGCTGTGTGGTACTGAGAAGAATGTATGTTCTGTTGATTTGGGGTGGAGAGTTCTGTAGATGTCTGTTAGGTCTGCTTGGTCCAGAGCTGAGTTCAAGTCCTGAATATCCTTGTTAATTTTCTGTCTCATTGATCTAATATTGACATTGGGGTGTTACTGTCTGGGAGTCTAAATCTCTTTGTAGGTCTCTAAGAACTTGGTTATGAATCTGGGTGGTCCTGTATTGGGTGCATATATATTTAGGATAGTTAGCTCTCTCATTGATCCCTTTACCATCATGTAATGCGCTTCTTTGTGTTTTTTGATCTTTGTTGGTTTAAAGTCTAAACAGAGACTAGGATTGCAACCCCCACTTTTTTTTTGCTTTCCATTTGCTTGGTAAATATTCATCCATCCCTTTATTTTGAGCCTGTGTGTGTCTTTACACATGAGATGGGTCTCCTGAATTCATCACATGAATGGGTCTTAACTCTTTATCCAATTTGCCAGTCTGTGCCTTTTAATTGGAGCATTTAACCCATTTAGATTTAAGATTAATATTGTTATGTGTAAATTTTATCCTGTCATTATGATGCTAGCTTGTTACTTTGCTCATCAGTTGATGCAGATTCTTCATAGTGTTGATGGTCTTTAACTTTTGGTTTGTTTTTGCAGTGGCTGGTACCGGTTTTTCCTTTTGATATTTAGTGCTTCCTTCAGGAGCTCTTGTAAGGCAAGCCTGGTGGTGATAAAATCTCTCAGCATCTGCTTGTCTGTAAAGAATTTTATTTCTACTTTGCTTATGATGCTTAGTTTGGCTGGGTATGAAATTCTGCATTGAAAATTCTTTTCTTTAAGAATGTTAAGTATTGGCTCCTACTCTCTTCTGGCTTGTAGGGTTTCTACAGAGAGATCTGCTGTTAGTCTGATGGGCTTCCCTTTGTGGGTAACCTGACCTTTCTCTCGGGCTGCCCTTAACATTTTTTCCTTCATTTCAACCTTGGCAAATCTGATGATTATGTGTTTTGGGGTTGTTCTTCTTGAGGAGTATCTTAGTGGTGTTCTCTGTGTTTCCTGAATTTGAATGTTGGCCTGTCTTGCTAGGTTGGGGAAGTTCTCCTGGATAATATCTTGAAGTGTGTTTTGCAACTTGGTTCCATTCTCCCCGTCACTTCTAGGTACAGCAATCAAATGTAGGTTTGGTCTTTTCACATAGTCCCATATTTCTTGGAGGCTTTGTTTGTTCTTTTTCATTCTTTTTTCTCTGATCTTTTCTTCACGCTTTATTTCATTAAGTTGATTGTCAGTCTCTGATATCCTTTCTTCTGCTTGATCTATTCGGCTGTTGATACTTGTGTATGCTTCACGAAGTTCTCCTGCTGTGTTTTTCAGCTCAATCAGGTCATTTATGTTCTTCTCTAAACTGGTTATTCTAGTTAGCAATTCCTCTAACCTTTTTTTCAAGGTTCTTAGCTTCCTTGCATTGGGTTAGAACATGCTCCTTTGGCGAGGGGTTTATTATTACCCTCCTTCTGAAGTCTCCTTCTGTCAGTTTGTCAAACTCATTCTCCATCCACTTTTGTTCCCTTGCTGGTAATGCGTTGTGATCCTTTGGAGGAGAAGAGGCGTTCTGGTTTTTGGAATTTTCAGCCTTTTTGCACTGGTTTTTCCTCATCTTCGTGGATTTATCTACCTTTTGGTCTTTGCTGTTGGTGACCTTTGGATGGAGTTTTTGCATGGTCATCCTTTTTGTTGATGTTGATGCTATTGCTTTCAGTTTGTCAGTTTTTCTTCTAACAGTCAGGCCCCTCTGCTGCAGGTCTGCTGGAGTTTGCTGCGGGTCCACTCCAGACCCTGTTTCCTTGGGTATCACCAGTGGAGGCTGCAGAACAGCAAAGACTGACTAGAAAAAAATCACCGTGAGACTAGTGTTAAGCATGAGAACTAGGATTAAATAAAGGTTATAAAGAATAGTATGTAATGACTATATGTTTTGGCAAAGAAATATAATTCAGCTGTAAAAAACAGTGGGAAGATCATATGCAAAAAATTTTAAAAACTATTTTCTGCCATCATACTTTTGACTGTAGTGTTGGTCTTGTTGATCAGGTATTTTCTGTGTATTGTGCAGCAAAGCAAATGAATAATTATACATTATTCTAATTTCATTATCTTCTGTATTCTTGAGAGCTAGGAATCTTAATGTAGAAGAAATTATATACTATTTATATTTATATAGATGTAAGAAGGCTAAATCCTGTACTTCTGATTTTTAATTAGAAATATCAGTATGAACTTGAGATACTTTAATGTTATTTAAAAATAGTATATACCTTATATTTGTGTGTATATATATATTTGTACATATGTATATGTATGTTAATCTGAGAATGTTTTATGTGTATTGTGGCATAAATCAAATGAATATTTATGTGATATTTTAATGCTGACATTTCCTAGCTATGTCTGTGGAAAAGTCCCAGAAATGAACAAACCTAGTTCCGTGAATGTGGCCTTGAAATGCTGTCTTCCGGCACAGTGGCCCATTCCTATAATCCCAGCACTTTGGGAGGCCAAGGCAGGTGGATCACTTGAGATCAGGAGTTCGAGATCAGCCTGGCCAACATGGTAAAACCCCATCTCTACTAAAAATGCAAAAATTAGTGAGGCATGGTGGCGGGTGCCTGTAATCCAGCTACTCAGGAGGCTGAGGCAGGAAAATTGCTTGAACCCTGGAGGGGGAGGTTGCAGTAAGCCAAGTTGGTGCCATTGTACTCTAGCCTGGGCGACAAGTGTGAAACTGTCTCAAAAAAAAAAAAAAAAAAAAAAGTAATGCTGTTTTCTACTAAAAGAAACCAGGGCTTCTTTGAGAAATCTTTGATTCCAGTTCTGGGGCATGAAATGTATAAAATGATCCTGGAACATTTTTATACCAGATACCAAGGAGGCTGCCAACAACTGCTCGGTTCGTGACAAAGGAACTCAGGATCTGACTTGAAGGGGCTTTGGGTGACCAGCTATTTTAGTTTTACTACTTAAAGTCCTGAAACTTGGGAAACTTCTCAGTCTCAGGCAAAGTGGTACAGTTAATCACTCTCAGAGGCTCCTGCTGGCCAAAATGGAACACTTTGAGCATCAATAAGGATAAGAGCCATGATGGGTTGGGCATCCCTTATTATGTTTAAATACATTTCATAATGATATCAAAAAAAAAAAAAAAAAGCAAAACCCTAGAACCACTGACTAATTTTTCATTATTGGTGAATATTAGGAAATTATTCCTTCATTTTGAAAACTAATAAGGGAAAGATTAAGTATTTATTTTTAGTTTTCTGTATGAACAACACTCCTAGGTAAGCAAATAGTCAATGAGGTAAAGTTTATAGTGAAATTTCATATGCTTATAACTAAAGACAAAACGACAGAATTGGATTATTACTATTTTGCAGTCACTTATGTTTCAATGGATTTTGACATTGAATATCAGTGGCTGATACTCAACACAAAAAGAGAGAAAATCATACATCTCTTAAAATACACCATCCTCTAATGTTTAATCTTGCCAAAAATACTAAACTTGAATCTGATGAAGCTGCCCACATCCAACTACTAATTTACAGGTAATATAGAAGATAGAGGAGCTTGTTAAACTACATCAAGGGAATACAGTCAACAAAACCCAGTCTGTGGGAAACTTTAGGACAGATGATCCAATATATTCAACAAATTGCAATGAAAAAAAGAGAAGGTGAGAGAACAGATTAAAAACAGGAAAAATTAAACCATAGCTCTTAGGTATTTATACTTCAGTAATAAAAAAAAAGTAAGGAAGTGATTAATGTAAAAGAGTAGTGGTTTCTCTTGGTTGGCATGAAGGGTAATGGCATTGGGAAGGGAGTACATGAGGGCTTCTGTGGTGGCTCACATGGTCCTGTCTCTGATCTATGTGTTGCTTCTAAGTTCATTTAGCTGTGTATCTCTGAGTGTGGTTTTCCATGTTTGTGTTATATTTAATAGTAAAAGTCTAAAATAAAAAAAACAGGGAGGGAAAGGAAATTGAAAGGGAGGCAGCTATATTGGGAAATGGTGAGAATTGATGCCTTACAGATCAACTTATAATAGGTTAGACTTATTAACTAAGGATTTTATTAAGTGCTATTCCCAGAAGATTCAACATAATCTGTAAGTAAAGAGCCATTAAAGTTTACTAAAAAGGGGGTTGGAGTGCTGAAAACGGGGTTTTTTTTTTTTTTTTTTTTTTTTTTTTTTTTTTTTTTGAGACGGAGTTTCACTCTTGTTGCCCAGGCTGGAGTACAATATCATGATCTCAGCTCATCGCAACCTCTGCCTCCCAGGTTCAAGCGATTCTTCTGCCTCAGCCTCCCAAGTAGTTGGGATTACAGGCATATGCCACCACACCCGGCTAATTTTGTATTTTTAGTAGAAGTGGGGTTTCTCCATGTTGGTCAGGCTGGTCTCGAACTCCCAACCTCAGGTGATCTGCCCACCTTGGCCTCCCAAAATGATGGGATTACAGGCGTGAGCCACTGCACCCAGCCCAAAAACTGCATTTTTAAGAAGATAAATCTGGCTGGGTGGATTTCAATGAGAGACTTGAAAGCTAGCCAAGAAACCACTATGTTAAGGTAATGGTGATAAAGATTTGGATTAGGATGATGCTTGTAGGAATAGAGGTAAAATAACAACTCTTGTTTTATGCAGTAGGATAGTTGGTAAGACTTGGTGACAGATTAAGTATGGTTGCTAAAAATAAAAACAGTAGAAATAAAGATTGCATGTTTTGAGAGCATACCCTTTGTTGGGTAGGATTAGGGAATTCTGGATCACAATCTTAGAGTAAGAGCTTAATTTCTTCTTACGATGTATTTAAAATCTCAGAGGAATGAGATTTTACGTTCCAAATTGTTTATCTAAAAATGTCAGTTCTAACAGGGAAGGTACTGATAATATTTCCAGTGCAAGATATCCAAGTTACTGGTGTCAAATCCATACGGGTCTGCAGCAACCTCAATTCTTGCCTCCTCAGAAGAAAGAATTCGACTGAGGGGCATAAAGGCAGAAAAAGAGACCAAGGCACATTTCAGAGCAGGAGTGGAAGTTTATTTAAAAAGGCTTTAGAACAGGAAAGAAAGAAAGGAAAGTACGCTTGGGAAAGTCCCAAGTGGGCACTGAGGTCAAGTGCAGTGTTTAACCTTGATCCGAGGACTTTATAGGCTGGCTCCTTTCCCAAGATTCTTCCGTTAGGATGGGCTGCCCACATGTCCAGTGCCCTCCTTACCCTTAAGAGGTGAGCACAGGCAGTGTGTTTAGGAATTTCTGTGCATGCCCACCTGAGGCTTTCTTCCTTTTTCAGGTGGAGTACCCCCGGAAGGTCCACCATTTTGTGTCTTAAAGCACATGCCCTGGAAGTTGCTTCTCCCTGGCATTTGCATTCAATTAACACTTTAATGCACCAGGTGTGGACCATCAGGAAATATCCTCTCCCTGGCACTGGGTGCCAATTTATCAGTTTTAGAGAGGCAGTGTGGCCGGGCGCGGTGGCTCATGCTTGTAATCCCAGCACTTTGGGAGGCCGAGGCGGGCGGATCACGAGGTCAGGAGATCGAGACCACGGTGAAACCCCGTTTCTACTAAAAAAAATTAGCCGGGCGTGGTGGCGGGTGTCTGTAGTCCCAGCTACTCGGAGAGTCTGAGGCAGGAGAATGGCGTGAACCCCGAAGGTGGAGCTTGCAGTGAGCCGAGATTGCGCCACTGCACTCCAGCCTGAGCGACAGAGCGAGACTCCGTCTCAAAAAAAAAAAAAAAGAGAGAAGCAATGTAATAACTTCTGAACCATCAACTGACGTTCCTAGTGGGTGGCGCAATAGCCCTCTCCTGCCCCACTCTTGACTAACTACCTGCAACAATAACAGTGATTGTTTTTAAGTGCATAGTTGGGACAGAGATACGAGGGTGACTTTTCAATGTTACTTCTTTTTGTTTCTTGAATTTTGAATCGTGCTTGTATTATCTCTTCAGAAAATGAATAGTATTTAATTAAAAGATAAAGATGCCCCAATTGTGAATTTCCATGGGAAAAATTCTCCTTTGGCATTCCTTTTTTTGTTTTTTGTTTTTTTTTTTTAAATTTAAGTATTTCAGACTAGTTTCTCTGAAAAGCAGTCAGGTAAACATATTTAATACTTGATTGACTTTGACTTACATGTGTTTGTAAACATATGTTTGTTTTATGTTTGAGTATGGTATATGCATACATACGGTGTATTGCTTGTGAGTGCACGAGTGTGGCTGTGTGTGGCTCTGGTGTATGTATTTATTTCACCCATAAAAGAATGTTTATACCTGAAGGTTCAGGGACCCTGGCTTCTCAGAGCTTTTAATTCTTATTGCCACCATGTAGGATTTTTCTCCTTAAATAGGGGGGATGTCCTTGCTTCTCAGTTAGCCTTGGAGTCATTCAGAAATGGTTGTGATGCAGCAGTATGGAATGTCGCTCTTTCCTTTGTAATCACTACTGAGGCTGAAGATCACTACATGTTGGTTATTCAGTATGTCACCCTCTTCCACACTCTCCCTCATGCAACTGCTGTGAATCCAGCTTCTATAATAAAGTGTCCTAAAATACATGAACCTTTATTTCTTATCTCAGCCTTTTGATAGGTAAAGACCTAGTATTAGATCTGGGAAAAGGAATAGGAAGTGTATGCAATAGTTTTATTTTGTTGTTTATATACTTTCTCTTTTATAATTTATTAGTGATTAAAAACCATCACGCACGGTGGCTCACACCTATAATCCTAGCACTTTGGGAGTCTGAGGCGGGAGGTTCACCTGAGCCCAGTAGTTTGAGAGCAGCCTGGGCAACATGGCAAAACCTCATCTCCACAAAAAATACAATTAGCCAGGCATGGTGGCACACGCCTGTAGTCCCAGCTACTTGGGAGGCTGAGGCAGAAGGATCGCTTGAGCCCAGGAGGTAGAGATTGCAATGAGGTGTGATCATGCCACTGCACTCCAGTTTGGGCAACTGAGACCCTGTTCTCAAAAAAAAAAAAAAAAAAAAGATTAGGAAAATAATGAAATTGAGAGAAGTTTTAAGACTACTCCTGCAGGATATAGGAAAGAGAAGCTGGGACTGGAAATAACAGGAGGCAGTAGTGGGAAGCTCAGCGGCCTAGCATAGTGATTGTCAATTTTGGCTGCACATTGGTACCACCTGGGAATATTAAAAACATAAAAACATAACTCATGCTTGGTTCTAACCCATAGAGATGCTGTTTTAATTGGTCAGGGCTGTGGCCTGAGCATTGGAACATTTTCAGTCTACCCACCTGAATTTGTAGTCAAGACTGAGAACCACTGGCCTAGAGAAGAAAGTTGGTTTAGGACTGAAGGAATCCTTGGCTCTCACAGTGCCTCAATTCCAAGTTCTCTCCACTTGGGATGAATTGGAGTTTATTGTAAAATGTAAATATAGTACTTCCGTGAGTTCCCTAGGACATTTGATGCTTTTTAAGACTTGCGATTATTTAGGTTTGTGGTTGGTGGGAAACAAAAAAAGCATGAGTGAATGTTTAGCATCTGGAAAGAATGGGTAGATTCACATATTAAGCACAATGTGAGCCACTGTGCTTTTTTTTTTTTTAGTTTAAGTTCCAGGATACATGTGCAGGTTTGTTACATAGGTAAACATGTGCCATGGTGGTTTGCTGCACCTATCAACCCACTGTGCTTGTTATTAGTATTGATTAATAGTAATAAAACTTCATGGATCAACTAACTTAACATTGTGATGTTTGCACAGGTTGCCTGTGATTTGCTTCGGAGGATTATTCGGATCTTGAATCTCAGTAAGAGACTCCAAGGACAACTGCAAGGGGGAAGTAGAGAGATAACAAAAGCTGCCCAGAGTCTCAATGAACTTGGTAAGTTTTGTTTTTTTTTTTTTTAATTAAAAAGTTAGTAGAGATTTAAATATTTTTAAGTCACGTGATTGGTTGACTTATCACCATTAGCAAGTACTATTAAACAAATTTTTAAATAATTGGCTGTATACAATATTGTAACACTTCTCAGAATGAATAAGTACAATTAGTTGATTTCATTGAAATGCTATTTATTTTAATTATATAGTAAAATTGGCCTTTTTCGTATACAGGTCTGTGAATTTTAATACATATATAGATTTATGTAAGCACCATTACAGTCATGATACAGAACAATTCCATCACTCCCCCAGATTCCCTCATTATCCCTTCACGATGATGCGTACCCGCTTCCGCTAATCCTGGCAACCACTGATCTTTTCTCCATCATTGTAGTTTTGTCTTTTTGAGAATGACTTATAAATGGAATTACAAAGTAGGTGACCTTTTGAGGCTGTCTTCTTGTACTCAAAATAATACCTTTGAGATTTATTCAAGTTTTGAAGTGTACTAATAGTTTGTTACTTTGTGTTTGACTGAATACCATTGTATGAGTAGCCTGCAGTTTGTTTATTGATTCATTGATTGAAGGACATTTGTGGTGTTTCCAGTTTTTGGTGGTTATGAATAGGTGTACAGGTCTTTATGTGAAGTTTTCTTTTCTCTAGGAAATATTCTAGAGAAATACTGTTTTTAAGATGACAAATCCCGTGCTGATACTATGTTTAGAAGATTTTAAAAATTTATTTCTTTTCTCAGACATTTATTGCAGGACCTTGACAGTCAAGAGTTTAATGTTCATGGTTTTGACTGTTAACCAGCTGCAAAGTCCATGATGCAGCAGTTCATAATTTTTCAGGCAAAATTTTGAATAGCTAGTGAGTGCACATAGAACTGCCCAACGCTTTTAATGTGGCTTGGTGGTTTTCTTCTTTTCACTGGGTTCCCACTAATTTTTCAGAAGTGGATATATGTAGTGGCATTTGTACTTTATAGGCTCAGAAGTCTTTAATTGTATCCATTTCAGATATCAAGAGTCTGCTTACTCTTGGTATTGTGCTTTGAAAGCAGTTATGCCAGAATAGTATCAGAGAAATGTGCATTACATGTTCTTTCTGAATTTTCCTGTCTTTGATTTTTTGATTATATAGTCATGCTGTGCTGTAATGCTTATTCCATATTTTTTATTAATCAAGGAAATCCTTCACAAATAATGCTTCAACAGCATTGCAATTGTATACTGCTGAAATATAGGTTTTGCTTAGGAAAATCATTGGGAATATCTCTAACTTGTGATTTAGTAGGCTAGGAAAATGTCATATAAAAAGTTAAACTTAAAAGCTGGGTATGGTGGCTGGTACCTGGAGGCCCAGTTACTTGGGACGTAGAGGCAGGCAGAATTGCTTGAGGCCAGGAGTTTGAGACCAGCCTAGGTGAACAGAACAGATCTCCACTTGGCCCTGAAAAGTAAAAATTGAGAAGTAAAGAAAATTAAAACAAAATAAAAGTTGAGCATCGTAGCATGTGCCTGCAGTCTCAACTACTAGGGAAACTGAGATGGGAGGATCACTCGAGCCCACAAGTTAGAGGCTACAGTGAGCTGTTATTGCACCACTGCTCTCCACCCTGGGTGACAGAGCGAGATCTTGACTGTAAAAAAAAAAAAAGTTAACTTTAAACAGTGAGTAATGCTTGTGTGTTGTTTTCACAGTATTATCTAAACATAGAAGGGTAAAAATCCAAGTATCAGCCACTGTTTTCCTCTGTCACGTTTAATATCTGTGCACCAACAATAATTTGTAGGATTATGGAATCATTAAACATAGATGCATATTATTCCAAGGGTTATTATGGATGTTTGTCATCACTGACACTCCTTCAGTATTAAAAAAGTGCTAAATTTTGATTGGATTATGATTATAATTTCTTCTATAATTGACAGATTCTGTAATACAAATGGGCCTGTCTTTGAAAAAAAAAAACAAAAACTGGCACAGCCGGGCACGGTGGCTCACGCCTGTAATCCCAGCACTTTGGGAGGCTGAGGCGGGTGGATCATGAGGTCAGGAGATAGAGACCATCCTGGCCAACATGGTGAAACCCCGTCTCTACTAAAAATACAAAAATTAGCTGGGTGTGATGGTGCGCGCCTGTAATTCCAGCTACTCGGGAGGCTGAGGTAGGAGAATCACTTGAACCCAGGAGGCGGAGGTTGTAGTGAGCCGAGATCGTGCCACTGCACTCCAGCCTGGTGACAGAGCGAGACTCTGTCAAAAAAACAAAAACAAACCCCACAAAAAAACAGGCACAAGTATTGATCATAATGTTCTGCGTTAGTATAATGCAGAGTGTAAAACCATTATCTTTCCAATGTGCTGTTGGCTTTACCTGAAGTTTTTATAAAGATTGTTAAAAAGTTTTTGAGCAAATATAGTTCATGGTGGAATGATCTCAAAGTGGATTGTGTTAATCTAATTTTTAAAAGCTTTGCAGATGATGTGTGATTTAATATTTGCAAAGACATCATGTCTTTTTTATTCACCACTGTAGTTCAGTCTTGACCAGTCCTGGCATTTATAATAAGGAGAAGCCAAGGAAAAACAAGTTGCTATATTTGGAATTAATATTTGAATAAAAGTAATAATTTTGCAGTCACTATGACAGTTACATACATGTACACTAAATGACACTTCTGTGATTGGAACTTCTCTAAAATTGTCAATGTCTGTATCAGTATGGTTCTGTTTTTCATTAGAAAGAATAAAATGATGAAGAGTAACAGTGTTTATACCACAGACCCTTGAAATTAACTTAAAAGCAATCTTTCAAACTTGAAAGGTTTGAGGCTTGATTTGGGACACCCAGATGAAATATATTGTCATCTGGAAATTAAGTATATTCTGTGAGACTGGGGTGTGGAGTGACTACTAGTGGATACAGATTTGTTTTTAGGGTGATGAAAATGTTCTGGAATTAGATAGTGGTGACTTTTGTGCCACCTTGTCAGTGTACTAAAAACCACTGCTTTGTACACTTTGAAAGGGAGGGTCTTAGGTAAATTTGAAATTCATCAGTGTTGTTGTGTGTATTAATACCTTTGCCTTTTTATTACTGACTAGTATTCCATTGATACATCATAGTTGGTTTATCCATTTACATGCTGATGGACAGTTGGATTGTTCCTAAATTTTTAATATTATAAATTAAGCTGCTGTGAACATTCATGTACAAGTCTTTGTAGGAACATATCCTTTCATTTCTCTTGGATAAGTACCTAGGATTGGAATGTCTAGATCATATGGTAAGTATATGTTTAGCTTTTTAAGAAATTGCCAAGGTTATTTTTCAAAGTTGTTGTAATGTTTACATTCTTTTTTTTTGTTTTTCTTTTTGAGACAAAGTTACGCTGTTGTTGCCCAGGCTAGAGCACAATGGCGCAATCTCGGCTCACTGCGACCTCCACCTCCCAGGTTCAAGCAATTCTTCTGCCTCAGCCTCCTGAGTAGCTGGGATTACAGGCACCCGCCACCATGCCTGGCTAATTTTTGTATATTTAGTAGAGACGGGGTTTCACCATGTTGAACAGGCTGGTCTTGAACTTCTGACCTCAGGTGATCCACCCTTCTCGGCTTCCCAAAGTGCTGGCATTACAGGCGTGAACCACCACACCCAGCCAATGTTTACATTCTTACCAGTAGTATTTGAAAGTTCTTCTTCCCCCTACAAGCTTGCCAACACATGTTACACTGTCTTAATTTTAGTCATTCTAATAGGTATGTCCTGGTATCTTGTTTCGAGTTTTCAAAAAAAGCTATAATTAATAAAAGAGTTGAGTAAGATTTCAGTATACTAGATAAATATACAAAAAATTAATTGTATTTCTGTATACTCTGTTAGCAACAAGCAATTGGAAATTGAAATTCAAAAATACCACTTATAACAGCATAAAAATATGACAGACTTAAGGATAAGTCTAACAAAAGATGTGCAAAGCCTGTACACTGAAAACTACAAAATATTGTTGAGAACAAAGAAGACCTAAATCGATCAGTCAATGTTGTTCATCAGTTGGAAGACTTAATATTGTTTATTAAGATGTACTGTTCTTCCCAACTTGATCTATGAATTCAACAGAATTTCAGTTTAAATTCCAGGAGGCTTTTAGAAATTGACAAGCTGATTTTAAAATTCATATGGAAATTCAGAGGATCTAGAATAGCTAGAATAACTTTCAAGAGAAAACATAGTTGGAGGAATAACCGTACCTGATTTGAAGACTTATTACAAAGACTCTTTAAAGTAATCAAGACACAAAGATCAATGGAACAGAGATTCCAGAAATAGACCCACATATATATGAACAACTGATTTTTGACACATTTAGTAGAGAAAAAAATAGTCTTTTCAACAGATGGTGCAGGAACAATTGGATCTCAATATGCAAAACAGTGGACTTGTATCCATACTTCACTTCGTATAAAAATATTAACTCAGAATGAATTCGTGTCCTAAATGTAAAATCTAAAACTACAGAACTTAAAGTAGGAGACTCAGAAGATTTTTTTATTTTTATTTTTTTCTTTTCTTCTTTTTTTAAATTTTTAATTTTACTTTAAGTTCCGGGATACATGTGCAGAACATGCAGGTTTGTTACATAGTTATACATGTGCCATGGTGGTTTGCTGCACCTATCAACCTGTCATCTAGGTGTTTTTGTTGTTGTTGTTGTTTTTTGAGATGGAGTTTCGCTCTTGTTGCACAGGCTGGAGTGCAATGGCGCGATCTCCGCTCACCGCAACCTCCGCCTCCTGGGTTCAAGCGACTCTCTTGCCTCAGCCTCCTGAGTAGCCGGGATTACAGGCATTCAACACCACGCCTGGCTAATTTTGTATTTTTAGTAGAGACAGGGCTTCTCTATGTTGGTCAGGCTGATCTTGAACTCCTGACCTCAGGTGATCTGCCCGCCTTGGCCTCCCAAAGTGCTGGGATTACAGACGTGAGCCACTGCGCCTGGCCTAGGTTTTAAGCCTCACATGCATTAGTTATTTGTCCTAATGCTCTCTCTCCCCTGCCCTCTGCCCCCTGACAGTCTCTGGTGTGTGTTGTTCCCCTCCCTGTGTCCAAGTGTTCTCATTGTTCAACTCCCATTTACAAGTGAGAACATGTGGTGTTTGGTTTTCTATTCCTGTGCTAGTTTGCTGAGGATGATGGCTTCCAGCTTCATCCATGTCCCTGCAGAGGACATGATCTCATTCTTTCTTATGGCTGCATAGTGTGTGTAGCATATTTTCTTTATCCAGTCTATCGTTGATGGACATTTGGGTTGGTTTCATGTCTTTGCTATTGTAAATGGTGCTGCAGTAAACATTCATGTGCATGTGTCTTTACAGTAGAATGATTTATATTCCTTTGGGTATATCCCCAGTAATGGGATTCCTGGGTCAAATGGTATTTCTGGTTCCAGATACTTGAGGAATCGCCACACTCTTCCACAACTGTTGAACTAATTTACATTCCCACCAACACTGTAAAAGCATTCCTGTTTCTCCACAGCCTTGCCAGCATCTGTTGTTTCTTGACTTTTTAATAATTGCCATTCTGATTGGCGTGAGATGGTATCTCATTATGGTTTTGATTTGCGTTTCTGTAATGATCAGTGATGTTGGGCTTTTTTAAATGTTTGTTGGCTGCATAAATGTCGTCTTTTGAGAAGTGTCTATTCATATCCTTTGCCCACTTTGTGATTTTTTGTTTGTTTCATTGTAAATTTGTGTAAGTTCCTTGGAGATGCTGGATATTAGACATTTGTCAGATGGGTAGATTGCAAAATTTTTCTCCCATCCTGTAGGTTGCCTGTTCAGTCTGATGATAGTTTCTTTTGCTGTGCAGAAGCTCTTTAGTTTAATTAGATACCATTTATCAATTTTTGTTTTTGTTTCAATTGCTTTTGGTGTTTTCATCATGAAATCTTTGCCCATGCCCATGCCCTGAATGGTATTGTCTATGTGTTCGTCTAGGGTTTTTATAGTTTTGGGTTTTACATTTAAGTCTTTAATCTATCTCGAGTTAATTTTTGAATAAGGTATAAGGAGGGGGTCCAGTTTCAGTTTTCTGCATACGGCTAGCCAGTTTTCCCAGCACCATTTATTAAATAGGGAATCCTTTCCCCATTGCTTATTTTTGTCCAATTTGTTGAAGATCAGCTGGTTGTACATGTGTAGTGTTATTTCTGAGGTCTCTGTTCTGTTTCATTAGTTACATATCTCTTTTGGTATCAGGACCATGCTGTTTTGGTTATTGTAGCCTTGTAGTATAGTTTGAAGTCAGATCGCATGATGCCTCCAGTTTTGTTCCTTTTGCTTAGGATTGTCTTGGCTATATGAGCTCATTTTTGGTTCCATGTGAAATTTAAAGTAGTTTTTTCTAACTCTGTGAAGAATGGCAATGGTAGTTTGATAGGAATAGCATTGAATCTATAAATTACTTTGGGTAGTATGGCCATTTTCACAGTATTGATTCTTCCTATGCATGAGCATGGAATGATTTCTCATTAGTTTGGGTCTTTTGTGTCTTCTCTTACTGCCTTGAGCCTTGGTTTATAGTTCTCCTTGAAGAGGTCCTTCACTTCACTTATTAGCTGAATTCCTAGATATTTTATTCTCTTTGTAGCAATTGTGAGTGGGAGTTCATTCATGATTAGGTTCTCTGCTTGTCTGTTGTTGATGTATAGGAATGCTTGTGATTTTTGCACATTGATTTTGTATACTGAGACTTCAGTGAAGTTGCTTATCAGTTTAAGGAGTTTTTGGGCTGAGACAATGGGGTTTTCTAAATACACAGTTATGTCATCTGCAGACAGACAATTTGACTTCCTCTCTTCCTATTTGAAAACCCTTTCTTTCTTTCTCTTGCCTGATTGCCCTGGCCAGAACTTCCAATGCTATGTTGAATAGGAGAGGTGAGAGAGGGCATCCTTGTCTTGTGCTGGTTTTCAGAGGGAATGCTTCCAGCTTTTGCCTATTTAGTATGATATTGGCTACGGGTTTGTCATAAATAGCTCTCATTATTTTGAGATATGTTCCATCAGTACCTAGTTCATTGAGTTTTTAACATGAAGGTATATTGAATTTTATCAGAGCCGTTTTCTGTGTCTGTTGAGATAATCTTATGTTTTTTGTCATTGGTTCTGTTGATGTGATGGATTATGTTTATTGATTTGCGTATGTTGAACCAGCCTTGCATCCCGTGGATGAAGCCGAGTTGATCGTGGTGGATAAGCTTTTGAATGTGCTGCTGGATTCGGTTTGCCAGTATTTTATTGAGGATTTTCACATCGATGTTCATCAGGGATATTGGCCTGACGTTTTCTTATTTTGTTGTGTCTCTGCCAGGTTTTGGTTATCAGGATGATGCTGGCCTCGTAAAGTGAGTTAGGGAGGAGTCCCTCCTTTTCAGTTGTTTGGAATAGCTTCAGAAGGAGTGGTACCAGCTCCTCTTTGTACCTCTGGTAGAATTCGGCTGTGAATCCGTCTGGTCCTGGGCTTTTTTGGCTGGTAGGCTATTAATTAGTGCCTCAATTTCAGGACTTGTTATTAGTCTATTCAGAGATTTGACTTCTTTCTGGCTTAGTCTTGGGAGTGTGTATGTGTCCAAGTATTTTTCCGTTTCTTCTAGATTTTCTAGTTTATTTGCGTAGAGGTTTTTATAGTATTCTCTTGGTGGTAGTTTGTATTTCTGTGGGATCGGTGGTGATATCCCCTTTATCATTTTTTATTGTGTCTACTTGATTCTTCTCTCTCTTCTTCTTTGTTAGTCTAGCTAATGCTCTATTTTGTTAATTTTTTCAAAAAACCAGCTCCTGGATTCATTAATTTTTTGAAGGATTTTTCGTGTCTGTGTCTCCTTCAGTTCTGCTCTGATCTTAGTCATTTCTTTTCTTCTGCTAGTTTTTGGGTTTGTTTGCTTTTGCTTCTCTAGTTCTTTTAATTGTGATGTTAAGGTGTCGATTTTAGATCTTTCCCGCTTTCTCCTGTGGGCATTTAGTGCTATAAATTTCCCTCTAAACACTGCTTTGAATGTGTCCCAGAGATTCTGGTATGTTGTCTCTTTGTTCTAATTGGTTTCAAAGAACTTCTTGATTTCTTCCTTTAATTTTGTTATTTACCCAGAAGTCATTTAGGAGCAGTTGTTCAATTTCCATGTAGTTGTTTGGTTTTGAGTTTCTTAATCCCGAGTTCTAATTTGGTTGCATTGTGGACTGTTTGTTACGATTTCCATTCTTTTGCATTTGCTGAGGAGTGTTTATTTCCAATTATGTGGTTGATTTTAGAATAACTGCCTTGTGGCACTGAGAAGAATGTATATTCTGTTGATTTGGAGTGGAGAGTTCTGTAGATGTCTGTTAGGTCCACTTGATCCAGAGTGAGTTCAAGTCCTGAATATACTCGGTAATTTTCTGTCCCATTGATCTGTCTAATGTTAACAGTGGGGTGTTAAAAGTGTCCCACTATTACTGTGTGGGAGTCTGAGTCTCTTTGTAGGTCTCTAAGAACTTGTTTTATGAATCTTGGTGCTCCTCTATTGGGTATATATATATTTAGGATAGTTAGCTTTTCTTGTTGAATTGATCCGTTTGCCATTATATAATGCCCTTCTTTGTCTTTTTTGATCTTTGTTGGTTTAAAGTGTCTTTTATCAGAGACTAGAATTGTAACCCCTGCTTTTTTTTGTTTCCCATTTGCTTGGTAAATTTTCATCTATCCTTTTATTTTGAGTCTATGTGTATCTTTGCACATGAGATGGGTCTCCTGAATATAGCTCATCGATGGATCTTAACTCTTTATTCAATTTGCCAGTCTGTACCTTTTTAATTGGGACATTTAGCCCATTTACATTTAAGGTTAAAATTGTTGTGTGTGAATTTGATCCTGTCATCATGATGCTAACTCATTATTTTGCACACTAGTTGATGCAGTTTCTTCATAGTGTCATTGGTGTTTTCATTTTGGCGTGCTTTTGCAGTGGCTGGTACTGGTTTTTCCTTTCCATATTTAGTGCTTCCTTCAGTAGCTCTTGCAAAGCAGGCCTGGTGGTGATGAAATCCCTTAGCATTTGCTTGTCTAGAAAGGATTTCTTTTCTTATTTCTGCTTTGTTTATGAAGCTTAGTTTGGCTGGATATGAAATTCTGGGTTGAAAATTCTTCTCTTTGAGAATGCTGAGGCCGGGCACGGTGACTCATGCCTGTAGTCCCAGCACTTTGGGAGGCTGAGGCGGGCGGATCTCGAGGTCAGGAGTTCGAGACCAGCCTAACCAACATAGTGAAACCCCTTCTCTACTGAAAATAGAAAAATTAGCCAGGCGTGGTGGTACGCACCTGTAATCCCAGCTGCTCAGGAGGCTGAGGCAGGAGAATCACTTGAACCTGGGAGGCGGAGGTTGTGGTGAGCCGAGATTGCACCACTGCACTGCAGCCTGGGTGACAGAGTGAGACTCCATCTCAAAAAAAAAAAAAAAAAAAAAAAAAAAAAAGGAATGTTGAATATTGGCCCTCACTGTCTTCTGGCTTGTAGAGTTTCTGCTGAGAGATCTGCTGTTAGTCTGATGGGCTTCCCTTTTCTAGGTGACCTGACCTTTTTCTCTGGCTGCTCTTAACATTTTTTCCTTCACTTCAACCCTGAAGAATCTGATGATTATGTCTTGGGGTTGATCTTCTCATGGAATATCTTAGTGGTGTTCTTTGTATTTCCTGAATTTGAATGTTGGCCTGTCTTGCTAGGTTGGGGAAGTTCTCCTGGATAATATCCTGAAGAGTCTTTTCCAAGTTGATTCCATTCACCCCATCTCTTTCAGGTACTCCAATCAATCATAGGTTCTTTATTTTTACATAGTCCCATATTTCTCTGAGATTTTGTTCATTTTTTTTCATTCTTTTTTCTCTAATCTTGTCTGTATGCCTTATTTCAGCAAGGTGATCTTCAGACTCTGATATCCTTTCTTCCACTTGATCTATTCGGCTATTGATACTTGTGTATGCTTCACGAAGTTTTTCAGCTGCATCAGGTCATTAATGTTCCCCTCTAAACTGGTTATTATAGTTAGCAGCTCCTGAAACCTTTTGTCAAGGTTCTTAACTTCTTTGCATTGGATTAGAACATGCTCCTTTAGCTCAGCAGAGTTTGTAATTACCCACCTTCTGAAGGCTACTTCTGTCAATTAGTTCATCTCATCCTCCGTCCAGTTCTGTGCCCTTGCTGGAGAGCTGTTGCGATCATTTGGAGGAGAAGACGCATTCTGGTTATTGGAATTTTCAGCATTTTTTCACTGGTTTTTCCTCATCTTTGTGGATTTATCTATCT
Organism: Symphalangus syndactylus; assembly: GCF_028878055.3. NCBI lineage: Eukaryota > Metazoa > Chordata > Mammalia > Primates > Hylobatidae > Symphalangus > Symphalangus syndactylus. The sequence goes on along the minus strand of NC_072428.2, from coordinate 97,675,117 downwards.
TTGATCTTTGAGGCTGATGACCTTTGGATGGGGTTTTTGTGTAGGGGTCTTGTTGTTGTTGTTGCTTTCTGTTTGTTAGTTTTTCTTCCAACAGGCCCCTCTTCTGCAGGTCTGCTGCAGTTTGCTGGGGGTCCACTGCAGACCCTGTTCGCCTGGGTATCACCAGTGGAGGCTGCAGAACAGAAAAGATTGCTGCCTGCTCCTTCCTCTGGAAGCTTCGTCCCGGAGGGTCACTGGCCTGATGCCAGCTGGAGCTCTCCTGTATGAGGTGTCTGTCAGCTCCTGTTGGGAGGTCTCTCCCAGAAACAGAAGATTTCTGTGACTTTGAATTAGACAGTGATTCTGAGATGTTACCCAAAGCACAATTCACAAGAGAATAAAGTTGATAAATTAGATTTCATCAAAATTTAAGACGTTCTTCAAATGATACTGTTACGAGAATAAAAAGACAAACTGTGGACAAGGAGAAAATATTTGCAAAGTATATTTGATAGAGGACTTGCATCCAGACATATCAAAAGACTCAAAACTTAATAGGAACTCCAACAACCCACTTAATAGGCAAAAGAGTTGAACAGACACTTCACCCAAGATGGTGACAAATATGCATCTGTAAACATGCTCAACATCATTAGACATTAGGGAAATGAAAAGTATACTATTATTGTCAGAGAATAAGCAGAATTATTTTAGTGCAGACATATTTATTGTACTTTTTAATGCAAGTTATTATGTAATAGTTTAAAAAATTAAACTACACAGTGTAGATTGAATGATTAAGTTATATCACATAGATTCGTGATTTTTCTTTAAGAAGAGTATTGGGACTAGATGAAAATTTAGATAGGCATTACTACAAAGTGGTGATGTTATTTAAGCATGAGTAAGGTAATGTACTTACTACATTCATGGCTGCCAAGAGACAGTATTTACCCGGGTAAATTTGTCATAATCCAGGATCTGTTCTCTTTCTTTTTCTGGCTTAGAAACTTTATTTTGCTACACTGAGAATTGATTTAATAATTGTTTATAGATATTTTATTGCCTGACTTGTTCTAAAGAGGGCATTAATTTGACTAACAGTAAATCAAAAGATAATGAAAAAGAGACTAGCAACAAGAGTAAAAGAAGGATGATTTGTAGGGAGTTTCTTTGACAGCCCAGCTTTTACATTAAAGTCCTCAATTGAGGCAGTAAGGATTCGTCATTCTCCTCTCCACCTCCCACTGATGGATACTCTGCTTTTGAGGGGAAATGGAATATGGGATTCACAGGAGGGTGAGGATGACTGTATCTCTTACACACCATAATGACAACCCATCCTTCTGAAATTTTCCCAATTCTGTGTATTAATGCATTTAGTCTCTCGAATGTTAGAATGATTTTCTACTAATCCCACTTGTGAAAACAGAATTGTTACTATATTTATGGTTCAAATGTATAGGTTACTATGATAAACTTTGTATCTTTTTTTTTTAATCTTTTTTTAATATTCTTTACTGAATCAATCTCTTCGTTTTATGAAGTCTACTTATATATCTAGCAAGATTTTTAGTTTTCATCAATAATATATCTATATCCCGCATATTGAGTCTCATGATAACATTAATTCTAGGTAGCTATTTAGTATTATCTGATCTATTTTCGACTTATCCTACAAATAGAGATTGAAGGAGGAAAAATTTCCCGTAAAAAAGTAACCACACCATACCTTCTTGAATACTCTTTAGTCTGTTTATGAAAATCATGATTTATAATTCGTTTAATTTATTTATCAAACAATTAGGTTTCAATATACATAAGCCCTGTAGCTTGTTAGAATCTCCTACAGAGTGAGTAAAATGCAGTTTCTGTGTTTAAGAAGTGTAAGATCTGTCCTTATCTATAAACTCAGCATAAAACTGATAATGACAACAATATATTGATGATGATGATGATGATGATGATATCCATGGGGTAAACCAGTCTCTGCCTAGTCTTCCTATTTTGGCTCATCTGCACTTTCCATGAAGTAACAATAAAAAAACTTTTGTCATTCTTTTATCATAAAACTTGGAAAAATTCATTTACTTATTCAGACATTGTTTATTGAATATCTACTATGTGTGCTATGTGCTATTCTAGACACTGAAAATACAAGACACTGAACAAAACAGAAACCCCCTACCCTTTGTAGAATTTATATTCCATTGGGTCCTAAGGACACCCATCTGGTGTATCTGTAAAAATCTGATTCTAAAGCCTGAGCTCTTAAACCACCAATGCTGTACTCTTTTCTTAAACTCTGTGGCTGCATTTAATTGCTTCATAAAAGGGATTGCTGCTATTGGTAGGTCTCCCAGTATCCTTTTTAAAAAAAAAAAATCACATATTTATTGTACTTTTTAAGAATACCTTATACAAAATAGGTTTAAATGTATATTATAATTCAGTGAAAATGAGAAAATGACTTCTGGTTGAGCTATAACCTCATAATAAACCAAAATATAAAGAGAGTGTGTGTGTGTGTGTAAAATAGGCCATGTTTATATAGAAAATGTATTTATGTTAGGATTGTGGGTTGACTTGTTAGTAACTTAATATTCTATTTTAAAGTTTTATTGCATTATTGAAGAATCATTTTTTAAAAGTATAATCAAGCAGTTGGATATGGTAGAAAATATTTCCTCTACTAATTGTAATCGCTTATGGTCTATTTTCTGAGTTTTACATTTTTATTGCTAAGCTGCAATATATTAACACCATGTGTCATGAGAGAATATTCTTAAAACCAAATATGTCATAGAAGCATTGTGATACATTTATTATGGAAGGGAGAGGTAGTTTAAACTTGTTTCATCCGCTGATGTTCTTATTGTAGCTATGATATTTCTTAATCTGATAAAACAATACTTATAGGCAAACATTTCTGACTTATGTATAGATGAAAGTATGATTTGTATAATCTTGCCATACAATAGGGACCCATTAATTACTGAAGTAATTAATGTTTTTTGAGATGTCTGTAATATGTTGTAGTTGGTGAAGATTTTAGAACGTTTTATTTTGGCCAGGCGTGGTGGCTCACACCTGTAATCCAGCACTTTGGGAGACCGAGGCGGGTGGGTCACGAGGTCAGGAGATCAAGACCATCCTGGCTAATACAGTGAAACCCAGTCTGTACTAAAAAAAAAAAAAAATACAAAAAATTAGCCAGGCATGGTGGTGGGTTCCTGTAGTCCCAGCTACTTGGGAGGCTGAGGCAGGAGAATGGCGTGAACCTGGGAGGCGGAGCTTGCAGTGAGCCGAGATTGTGCCACTGCACTCCAGCATGGGCGACAGCGAGACTCCCATCTCAAAAAAAAAAAAAAAAAAAAAAGAAAGAGAAAAGAAAGTCAAGCCTATTAAAATTGTTCATTGATAGGAAAGGTTGAAAATACACCATGAGCTTTGAAAGAAGCTGCAGGCTACAGCCTACACTGTAAGCCAGGTGAAAAACTGTAAGTCCTCAGAGGGTGAGAGAGGAAGAGACTACCTCCAGGATACACACCCCTACAGGGGAACCTGATAATCCAACCCACAGGGGAAGACCTTTATCCTACTCAACACTGGAACTGATTTAGGGAGTGGTGACGTATATAAAAGTAGGAACGGCAGTGGGAGCAGCCTTGCGTGCTTTCCCAGTCTGCAGAGTAGACCAACGGGAGCCATTCATCATTCTGCCTCACAGTGTATCTCATGGAAGTCCGCCAGCTAATTCAGGAAGCGGTCACAGGTTGAAAGAACAACCCAAATGTTCAACATCGATAGACTGGATTAAGAAAATGTGGCACATATACACCATGGAATACTATGCACCCATAAAAAAGGATGAGTTCATGTCGTTTGTAGGGGCATGGATGAAGCTGGAAACCATCATTCTCAGCAAACTTTCGCAAGGACAAAAAACCAAACACCACATGTTCTCCCTCATAGGTGGGAATTGAACAATGAGAACACATGGACACAGGAAGGGGAACATCACACACCCGGGACTGTTGTGGGGTGGGGGAGGGGGGAGGGATAGCATTAGGAGATATACCTAATGCTAAATGACGAGTTAATGGGTGCAGCACACCAACATGGCACATGTATACATATGTGACAAACCTGCACGTTGTGCACATGTACCCTAAAACTTAAAGTATAATAATAATAAAATTAAAAAATATATCTATCCATAAGCGGCCAGGTGCAGTGGCTCACACCTGTAATCCCAGCACTTTGGGAGGCCGAGGTGGGCAGATCACGAGGTCAGGAGGTCGAGACCATCCTGTCTAACATGGTGAAACCCCGTATCTACAAAAAAATACAAAAAATTAGCCGGGTGTGGTGGCATGTGCCTATAGTCCCAGCTACTCAGGAGGCTGAGGCAGGAGAATTGGTTGAACCCGGGAGGCAGAGGTTGCAATGAGCCAAGATTGCAGCACTGCACTCCAGACTGGGCGACAGAGCGAGACCCTGTCAAATAAATAAATAAATAAATAAAAGAATGCACTTAAGCAAATGTGAATTCAAAAATTTTTAAAATGTTTTCCCATGGTCAATGGCCAAGAACTTAGCCCCTTTTGCGTCTGCGAAAAAGGTAAAATGGTAGGAATATACTTAACCAAGGAGGTGAAAGATCTCTACAAGGTGAACTACAACACTGCTGAAAGAAAACATAGATGACACAAACTAATGGAAAAACATCCTGTGTTCATAGATTGGAAGAATCAATATTGTGAAAATAACCATACTGCCCAAAGCAATCTTACATATTCAGTGCAATTCCCCATCAAAATACCAACATTATTTTTCATCGAATGGGAAAAAAATCCCTAAAGTTCATATGGAACCAAAAAGAGCCCAAATAAACAAAGCAATCCTAAGCAAAAAGAACACATCTGGAAGCATCATATTACTGGACTCTTAGTTATACTGCAAGGCTGTATACAGTTACCAAAACAGCATGGTTCTGGTATAAAAGTAGGCACGTAGACCCAATGAAACAGAATAGAGAACTCAGAAATAAAGCCAAATACTTAGAACCAAGTGATCTTCAACAAAGCATACAGAACATAAATTGGAGAAAGGACACCCTATTAAATAAATGGTGCTGAGAAAACTGGCTAGCCACATGTAGAAGAATGAAACTGTATCCCTCTCACTTTATACAAAATCAACTCAAGATGGATCAAAGACTTAAATCTAAGACCCAAAGCCATACAAATCCTAGAAGAAAACCTAGGAAAAACTCTTCTAGACACTGGCCTAGACAAAGAATTCATGACTAAAATCCCAAAAGCAAATGCAACAAAAATAAATAAATGGGACCTGGTTAAATAGCTTCTCTACAGCAAAAGAAATAATCGTCAAAATATACAGACAACCCACAGAATGGGAGAAGATATTTGTAAACTGTGCATCTGACAAAGAACTAGTATTCAGAAGCTACAAGGAACTCAAATCAGCAAGAAAAATAAATAATCCCACCAAAAAGTGGGCAAATGACATGAATAGACATTTCTCAAAAGAAGATACACAAATGGCTGAGAAACATATGAAAAAATGTTCACCATCCCTAATCATTAGAGAAATGCAAATTAAAACCGCAATGAGATTATCGGCTTACTCCTGCTAGAATGGCCATTATTAGAAAGTCAAAAAAAAATCGATGTTGGTGTGGATGTGGTAATGCTTATACACTACTGGTGGGAATGTAAATTAATACAGCCTCTATGGAAAACAGTATGGAGATTCCTTAAAGAACTAAAAGTAGATCTACCATTCAATCCAGCAGTCCCACTACTGGGTATCTATCCAAAGGAAAAGAAGTCATTATATGAAAAAGACACATGCGCACGTATCTTTATTAAAGACCAGTTCACAATTGCAAAGATATGGAACCCACCTAAATGCCCATTGACCAATGAGTGAATAAAGACAATATGATATATATATGTGTGTGTGTGTGTGTGTGTGTGTGTGTGTTTGTATGTGTATATATATATATGTGTGTATAGTATATATATATGTGTATAGTATATATATGTGTATATATATGTATACGCACACGCCATGTAATACTACTCAGCCATAAAAAGGAATGAAGTAATGTGTTTTGCAGCAACATGGATTAAGCTGGAGGCCATTATTCTAAGTGAGATAACTCAGGAATGGAGAACTAAACGTCAAATGTTCTCATTATAAGTGGGAGCTAATCTAAGAATATGCAAAGACTTACAGAGTGATAAAATGGACTTTGGAGATTCAGAAGAGGAAGGGTATTGAGGGTGTGGGATAAAAAACTGCATATTAGGTACAAAGTACACTACTTGGGTGATAGGTGTACTAAAATCTCAGAATTCATCACTATATAATTTATGTATGTAATCAAAACCACTTGTACTCCAAAAGCTATTGAAATAAAAGAAAAAAAATACCATGAAACTGCTTCTGGTTTTCAATTAGGTTTCCCTTTATTGTAAGTCTGAAGTGACTTGTTTCTTAAATGCATTGAAATTTTTTTTGTGACAACTTCTTCATAGTTAATGTAATGTATATGTATATATCTACAGTGTAATGACAGATTATAAACATTTTCAGTTTGTACATTTGATTTGAATGGTCTCTAAATTGCTTACGTATGTGACTGGGTTCAGCCGCCACCAGATGGGGGTGATGTTGTGCTCAAATCCAAATGGCCAGAAAGGCTTATGCTTAGATATGGGTTTCTGTGTGGTAGAGATAAGCATATAGAAATTATACACACAAGCACACAGACCTTTTTTTAAACTAATTGAAGTTAATGTTGCTAAAATTTATGTTTAACAGGTAATACCCATACCACATTTATGATGCTATTCGTTCTTTTATCATATAGTGTAAAAAATTCAGGGTAACATCTAGACAAAAGCAAGGAGCTCTTTTACTGTAAACATTAGTATGTTGTTTTTCATACATTTCAAAGTTGCAAGCATTTCTAGGTATGTGTTCTGTTTCATGTGGTTATTGAATAATCTTCATGGAAGCTCTGTATTTTACCTTACTACCACCCCTTGCTGGAAGACTTACAAAGTTTGAGAACAATTTATTTTGCTTAAGATACTTCAAACTAGTAATGTATCAAAGTTTTTTATTTCTTGGTTCTAAGGGATTTTCTTTTTCATTTGGATGCTTACACCAACAGTTCTCAAGTTCTTTTCCCTTCTAGTATGTATTACTAATAATGTTAATTTGAAAAAAATGTGTCTTAATCTAAAAGTGCCTCAGAACTACAGGCTTATTCTATTGTTGACTGTTCCTTTAAAATTATGCTAGCTTTCTTCTTGATGAATTACAGCTTTGGGTCTCTAAGTATAATATTGTACAGGAAAGTTAGGTGGGTTGTTCTACTTTTCATTGCCAAGATAATTTATTCCTTTATGTATAGAAAAGCCAATAACAATGTGAAACAGTTTTTATCAGTCTTTGTTTTGGTAATTATGGTAAATTAAGATTGCTAAAGGCTATTAGAAGGGTTGAATGTAAATTTATGATTATAGGTGTACCTGTAGAATTTTACACTTTCATATTGTGTAAACAGCAGGGCAGGGAGGCATGATCTTCTGAGAAACATATTCAGTAAAATAGCTTGTAGTTTTATTCGTTTGTTTTTAACTTCTGTGTTACAGATTTGAAATCTCTTTTGATGAATCAGAAATGTGATTTGATGAATCTTTTAATATCGTATCCAAAAGGAAGTTACATGCTGATGACATGGTTTTATTATTATAACTAGGAATATATCCTGTTGCCAGTGGTGATAATCTATATTATTTCCTTATTAATTATATTAAAACTAAAGTTATTTCAGTGTTGAAAAAAACCCTGAAATTATTATATCTGGTAAACCATTCTCTAAAATCCAATCAGTTTATACTAATGTAACTAAAAAGTGCCAAATTAGATATATAGGGATATATCTTATGGTGAATTTATTTTCGTGGGCACATCAAGAAGGCATGGTCCTCAGAATGAGGTAGTACACAGAGATTTATGAAGTTTTTTCTGTAGCAGTTACAGAGATTAGTAACATCTGCTTTGAAAAAAGAATCCATATCTAAATTGTATGATCTAGGTCTCTGGAAGTGGGCTAATAAGTTGTTCACTTCTCAGATTTATCCACAGTCGCTTCGTGAGGAGAATGCAGAATTTGCCAGCAAAAGTTCCTGAAGACCCCCTTCATATGTTCCAGGAAAGAACAATTGGATAGAATCTTATTTTTCAAAACAGGATGCCAACTCTTACGTCTTAAATTGGTTTCCACAGCACGTGGATCTATATTCAGTATAGCATACATTACCGATTGACTTCCCAGTTCCTTTCTTTCCATTCTTTCTTTTTGGCCGGGTCTCAGTTTGGTTGAGTGCTCTTCTTCCTAATAATATCTTTGGGCTCAAGGAAGGGACCACTTAATTGTTCCAGTGCTTAAATCACGATTGATCATGATAGTTTCATTCCTTTACGTAATGTTTTAAACATGGACATGTGACCTCATCTGGGCTCAGGAGATTTGAGGAGAAGTGAGCTGGGGGATGTTTTAGAAAGGTTTTCTTTGCAAAAAAATGTAGATGCAAAGGAGGAATTAGAGCTGGAGATTGGATACTATCCCTACTTCTAAACTTTGAAATTGAGATACATTATTTGCCTATTTGCACTGAATGAACAGACTCCAGTTCCCTCTTTAACATTCCATTCTGTCATCTCATTTAAAAAATTTCAGGCTAGGCATGGTGGCTCACACCTCCCAGCACTTAGGGAGGTCCGAGGCAGCCTGATCACTTGAGGTTAGGAGTTCGAGACCAGCTGGGCCAACATGGTGAAACCCCACCTCTACTGAAAATACAAAAAATTAGCTGGGCATGGTGACGCGCGCCTTTAATCCTAGCTTCTTAGGAGGCTGAGGCAGGAGAAATGGCTTGAACTTGGGAGGTGGAGGTTTTAGTGAGCCAAGATTGTGCCACTGCGCTCCAGCCTGGACAACAGAGCGAGACTCCATCTCAAAAAAAAAAAAAAAAAAGTTACTCCTCTTCCCTTTGTTTTTTAAACTTTTCTGGATAGGTTAATAGGAATACTTTACGTTAGTGTGGTGTTTTTCTTTTTTAAATTTTAGAATGGTAAGTATACTTAACATGAGATCTACCCTCTTAACAGATTTTTTTTTTTTTTTTTTTTTGAGACGGAGTCTCGCTCTGTTGCCCAGGCTGGAGTGCAGTGGCACAATCTGGGCTTACTGCAAGCTCCGCCTCCCGGGTTCACGCCATTCTCCTGCCTCAGCCTGTCCGAGTAGCTGGGACTACAGGCGCCCGCCACCACGCCCGGCTGATTTTTTTTTTGTTGTTGTATTTTTAGTAGAGACGGGGTTTCACCGTGGTCTCGATCTGCTGACCTCGTGATCCACCCGCCTCAGCCTCCCAAAGTGCTGGGATTACAAGCGTGAGCCACCGCGCCCGGCAACAGATTTTTAAATGTATAATATGGTATTGTTATCTATAGGCATGGTGTTGAACAGCAAATCTCTAGAACTTACTTATCTTGCTTTACTAAAATTTTATGTCCGTTGATTAACAACTCCTCATTTCTCCCTCTCCCCCAGCCCCTGGCAGCCACAATTCCATTATTCGCTTCCATGCATTTGTCTATTTTAGATACCTTATGTCAGTGGAATCATGCAGTATTTGTCCTTCTGTGACTGGCTTATTTTACTAAGCATAATATCCATAAGATTCATCCGCATTGTTGCATATTTCAGGATTTCTTTCTTGTTTAAGTCGGAATAATATTCTGTTCTATGTATATATCACATTTTAAAAATCCAGTCATCAGCTGGTGGACATTTAGGTTATTTCTGTATTTTGGCTGTTGTAAATAGTGCTGCTGTGAACATGAGAGTGCAGATACCTCCTCAAGATCCTATTTCAGTTATTTTGGATAAAAACCCAGAAGTGGGACTGCTGGATCATATAGTAATTCTATTTTTAATTTCTTTGAGGAATCACCATACTATTTTCTATAGGGGTTGTACAATTTTGCATTCCCACTAACAGTGTAAAAGGATTCCAATTTCTCCACAACCTCACCAGCACGTGTCTGTTTTTTGTTGTTTTTGCTTGTTGTTTTTTTTTGTTTTTGTTTTTTTTTATAATAACCATTCTAACGGATGTGAGGTGGTATCTCACTGTGGTTTCGATTTGCATTACTCTGATGACTGGTGATATTAATGATCTTTTTATATACTTGTTGGCTATTTGTATGTATTCTTTGGAGAAATGTCTATTCAAGTCCTTAGCTCATTTTTAATTGGGTTTTTATTTTTGCTATTGAGTTGTAAAGTCCCTTATACGTTTTGGACTTCCCAAATACAGATACATGGTTTGTGAATATTTTCTCGCATTTCATAGGTTGCATTCTCATTGTCTTGTTTCCTTTGCTGTGCAGAACCTCTTTAGTTTCATGTAGTCCCACTTGTCTGTTTTTGCATTTGTTGTCTGTGTTTTTGGTCACATCTGTGAAATCATTGCCAAGACCAATGGCACAGAGTTTTTCCTCACGTGTCGTTCTAGGAGTTTTACAGTTTCAGGTCTAATGGCTAAATCGTTAATCCATTCTGAGTTGATTTTTGTGTATGGTGTAAGACTAAGGGTCCAGTTTCATTCCCCTGCATTTATATATCTGGTTTTCCTTGTATTTGTTGAAGATACTATCATTACCTCCTTGTGTATTCATGGCACCCTTGTTACACATTGGTTTATCATATATGCATGAATTTATTTCTGGGCTCTCTACTCTGTTGCATCAGTTTGTCTTTCTTTTTGCCAGTACCATACTATTTAATTATTATAGCTTTGTGTATGTATATATAAAGAAGTATGATGATACCAGCTATGTTATTTGTTTCTCAGAGTTCTTTTGACTATTCACGGTCTTCTGTGGTTCCATATGAATTTTAGATTTTTTTTTCTATTTCTCTAAAAAATGACATTGGGATTTAGATAGGGATTGCATTGAATCTGTAGACCACTTTGAGTAGTAGGGAAATTTTAACAGTATTCAGTCATCTAATCTATGAACATTAGAAGTATTTCCATTTGTTTGTCTTCTTTAGTTCTTTAGTTTCTTTTATCAATGTTTTGTAGTTTTGAATATACAGGTCTTTCATTTTCTTAGTTAAGTCAGTTCCTAGTATTTTATTATTTGGATGCAATTGTAAATGAGATTGTTTTCTTAATATCTTTTTCATATAGATTGTTATTGGTACATAGGAATGAAACTGATTTTTGTGTGTTGATTTTGTATTCTGCAACTTTACTGAATTTTTTATGTTAATAGTTTTTTGGTGGGGTCTTTATGCATTTCTGTAAATATTAGATCATGTTATCTGCAAACAGGGACAGTTACTACTTTCCTTTTGATTTGAATGCCTTTTATTTCTTTTTCTTACTTAATTGCTCTGGCTAGGATTTCCAACACTATAGAAGTTTTGGTGGAGCAGGTGCAAGCTAATACTTGTTTGTTCGTTTGTTTGTTTTGTAGAGACAGGGCCTTGCTTTGCCATTCAAGCTGGAGTGCAGTGGCAGTGGTGCAGTCATATCTCATTGTAACCTCAAACTCCTGGGCTCAAGTGAGCCTCTTGCTTCAGCCACTTGAGTGGCTGGGACACAGGCATGCCACCATGCCTGGCTAATTTTTAGTTTTTATTTGGTAGAGATGGAGTCTCGCTATGTTGTCCAGGCTGGTCTTGAACTCCTGGGCTCAAGTGATTCTCCTGCGTTTGCCTCCAGAAGTGCTGGGATTATAAGTGTGAGCCACTGTGTCTGGCCTTGTTTTGTTTTTGATCTTAGGGAAAAAGCTTTCAGTCTTTCACAACTGAGTATTTTGTTAGCTGTGTGTTCTTCATATATGACCTTTATTGTGTTAAGGAAGTTTTTCTTTTATTTCTATTTATTAAATGTTTTTATCATGAAATGGTGTTGAGTTTGGTCAAGTGCTTTTTCTGCATCAGTTGAAAGGGTCATGTGTTTTTTCCTTTCATTCTATTAATGTGGTATATTATATTGATAGATTTTTTTTTTTTTTTTTTTTTTTTTTTTTGAGAGTCTCGTTGTTTCCCAGGCTGGAATTCAGTTACACGATCTCAGTTCACTGCAACCTCCACCTCCTGGGTTCAAGCAGTTCTCATGCCTCAGCCTCCCAAGTAGCTGGGATTATACGCACATGCCATCATACCCAGCTAATTTTTGTGTTTCTAGTAGAGATAGGGGTTTCTCCATGTTGGCTGGGCTGGTCTCCAACTCCTGACTTCAAGTGATCTACCTGCCTTAGCCTCCCAAAGTGCTGGGATTACAGGCGTGAGTCACTGTGCCCAGTCAGTTTATTGATTTTTGTATGTTGAACTACTCTTGTATTCCAGAGATAGATTCTAGTTGTTCATGATGTATGATCCTTTTAATACGCAGCTAAATATGGTTTGCTAGTATATTGTTGAGGATTTTTTTCATCTGTATTTATACAGGATATTGGGCTGTTGTTTTCTTGTAGTGTCTTTGACTTTGGTGTCAGGCAAATGCTGGCCCTCATAGACTGAGTTAGGAAGCACTCCCTTCTCTTTAATTTTTGGGAAGAGTTGTAGAAGTATTGATATTTACTCTTTAAATGTTCAGTCCAACTGGGTGTGGTGGCATGTGACTGTAATCTCAGGTACTCAGGAGGCTGAGGTGGGAGGATCATTTGAGCTCAGGAGTTCAAGACCAGCCTGGGCAAAATAGCGAGACCTTGTCTCTTAAAAAAATAATGAATAAATGAATTTTTAAAATAATAAAAATAAACAAAAAATAAATGAAAATAAAGTATTTGGCCAAACTCACCTGTGAAATCATCTGGTCTGGGATTTCCTTTCTTGGAATTTTCTGCTTTGTTTCATGTTAATCAAATACTTTTGTGTCTTCTATTTTATTTTGTTTGTGTACTTTTTAGCTGTGTGCTTGTACTATTTTTCTAAGAATTACACTGTAATTCGTAGAAATTCACTGGAGATTGCAACATGCATCTTTAATTACCACAGTCTACTTAGTGTTGAATTACTTCAGGTGAAATAGTAGCTGCTTTGAAGTCTTCGCTAAGTCCAACGTATTAGCCCACTCTGAATCAATTTCTATTGACTTTTTTTTCCTTTTCATGCATATGGATCATGTTACCTCATTTATTTGCATGTGAAATAAATTTTGGTTGAAAACTAGACATTATGGATAGTACATTTTATTGATTGTAGATTCTGTTATGTTCTCTGAGGATTGCTCATGTTGTTTTTGTTCTAGCCTGTAGAACAAATTTAACTTGTCTGGTCTTAAACTGTACATTATATTCCCTGCATTGTGTAGTTGCTGGTTCTGTTCAGTTCTTTAATCTTACAGCTGCCACTTTGTGAGTGTAGTACCTTATGGTTTTCCCTGTACTTGTGTAGTTAGCTATCGCCAAGGATTCTGGCAAAGTTGGTACTAAAATTATGGCCCTTACCTCTTTTTCCTTTGTGTGTTTCTTCCCTGTCCTTTCAGTTGCTCTGCCAGCCATGAGCCTAGTTCTCTGACACTGTAAATTAGTAAGGCCCCAGCTTTCTGCCATCATAGCTGTGCACTGTTTAGGGAATGCTATCAGTCTGAAAAGGCAGCAAACTCACTCATTTTACAGATCTTGTAAGGGTAGATTCCTCTCTGACTTTCGATTGCTTTTTTCTCCAAATCCCCATTGGATCTCCCACACATATATATTTTAATGGTAAGGCGGGGATTTGGTCTTGCTCCTGTGGCTCTCAGGATTCCACCCACCAACCCCTTGTCCCCAGCTTTATATGAAATAACTACTCTGCCTGCCCTGATTCCTGTTCTCTGCCATCTCCAGAATGTAAGTCTGTATCTATGGGACTTGGAATGGGAGTTGTGGTAGTGAGTGCCATTAGACAAAAATGACCAGACTTGCAATTCTTACCCATTGCAATTTCTATAATTAAAAGTAAATCTTTCTTTGGTTATTTCTGTCACCTTCAAATGCAGTTATTCATCATTTAATGATGGGGATATGTTCTGAGAAATGTGTCTTTAGGTGATTCATCTTTGTGTAAACATCATAGAGTGTACTTACACAAACCTAGATGTTGTAGCCTACTACACACCTAGGCTATATGGTATATCCTATTGCTTCCAGCTGCAAGCCTGGACAGCATGTTGCTGTATTGAATATTGTAGGCGGTTGTAACACAGTGGTACTTGTCTACTTAAACATATCTAAACATAGAGAAGGTAACATATTGTGCTAAGGTTACTGTGGCTGTGACATCATAGGCAATAGGAAATTTTCAGCTCCATTATAATCTTATGGGACCACTGTTACTAAAGCATCATTATGTGGCACTTGACTATGGTGTGTTTTTAAAAATGCTTTATATAGATTTAGAGCTTATCTGCTGGAAACTATGCCTGACCAGTTCACTCTGCCATTAGTGGAAGCTAGATGAAACTAATTTGTATTTGCGTGTTTCTCATAGGCACTCAAAGACTGTAAAGTTGGATATGCATTGTAAATTTAAATCACTTTGATAACAGTCTATGTAGGTTGAGAGCTTATGCATTATTTTTAATTTGAAATTAGAGGTAATATTAAATGTAAACTTAAATTTTATGTATATAAAATTTCTGTACTCCCAAAGAACAAATGGATATAATAATGTTGTCAAGTATCTTTACTTTGGTTTTTGGGATCTGTTGCTATTAAATTACTTTGTTTTGAAAAGATGACATGTCTTGTGGAAATTTTTAATACTCAGATTAGTTTCATGTTATTATTTTTCTAGCTATTTAACAATTTAATTTCTAAGGCACATCTTTCCCTTATTTAGAAGAACAGCAGAAAAACTATGCCAATAGAAGTTGTTCTTTCTTTTTGCCAAAACTAATTCGAATTAGCAACACCTTTTTCATAGTCTTTGAATATATTTAATATGGGGATTCTAAGAGATTCTAGATGTTGCATGTGTTGAACTCGTGGGTCTTGTCACTGGTTTAAGTTTGGTCTTGTTTCTATGACAAGAACAGTGTTGTGCTTTCTAGAAGATATCATCTAAGCCTGTGTCTTCCATTGTGACTTTAGCCTTGTGGTAACATTATTTAGGGATTGAGATTTGTGGGACACAGGCAGTTAAGCAAAGAGAGAAGTCTAAAATTATAAATAAGTTCTGTTTTACAATGAGAAATTTAATTTATTCATCCTTAAGTTATGTTCACATATTTAGATATTCTTTGATTTCAAGAGAAGTAAGGGCTTAGTGATAATAGCTATTCTAGTTGATGGATTTACTCATAGTGGTAATATTTAATGATGCAATTGCTCAGTATTTTGAACTCTAATGCTTTTGATCCTAACAACTTTTGAGCCTAAAGGATAGTATCTTACTCTGTTTTGTACTGATGTAAAGAATACTACAGATTATATAGTTTATAAAGAACAGCAATGTAGTATCTCACAGTTCTGGAGGCAGGGAAGTCCAAGATCAAGTTGTTGCCATTCAGTGTGGGCCTTCATGCTGCATCCTTACGTGGTGGAAGGTAGAAGGGCAAGAGAGATGAACTCTGTGTTCCTATGTGGGATAAGAGCAGAAGTGAGAGAACCCACTCTTGCAAACCCTTTTTATAGCGGCATTGCTATATGTGTACATAAGGTGGAGCCTATATGAGCTAAACATCTCCCAAAAGGCCCCACCTCCCAACACTGTTACATTGGGGATTAAACTTCCAGCATATGAATTTTGGGGGACACATTCAGACCACAGCAGATCATGACATGTTCTGTGGTGTTTTTTTCTGACTTCAAATCAGTGCAGCTCAACAAGTATGGCACAATAGGCAGAATAATGGTTCCCTAAAGAGTCCATGTTTTAATCCTTGGAATCTATGAATATGTTACCTTACACTGCAAAAGGGTCTTGGCAGGTACGATTAAGATTATAGGCTTTGAGATGGGGAGATTATTCTGGATTGGAAGACGACGGCAGAAGAGTGGGTAGGTGATGGACGAAGAGGCAGGAAAGATTTGAAGCATGAGAAGTACTTGATTTGCCATTGTTGGCTTTGAAGATGAAAGAAGTAGATCATAAGCCAAAGTATGTAGATGTCTTCTAGAAGCTGGAAACTGTTCTCAGCTGATAGCCTGCAAGAAAATGAGGTCCTCAGTTCCACAACCATAGGGACTTCAATTCTGCCAGCAACCTAAAGGACCAGGGAAACAGATTCTCCCCTAAGGGCCTCCAGAAGGGAATACAGCCATGCAAACATCTTTGTTTTAGCCTATTGTGACCTGTTTTGGACTTTACCTTCAGAGCTATAAGGTAACAAATTTGTACTTTTTCAGCCTCTAGGTTTGTGGTAATTTGTTATGGTAGCAATAAGAAACTAATACATGCAGCATTTGTACCATGTCAGTTACATGGAAAGAGGACTGTTTGTTTTGGAGGAAGAAGAATGATTTTTGAAGTTCTTCTCTAGAAAGACATTAGAGTTAAAACAAAGCAAAATAAACTGCACACACACACACACACACACACGTGCACACATACACTACCCGTTGTTTTTGTTTTTTCGTTTACTATGTTTTGGCTCTTCTGACAGAAAAGTGCCAGAATTATAAGACCTTTTATTGCCAGAAACTAGTTACTTTTTTATACACAGATACAAAATATTAACTGATGATTTAAAAATAAACAGCTGTAATGGGATATTGCTTATAAAATATCTTTTATATGTGTCCATCTGTTTATGTGCCTGTTTTAGAATTATGCAGATTAATGAAGTTCATTCTTAGTCTTTGGGATACTTACAGGATATTATCACAGATCTGGCTACAGGTGTAGGGTGAGTCTATTTCTTAGTCGTAGTTATTTAATTTCTAACAGAAGAATATATTTAGTCAAGATTTTAGTACAGTGAGCAGGAAATTTCTCATGGAATTTTCTATTGAGGCTACTTCTTCAAAATCATGTTTGTTTCACATTGTGTTGTGAGGAATCCTTGTGATTTGGATGAAAGGAATGTTGAGCTGTTTCACTCTGGTCCCCTAATTTTGCTTCATTGAGGGTAGTTTGCTTTTATCTTGTTTATAAATTTGAGTTTTGTAAACTATTTTATCTGGAAAAGAAAAAGTTCCTTTGCTAAACGGACTTTGAAAATGGAAGCCATATTTTTTCCTGAGAGAAGTAGTAGAACATTCATTGGCAGCTGTAGGGTATGAGCCTTCACCTGGGAAAAGACTTAAGGAAGAATTGCATCTTGGGACAAAGTGGAGAGCATGAATGGTTAACATATGTATCAGTAGTCTATGTGGAGTAAGAGAGTGAGTGGTATAAATGGCATTTTTATTGGAATGTGCTGTATGATAACTCACATCCTCCAGCTTGATCTAGTTACTCTTCAGGGATGGAAGAGTACCCAGGATATTGATCTCTTCTTTGGAAGATAAAGAAGCAAAGTAATCTCTGCTTGGTCTTTTTCATTAATGCCAAGTTGTGATAATTGCAGGACAGAAGGTAGAGGATAGAGAGAAGGTATTTTGTTTGTATGTTGTTGTTTTTGATGAAGTTTGAAGATACTGAAGAATAGCCACCTAATTGATTTAGAGACATTCTCCCTAAAACTAAGTATGAAATTGATATTTTAAAGTGAGTTAAATGGTAGCAACAACAATAAAAACTGCAAAGGATTGGTTAGGAAGACTTCTACTGAGGGTAAATGACTTTGAATAAATCTTGTTGAATGGGCATATGGAGGCTAGGTATTTTAACATAATAATGAGAACAACACCGTATTCATAAACTTTTTTTCCATCAAAGTAATACTTTACTAATACTTTAGAGGCTTCATAACATCATAAAGTGATATCATAAACTATTATAATGATTTCTGCTATGTAATTTGTGATTGAGAGACAAGAAAGAATAGGCTTTGAAACCATTTAGATCTTGGTTTAAATCCCATTTCCATCCCTGTTTCTAACTGTGAATTACCAGAAGTTAACTTCTCACTCAGGTTTCAGAGGACTGTTAGGAAGATATAACAAGCCAGAGTAGATTTCCTTTGACCCTGCCCAGTATATAGTAGGTCCTCAAAATATTGCTTTCCTCCTGTTTTCTTTCTATAGAAATAAAACTAAACAACAAATTTGTGTGATATTTTGATGATCACTTGGAGCATACATCATGATCTGTGATTGTGTGTTCTACTTCTGTGTGCTCAGAAATACTATTCCCCATTCCCCATTACATCATGTAATGCTTTTCTTGAAAAAAGAAAAAAGATGATATTTTTGTACACACATTTCTCATGCATATTTTTCTGAGAACAAGATATTAAAGTATTACTGTAAAGATTTCTGCATTAAAGATGGACACTGGCAAGACACTGTGGCATGTGCCTGTAATCCCAGCTACTTGGGAGGCTAGGGTGGGAGGATCTCTTGAGCTCAAGGGTTTGAGGTTATCCTGGGCAATATAACAAGACCCTGTCTTGGAGGGGTGGGGTGGGGGACGATACTGGAAGAGA
Source organism: Symphalangus syndactylus (assembly GCF_028878055.3). NCBI lineage: Eukaryota > Metazoa > Chordata > Mammalia > Primates > Hylobatidae > Symphalangus > Symphalangus syndactylus. The sequence goes on along the minus strand of NC_072428.2, from coordinate 97,656,497 downwards.
GTAGAAACATTTAAGAAAAGTGAAAATCAAGTCTCTGAAATTTCTGCTGAGGTAAGAAATCATAATCATTCCTTTTAAAAATAATTTATTCCTTTAAAAAATAACTACATCACATAATTGAATTGAAAATGTATTTGTTAGTTGTTTTTTAAATAACATTTCAGAATAATAATGATAAAGACACATGCACACGTATGTTTATTGTGGCACTATTCACAATAGCAAAGACTTGGAACCAACCCAAATGTCCAACAACGGTAGGCTGGATTAAGAAAATGTGGCACATACACACCATAGAATACTATGCAGCCATAAAAAAGGATGAGTTCATGTCCTTTGTGGGGACATGGATGAAGCCGGAAACCATCATTCTCAGTAAACTATCACAAGAACAAAAAACCAAACACCGCATGTTCTCACTCATAGGTGGGAATTGAACAATGAGAACACATGGACACAGGAAGGGGAACATCACACTCTGGGAACTGTTGGGGGGTGGGGGGAGGGGGGAGGGATAGCATTTGGAGATACACCTAATGCTAAATGACGAGTTAATGGGTGCAGCACACCAACATGGCACACGTATACATATGTAACAAACCTGCACATTGTGCACATGTGCCCTAAAACTTAAAGTATAATAATAATAAAATAAAATAAAATAATTACAATATATTTTAAAATATTGGAAAAAAAAGTTTCCATTGATTGCTGTACGGCAGGTATTATGCTGAACATTGTTTGTGCTTATCTCTGTGAGGTAGATGCTATCATTTTGCAGATGGGCAAAGAGAATCAGAATAAGATTAAGTAGCATTCCCGGATCACACAGCTAGTAGGAAGAAGACTTGGATTTCTTTTTCTTTTTTAAAAAAAATCTCTTGAGCAATTATTTACTGTCTTGCAAGTTAGTTGTTGAATACATATGCCCTTAAAGTTTTTGATATGACTGGGAGGCTTTCTTTGAGGGTCATTCCTTTATAAGTAGTTATTAGGTTACATACTTAACATGTATAGTCATTCTGAAGTAAGTATTTGAGGTTACAATGTGAGTTTTCTTCCTCACTAAACATAGATTTTTTTCTTTTTTAAACAGTGGGTGAACTTGTTTTCTTGGACTTTCACTATTATTTCTTCAACTTGTACTCTGGTAGAGGTGGTAATGCGGACCAGACTTCTGTAAGACAAAAGTATATGTGAACTTAGAACTTTAGTAAAATTTGGGTAGGGTTATAACAATATTGTTTGTCACCGGAAGCTGAATGAACTATACAGCTTTCTTTTTTAAAGTTAATGTGATAGATGGCGCCTCTTCCATTGATGCGGTCTGCATTTTCTTTTGAACCATCATTTATCTCGGCTGAGATATGAGATTGGTTTGAGATTTAAATGTGTTCATTTTTAATATTCCAAGAAAATAAGACTACATTTTAGTGAAGAGTTTATATTTTGCTTCCGTTTACTTAAATGTATTTTAGAGAACATTTAAGGACATTAAACAGGTGTCATTTAAATGGTCCCTGCAGTTTTAACATTTTAGTGAAGTATGAAAAAAGTACATATACTGTAAATGTACAACCTAATGAATTTTCACCTCTATAGTTTTCATAGCCTGGCCTAATTACAGATACAAGAAAATAGAGGAAAACTTATTCAAGGAACATTCCAGAGGTTTGAAAAATCACAACATTTGGTTGCTCAGGTCTCTAAAAATGGGAAATGGCAGGTTTCATATATGTAACATTATAACTTTGGGGAAATACATAGTTTTGAATGCAGGAGGAAGAAATGAGAAAAATGCTGTTATTCTTTAAAAAAAAAATTTATTAATATTTTGAGGCAAGGTCTTACTCTGTTGCCCAGGTTGGAGTGCAGTGGTGCAATCTTGGCTCATTACAACCTCTGCCTCCTGGGCTGAGGTGATCCTCTCACCTTAGGCTCTTGAGTAGCTGGTACTACAGTCGTGTGCTACCATGCCCAACAAATTTTTGTATTTTTTGTGGAGGGATGGGGTTTTACTATGTTGCCCAGGCTGGTCTTGAATTCCTGGCCTCAAGTGATCCACCTTCCTCGGCCTCCCAAAGTGCTGGGATTACAGGCGTGAGCTACCACACCCAGCCTATTATTATTTTGGCTTAAACCAAATAATTGATAATTATGATATGTACTCATCTTTTTCAGTTTCTTCAAAATATTACAAGGGAATGAGCATGTTGTATAGTATGCTCATAAATAAAAGATAACAGAAAACAAAACACAAGAGAAACAAGACCTGGATGTCTTAGTCAACAACTTACTCTCAATCTAGACAATACTTTGTGAGAAAATGTCTTTTCTAAATATTATATCCAGATGACCAATTTATTTGATTTTCACAGTCTCAATTTTTCATATATATTTTTTATTTAATAATATAATTTTACACTTATGTTTGGTAATTATCAGTACAGACCCAAAATGTAACAGAGGAAGGAATTTTTATGAAGGCCTGCCATGTGCTATATTTTAAAATTTTTTAAAATAAATGGGCTTGGAATAATCAGCTCAATTTTGTATATTTTTAAAATGAAATACTACTGTCATAATGCTTTCAATGGTTTAATAAAACAATGTTTCTTATAAATATTTTTAATTTGTAAAGTTATATTAACAATATATTTTCATTGTGAAAACTGGAAAATTGAGGCATATGTTGATTGCTGAAAACTGAAAACTACAGATATAACCTTGAGATTCATTATCAGCATTTTCAGAAACTAACCTCTCAACTGTTTGCTTATGCATTACTGTGTTTATTATACATACTATTTTGTACCTAAGATTACATTATGGACATAATGCCATGTTAATAAACATAAATTTATGTCATAATTTTAGTAGCTGGATAATATTTAAAAACTATCCAATACTTAATGTAATAAGCTATTGTTAATTATTTTAGTCATACTTTTTTTAATGTTATAAACACTGTTTTGATCATCCTTAAACATACATCTTTGCACAGTTGTTCAATTTTTTCCTTATGATACATTTTAGAAGTTGAATTTCTTGGTCAAAGGTCATTTTGAGGTTTTTGCTTAATATTTCAAAAGAAAATATATTTTGTGTAGTAACATGAAAAATACTCAGGTGTATCAAAATTATTAGTCATAAGCATTTAAAAATTATTTGCTAGCCAGGCACGGTGCCTCACACCTTAATCCTGGTACTTTGGGAGGCCCAGGTGAGAGGATTGCTTGAGGCCAGGAGTTTGAGATCAGCCTGGGCAACATAGTGAGACCCCCATCTCTTAAAAAAATAAAATAAAAATTGTTTGCCAAGCACATGTGAACATTGGTATATTAATTTGTTTTAAAATTTATTCTAATTTGGATTTGTTTTTGCTGTATGGGTTGAACAGTTTTGTGTTTGTCATTTTTTTATTGGTGAGTTACCTGTTTGTATTCTTTGCCTATTTTCCTTTTGCCATGTTGGTTTGTAACTATTCTTTATACAATAGAGGTAAATTTGCTTTGCTACATAGGTTGTAAATGTGTTTCCCAGTTTATTCTTTGATGTTTTAGGTTTAATTTTAGAAGTTTTATAATTATACTTGTTAATCTTTTACTTAATAATGGATTTATTTGGTTTCTCACCACAATATTACAAAAATATTCACCTCCATATTCTTGGATATTTTTATGATTTTACTTTTATCTATCTGCTATTTTTTTGGTATAACTTAGGCACATAGCAACCACATCTCACAACTCTAGGCAGTACCATTTACTGTCACATAGACTATAATGTGAACTGTGCTTCCTGGAGTTGTACAACTCACTGACTCTGGGAATGGTTAAGCATTAAACTCTGTTTTTCCATCGTTTAGTTACTTTTCCAACACTACTTAATGAATAATCCGTTACTTCACCACCAATTTGAAATATCTTATTTTTCGTAATAAATTCTTATATTTGCTTGAGTCTTGTATGGATTTTCTGTTGCAGTTCAGTTGTTTGTCTGTTTTCCTTTTTTAAATCTTGGGATTATGGTTTTTGTTGCATTTTAGTTATTATTCACTTATTACTATTTACAGCTAGATTTTTTTAGTGTTTTCTTTTTTATAGTTTTTAATAGGAAAATATAATTGGACATATGCATTTTCCACCGGCATTTTTTTTTCCAAGACTGTGTCTTGGAGTAATTTATAAGGCCTCTTAATTCTACATTGAAAAATATGAAGACATTGCTGCAATATTTGGATTTGAATTATTTTCTGTTATATATTATGTTGTATTTTAAGTCTCAGTGATGAGTATCTGGTTGAAGATTTGTGATCAGGGGTTGAAAATGAGCAGAATTGTATTTTAGGTAAATGGAAATGGAAATTGTAAGAGATTGCTAGCCTCTGACTTGATTTCTGCACCTCACAGTGGTCTAGGATATTGAGGGCGTAAACTATGATGATGGAAATAGAAAGTGAAAATGTATGTTTTTCAACATACACTTCCATACTGGTAAGTCTAGAAAGACTTTCTCTAGGCTTTGAGATTAAATTATAATTTTTTTTTGGCCTGGCAAACATGAATATAACCTATTTTCCAGCTTTATCTCTGTCTGCTTCTACATTCATAGAGTGTGGAGTATACTAGTCAAAGTGAATTGTTTCCTGGAGACTTGCTTTTCTTGCTTCTGTATAATTGCCCAAGTTTGTGCCTCTGCCTAATATGCCCTGATGCCATCAGCCGGTCTCATCCCTTATTCAGAGTTCATTTCAAGTGCCATTTGCTTTCTACAGCTTTTCCAGGTACATGTGCCTCCTTTTCCTTTGAGCCCAATTACTCTTTACTTATATTCTTATGATATTTTGCTTTGTGACATGGATGTTGGCATATTTATCTTATCTCCTCTGCTTCTGTAAGCAAGTACAACCCCAGTGTTTTATGAAATGTTCAAATTTGGTATTAAGTGAGGGCTAAGTGCTATCATAATGGACCCTTTAAAAGTGCTTTTATAATTTTTTTCAGTGCTTACAAGATAACAGACTTGTATACTATAGTAACTGGGATTTATGATTACTGTTGTCAGACAATTTAGTCTGGTTGTATTTGTGTCACTAGATTCTGTGACATGTTATTCACTAAGTTTTTAGAAACATTTATGTAGTTTGAGAAGCTAGTTACATTGTAAAATTGGTAAGCATATGTGTTAATATAAATATACCCATAGAAGAATACTGTATTTAAAAGTGTCTTATTTCTTGTATTTGACAATGGTGATAAAACATTTGTTTAGTGTCTTTTATCGTGTAGTTCAGAACACAGTTCTTTAGCTCTTACTGTATCTGTTCTAACTGTATCTTTGAATCAAATCATCAGTTTTGAGAATCAGAAATTTCAGGCAGAGTAGACTTTTCTTAAAATTAGTTAATGAAAGTTCCGTTCTTTAGCTTATTTCAGAATTTGGTAACAGCAACCTCTGCATAAAACAGAGTGGCATTCTCGAGATTTTAGTCTTCGCTTCAGCTCTGGTGGCTATTCAAGTTTTTGTTCTGCACTTAACCATTTCTCTGTCAATTATTTTCCATAGTTTTGTTGAGAGAGAATATTTATGGAAGGTATTTCTGAAGGTTATCAGTTCATGCTCCCTTTCTCTTAATTAGTGAATCTCTGAAGGTTGTGGGGTAAGGGAAGGAGAAAGTAACTGCTAGAAAACCTAGAGGCCATTTTTGTTTTTAAGAACACGTCTTCTTTTCAGTTGGAGGTACTGAGAGGTGACAGCTTGCTGGCACTCCTCACAGCCCTCGCTCGCTCTCCGCGCCTCCTTTGCCTGGGCTCCCACTTTGGCGGCACTTGAGCCCTTCAGCCCACTGCTGCACTGTGGGAGCCCCTTTCTGGGCTGGCCAAGGCCGGAGCTGGCTCCATCAGCTTGCAGGGAGGTGTGGAGGGAGAGGCGCGAGCAGGAACCGGGGCTGCGCGCTGCGCTTGCGGGCCAGCTGGAGTTCTGGGTGGGCGTGGGCTTGGCGGGCCCCGCACTCGGAGCAGTGAGGGGCTTAGTACCCGGGCCAGCGGCTGCGGAGGGTGTACTGGGTCCCCCAGCAGTGCCAGCCCACTGGCACTGCGCTCGATTTCTCGCCGGGCCTTAGCTGCCTTCCCGCGGGGCAGGTCTTGGGACCTGCAGCCCGCCATGCCTGAGCCTCCCAACCCCTCCGTGGGCTCCTGTGCGGCCCGAGCCTCCCCGATGAGCACCACCCCCTGCTCCACAGCGCCCAGTCCCGCCGATCACCCAAGGGCTGAGGAGTGTGGGCGCACAGCGCGGGACTGGCAGGCAGCTCCACCTGCAGCCCCAGTGTGAGATCCACTGGGTGAAGCCAGCTGGGCTCCTGAGTCGGGTGGGGACGTGGAGAACTTTTATGTCTAGCTCAGGGATTGTAAATACACCAGTCAGCACCCGGTGTCTAGCTCAGGGTCTGTGAATGCACCAATCGACACTCTGTATCTAGCTACTCTGGTGGGGCCTTGGAGAACCTTTATGTCTAGCTCAGGGATTGTAAATACACCAATCGGCACTCTGTATCTAGCTCAAGGTTTGTAAACACACCAATCAGCACCCTGTGTCTAGCTCAGGGTTTGTGAATGCACCAATGGACACTCTGTATCTAGCTACTCTGGTGGGGACTTGGAGAACCTTTGTGTCAACACTCTGTATCTAGCTAATCTAGTGGGGACGTGGAGAACCTTTATGTCTAGCTCAGGTATTGTAAACGCACCAATCAGTGCCCTGTCAAAACAGACCACTCGGCTCTACCAATCAGCAGGATGTGGATGGGGCCAGATAAGAGAATAAAAGCAGGCTGCCCGAACCAGCAGTGGCAACCCTCTTGGGTCCCCTTCCACACTGTGGAAGCTTTGTTCTTTTGCTCTTTGCAATAAATCTTGCTACTGCTCACTCTTTGGGTCCACACTGCTTTTGTGAGCTGTAACACTCACTGCGAAGGTCTGCAGCTTCACTCCTGAAGCCAGCGAGACCACGAGCCCACCAGGAGGAATGAACGACTCCAGACGCGCCACCTTAAGAGCTGTAACACTCGCCGCGAAGGTCTGCAGCTTCACTCCTGAGTCAGCAAGACCACGAACCCACCAGAAGGAAGAAACTCCGAACACCAGAAGGAACAAACTCCAGACGCGCCACCATAAGAGCTGTAACACTCACTGCGAGGGTCCGCGGCTTCATTCTTGAAGTCAGTGAGACCAAGAACCCACCAATTCCGGACACAGTACTACCCTCCCCTTTCTACACAGTCTGATTGACCTCTTAGGTGTGTTACGAAATGATTCAGATCCACTGTTTTAACATTCTAGAATGTATCCCTGGATTAAACCAGAGTTGCAGAGGGTTTTATACCTAGACAACCATTCCCATCTAATTCTTTTTTACTAAATTTCACTTTAGTTTGATGTTATTATTGTACATTGAGGAAAATTATAATCATTAGCTATGTGAGACTTGTTGCCTTTTCTATAAGGTTGTTGTGGCCAGTGTTATACGTTGAAGGATATAAGAAACAACCTTGTGAGACTTAAGGTATCGTTATAGTTGTGGAAAACATTGAGAAGACCCATGAGAGGCATGGGAAGGCCCATGAGAGTCACTGCTCTCTGGTCTTAGTACCAATAGTTTGTACTTCTACTGAGCATCTAGGGAGTTTTTAATCTTACCAATGCTGAGACATGTAATCAGCTCCTTTTCCCTGTTTAAATGACCTAGTAGAAAGTATGTAGAATTAGGCCGGGCGCGGTGGCTCAAGCCTGTAATCCCAGCACTTTGGGAGGCCGAGGCGGGCGGATCACGAGGTCAGGAGATCGAGACCATCCTGGCTAACACGGTGAAACCCTGTCTCTACTAAAAATACAAAAAATTAGCCGGGCGTGTTGGCGGGCGCCTGTAGTCCCAGCTACTCGGGAGGCTGAGGCAGGAGAATGGCGTGAACCCGGGAGGCGGAGCTTGCAGTGAGCCGAGATCGCGCCACTGCACTCCAGCCTGGGGGACAAAGAAAGACTCCGTCTCAAAAAAAAAAAAAAAAAAAAGAAAGTATGTAGAATTCAAAGAAAGAGCCTAAAATAAAAATTAAAAAGAAATCATAAGGAGCAATTTGTGGCTCACCTCTTGCAAGAATACAGGACTTAATGATACAAGTATTTTTTCATTCTTTTCATGCCCTTTGCTCTGATTTTATTATTTTTTCATTTGGTTCAGTTGTGTCTAAAATTCTTAAAGTCACCTTGCTGGATGCAATGGTGCACGCCTGTCACCACAGCTACTCGAGAGGCTGAGCAGGGAGGATTGCTTGAACCCAGGAGTACGAGGCCAGCCCGGGCAACCTAGTGAGACCCTGTCTCAAAAAAGAAAAATAAAATGCTAAAGTTACTTTATATTATCTTTAGGATAAGGGAGGATATATATATAAATAAAATTATATCTAACATTTACCAATTTTGCTTCCCTGCTTTCTTCCTAACACTGACGATGGTTTTTATTTTAGTTTTGGGTTACATACTCTTTGGAGGATCTTATTGAATTTGTGAATCTTTGTTCTAGGAAAAAAAAAATGCATAGCCACACCCGTGACATTTTGCATCTGATTTAGCGTACTTTATGAGACTCTAGGAAACCCTATACTAAAGCCATTGTTTATCTGGAATATATTATTTGGCAAATATTTTTCTATAACGTGGCCTTATCCAATCACCTGAATTATTGTCTTTGTATCTTTTTTTTTTTTTTTTTTTTAGGTGGAGTTTTGCTCTTGTTGCCTCCCAGGCTGGAGTGCAATGGTGCGATCTCGGCTCACCACAACCTTCGCCTCCCAGGTTCAAGCGATTCTCCTGCCTCAGCTTCCCAAGTAGCTGGGATTACAGGCATGCACCACCACACCCGGTTAATTTTGTATTTTTAGTAGAGACGGGTTTCTCCATGTTGGTCAGGCTGGTCTGGAACTCCCGACCTCAGGTGATCCACCCGCCTCAGCCTCCCAAAGTGCTGAGATTACAGGCATGTGCCACCACACCTAGCCTTGTCTTTGTATCTTTAAGTTGTATTCACTAGCAGCTGATTTTCAATAATGCTCATTTTCAGTAAGTTGTGATAGGTTAGTTTCATGATTAAATCAATGAAAATACTAAAATCCAAAAGTAGTAACAAAAGATAATATTGGTGTGGTTGGAAAAAGTTCTTAGTGAAAGGGTTAATAAGAAGTGTTCCTAGAGTAGTGTTTCCATAATACCATTTGCGGCATTTATCAAGTATCAGTGTTACTTAAACTATTATAATACAGAATAGGAATTTAAAGGATGTCATAAAATTATCAAAGATTAGGTTACTGTTTACTAAATTGCATTAATGGTACAAAGTAAATAATAGCAAAAGAAAAATGTTTGATTCAAACCTCTACCTAACCTGAATGGCATTTGTTCAAAACATACAAAATACAATTTGTAAGTATTTTCACTGCAAGTTTATTTTAGAAGTAATTCTTTTATGTCAGTTATGTTTTAGTAGAAGTTTTATAGTGAAATGAGCAAAAATGTGCAAGAATAGTACTTGTGGTTTGAGTAAGAATTTTATGAAAAATAGCCATGCAATTTTATAATTAATTGAGTAGTTTGGTTCAGTGAAGTCCATAAGTTTATGGTGAATGTTTTGTGTTTGGTAGCATTTTATCTTCTGAGAGTATGTGGTTCTTAAAGGAAACTTTCATCTAGATAACCTCGTTTAAAGAAACAAAATTTTATTTCTTAGAAATCCAATGTACTGGATTATAGTATATATAATCCAACTAAAATTTAATCAGTTAAAATGAAATAAATGGAATTTTTTTCAAGAAGGCAGTACAGTCTGAATTAAGAGCTGCTTCTGTACCTTTTCATTTATTACCTGAATATCACCTTGATACATAGTCTGTCTTCTGATATCTAAAGTAGTAATTCTTAAACGTCAGCACACAAATCACCTGAGAGTACTTATTAGGGCGTGGTGGCTCACACCTGTAATCTCAGAACTTTGGGAGACCAAGGCGGGAGGATTGCTTGAGACCAGGAGTTTGAGACCAGCCTTGGCAACATAATGAGACCCTGTCTGTACAAAAATTTTTTTTTAAAATTAGCTGGGCATGGTGGTGCCTGCCTGTAGTCCGGGCTACTCAGGAGGCTGAGGTGAGAGAATCGCTTGAGCCTCAGAGTTCGAGGCTGCAGTGAGCTATGATTGTACCACTGTACCCCAACCTGGGTGAGAGAGCGAGTCCCTGTCTCCAAAAAAAAAAAAAAAAAAAAAAAAAAAGATTTTTTTTTTTTCAGGACTGCAACCTCAGAGATTCCGACTCAGTAAGTCAGAGGGTCAGAGATGGGGCCCAGGAATTGGCATTTTAAAAAGTACCACAGAATCTCTGATACAGGTGGACTACATTTTGAGAAACAACCTTCTAAACAAGATACAACAGTAGGGTCTGAGGTTAAAAATTTGTTCATTTTCAGTTCCACTAATATTTACTTATCAGTCGGTATGTATCAGATACTTTTTTGGGAGGCGTTATAAAAGCAGTATAAAGGTATTATAAAAAGTAGTGCGAAAGTACATTAGTATTACCAACATTATTGTATTGTGTGCATTTAAGACAGTTTTTATAAAGTTGTTAGGTAGCTACAGTTTGCTAGCATTTTGTTGTTTGTAAGAAGTGATAGCTGGAAAAAATTTAACAGCAAAAGAAAAGACAAAGTTTTTTAAGAATTGAGAGTGAGACTTTTAAAGTACAGAGTATGTAAATTTGATATTTTATATTTCAACCTGTCCTAAGGCATTAGCAATATTTTGGATGAAATATATATCTTTGATTCTCCTTTACCCAATCAATATGCAGTATACCCAACCAGTGTACTCAGTTTATAATATATGACATATGGGATTGTGTATAATATTACTGGCTGATTGAAGTATAAATATATTAATATATAATTATTACCTCACTACAGTCCCATATGTATTTCTCACTCCTACAGTATATGTTTAATATGGCCAGTGCTCTCATTTGTTAGCATTAACATTTTAAAATTTTATATTAAATTTAAAACATTTAATTTTTCAAATCTTATGAGTATTGTGTGTCCACAGCTGTCTGAGGGAAAAGCAGTTTCCCCATATACCTTGTCATCCTCGCTAGCCACTTTCTCTCTTTATCCTGAGAAATTGGTTGATGTGCTTTGGTAGTCTGCCTTGCTTAATACCTCTGAGAAAAATATGACATACTGCTCTCATGGAAGCAGGGTGACGAAAATGACCTCAATCCCAGACAGACTTAGCTCACCTCCCTTATCTTACTTGATGCTTCAGGGTTTGATAGTGGCAGGGAGTTGATATTGGTGTCAGTGACAGGAATGACAGCACATTTTACCACTTGCTGGTGCAAGTACAAAGCTGTCATATTTGAAAGCCGTGGATACAGCTTATGGAGGCCTGTAGAAAATGTGTGAATAGAATGGGAGAGACACTTAGGATTATTTTCACATGTTGTTTTAATATGAGCAAGGGAAGAAATATTATTGTGATTACGTTCACTTGGCTCTTTTTGTCCTAAAAAAATTAGTATTTCTTAAAAGTTGATGGCTTTTGTATTAGTGATAAGCCACTTTTCCATTTGTTTCCACATTTCAATGCCATTTTCTAAATATCTATAAATTGTAATATTTAATATTTATTCTACTTGTTATGATGCAGTGTTTGTTGTTATATTTCTAGTATGTGCAGCCTGTCAATGGGGGTGTTTTTTGCTTTTTTGAACGCTTTTTAGAAAAAAGTCAATCTTCAAATTAGTTTTCTTTTGTGAGCTCTAACCTACAATTCTGTATTCTATTCGTATTTCTCTAAGAGCGTAGCATCTTTGAATATTTTACGTCTTTTTCCAGCCTCATCTGGGTTCTTTTATCTCTTTACTTTCTCTTTTGCGATATGATCTGAACTTTTAAAATTTCTAACATTTATTATTGGTCAACTCATTTTTAATTTTCTTAGAGTTCACTGCAGTCCCTGAGTGAGGGCTTACATTCATGAGTATATACAAGTGCTCATCTGAGATATAAAGAAAATAGTTGGTAAAAGTTTACTTTAGTTTTCTTATTTCTCATCTTATTTAGTGAAAAGGATAAAAGAAATACATTAGTTTATGGTTTTCCCACTGCTTCTTGCCTTCATTCTGAAATATAACCTTCTCAGTTGCCAAAGGTAACTTGGCAATTAAAAATTTTAATTTTTAATTGAAACTGAAAATGTAAATTTTCTAGCATGATTTTGAAATACAGTTTGAAGCCACTTAAATGGAATAGAGAAAGCTTTATTTGCCCTTTCATTACTATTATCCTTTAGAAATGTTGCTATTTTAAAACATTTTAATTAAAAACTATTTTTATGTAGCCATTAACAAAGAATGAGGATGATATGTTTATAGAGAGTTGGATGGATGCCCTTAATAAATTATTTAGGGAAAAAAGCAAAGGATGACATTTGTGTGTTTTACTTCATATACATTGATATTTTCTCACTGTGTATTTTTTATGGTTAAAATAGTTATTAGAAAATATGTGTTTAATGAAAAAATGGAATAAACCAATTGAAAAATATATAAAGTACATAATTTAAAACATCAATTCGAAATTTTCGTTCTGAATAGCTTCTAATAACTAGAACATTATTTAATGTTATTTTACTTCATTGAGTTTTCTGCCTTGCCAAATATTCTTTTTGTTTTTGCCTGTGTTATCAATGTAATTTATGCAAAGCATAATTAAATAGTTATTTGATTATTGTGGGTAATCTGTTTCTTACGGTCTTCCTTATGGTCATCATTTTTAATTCTTCAGTCTCTTATGCCAGTTTTCTTTCCTAGCTAGTTAGTAAATATTGATTCTGCCTTCACGTTGCCTGTCACATCTGTACACTCCCTTGTCAAGCTAGTGCCATCACTTTTTGCCAGGCCTTTCACTAGCTATGAAGGTGATGGCAGCAGCTTCCTATCTTCTGTGTCTCATCGATTCTGTCTATGTATTGCTGTTTTATTGGTTTTTTTGAAGCTCATTTGTTCACCTTGTAATTCCCCTGCTCAGATACCTCTTCTAGCATAAGATAAGAAGGCTTTCTATCTTATGCCCCAAATTTAACTTTCTAGATAACTTCTCGCTACTGTATTACCTTTCTTCCAAAGAACAATTTGCTCTTCCAGAATATGCTGCAGCAGCTTTATTCAGCAATGTTTTTCTTTATACTGTTCTTAAATTCAACATGATCCCTTTCTTCTAAAGTCTATTAAGAACTTTATTCTTCTTTTGTAGTATTTACCGCATCTGCCTCTGTTTTTAGGTATTGCCATACTTTTTAATACCTTGACTCTAGATTTTAAGCTCTTGAGGGTAATGACTCTTTCATATAATTCAAAGTATCTGCCAAAATGCCTCTTTTCTGTAAGATTTTAAATGCTAATTGAATCACAAAGCTTACTTAATTGTATAATCATGAAATGCAATAAAATTAAAAGTTTTATTACTTTGGGAAGTAGCCTTGAAATACTATGTGGAATAAGCTCTACTAAGGTCCTGTTTTCTAATGATTTTAGATTTTTTAACCCTCAAGTCTAATTTCAGTTCAATGAGGAATCTGGTTTGTAATGCCCAAGGAACTGAGATTTTGCTACACATTCGTCCCCTCTTATCTTCAGGGATACATCCCAAGACCACCAGAGGATGTCTGAAACTATGGATAGTATTGAACCCTATATATAGTATATCATGCACTATGTTTTTTTCCTATGCATACATACCTATGATAAAGTTTAATTCATATATTAGGCACAGTAGGATATAGCAACAACTAATAATAAAGTAGTACAATTATACATAAATTTATAAATAAGTTTATAACAATTTAAAACTTGTAAATTGTTTATTTCTGGAATTTTCCATTTAATATTTTTGGACCACAGAGTTGCCCATGCTAACTGACCATGAGTAACTGAAACTGCAGCAGGTAAAACCACGGATAAGGGGAGACTACTGTTATTTTAGTTAAAGGATGAAAGAATAGAACATACAACTAAAAATTGACTTGGGTCAGAAGTACAGAATTATCATGAATGGCATTTTAAAAGACATGTAATTATAAATAATTCTACCTTCACAATAAGTTTGAACATTTGTTCAGTAGTAGTTGGTAGAGTAACAACTCCCTTAAATTAACACACAAAACAAAGCAAATAAAATTTACCACATCTTGTTGAGCTCTTCTTTGGTTGGTATTTAAAATACTATGCGGAATAAGCCCTACTAAGGGCTTTTTATCCTTTGGAAGAACTGACCCACTTAACTGTAGAAATTGATATCAATACGTATGATTTATGATATATGGATAGAAAAATTTAGTTTTAGGAAGGATCCCATATTGAGTTTATTGTTGCCTCTATTGCTTTTGCATTTTTAATTTTTCATTCTAACAGGAAAAATTAGCCTTAATGCTTTTTTGAGCAAAATTATTTGAAATAAAGTGAAAAAGTCACACATTGTAATGAAGACCAACGTAAAGAAAATAGAAATATTTCATCTTTTCATAGAACAGATGTTTAATACAAAAAGTTGTCTTTAAGCTTCTCATTCTCACATTTAAGCTGAGGTCAGTAGTTGGAAACATAGTTGTGACTTGTTCTTGAAGCTAAATTTTTAACACATAAATATTATTTTGGTTTACATATTATATACTACTTAGCACATTAAAAAGCTATTAGAAGTTTTCTGATAGGTATGAGTTTTCTTTGTCGTAGATCAGTTGATGCACTTTTGTATACCTGAAAGATCATTACAGATGGTCAAAAATGCTTGTTAAATGTCTGCTTCAGTGTCAAGTATAGAAATGATAGCAGTTTAAAGGGCAACATTGTAATATTTACCATTTATTTCTTATTTAATTTCTTATTACAGAGGACAAGAAGGCATGAAAGCAGTTTAGACAAATATATTAGAAATCTCTTTTTATACTGAGTTCTTTGGCGTAGTTATAAACCTGAAGAATAAAAATATTCAAAACACAAGGGAGTTTTTCTTAATATGAAGGTTCTAAAAATAGTCTAGTTTTTATTAAGATTATAAAACTAGATATTAAAATTTTAATTTATGCTTGGGAGTCCAATTATAAAATTCATTTTTTAAATTTGTAAATGAAGATATTAATGAGTTTGTTTTATTTCCTGGGGTAAAAAATAAAATGAAAGAAGATTAGGAGCTAGTCTGTGCCAAATATATTTACCAAACGAAAATTTTCTTAATCCTTTTGTGCCTGAAGTGTTAATTTCTCTTTAGGGTTTCAAAAAATAACTTACCTGCTTATGCTACATTTTGTCAAATTGAACCATTTTTTTTAATTCCAAAAAACAGTAGAAAATAAGACAGAAGGAAATTGGGCTTTCGCCAAGATTTGACATTATGTTAACATTGTTATCAGAAGTAAATTACTATTTAATTTGTCATGTAACCTTAGTGAGTTCAAGCTATTGCATGGTATTCATTTCTTCAAGGATTAGGGTATTCAGTAAACTAGACTGGATAGATCTCATTTATTTATATAAAAGTGATATATTACTGAATTTTTAGACATTTAATATTTTCTTTAAAAATGAATTGCTACTTGGTTTAGTGAATACAGTTTCAGAAAATAGAATAAAAGTTGTTCAGCCGACCAGTTACAATGCAGTAAGTATTTTCCTATTTTAAATAACTTATTGCTAAATTTCTGATAGTGATATTGGCACTTATTGATAGATTATTACATTATAACAATTGGAAAATATTTGTTTGATATGAGATTCCCAATCCTTGTAATCTATAGTTAGGGTTAGTAATTTCATGATTTTCCCACGTGAATTGAGGGTGAGAGAGAAAAATGCCTAAAGTTAAATTAAGTGATGGTACGGTAGAAAAGTGACAAGACTTATTGTTACCTTAGTGATTTCAGTGTGGAAATAAAACAACTACATTTTGAATTACTTGGGAGCTATGATTTGGTAGGAACATTATATAAACTGTATTACTGTAAAGTTGTATGTATCTAAAATTAAAGGCTTTGTTAGACTTTTTTATAATGATTTAAAATCTTTTTTTTCATTCCTGGTATTCAGATTTGGGTAGTTAACTTTCTATTATACAAAAGGGCTGAGTTGAATAAAGTTAGGAAGTCAGTTTATTTTGATGTACTGTTTTTGTTTTTTTTTTTTAAAATCAGTATACTATATTAATCCAGAGCATTTGGCTTAGACTTAAGCGAAGTGAGGAAGGAAGAAAGAGGCTGGTGCTTTAGTATTCTTCCTTCCCTTTATTTTCATTTCATTTGTATATCATAGGCATACTGTCCTTGAACTTAGAAAATCAATCTTTTTTTCATAGTAAACATGAATTTTAAAGTTTCTCTATCTTGGTGTGTATACAGAGGTTTTTTTGGTTCATTAATTTTAAAATTTTGATAAATTCTATGATTTTTTACATTTAAAAGAATAAAGCTTCATACGTACTTAATTATTTTTGATGCATCAAATATAGCAAATACACTATACCAGGAAACATAGCATAGTGGTATGGAAAATACTGAATTGTTTTGAGCCCATAATTTTGGTTTTTAGATTAAAATGCTGCTCCAGTTGTAATCTAAATATATCTGTAGTTTGTGGCTTAGGAACAGTGCATTTTAACTTAAAAAATAAAGCAAGGATACCTATGTCAGTTACATTTTAAAGTTATACAGTTTTAAGGCTATGTATTTATTCTTTAAAAAATGTGACTTACATGAATATTTTCTGTTGGACATAATATTGACAAAATATACATATGATAGTACTTTAACAAACTGCCATGCAACAAATACATTAAGTAATGAAGAAATTGAATATATATGACTTATCTAATTGACATTCACATTGAAAATTTACAACATAACCAATACTTAAAATATTTTTCTTATATTTGGCAGTAATATCAGTTTTTACAATTTAAATTTAAAACTCATTTGAATGTGGATTTGGTGAAACTTAGACTTTAGTCTGTGACAACCTGAGGCACTAAACATTTTTCTCTTATTTCACTATCTTCAAAGGTAATTTTTTTGTTTCTTTTAGGATCTATCCAAGAGTTGTGTATTACAGCATTATTAGGCAGGGGATCAGCTTCTACTATAGAAACAACTCGCTTTTTCATTTTACTTTTCAAGACCTTTTGAAATTTTTGTCTAGTGAATGCATATAATAGAGGGTGAAATATAGTTGTTCCATAAGCCATGACTAAAAAACACAATCTTAATTTTACTAAAAGGTCACTTGGGCCTAAACATAAAATGGTGGTATTTAAAACAGAAATTGGTGTCCAGCAGAGAAGAAATGTAGAAATAATCAATAAAGACATCCTGAAGACTCTCTTTTGTCTTTCTCGTCGTTCACGGTGTCGTTTCACAGCTCGTCGGAGGGCAATTATTACAGAAACTGAAGTTCTTACACCAAAGACTACGTTTCTCCCACCACTGCTTTGTGACATGTCTGTAGCCTCATGTTGTGTGGTTAGAGAAATTGTCTTTTTCTTTCTTGCTTTCTTCTTCTGCCCTGTTGAAAATCTTGTGCCTATTCGGATATTAAGAGCCTGAAGTATTTTGGTGTATGTGATTAGCATTACTACAACAGTGAAAAAGAATATTGGGATCTGTACTAACAGGTGATAATACATTCCCAGTTCAGTGTAGTATTCATTTGTACTGACACATAAAAGTGTCTTGTTTTCCCAGGTATTTCCACTTTGAAGACTGAAAAAATTTACCTCAATAAAAGGAATCAGGAAAGAGAAAAAAGAAAAAATCCAAATGGATGTCATTAACATTACAGCTCTGCCCATTGTCAGAATTCGGTTTGCAGGTTTTACAGAGATGTCATATCTGTCCAAAGTGATAGCAAAAACGTTGATTGCTGTTGAGACACTTGCAAAAGATACACAAGCCTCATGGAAACAGCAAATGAGAGCAGTGTTACTCTCCAGTGAAAGCAGAAGGATAACTATAGTTAGAGGAATACATCCCACACAAATTATTACATCAAGTACATGAAGATTCATTGTAATAATGTTACTGACAGAGTTGATTAAGTTGGATTTCATGCAGTAAAGTACCAATACGGTGAGGTTGCTGCCAAGTCCCAACACAATTTCTAACATAAGAAATCCGGTGAGAGACACTTGAAAGCTTAACGGATATGATAGTGGTTGGTACATATTGGTGTTGATGTCATCAATGTCATCTCGCACTGTAATGTTAGATTCAGACTGCATGTTGATTTCCAGAATGGGAGAAAAACACATTCTTTTGGAGCAGTTGGTTTTTTTCCCTAGAAAGTGAAATAGAATAAACTATTTGATATTTGGCAATTTAAATGACGTATATTTGTTCTTTGTAAGAAAAAAAAATCTTTTAATTGTGTATTTAGTTTAATTTTTAAGTTTGTAAACTATTAATAGAAAATGTAGAATTAAGAAACATCAAGTTTGCATTGTTTTGATATAAAAGAAAATTGTGTTTTCCTTTTGAAGAAATAACTGAAAATTGTTCCTCTTTAGTGCAAAGTTACTTAATATGCTAAATACTCATTTGAGTATTTCAAGCTTATTATTTGAGATAAAGTGGATTTTTGTATGATAAAACTACCTAGTATACAAAATTAATTTCAGCCCAGTGTCTTAAAATTTCATTTAAATGTTGTGAGTAGGTACCAAATAATTGCTATTTTAATATGCTCTAGCATAATGAGTGTAGGTGTAATTATTCCTGTGAGATTTCAAATGAACAGGACTAGTGTTCATTTAAAATGACAAATGGTACAGAGCAGTAGTTTAAGATGCTTTATCCATGTTGATTGAATTCATATTCAGAAGTCAACAATGTGCTTGGTGATATTTGGGGTTATTTCCCACAGAAATAGGCCAATGATAAATATTTTACATATCACAGTTACAATGCTCACTGAACTTTGCAATTGGCAAACTTAAAAATTAGAAGAAATGGGACATTATGCTAAAATAAAAAGCTACAAAGCTTGGTAAAAGAGCATTAATCATGCCTATGAAATGATTTATTTTGTGACCACACCCTCTTGTATCTTGTGGAAACAGAAAATTGAAATTTAATATCACATTAAGAAATAGCCATTTTTGAAGTAGTTTAAAGGAATATATCAGTTGACATTGTTCAGTTTTTAAAGTAAAAGATGAAATTTTAGGGAAAAGGAGTATGTGAAGCCCATTTTTTGAGGAAGCTTTTAAAGTTACACATTACCTGTGAAACCTTTTGTATATATCACCCATTGTCTAATTTTGAAGAAAAATTAAAAAAAAACAAACGCTTTTGCTAATTCATGCAAATCTATATTTTAATATATAGGGGTTTAGAATAATTTGTAAAAAATAATGTCTAATGTTCTGGGCTAAAATGTCAGTTAATCAGTATATTCATTTAAAAATATGAACTCATACAACCAACTATATTTCACATTTCAAATACAGCATTTCAACTGCAAAATCATATTCAACATAAATTATAAAAGCTAATAATTTTCAAAATTCATGTTAACTTTTACTTGATGTTATATTTGACAAGTTTTAGAATACAGTTTTATTTATGCATGTTTTTTGGGAATAATATTGCAGAAACACAAATGGTAACATTATTTCTTTTGAATTAGTATGAAGTATTACTAGAGGTATATTTATTTGAGTAAGTTAAGGTCTTAGCTAACATTGAAATCCTATAAAAATGGAAAATTTTAAGTGTGCCAAATTTTCTGAACTGACAGATTAAACATCAGGTCTTTGTCACATCAGTTAGATTTATAATTAAATAAAGCAGAAATGTCAAGTTAAATGATGATTAAGAAAAATACATTTTCTCTAGAGCAAGATTCTGTTCTTTTGTAAATGTTAAACAGTGTGGTGGGGTGCATGCATCTTCTGACCTACCTGTTTGCTGTTGCCTTATGGGCCTTTTGGTTCACTGTGGTAGTTTTTGACAAATTGATACATGATATCATTGACAGGTTTTGACATGAATTTTTACCTGACAACAGTGAAGTAGCTGTGTTTTATTTCATGTCTTGTAGGAATTCTTTCGTTTTCTCTCCAATACTTCAACTGCATGCATTATGAGATTTAGTTGGCTGATGGATTTCTAAAGAACAGTACATAATATTTGTATTTGTTTTGCTTTAAAAAGTCACGGCCAAGAGAAATTTCCTCAGATGATAGGAATTATGTTTCCCTTTGATGGAGTACATGATAATATTTCTTTATTTTCCAGAATATGTGAAAACAAAAAAGGAAACATAATGTTTGTAGCTTCTAAAATATATTTAGACATCCTTTTGTTACAATTGTAAATCTGTTTTTAATAGCAGTGCTAACTATTTTGAAATGATTTCTTGATCACATAACTTGCTTTATATTATAAATCCAGGCCATGTCCTTTTGATAAAAACCATCTGCTGTTTAATTTTGTTTGTTTTCATTAGAAGAGGATACATAATTGGTCATAAAAGTCAGAAAAATCCATTAGTCATACCAATTGATAGGAATATCTGAATATTTAGTGCAGAAAACACTTGCTAAATCTTCCTTTTGTGTGCTGATAAAGTATTTTATTTTCTTTTTGGAAATTCATGTTTCATTATGTCTTCCAGAATCAGTAACTTCCACAATTCTGGTATATGAAAGTATAAACTTCCCCTTTTAAAATTTTTTTCAGGCTTTTACAGTTATATTGTTTTTCTTTTTGTGGTTATTTTATGTAGCATCTTCTTAGGATACAGTTGATTTTTTATATTCCATCAGTAATGTAGACCTATTCCCTGGTTTTAACTCCTTAATGTCTTAAAGTCGTGTTGTAAGAACATCTTGCAGTTCGTAGTTCAGACAGCTAGGGAGATGCTCAGTCAATTGCATTCTTCATATTGTCAGTTGTAAATACTGAATTAGCTGCTGTCGGCCCTTGTGAAAAAAAGAAAATTGGTTAAGAAATAGGGTTTTTAATAATTTGCAATTAATTGAAAGTTGCTTTAGTTTTGTTTAAAAACTATCCAGTATTTGTTATCAAAATAACCAAACTGTATTATTAGAGCCACAGCTATATGCATAAAATTTTCTTTAAATAGAAGTCTTTTTTCCTAATAAAGATTGTATATGTTATCTATTAACAATAGAGTTCACATTTCAAATACAATTGTGAGAGAAAAGCTATATTTTTTAAAACTAATTTCTGCTCTCATTTTAGAAGCTAACTTGTATTTTCAGAGATGATGAACAATTAGTATACACTAAACATACTGTTATTTCTTCTTTGTAAATAATTTAACAACATTTTTTGCTGTAAAAATATTGTAACTTGCCTAATTATTAGCACATGGTTTGAATTTTAACTCATTAAAGCAGATTTCATAAGATACTAAAAATTTCCATTGATGAATTTGTTCATGTGGTTGAAGTACAAAAGGTAATAAAAATTGTAACTGCAAATTAATTTTCAACGAACATGCCCAATAATAAACTTAACATAAAATTAAGTAATAAGTAACAGCAAAATAGTAAACCTAGTACTTTTAAGAAACATAAGCATTTTTGGAACACTGGAGAAAAACTGTACTGATTACATTAAGAATATTTAGTATATCTGAAGTGACTTAAAAGCTGTCTTCATAGTGAATTTACAAAGAATATTTGTATTTAACAGTGCATCCTAAAAAATTACATTTAAAATGTAGCATGTCTTAAAAGAAATAGATCTTAAAATACATGTCTAGCAATAAGTAGAATTAAACAAACTCTTAAAATTTAGGCTGAAATTTTTCAAAGTAATTTTTACCCCACTATGCCGGTTCAAAAGCAGCTGTATACTATAATAGGAACAAATCTTACCTCCGCTAAAGATTTGATAAATTCTTGATGTAGTTGAAGCATTTCCAGTTTGGATTGATTCATTTTGTTCACTTGTTAGTAGAGGACTGGGGGAAGAGGGTCATAAACATCTCTTCGAAAATGACCTTAATGAAAATATGTGTCTGTAGTGTGCCATTGTTTCAGCAGTACTGCTAATGTATGGAACATGTAGTGCTGTTTAGAGGCTGCTGCAGTCTCTCACTCTTCCTACTGTGGAATCAATAAGCATCTGAAAATACATAATGAAAGTAATTTAACATACTGAAGGCTTCTCGTCTCCAGAGACAACATTTAGATTCAGTCTTTCTAAAAAGGAACGGCACTGCTTTTCAGAGGAAAGCCTGTTCTGGGCAGCTTTTGCAGAATGACAGCCTACCTTGTCGCTTCTCTCCACTGCAGAGAGATGCAGTGCATTCACTAATTTTGATTGGTCAGTTGTATTGGGCTTAAACTGTGCTTCATATGTATAGCAGGGATTTCCCCCGCTCCCCACTGTTTTATATAAAGGACACTTCTTTAAAAAGGCTAAATTTATGAGTGGTTGTATGTTGTTCTTAAATAGAATATGTGTAAATTAGTATTTTAAAAATGTGTATTCTATTCTGGTTTGTTGGTCACTTATGCCAAACATTAAAAAAAATGCAAGGAGGTGGGGGAAAAGGAAAGAATTACGTAGTAAAAAGTATATATTCTTTTTAAAGCCTTGATAATTGCATTTGAGAATATTTTAGTCATATATAGGCTTTTGATTGAGATTCTTTGTTCTACAAATAGAAACCCACTGCATCTTTACTGTGAGCCACATTGAATTTCAAATAGTTTGTTTGTATTCAAGTCATCTTCTCTGGGTATTCCAAATTGTTGTGAGCATCTCAAGGTGTTAAACGTTGTCATGACTTCACTTCAGTATTCATTCATGTGGGTATTCATTCATTCATTCAAAATAATAATCCGATTGACCTAAGGTGATAATACCCTAAAATATTTTTTGAACATTTCATTGTAGTAGCTTAGCCTCAGGGTATAAAACTTCAATCAGTAATCATTGTATTACTTTTGGAGATTACTACTTGGTCTTCACCTTTGATAACCCTTTTATTTGGTAGATGTATACTGATCATTTGCTATAATATTTTATTTCAGTTGGCTTATTCTATTTTTGACCTGGGCACATTTCTTAGTAGATTGCTGTTTCTTAAATATTATATGTAGCTACACGCTAATGTTGTTAGTAAAATATTATTTTAAAGGATAAAGTAAGTTACATGTCTTTATAAGTTATAAAGCCATATCATTATAAGGTAGATACATTTTCAAAATGAAAATAATAGTACAAGTACTGAATATTTAAAATTAAATATTTAAATATTTAATTAAAATTTAAATTAAATTTAATATTAAGAATACAATTAAAATATTTAAAATTAAATTTCTATTAATTTTAGTTACCTATAAATCAGTTTCTGTTTTTAATGGTGAGGATAAATTTCTTTTAGACTTAAGTAGATAAAACAGTTGGATGCTGTTGACAAAATAGAAGACATTACATGTGGTTAAACTGTTAGAATGTTAATTATCACCTGTTTCCATTATTTTAGGAATATTTGGTGACCTTCATTTTTCAAAAGGTATACTGTTTTTTATTTGCAATTGGAACTATTCTCTTATTATTTTGAAAAGCAGTATGCATTTTTATAATCTTCCATTGGTAGTGTTGAAGCTTTATAGGGGAATAGCTGACCAATATGAGTTGTGAGTTGCATTTCTGTAGAAGTTGAGAGTAATATGGTGGAAAATTTTGTTGTGAATTTCTAAAATCTTCTGCACAACTTTTGGTGGCAAGGCTTTGGTAATCCTAAAAATGAAAATGTTGTGCTGCTCTTCATGCATTTTGAAAGTTGGGGAAAAGGATCTTGCTAGAATGCCAGCCATTTATGAAGATAACTTACACACATACAAACACACACACACACACACACACACACACACACACACCACAGCACACACATTCATTTAAGCTTAAAACTAAGACCAGAGAAAGCATGGCATCAGTGGAAATACGTGATGGGGATGAGGAGATTATTAACACAGCAGAGTGCTTTTCTGCCAGAGTTCAAGTAGTTGCTTATGTTTATCATCAAAATATCTCCATGAAGTAGAAGAAACCAAGGTACAGAGAAATTTACTGACTTGAAAGGGTCAAGGTAAGTTAGCAGCAGAGTCAATGTTAAAACTGCAAACCACACTCTGCTAGGCGGTTGGCCTTCTCTCTTTGGTAAATTATGAAGGTCTTGGGACTTAGAATTGGATAATCTAGATTTAGTTGCTATTTATTACCTATATAACTTTTGGCAAGTCAAACTTCCCTTGGGTCAGCTTTGATTCCTTTTGTTGAAGTATATTTTTGTGCTTTGTTTAACTCTTTGTGAGACAGTGTTTTCATGTTATATTCAGATTATTTCAAAAAAACAAAATCTGGAGTTTTTGAGCCATAATGGTAGCTCAAGCATAGACAGTGCTCTTTATTTTCTGTATGAGTAACTTGTCTCCAAGGATAAATAAGATATCACAAACTTTTTTTTATTGTGTACAATGCTTAGTATAATTTTATTTCCTTTTTAAAAACCACAAATTGGTAATTAACAAGGTATGCCGAAATCTTAACAAGGTAACTCCAACTTCCCTGTTTTTAACAAATATGCAAATATCTCAACTACTGATTGAGAATCAGATTATATTATTTTCATGAAAAAAATTAATTACAGGCCGGATGCAGTGACTCTTGCCTGTAATCCCAGCACTTTGGGAGGCCAGGGCGGGTGGATCACTTGAGGTCAGGAGTTCGAGACCAGTCTGGCCAACATGGTGAAAACCTGTCTCTACAAAAAATACAAAAATTAGGCGTGGTGGCACAAGCCTCTAGTCCAGCTCCTCGGGAGGTTGAGGAATGAGAATCGCTTGAACCTGGGTGGCAGAGATTGCAGTGAGCTGCGATTGCACCGCTACCCCTCCAGCCTGGGCAACAAGGTGAGACTAGGTCTCAAAAAATAATAATAATAATATCAGATTATCAATTTATGAAGATCCTTGTTTCCATAGTAACACTCACACTTGTGCATTTAATATATTTTGTGCCATTAATATAACCTTTATATACTAATCTAGGAGAGCAGTTTGACTTCCTAATGATAACTAAGCACTAGATATGATTCTAACCCCAAAATACAGCTCAATTAAAATCCTTTTTTAAAAGTCGTGCTTTACTTTTTAGTTATAAGTATTTTAATTGCATATCTGTTTTAATTCCTAAAAATTCCTCCTATGGGAAGTCTCTGACTAATTTTATGTATTTGTCTTCTCAAATTTGGACAGCTGTGACTATGACAGAGTAATTTATTGTATATTTACATTGTACTATTTATATCAAATCATTCTTATCCAGCTTGTGGCTAGTTCTGATGCCACAGTTTTGAAGATTCTCTGAGTTTGTAAATAAAAACTCAGCTTTGTGAAATATTGGAATTCACCATAACTAAAAGTACTTTGAAACAATTTTAAGGTATCTATGTACAAACAATTTTTAATTGCTGAAAATCAGTTTTAAGCTGTATTGCGACAAGGGTCCTTTTTCAATGGATACTTAGCGTAGTAAACCTTGAACTCTCTCTGATACTGGACCCCATAGAAAAAAGGATTATTTTGCTTTAATGCCAATTCAGAGATTTTATTTGGCTTCTCAACTCTACATTTCTTTCACAACAAATATTTTATCAGAAAAATAGAAATGGACCGTCTACTGAACTTCCATCAAGTGGGGAGTAGCCGAAGTCGTAGAGAATCAACAACATTGGTGATTCATTTTCTATATGAGAATAATTGAAAACTGATTATATCTGATAAAGCACATGCATCAGAATTGCATACACTTAACAGATAGAAAATCCAAAGCCATTCATTCCCATCCTTCCCTACTTCCTCTAAATTGGGCATTTACATTTTTTTCATTTTTATTTTTCACACTGTGTTTGTAAGTCATTTGCCAGTATCACATACATTATAAAAGTAAATACATGGCATTTCTTGCCATTTTTCCATCCATACCCACACTTTGGATCCTGTGACTATTATTACAATTTATCCTCCCTCTGTTGCACAATTGTTGGCATGTCTACTTTGGGGCTTTGTCCAAATTATTACCTTCATGTCCAGTTTTCTGGTTTACTGTTTTGACTGCTTACTATCCCTCTTTGCATTTCTAAATATTATGGATTTTATTGATGTTTTTCTCTTATATTTTCATCAAGGAACTACACAAAAAGCCATGTTTGTGCTCCATCACCCCATTGATTTCTCTTTTCTCTTGCTTCCTTTTTTTTCTTTGCATAATTCTCTTACTCTTAAGTTATGCAGAATCAAATTAATTTTGTGTCCTGAGGCCAAGTCCATTGATCAACTAGATTACATATTTAACAAAGCTATGTCAATTCCCCTCTTTTGTGCTGTTATGACTCTTATGCTCTGCTGGGGGACATAGCTGACTGTCTACAATCTAGTGCTCTGTTATTGATACTAGTTAGATACATAACATTTTTGTAAGAAGGCTGCCATTCTTTATATAAAGAGCCTGAGAATGGCAGAGTTTTACTATAGGCTATAGTTCTACTATAGACTGAGTAACGTCCACTATACTACTTGAGTCATCCATGTGGGAAAATGAATGCATTTTAAGAGTTTAATAATTCTTTTTTTTATTTTTTTAATTTTATTATTATTATACTTTAAGTTTTAGGGTACATGTGCACAATGTGCAGGTTTGTTACATATGTATATATGTGCCATGTTGGTGTGCTGCACCCATTAACTCCTCATTTAGCATTACGTATATCTCCTAATGCTATCCCTCCCCGCTCCCCCCACCCCACAACAGGCCCCAGAGTGTGATGTTCCCCTTCCTGTGTCCGTGTGTTCTCATTGTTCAATTCCCACCTATGAGTGAGAACATGCAGTGTTTGGTTTTTTGTCCTTGCGATAGTTCACTGAGAATGATGGTTTTCAGTTTCATCCATGTCCCTACAAAGGACATGAACTCATCCTTTTTTATGGCTGCATAATATTCCATGGTGTATAAATCACAAGCATTCTTATACACCAATAACAGACAAACAGAGAGCCAAATCATGAGTGAACTCCCATTCACGATTGCTTCAAAGAGAATAAAATACCTAGGAATCCAACTTACAAGGGATGTGAAGGACCTCTTCAAGGAGAACTACAAACCACTGCTCAATGAAATAAAAGAGGATACAAACAAATGGAAGAACATTCCATGCTCATGGTTTGGAAGAATCAATATCGTGAAATGGCCATACTGCCCAAGGTAATTTATAGATTCAATGCCATCCCCATCAAGCTACCCATGACTTTCTCCACAGAATTGGAAAAAACTACTTTAAAGTTCATATGGAACCAAAAAAGAGCCCGCATCGCCAAGTCAATCCTAAGCCAAAAGAACAAAGCTGGAGGCATCACGCTACCTGACTTCAAACTATACTACAAGGCTACAATAATTCTTAAAGACCGTAATCACTGGTGTCTTTCTGCCAGGTATATTCAGCAGTATATCTTCAGTTACTGCTACCTTCTGATCTCTGTTTAGGGGTGCAATAGCCCTGCTGTTATTTTGATTGGTATTGCAGAGAATCTGTAGATCAGTTTGGAAAGAAATGACATCTTAACAGTATTGAGTCTTCTAACTTATGAACATAGTATCTCTACTATTTTTAGGGCTTTTTAAATTTATTTTGTCAATATTTTGTAGTTCTTGGCCTGTAGATCCTGCAGATATTTTGTTAGATTTGTATTTAATTATTTCTTTAGTGCTATTGAAGTAGCACCTAATTTTTAAAAAAATCCAATTGTTTATTGTTAGTATATGTACTTAGGATCATATTCAACTCATATCCTGCAACTTTACTAAATTCATATATTAGTCTTGGGAGTTTTTTGTGTGAATTCCATGGTATTTTCTATATAGACAATTGTCTGCAAATAGAGATAGTTTACTTTTTCCTGAAACATGTGAGACTTATTTATATTCTTGCCTTCTTGTACTGCCTAGGACCTCTAGTATTAAGTTGAATGGGAGTGTGTTGGGAGGAACAATCCCTATAAGCCCTGAATATCCCTGAACATTCTTGCTGGATATGCTGAGACTGCAAAGCCCTAACAGAACTACTCTTTACCCCATCCATTTCTCAGGAAGGGGTTGTAGCTAGCAACCTTGAGGAATGAAGTAATGACACCCTAGACAAATAGAATACCAGCAGACTTGCTTTTCTTTGTTATAAAAATGGCAACTTTCCCAAGCTCAGTGCTCTTCAGCTGTGAAAAAACCCATAGTATACAGAGCATCCACAGTCCCTTTGCCAGGGACTTGGAGGGCAAGGTGAATTTTCACTGATATCATGCTCATACTGCTTGCTGCATCATGGGTAATACAGTTCTTTGGTTTGGTCCCAGTCATCTTACATCTTATGTTAGCATCCATGAAACAGTAACAGGCTGGCTTCACAGCTTATAAATAGGGTAGAATCCCAGACCCTAAACAGTTTTTGACATTTTTGGCTACAAGCATATGATGTTGACAGAGATATGGTTTCCTGTAAGAGAAATGACAGGCTCGTGTGGGCTGGTTTAGAGGATAGGAGACCAGTAGCAAATGCTCTTCTTTAAGTGGTGGGGTAGTAGTACAGAGTAAGAGTCTCCTAACGACCTGCCTGTTAATGAATTTTTTGAGGCTAAGCAGTGAGGGGTGGAAATAAATGAAGCTGCTCAAATAGTGCCTTGGTTATTGCTCACTCTGTAGGCTGGAGAAGGAAAAACTATTATTATATCAACAAAACAGCAAGCCTCAGGGCCCTAAGGCAAAAGGCAGTATGGCTGTAGCTGCTGAATGAAGGGCTTCTGAGAGCTGACATAAAAGATGTCAGCAATGAGGATGTGGAGCTTTGGGTAGACTAAGTATATTATAAGTTCATTTGTGGAGTCTGAGTGGGCAGCCACTTGAACGTAAATGCAGTCTTGCTGACTGGTACATAGCTGCTCTTTCACTTTGTGGACTCTCATTTTTCTCTCCCCCCTCTATTCTAACCTTAGCTGCTTAAGATAAAAGCCAAATATGGTAGGGAACCTCAGGGAGGGAGAGGAATTCAGACTTTTTTAGCTCTGTTGAATAGAGATGCTCAATTCACCATCCTACGTGGTCCTGTGGGGAAAAAGCACAGTAGTTGTCAAGGTAGGCTGAAGGCACTGAGGACTGCAGGGTGGAGTTCTAGCAGCATGCACAGGGGCAAATTAGAGACCCCTAGGCCCAAGCACTTCCAGGAGCACAGCGTCACCCTGGAGTGAGAAACCAAAGCAGAAGAAAAGCCTTCCCACCACCACAGTCCTCTGCCGGATAGATTCCCCCGCTACCTTGTCTTCCCTATGCTCCTGGTTAGGAAATAATGTAGTCTCCTGGCAGCTGTGGCTGTAGTCCCTTTTGTGCATATGTTAAATTCCTTGGTCTGTGTTCCCACAGGGGGTAAAACACTCAAATTTTAAAAAGCTAAAATGTAGATGGAGCCTCTGGGCCTATTCAGTGTACTATTGTTTTGGGTTCCTCTGCTAAATGTATAATTGGTATTGATAATTTTATGTTCTTACACTATGAATACTTATAGATTCAGAGGAGATTCTCCTATTCATGGGCTGCTGCATGTAGAGAAGTGTTCCCCTGTCCCCTTTCCCCTCCCTGGGTGATTCAGCAAAAATAATGTATCATCCCAGGAGGGAAGAAAAGAAAATCACAACTTTGGTTAAAGGCTCCGTGACTGCTGGAGAACTCAACCATTTCCCAGTACAGCAGTGCCACCTGCCTGACCCAGCTACCAAGTGCATCTCTTTTGAAAAGGCAGATGCAGCTGGCCTGGCCTTAGTATCATTTTGGCTTTCCGTGAAGTAGAACCTACCCGTTTTGGGGAAAAGCTTATTTCTCACTTTGCCACCTGAAGCAAAGCAATTGACTCATTTCGGCCCTGGATTTAAGGAATTTCTTGTAAATGCCTGGGCCTGTTTCACTTACTGTTCAGCCCAATTAAAAGCTGATGGAGTTGTTCAGGGTCAGTGCCAGCTACAGAAAAGTGAGAGTGGGTTCTATAACTCCATTCTTAAGCTTTGACCAATATGCCCCTTGATTAACCTTGTTATATTTTTACTGGCTCCTGGCCTGTTGCCAATAGCCTAACCTTCAGGTCTGCTGTTAGAAGACTAACAGATTAAAAACAACTTTTCTTTGGGACTGCAAACTGTGAAAACAAGTTATAGTTGCCAGTCAGACAGTCTGGCTTACTCAAACCTGTACCTCCCAGATTGCCATCATTTCTACCTGGATTCGTTATTGTATCAGATATGGTAATAAATCCACCACAATAATCTGGGCAATCATTGTGTCCTGGTTTTTGGGAATAGGTACTTCAATCAGTGTCCTACCCCTGCTTCCACCTGTAGGATGAATTCCTTTTCCTCCTTCATGGCTAAAGATTTTTTTTTTTTAGGCATTTTTCTTCTCCTAGTTCTAATGTGTTTTCAACAGTGCTCAAAGCATAATGGGGTTGTTGCCTTTCCCTCTGGGGTTTAAGGCTCCCCTCTGACCCCTTACCCCCCATATTAAAGATGGTAGAAAGGATCCAACCTGGACTTCATGCTTTCGCTCAGTGACTTCATGCTTCCCCCAAGCCTGCACCATGACAAATGCTTTCTCAGGCCTTTCACCATACACTCAGTCTTTTTGTGTATGCTTGTAAACATCTGGTGAGAACTTTGCAAAAGTCCGTGAATGGGTATGAATTCCCTTTGTGTCTGTAGATTCCCTCACTTCTGTATTTTCTTGCGAACACACACACAGCCTTTAGCAATTCATTAACAGTTTTGACTGAATTATTCTTACTGGTGTCTAGTATTGTCTTCCCTAGGTACTCAAGTGCTCATGTCCCATGTGTCCTGCCTTTCATTAGAATTTGGATTGGTTGGTTTTCCAGTAACCTCAGCACTCTGATGAGTTTAAGAAGTTTCTGTTTGTAGATTATTTGTTTTTCCCTTGTTCTTTTTTGTAGTTACAGTGTGAGCTATGTTCTGTCTAGCTTCGTGCATCTCATATGGAAGCTGGGATTTTAATTGATACCACAATGAACCTGTCTATCTGTTAGGGAACATTCACACCTTTGTATTCAGTCCTCTGATCTTTAAACATGGTATATTTCTCCACTTATTTAGGTTGTCTTTAATTTCTCTCAGTAATATTTTGTAATTTTCAGTGTAGAGGTCTCACACATTTTGTCAAGTTGGGTAGTGCTGGACTCATAACATTTTTGATACTATTATAAACAATATTTTAAAATTTTGATTTTGTTTATATAAAGAAATACTGTTGAATTTTGAATATTGAACTTAAACCATATGATTTTGCCAAACTCATTTATTTATTCCTTTCTTGATTCCTTACAGTTTCTTTCTTACAGAATTATATTTGAATAAACAAAGATTTATGTCATCCTTTTCAATCTTAAATCTGTTTTGGTCTTGCCTTATTGTTGTAGCCAAGACCACAAGTAATATTGAGTAGAAATGGTGAAAGCAGACATAATTGCTTTTTTTCATGTCTTCAGGGGAAAAGTATTCAATCTTTCATTATTAGGTTTGATGCTAGGTATAGGGTTTTTATGGATATCATTTTTCAGGTTGATAAAGTTTCCTTCTTAGTTTGTTGAGAATTTTTATCAGGAATGCATATTACATTATTTAAGATTTTTTCCATTTAATGAGAGTTCATATGGTTTTTCTCATTTAATCTAGTAACATGATAGATTACATGGATTTATTTTTTTTAATGTTAAGCCAACCTTGCATTTTTGACATAAACCTATTTTGGTAGTACTACCTTTTTAGATATTGCATGATTGTATCGACAATTGTTTTTTCAAAATCTTTTGCCTATGTAGTCATAAGGCCTATTGGTCTGTCATTTTCTTTTATTGTAATATTTTGATCTGGTTTTGGAATCGGGGCAATGCTGGACTCCAATGAGTTGAAAGATGTTCTTTTTCTCTAATTTTGAAAATGTTTTTGTAAAATCAGAGTTAGTCCTTTCTTAAATGTTTAATAAAATTCACTAGAGAAGACATTTGAGCCAAGAGGTTTTATGTTGTTCAAAGTTTTAAATTATAAATTCAAATTATTTAATAGATTCATATTTTCTATTCTGTGTTTTGATGATATGTATCTTTTGAATAATCAGTTTACATTTAAAAGTTGCTAAATTTATTAACATCAACTTGTTTTTAATATTTCCTTATTGTATTTTAATTATCTATAGGATCTGTACAGATATCTTCCCTTTCGTTACTGATATTTGACAATTTGTATCATCTTTTTTTTCTTTTTGAGTTTGCCTACAAGTTTACCAATTTTCTCAATCTTCAGAAATAATTAGTTTTTGATTTCTTTGTTCTTAATGAACAATGTTTTATGTTCTTTTTCTGTTTTATTGATTTCTACTCTTTAATATTTCCTTTCTTCTCTACTTTGGTAAAAGTTTCTTTCATCAATTTTAATTTTTTTTAATATGTGGTTCAGTATTGTTTTACCAGCATTCCACAACTTTGGATGTTTTATTTTATGTCGCTTAGTTCAGTATGCGTTCTAATTTTCCTGAAGTATCTCTTTGCTGTTACATGGGTTATTTCAAAGTATGTTGTGTTTTTTTTTCTTTTTGAGGCAGAGTTTTGCTCTCTCACCCAGGGTGATACGATTACTGCTCACTGTAGCCTTGACCTCCTGGGCTCAAGAGATTCTCCCACCTCACCCTTCCAAGGAGGTGGCACTACAGACATGTGCCACCAGGCCCAGGTAATTTTTGTATTTTTTGTAGAGACAGGGTCTCACTGTGTTGCCTGGGCTGGTCTTGAACTCCTGGACTCAAGCAATCCTCCCACCTCAGCCTCCAAAAGTGTAGGGATTACAGGCATGAGCCACCGTGCTTGGCCAAGTGTATTTTCTAATTTTTAAATACTTGGTGATTTTTCAAAGTTTTTTGTTATTGGTTTCTAATTTAATTTCATTATGGTCAGAGAACATGATTTGTATGATTTCTGTTCTGTTAAATTTGTTTAAGTTAGTTTAATGGCTCAGTGTATAATCTATCTTGGTGATTGTGCTGTGTACTCTTGAAAATAATGTGCTTTCTCTCATTGTTAGGAGTGGTGTTCTATAAATGTCAAACAGGTCAAGTTAATGATAGTACTGTAAAATCTTCTCTAGCCTTAGCGATATTGTTTTTACCGTTCTATTAACTTTTTTTTTCCCCCTGAGCCAGAGTCTTGCTGCATCACCCAGGCAGGAGTACAGTGGTGCTGTCACAGCTCACTGCAGCCTCAACCTCCTGGGCTCAGGCAATCCTCCTGCCTCAGCCTCCCAGGTAGCTGGGACCATAGGTGTGTACCACCATACCTGGCTTTTTTTTTTTTTTCCAGTAGATATGGGGTCTCCTTGTGTTGCCCAGGCTGGTCTTAAACTGCTGGGCTCAAGGATCCTCCTGCCCTGGCCTCTAAAAGTGCTGGAATTATAGTCATGAGCCACCACACCTGGCCCTGTTCTATTAACATTTAAAATGAGGATAATTTTTTTTTTTTTTTTTTTTTTTAACTGAAAAAAGGAGTTGTGAAATCCTCACCTATAATTGCGGATTTGTCAGTTTTAGTTTTTTGACTTCATCTGGTTTTTGTTGCATGTGTTTTTATCAGGCGCATGCACATTTAGGATTGCTATGAAATACGTGTCTTTGTGCTCGATGATAACCCTTTTCTCCTATCAGTATAGCTATTCCAGGTTCATTCTATATAGTTTGCATCATATATATAGGTTATTTTTTAACCTTCACTTTTAACCTAACTTGTACATTTTTGAGGTGTATTTTCTGTTGATAGTAATGGTTTGTTTTTGCTTTTTAAATCCAATTTGATTTTTGTCTTTTAATTAGAGTGCAGAGTATTTGCATTTAATCTAATTTTCATACGGTTAGGGTTACATCTTCTGCCTCTCATTTGTTCTGTTTGTTCCATGTATTCCTTGTTCATTTTTTCTCTTTCCTACCCTTTTTTGGAGTGAGTAATTTTTATAATTCCATTTTACCTTCTCTGCTGACTTATTAGTTGTATATATATAATAATATAAATGTGTGTGTATATATATGTACATATATATATATATATAATATATATATTATATAATATTATATATTATATATATATATGTACATATATATTATGTACATGAAGTACCTGAATTCTCACTCTGTTGCCTAGGCTGGAATGCAGTGGAACGATCTTGGCTCACTGCAACTTTGACTTCCCGGGCTCAAGTGATCTTCCTGCCTCAGCCTCCTGAGTAGCTGGAATTACAAGCACTTACCACCACACCTGGCTAATTTTTGTGTATTTTTGTAGAGATGGAATCTTGCTATGTTGCCTAAGGCTGGGGTCTTCAACTCCTGGCCTCATGCGATCCTTCTGTGTTGGCCTCCCAATGTGTTGGGATTACAGATGTGAGCCACTGCACCTGGCTTAGCTATGTTTTTTAGTTTTCTTGTTTTAATGGTTGTTTTAGGTTTTTCGATATACATGCTTATCACAGTCTAGTTTCAAGCAATAGCACATCATGTATAATGTTAGAACCTTACTATTAATACAATATAATTTCTATTGGCCCCTTCCATCTTTTCTGCTGTTTTTTACTTCATAATACAGTGTCACTATTTTTGTTTTAAATAGCCAGTTATCTTTCAGTTTTTTAAAAAGTTTATGTTTATCCACATATTTACAATGGCATTGTTCATTTCTTTTTGTACATCAGAGATACCTTCTGGTATATTTTCCATCAGCCTAAAGAACTTGCTGTGACAGCTTTTGTAGTGCAGGGTTGTTTGCAACAAATTCTGTTTTTCTTGTCAACGTGTGTTCTTTTTGTCTTCATTTTTGACTTTCACTCAATAATAGCTCTATACACTTTATTCTTCCATCATTAAAAAAATATTTTGTTGTTTTATGGCATGCTTGGTTTCTGATGCGAAGTCTGTGATCATTCTTATCTTTGTTCCTCAGTTCTGTGATGTATCTTCTTTCCTCTGGCTTCTTTTAAGAGTTCCTCTTTATTTCATTGTTTTTATAATTTTCATTGTGATGTACCTTGGTGTAATTTTTTGTGTGTACTCTCCTTCCTTGCTTGGGGTTCACTGATATTCGTGGATCAGTGTTTTTGTTGTGGTTGTTGCTGCTATTGTTATTTGTTGTTTTTGTTTTTTCATCAAATTTGAAAAAATTATTTCATTATTTCTTCAAATACTTTTTTTCCTTAGAACATTATTCTCTTTCTTAGACTTCAAAAACTCCTATTTTAGGCCAGGCACAGTGGCTCAGGCCTGTAATCCCAGCACTTTGGGAGGCTGAGGCGGGGGGGGAATCATGATGTCAGGAGATCGAGACCATCCTGGCTAACACGGTGAAACCCCATCTCTACTAAAAATACAAAAAATTAGCTGGGCGTGGTGGCGGGCACCTGTAGTCCCAGCTACTTGGGAGGCTGAGCCAGGAGAATGGCGTGAACCTGGGAGGCGGCGCTTGCAGTCAGCTGAGATTGCGCCACTTGCACTCCAGCCTGGGCGACAGAGTGAGACTCTGTCTCAAAAAAACAAAGAAACAAACAAAAACTTATATTTTAGACTTGGTATTTTTCCACATGTCATTGATGCTTTTTTTTTTTTTTCCTCATAGTTTTAATTTGGGTAGTTTTGGTTGCTCTGGTTCCTGTTTCATCACTCTTTTTAATCTTTTATAGTGTCTGATTTGTTGTTAAGTCCCTCTGAGGAACTTTTCAGTTCAAATATCATGTTTTTCAGCTCTGGAAAGTTTTATTTGATTAATTTCTATGGTTGTAATTTCTCTCTATTGTGTTCATGTGTTTCTTTAAATCTGTGAATGTACTTTTAATAGATATTTTAATATCTTTGTCTTGTAATTTTGTCATCTTTTTTGCATCCTAGTATTTCTAATAATTTGTTATTGGGTGCTGGTCGTGTTATTTGAATACTATGAATGGATTTTGTTATCCATTAGTGAATGTTGTACTTTGTTCTATAAGGCAATTAAGTTACTTGTGGATCAGCTTGATCCTTTCACGATTGTTTTTTTTTTTTTTTTTTGAGACGGAGTCTCGCTCTGTCACCCAGGCTGGAGTGCAGTGGCACAATCTCGGCTCACTGCAAGCTCCGCCTCCTGGGTTCACGCCATTCTCCTGCCTCAGCCTCTCCGAGTAGCTGGGACTACAGGCGCCTGCCACCACGCCCGGCTAATTTTTTTGTATTTTTAGTAGAGACGGGGTTTCACCGTGGTCTCGATCTCCTGACCTCGTGATCCGCCCGCCTCGGCCTCCCAAAGTGCTGGGATTACAAGCGTGAGCCACCGCGCCCGGCCTCACGATTGTTTTTAAGCTATATTAGGGCAGCTTTAGAGGAACATTTATTCTAAGGCTAGTTTAGCCCTACTGTTAAGGCATACTCCTTCATAGAGCCATATTGAATGCTCCTGTTATTTAATGGTATCTCCCTTTTTAGCATTCCAAGCTAGAATATTTTGCAGTATCCTGTGAGTTTGAGAGTTGATCAGTTTTGCACATTTTCTGGTAGTGGTTCTTTGCCTGGCCTTTTTGAGTCTCACTGTGTAAATTTATAACTTAGTATTTCTTTGAAGATTCAAGAGTCCCTATATAGAATTTTCTGGTACTGTTTCTCTGCTTAGCTTACCTTTTTTCTGTTATTCTGACCTGAGAATTCCAGCTTTCTCAGCCTTCCTTAACTCAAATTTGTCCCTTCAACTAATTGAGTTCATTGTGTTTACTGAGGTTTTCCCCTTACATTATAGGGGAAAGTATATTTAGCCGAAAGCTATTTTTTTAGGGATCACAGTCCTGCATTGCCTGCTGTCTAATATCTGAAAAGAGTAGTTTCGTAAATTCTGTCCCATTTTCTAGTTGCTAGGCTAAATCCTATACCAATTATTCTGTTAGGTTGGAAGTAGAAGTTTTAAATCTGTTTTTAAAACTTAATTGTCATGGCACTTCTTTTAGCAATTATGAACTACCTTTAGGCATTTGTTTTACTGGTATCTTAAAGTTTTGTCTTAAAGTTATTGAAAATCTTTGGTGGTTGTTTTACTTTTTACTCCTTGTTTCTTATGTTAGAGCCAGTAGGTTAGTAATATTCTGAATCATGCAAGTCTGATTCTTGATGTTTAAAATATCTGCTCTGGCCCAGGCACAGTGGCTCATGCCTGTAATCTCAGCACTTTGGGAGGCCGAGGCGGGCCGATCACTTGAGGTCAGGAGTTCGAGACCAGCCTGGCCAACATGGGGAAACCCTTTCTCTACTAAAAATAAAAAAAAATTAGCCAGGTGTGGTGGTGTGTGTCTGTAGTACCAGCTGCTTGGGAGGCTGAGGCACAAGAATTGCTTGAATGCAGGAGGCAGAGGTTGCAGTGAGCAGAGATAGCACCAGTGCACTCCAGCCTAGGTGATGGAGTGAGACTGTCTCAAAAACAAAACAAACAACAGATCTGCTCTGGACAGTTTTCTTTCATAAATGCTTCCATAATTTTTTTGTTGTTGGAGGAAAAGATTATGTGCTGGAGAAAAAAATCATAAACTATACAAATTTATGCCTTGTGATCTCGTCATTTCTCTCTCTTTCTCTCAGGTGTTATTATATATACCATCAATTAGCAAACTTTTTCTGCAAAAGGCCAGGTAATAAATATTTTAGGCTTTGTGGGCTGTAAATAGTCTGTGTCACATATTCTTTGTTTTCTTTTTTGACCTTT
Organism: Symphalangus syndactylus; assembly: GCF_028878055.3. NCBI lineage: Eukaryota > Metazoa > Chordata > Mammalia > Primates > Hylobatidae > Symphalangus > Symphalangus syndactylus. Next base: position 97,618,525 of record NC_072428.2, on the reverse strand, counting down.
TAAAAATGTAAAAACATTCTCAGCTTGAGGGCTGAGACCACCACCACTTTGTTCACATAGCCTTCCCCTTTCATTTTTACCGGAAGACCTTACCTCTTACTTTATTGCAAAAAACAAATAAATTTTATCAACTTTTTGCTTCCTGTGCATCTCATCTAAAAGTGTATCTAGACCTTCAATTATTTGTCCATATTTTATTCTTGTGTTGAGGGAAGATAGATGCATGTCCTTTCATTTAAGCCTAAACCCACTTTGTGGATTCCCCTTCCAGATTCATTCACACGTTGTTCTAGTTTGCACTCCTATGTATTATCTTCCCTGACTCTTCCAGCTATACTCTGTTAACATGCTCTGTTCTCACTTTATTCCTGCTACTTTAAATTTTGTATTCATGCCATCTACCACGACAGCTTATCTTATTATGTACTTTTAGTTGAGTTTAAATTGCAAATAGAAAAAATAATGGTCTTTAAACTGTAATAAAGTACTTAGGTATAAGGTGTTTTACATACTCATTTCTGAGTCAATCTTGGCCACATTTTCTTTGTTTCATAAATTAACAGCTTTTTTTCCTCCAGTGACAACATATTAAGACATATTAGAACATCTCAAGCAAAAATCTTCTGTGATGGGGAAGGAAATACTCTCTAAAAGGCAAAATATCAAGTACAGATTTTTTTTTCTTTTTAATTTTAGGAATCAGACTAGATCTAGGCACATTGTGTTGCAGGCGTCACCTCACAAATCTGCCAACGCATGTCTTTTCTGAGCTTCAACACAGCTGCTGTCCTAACCAGCAGCTCTCCTTTCCTCTCCTTGATAGTGGTTTGCATTGGTGTTTTGGTTTATGTTGGGGAAGGAAAAATACAAAAGAATCTCTTTTTTCATTTTTCTTATGATACTATGGGTTTAAAAAAACTATAATGTGAGTTAAGTAGCAGTGGCCTCTTCAGGATCATCCTTATACTAAGAAACACAAAGGGCATTAGGTGTTTTAAATATAGATAAGTCCATTTATATAAAAAATACTTTAAAGAATAAGATTACTTGTCAAGAATAAAGACACATTAAAAAACTACATGTTCTTACAACAATTTGTTCTATTCTTTTTTCCCTGTAATACAGTTATTCCTCCCCCGCTCCCCACACAACAGATTTGTAATGTAAGAATAGAATCATGGTGCAGCCTGCAACTCCCAGAGGTAAAACACACAGTACTAGACTTCCATCTGTAGATTTTACTTTTCAGATTTCATATCATTTTTTCAGAGTTAAATTCAAATTTAAAATCATTTTAAGCTTTCAAGGATTGTATTCATGTTGTTCTTTTAAGTGGTTTCATCATACTAGATTCTATGTTTAGATATTAAGCATAATTTTATTATTTTTCAATTATATACACTAGGCAACTGCTTGTGTCTTAAATTTTAATTGCTTGCTTTTGTCATATTGAATTAGTTTGGAAATAGTCTTTTACTGTTGAATATTTCCCTTTTTGATGAACTTAAAATAGTATCATCAATGAATTTTTTTATCTATTTGAGTAAATTTCTTATTTGTTTTGATTTGGATATTTCACATATACAAGCATAACTCAGAATTATTCAAAATTGAAGAAATGTGGTATGAATCATCTGAAGGATCAGTAATACAATAATTTAATATTTTTAAATTCATATTTGACATTGCACTTGGATTTGGAAACATTTAGCCTAGAATAAAGACAGTTTATTGGTATTATAATAGCTGTGTTAAGTATTTGAATCTTTTGAATCACAGATGAACTCTTATACTAGTAGAATCAAAATCTGTGCCATATTGTGCTCTGTTTTTGAATATGTGATGTAATGAAGATATTTCAGATAAGTTAAAAATACCATTGTTTTACTAGCTTTAGAAAGGAGACCAGCAAAAGTGTTATTTGACTGATGTAATCTGGGGGAAATTGCTCTGTGAAAACATTAGGTGATTTTACGTTTGAGATTTTGATTGTTCCTTCCTCGTTATAGAAGATTCTTAATTTATAGTAACTTGTTTATTTGCTGAGACAAGAGTATAAAATACATTTGATTTTGCTGATGTTCAGGAAGAGAGTCATTTAGCTAATGTATGAGCTTAGCTTTGCTTACGTTACCAATTTCATCCTTGTTAGTTATCTATATATTCCTCAGATTCTCATTATTAATACCATATGCAGCAACTCTCAAGACTCACATTTAAAAACTGGGAAAATCTTGAAATTCCTATTGTTTATATCTATTGAATGTACTATATTAATATGAGAGATTTAACTCCTGTACTTTCAGTTGTAATGCTTACTCACTTTTATTTTGTAGACATATGACTATTGTTCAGATTATTTTGAAAATCACCATAGGAAGGTCTGATTGCTTGGTTAAACATTTAACAAATATTCATTACATTCTGTGTGTCCAATACGGTATAAGGTGCTAAGGGAACAATGACAATGCATTTGTAGTTTAGTAAAAGATGCAGATGAATACACTATGATAGTATACAGTAAGTGCAGTACTAAAGATTAAGTATAAGGTGCTATGCAATCACATAAGACAGACACTAGTCTGCAGGGAAGTGATCATGGAAAGCTCTCCAGAGGAAGTGGATAAACTAGATATCAAGAATACTCAAGTATTTGCCAGATCAGGGGTATGGGTGCTTGTTCAGATTGGTGAAGGTGTATCATACAAAGAGACAGCCTTTCCTAGAAGAAATTAAAGATGGGGAATGCAAGAAAAGAAGGACAGTGTATTAGTCCGTTTTCACACTGTCGATAAAGGCATACCCGAGACTGGGAAGAAAAAACGGTTTAATGGACTTACAGTTCCACATGGCTGGGGAGGCCTCACAATCATGGAGAAAGGCAAGGAAGAGAAAGTCCTGTCTTACATGGATGAAAGGGGGCAAAGAGAGTGCTTGTGCAAGGAAACTCCCATTTTTAAAACCATTAGAAACTCCCATTTTCAAAACCATCAGATCTTGTGAGACTTATTCACTATCAAGAGAACAGCATGGGAAAGACCTGCTGCCACGGTTCAATTACCTCCCACCGGGTTCCTTTCATGACAGGTGGGAATTGTGGGAGTTACAATTCAAGGTGAGATTTGGGTGGGGATGCAGCCAAACCATATCAGACAGGGAAGCGTTGAGAGATAGGGCCAAATATTATATGGCCATCCAAGCCATATTAGGGAATTTCAACTTTCACAGGAGAGCATTGATGACTCCAAGGGAGTAATGTAATCGAACTTGCATTTTAGAAAGATCACTCTGGCAACAATGTCAAATGGATTGGAATATTGGGAGCATAATTAGAGATAGGGAAGTCCAGCATGCCAGGCAAGAGTTCATGGTGATAAGAATTAAGGTAGTAGCATTGAGGATGGAACAAAATAGTGGGATCTGTTTTAAGGAGATATAGAAGCAGTGAGTTGTGGTTGAAGTAGGGCTCACTTGGAAAATTAAATGGATAGTAGGTCTACTCACTGAATCATTCTTAGGAGCAATGGTTCTGTGAGGGATAATTATATGTACATAGTTAACCCTTAAACAATGTGGGGGCTAGGGATGCTGACTCCCATGCAGTCAAAAATCCATCTGTAACTTTTGACTCCCCAGAAACTTAACTGCTAATAGCCAATTGTTGACTGGAAGCCTTACCAATAACATAAATAGTTGATTAACACATATTTTGTATGTTATTTGTATTATATACTGCATTCTTACAGTAAAATAAGCTAGAGAAAAGAAAATGTTATTAAGAAAATCATAAGAAAGAGAAAGTATATTTAATGTTCATTAATTGGAAGTGGATCATCAAAGATTTTCATTCACATCGTCTTCATGTTGAGTCGGCTGAGGAGTAGGAGGAAGAAGAAGATTCGGTTTTGTCTTAGGGTCACAGAGGCAGAAGAGATGGAGGAGGTAGAAGAGTAGGCAGGAAAGGCAGGCACACTCAATGTAACTTGACAGAAATACATGGCAATTTCTGTCTGACTTTTTTGCTTTTTCATTTCCCTAAAAATGTTTCTGCATGGTACCAATCCTTTCACCATTTACTTTAGTTTCAGCACCTGTAACGTAGAAGGGTCCATGTTATAAAAGAAGTCAAAAGTAGTCTTGAATAATTGGAACCATTCTGCTAGATTGTCTAATGTCAATTTGTTTTCTGCCACTGCTTCTTCTGTATCTTCTTCCTCATCTTCTGGCACTGCTTTGGAAACACTCCTGAAACCCTTCACCACTGCCACTTTTTTCTCATATCTATGATCTCTTTCATGGTTTCTTTGATTGGCTCTGCTGTAAATCCTGTGAAGTCATGCACAGCATCTGGATCCAGTTTTCTCCAGCAGTAATTTATTGATTCAGGCTTGATGTTTTCATGGCTTTTTCTATAACAGCGATGGCATGTTCAATGGTGTAATCCTTCCAGACTTAAATTGTGTTCTCTCTGTTGGAGTTCTCTTCCATAGCATTGACAGCCCTTTTCATAGAGTACCATGTGTAATGAGCCTTAAAGGTCCTTATCACACCAGATCTAGATGTTGAATTAGAGTTGTTGTGGTTGGGAGCAGGTAGTCTACTTGATGCCCTAGATGTTGAACCTCATGGGGTTCTGGGTGACCAGGGGCATTGTCTGATATCAAAATAACGTTAAGGCAAGGTACTGACTTCAGGGACAAACCAACAATGGAAGCAATCAAGAAAAGGTGTTCTCGTTGTCCAGGCCTTCTTGTTGAACAACCAAAAGACTGGCAGTAGTGTTTATCTTTTTCCTTTAAATCTTGGGGTTAGTATCTTTAATAGATAAGGACAATCCTCCTGATCATATAAACCCAACTGCATTTGCACAATACAGTGGTGCTAGCCCATCTCTTACTGCCTTAAATCCCAGTGCTTACTTTTCTTCGTTACTAATAAATGACCTTTATGACATGTTTTTCCAGAATAGGGTACTTTTGTCCACATTAAAAACCTGTTCAGGCAGATATCCTTTCTCCTCAATGATTTTCTTAATAGCACCTGGGAACTCATCTGCTTCCTGTTGAGCAGCAGAAGCTGCTTCTCCTGTTACCTTAAGTTTTTTGTTCTTGTTACATAAATTAACCCTTTATTCCAGGCTAGTGATGTCTCAAATGATAGAGCTTCTACTGGCCTTTCAATTTCTTCAGTCTTCTGATGGCCAACTTTGCCATTTTGGTGGAAGTGGCATTGTAGATCCAGGCACCATCAGCTACTGTTTTCATGTAGGAACCACAGTGTAAGATCCCTACTGCTTGTTTCTTCATCTTGGTTTAGCCACAGAAGGAGCAAGTGTACTTGGCAGGATGGCTGATTGCAGTTTTCTTCAGTGTTTTCCAGAGGGAGGCACCATAGCAATCCCATATTTACCAATGATTTCAACCTACTTGGTGAGTTTTAGCTATGTAGCTGTGAACTAGGCACAAGCCCAGAGAGGACTATCTTGATATTTTTAAAGCCACACCCCTTTCTCAAATCATTAAACCATCCTTTGCTGGGATTAAATTCTCCAGCTTTAGATCCTTTACCTTCTTTTTGCTTTAAGTTGTCAGATGACCTCACTATTTCTTGAATCATATAGGTGTGCCTTTTTTATAGCAATCATGCACCTACATAAAAGCTACATTTTCAATACGAGATAAAAAGATATTTTGCAAAAAGATGGCTTCACAATTTTTCATTTCTTTTCTTTTTTTACAGTGGTCCTTATGCCGGATTCATTTATCTTGAGATGGTGGGCAACCATAGCTGCAGGTCTCAAAATTCAGCACATACCAAGCAATTCAACTTTTTCTTGTAATGTCCTGTCTTTTCTCTGCTTCTTGGAAACACTTCCAACAACATCACCAAGGGCACTTCATATGGGTCCCATGAAGTTATTCAAGGTTTATGGTATTGCATTAAAAACTATGAAAAATAAGTGAGAACTGCAAGAGATCACTTTCTATTGTGATAACACAATTTACTGGAGAGAGACAAACTGCTCAAGTGAAGATGTTAGCATCACTTAACATTTAAGGGGATAATTGTAACACTTGAGATCACAGCAATAGCAAAAGGATGTGGCTACCAAATTATTACAGTAGTACAGTATGTACTACAGTTAATTTCCTTTTCTTTTTTCTTTCACTTTAAGTTCTTGGATACATGTGCAGAATGTGCAGGTTTGGATACATGTGCAGAACGTGCAGGTATACATGTGCCATGGTGGTTTGCTGCATCTATCAACCCATCATCTAGGTTTTAAGTCCCGCGTGCGTTAGGTATTTGTTGTAATTCTCTCCCTCCCCTCACCCCCCACCCTCTGACAGGCCCCGGTGTGTGATGTTCCCCTCCCTGTGTCCATGTGTTCTCATTGTTCAACTCCCACCTATGAGTGAGAACATGTGGTGTTTGATTTTCGTACTACAGTTAATTTTGTGCAGTTGTGATTTAATACCACATCTTTATGTTTGTTTACATTTTTCTCAACTGTGAATGGTGCCATGTATGGTCTGCAACTGTTTTCATAAGTTTTGATAAATTTTAATTTTTATAATATATTTGTGTATATTTTATGGTAGTGATAAAATAGACTGGTATCCACATGTATTTTATATATTCATGACATATCTTTTTCTTAATTATTTGATATTTCTAGGCTGTGTGGTTCATCTGCAAGTTTTTTCAAATTGTTGCATCAAATCTCCAAAAAAATTTCCAATGTATTTATTGGGAAAAAAATCTGTGTATATGTGGACCTGCACATTTCAAACCTATTCAAGAATCAACTGTACTCTGGGACATGTTGAATTTGAGGTGCTTATTAGACATCCAAGTGTAGACAGCTAATAAGAAACTGTATATGTGGATTTGAAGTCCTGGAGAAAGAAAGGGGCAGAAGACACAGATTTGAGAGTTGCCACAAAACGGGGGAAATAGGACAGATATCCTGAGGAATTCTAATATGTAAGGGGTGAGCGTAGGAAGAGAAGACCAAAAGGAGACTTAACAGGCATTAGCTAGAGAGGTGGGATGGTATGAAATGATGGAAGCTAAGAAAGCATGGTGTTTTAAGGATGAAATATCAACATTGTAGATGAGAGTTGAAGAGTAGCCTTAGGATTTAGCCAAAAAACAGAAAGAAAGAAAAAACATGATTGGTGACCTCCACAAGACAGCATCAGGAATATGGTAATCACACAAGTATTGAGATCAAGGTGAACATTAGTGTAAACTCATTTTTCATATGCCTCTTTCAATGAAGAAGAAATTTCAGCTGTTCAGCAATATAACATTCCATGTTTTGGGCGAGGAGGGTGTCAGTAAGAATATTACTATTATTTTTGAGACAGAGTCTCACTCTGTCATACAGGCTGGAGTGCAGTGGCATGCTCTTGGTTCACTGCAACCTCCACCTCCTGAGTTCAAGTGATTCTCCTGCCTCAGCCTGCCGCGTAGCTGGGATTACAATTGTGTGCCACCACGCCCAACTAATTTTTGTATTTTTAGTAGAGATGGGGTTTCACCATATTGGCCAGGCTGGTCTCGAACTCCTGAACTCAGATGATCCACCCACCTCAGCCTCCCAAAGTGCTGGGATTATAGGCGTGAGCCACTGTGCCCGACTGTCAGTAAGAATAAAATTAATTTGTGGTAAGTTATTTTTGAAGACTTTATAATCCGAATAAAAGCCTGATTTATGAAATGCTGTAACCTGAAACTTTAGATTGTAAAAGAAAAAGAGAAATAGATGTCATAATATAGCTTGAATTTGAAATAACTGGGATTTAATCTAAACTACCAATGACTTGGAGTTTCATCTTATAGATAATATATGGTTATTGACAGAGTATTATGAGATACTGTATGAAAAATGCTATAATGCCTATAGCCTCTAATATAATACCTGTCAAGTATGTGTGTTTGTATGTAAATATGTGATATACTGAACACCTTATATATAACTATATATACTGGTTAATAACTTCAGGACACTTTCCTCTTCTTATGTGTATTATCGTGTGACAAAGTGAAAGTTTAAAACAACAAACATTTATGAAATTATGTCATTTCTGAAGAATAATAGCCCCCTAAAGATGTCCATGTCCTATTTCCCAAAACCCGCAAATATGTTATATTATGTGGTGAAAGAGACGTTGAAAATATGGTTACAATTATGGACCTAGATATGGGCTAAGTCTAATACATGAGACCTTAAAAGTGGAGAACTTTTCCCAGCTGATGTTGGAAGAGATGAGTCAGAGAGGTGAGGCAGAAGGATGTTCAGAGAGATTCAAAGCGTGAGATGGAAGTAGGGAGCTATGAGCCAAGGAATGTGGGTGGCCTCTAGAAGCTGAGAATATCCCCCAGCTGACAGGCAGCAAGGAAACCAAAAAGTCAGTCCTGCAACTACAAGGAACTGAACTTTGTCAAAAACCTGGCTGAATCTGGAAGCAGTTCTTTCCCAGAGCCTCCATTAAGTAACACAGACAGCCAATACCTTGATTTCAGGTTTGCTACACTCAGAGCAGAAAAAGCCAATTGAGCCCACTGGACTTCTAACCTACAGAACTGAGATAGTAAATTGTATTGTGTAGAGCCACTGATTTTGTTGTAATTTGTCATGGCAGCAATAGTTAACTAATGCAAAGGGGTAGGAATCCAGAAGTGGCTTAGCTGGGTGATTCTGGCTTAGGACCTCTCATAAGGTTGTAGCGAAGTTGTCAGCCAGGGCATGACTGGGGTGGAAGGATATACTTTCAAGCTGACTTACGTGGTTGTTGGTAGCCTCCATTCCTCACCATGCGGGCCTCTTTCTAGGGCTGTGCATGATGTGGCAGCTGACTTCCCAGTGTGAGTGGGGAGAGAGACAGTGAGAGCATGTGGGTACACAGTATAGAAGCCGTAATGTTTTTTATAGTCAAATCTCTAATATGATGTATCATTATGTTTGCTATATTCTGTTGTTCACACGGACTAACCCTGGGATAATAATTACATTGCAGAGGAATGTGATTACCAGGACTCAGGGATCATTGGGGGATCATGTTGAAGGCTGGTTACCGCAAGTATGTGTGCCTAAGATGACAAACTGTCAGTTCCGTATTACCTAATTAGCCATATATAATCCCAGGTCTGCAGTGTAATTTTAAGCAAGTTATTTAGCCTCTCTAAAACTCCAGTTATTCATTCAAAATTGAAATTAGTTGAAATTAGTTTTATATGTCAACTTAGCTAGTTTAAGCAAATAAGATGTTTCTTAAAGGTCTCAGGACTTACTATTTTTGAATATGCGATTTGAAGATTAAGGATGTTGAGATATTTTTGATAAGCTAAAGGAATAGTTGAAGATAGAAGACTATCAGTCGCTGATTTACCTTGTCTCAGATTATTCTTGAACTGGTCAAGTTTGTCATATCATATGAACATGACTGCTCCCTCTGTAATGACATGGATTGTTCCTAGAGCTGCTGAGTGGTGCCTTTATTGCAAGGGGCATTATTCTCAATGAGGTCTTTGTGAGTAGCACTTGTCAAGTTGTGCAGTGGGCAGTCTGTGTATCCGTACACAGTGGCCCTGTATTTATGTACTTTTGACAATTTTAGGACTTACGTCCATAGGTATAAGTGTCTCTTTTGTCTGTTGGCATGTCTTGTAGCATAGTGCCTAGCGTATGATTACTCAATAAATATTTTTTAAAAGAACAGATGAGTGCATGAGTGAATGGTTGATAGGGCAATATCACTATTCAACTACTTAAATGCTTTTCATCATGTACCATTCTTTTAGTCATCACAATATTTTTTATTTAACTTTATATTGTGATACCAAGAAGATTCTATTTACACTAAAGAATGAAATAGAACAATTTGTAAGATAGTGGAATAAATGAAGGGTAAGTACTTGCTAGCTAGTTTCTGATAGATTAAGGCAATTTTCCAGTTCATCTTTCATTACATAAGTCCAAAATGGATTAACAGTAAACCTGTTTGTAAATAGCAGTATCTTATGTGCTGAAGAATTCCTTTCAGTTTGTGTATGCTCATCATAAGTATAGAAACGTTTAATAATCTTAAGTATTTTATGGGTGGTATACAAGATATTTTAGTTGAGGAATCTTTTCAGGAATATTTTAGTTGAGGATATTGTATCTTGAGGAATTATGCTATTCTCTCTTACTTAAACCTTTAGAAATGTGTATGGTTTTAAGCAAAAATTTAACAAAGATCTAGGAAGAGTGTGTTTTTGTAACTCCATAATATTTATTAGCTACATTTCTACAACATTTTTTTTTGAGACAGGGTCTTGCTGTGTTGCCCACGCTGGAGTGCAGTGGCCTAATCACGGCTCACTGCAGCTTCGAGCTCCTGGGCTCAGGAACTCCTGGGCTCCTGGAAGCTCCTGAGATTCTCCTACCTCAGTTTTCCGAGTTGCTGGGACTACCAGTGCCCGTCACCACTGGTATTTTTTGTAGAGACAGAGTTTTGCTATGTTGCCCAGGGTGGTCTCAAACTCCTGGGTTCAAACAGTTCCCCTGCCTCGGCCTCCCAAAGTGCTGGGATTACAGGCATGAGCCACTACGCTTGCCCTACATTTCTACTTATTAGTTTCAGTTATAACAAATTATGAGGGTATGTGTGTCACAATCCAAAAAGAAGTACTCTTTAAGACTGGTGCCTTTTTAACTTGTGTTTTTGGTCATCCAAAAGAGTTGTGTTACTCAACTTCATTCAATTTTGATGTGTTTCTTATGTGAAAATCGCTATTCTTTTATTACAGGAGAGGCATAGTCCTTGCTCTTTAGAGTTTATGATATAGTATTTGATGATTTGGGATGTGTAAAACTAAGAGAAGTATAAAAATAACTTTAATATAATCAGTATTCAAAAAGAGATATTAACAATGTGCTGTGAAGGTTCAAAAGAAACCATATTGTTTGAAGAATTAGAACAAGTTTCATTAAAGTAGGGGGTGAAAGAACAGGTATAATTCTGAAAAGCAGGGTTGGAGTGGCGAAAACTGTAAGAAAACTGCAGGTATCTTTCAGCTTATAAAATCCTGAACCATTTGGCCTGCGCTACTTTTCATGGCTAACTTTTTGCTTTTAATTATTGCTCTGAGCGATGATAAGATGGACTTGAATAATTTAAACTCTATAAAAAAATACTGAATAATTTAGGCTCTATTTTAAAAATAAGTTATATGATTAATTTGCTGCTCTATCCTGCAACCAGCCAGTTTACTGAGGATAGGAGAATTGTGGTAGTTTTAGCTAGACTAGAGGGTGATACAGAATATAGAGACTTATAGAACTGAGAGGGATGTAGAGAGACCAGTTAATTCATCATCCCCATTTTGAAGATTAAGAAACAACAGAGAGAGAAGTGCCCAGTTTTCTACACATATTTACTCTGATGGAACTGTTCCTGTGTAAGTCTGTGTCTTGCAACAGTCAGTCCATTAGGACTATTTGAGGTAGGCGTCTAATTCATTTTTGTTAAGGTAACTGAATCTGAAATATTTAATTTGTGCAGAATCTGTAGATTTCTACAAACAAATCAGTCCAGTGCTTTCCCTGCTTTCTGTGCCTCTTACTAGAGATCTCATTTATAGCTCACCTAGAAGATGGTAGAGAATATGTGAAATATATCATTTTGGCTGTAGGAGAGACTGTGAGTGGGATGGGTAGGAACATAAGTATGCCAGTTGGCATAAGTTCTTCATGGCACACAAACATGAGGAAAAATTCTAAACTATGCCGATAGAGGAAGAGATTGAGCCCACCACAAATTAAGACTAGGATTTTAACAAAAAAAAAATTTCTGGGCTGTCAGCAATATCATTTACATTTTTAGTGTTTATTAGCAGCATAATTTAAAGTCTGTCCTCTATCATAACACTTCATTACATTAGAGATATTATTTTGGCCTGAGGTATTTTTTAACAGCTTTATTAAGATATAATTAACATATCATGTAATTCACCCATTATAACTTGTGCAATTCAATGGCTTTTAGTGTATCCAGAGAGTTGTGCAATTGTAGCCATAAACTAATTTTAGTAGGTTTTTATTATTCTCCGAAACCACTTCATACCTATTAACAGTCACTCTCCTTTCCTCCCCAAACCATGCAGTCCTAGGCAACTAATATTCTAGAACCAATATTCTGTTTCATAGGTTTGACTATTGTGGATATTTCATATAAATGGAATAATATAATATATGATCTTTGATGCCTGGCTCTTTCACTTAGTATATATTTTCAGGGTTCTTTCACATTGTAGCATGTGTCAGTACTTCATTGTTTGTAATTGCCAGATAATATACCATGTATGGATAGACCACCTTTTGTTTTTCTTTTCATCAGCTGACAGACATCTGGGTTCTGCAAATATTTTCTCTTTTTCTGTGAATTGTCTTTTCTGAAGTAATTTTATTTTAGTTTAAAGGTAATACAATTTGAGAGATACAGCATCCTATTTTCATGGACCTGCAGCAAGGGAAAACCCTTAATGTTGCATCTTTTAAAGATTATTATAGACTCCTCTCAAGCTTGGAAAGAGATTAGGGTGTATAAGTTAAGGAAATGGAGAGTTATACTGCAAGGTCAACTATTTTATTACAGTGGATTCCAGACTGTATCTCTAAATTCTGTTCTTTCTTACTAGTGTTTCTTTTTCCAGCTTTCAAAATCTTATATTTGTATTCTCTCAAACACATCTATTATAGCATATTATTGGGTCTGCCATCTACCCAAAGAGTCTGCAACCCTAAATTATCTCTCTCGGTGACAAATTACATGCTACAAGTTTCTCTTTTCTTATAGACTTTTTTTTTTTTTTTAAGCGAAATTGATTTAAACCTCAGATGAGACTGTATTTCTAGAAGGTAACATGTAGCCAGAGGCATATATGTGAAAGTAGGGAGGGAACATGATTGACATACTGTTGGGCTGATGTTTACCTTTAGTGCGTTAAGTATTTAAAAAAAAAAACAAAAACCTGCGGGTTACTCCTGAACAGCCATATCAAGCTTTCTCTTTTGTCAAGGCCGGATGTATTAGCCTTGACATTACTATTAATATAAAGAACTCCCTGAGAATGAGTAATTGATAAAGAGATCTAATTAGCTCGTGGTTCTGCAGGCTGTACATTCTTCTGCTTCTAGGGAAGCCTCAGGAGACTTATAATCATGGCGGAAGGCAAAGGGGAAGCAAGCATGTCTTACATGGCTGGCAAAAGGAAGAGAGCAAGCCCAAGGGGAAAGTGCTGCACACTTTTAAACAGCCAGATCTCTTGAGAACTCACTCACTATCACAAGAATGGGGAGGAAAGTCTGCCAGCATGATCCAGCCACCTCCTACCAGGCCCCTCCTCCAACATTGAAGATGACAATTCCATATGAGATTTGGGTGGGGCCACAGAGCCAAACCACATCACCAGATGCCTGGTTCTTGAAATTGTCTAAGATTTCTTTCCTTACCTTTTAGATAACATGTTTGCTTAGTTCATGGATCGTAGTTTGGGCTAGAAGGAAAAGAGCATTGCTAAACTAATGCATACCAATAGGTTTATTATTTTGAAGAATATTTCTATTTTAAAATGTGACTTATTAAATAAATCCCTGATTGATAGAATTTAAACTCTTTTAGTGAAGTGAATAACTTTGAGCGGTGGAGGAGATTTTTGAGCACTAGTCATTAAAATTTAGCACATATGGTCTAAGTAAATGCCAGAAGAGATACAAGTAATGTGCTGTGAAAATTCAGAAGATGGATAAGTTATTTACAATTTGGAAGGTTAGAAAATATGTTATTTGGAGCTGGCACTTGAACTGAGTTTTGAAAGATAAGATTTTATTGGGCTATTTGGAGATTGGGAAGGTGCATACACTTGGAGTCAGGGGAATGATCTTCTAGTTTGACTAAAATGTAAGCTCTGGATTACAGGTCAAACATTGGATTGAATGCACACCTTTATTTCTGCTCTCTCCTTTATGTTCACTAAAATGACAGTGAAGGGCTAAGAAGGCATAAACGACAAGAACAAAGAATGGAGACAAGTTAAGGACTCAGTCCCCTAAGATTGTTCCCACTTCAGATGCCAGTTATAAGTCCCAGGTTATCAGTAGTATTTCTCATCTACCTGCTGTAGATTAAGGGATTTCCCACAACTCCCTCCTCAGGATTGGTAATTTTTTTTTTTTTTTTTTTTTTTTGAGACGGAGTCTCACTCTGTTGCCCAGGTTGGAGTGCAGTGGCACGATCTCGGCTCACTGCAACCTTCGCCCCCCAGGTTCAAGCCATTCTCCTGCCTCAGCCTCCTGAGTAGCTGGGATTACAGGCTCCCGCCACCACACCCAGCTAATTTTTTTGGTATTTTTAGTAGAGACAGGGTTTCACTGTGTTAGACAGGATGGTCTCAATCTCCTGACCTCATGATCCACCCGCCCCAGCCTCCCAAAGTGCTGGGATTACAGGCGTGAGGCACCGCGCCCGGCCTGGGATTAATAATTCTTTAGAACAATTCACAGAGCTCAGAAAAGTGCTTAACATATTATTACTGTTTGTTGTTGTTGTTGTTTTAAAATAAAGGATACAACTCAGGAACAGCCAAACAGAAAAGATACATAGAGCTAGTATGGGGGAAGGGGCACAAAACTTCTCTTCCCTCTCCCATGGGTTGACCTCTCAGCACCTTGATGTATTCATCAACTCAGAATTTCTCTGAACCCTGTGGTTAGGGGTTTTTATGGAGGTTCTATTACATAACCATGATTGATTAAATCATCAGCCATTGGTGATTGACTCAGTTTTCAGCCTCTCTTCCCTCCCCAGAAGTTGGTGTGGGGTGGGATTGAAAATTCCAATCCTCTAATCATGCATTGATCTTTCTGGTGACCAGCCTTCATCCTGAAGCTATCTAGTGGCAACCATCATTGTATTAGCATGCAAAAGACAGTCTTATTAGTCCAGAGATTCCAAGGGTTTTAGGAGCTGTGCCAGGAACCTGGTACAATATTTGGGACAAAGATGAAATATTTATTTTTTATTATATTACAACATCCCTCTCAGCTTTTTTTTTTTTTCACCAAGAAAAACAACCAAAACCAAACTATCCTATAGCTGCTGAAAGTTGTAGTTATTTTACTGATTTCTTCTGAAGAGTTGAGAATTAAGACCAGAATAATCTTCTGGTAATTAATTCATTAAAACAAGTACATATTGAAGTTCTCCTATGTCCTAGATATTACTCTAAGCACTAGCGATACAGCGGCCAAATTTCTGCTCTCAAGGAGATTAGAAGAATGTTTTAGGGACAGTTAGACAAGTAGATTCATACACAGTACCCTTTACTGATGTGGAGAATACTGAGTGAGGAGCCATTTTATGGGAGAAATAACAGTTCATTTTGGAAGTATTAAATTTGGCCTACCTTTCCACTACCCAATGATATATTAGTCAAGAAATTCATGGAGAATGTTGGGGCCGAGGATATAAATTCAGGATAGACAGTGTGTCGATTACAATGATTCAAGAAGCTCAGCTCCTTCTCAGCAGAATCATAGGCCTGCCTCTCCTCCGTGCAAGTTCACCTTACCAAACTTAGACTCCTTCCCTCCTTCTCCTTCACTACCTCCTGTTTTCTAATGTATCCCATTTTTGAAATATCATTTTGGCACAAAACTTCTACTTCCTTTTGCCCAGTCTCTTAGACCCTGCAGAGGTACAAAATTGTCTTTATTTGCAGATGACATGATAGTCTACTTAGAAAACTCAAAAGGATCTATTACATTAAATTATAATCTATTAATTATAATTATATTTTACATAATAATTGTTACACATATATAGTTAATATGGTTATATTAAATATATTTAAGAAATATAATTAATACAATTTAGCCAAATTTATGGAAATAAGATCAATTTATATAAATTATTTTCCTATATACTACATATAAAGTTAGAAATGTAATTTTCTAAGTAAAAGATACATTAAATTAGCAGCAGAAAAGTAATGTATTTAGAAAAGAGCAGGTTTGGTGGTGGTAGGAACAAAAGCCTATTTGTAATGGGCTTGAGAAAATGGGGAGAGCAAATCTAGATAGAATACAGACAACTTTCCTGAGGAATTTTCCTGTAAAGTGTAGCAGAGAAACTAGTAGTAACTGGAAAAGGATGTAAATTTCAAAGATTTTTTTTTTCTTTTATAAGCTGTAGGAATTGCATCATAGTTATGTCTGATGGGAATGATTCCGTAGAGAAGGGAAAAATTGATGATGTAGGAGTGTGAGGGGAGCATTCCTGGAAGAATGTCCTTGATGAGGCAGGAGGGCATAGAACCTAGTGTACATAATGGAGGGGTGGGCCTTACAGTAATGATCATGGGATTGGGTAGCAGAAATTGGGTTGAACACAGAATCATTAGAAGAGAAGAGGTCAGGAAGTGGTGATGAATGGCGTAGTTTGGTGATATGAGATTCAAAGCTGGAATTTTGAAGAGGATGGAGGGAGAAGAGCCTGGAAATGTCAGTAAGAAGCAAAGTGGGCAACAACCTAACCTCCAGACCATGTGGTAGAAGTGGTAAAGGAGAAAACATTGCCTACTTGAAAGACTGTAGAAGGAGAGCCAAGTTTCTGTTAGAACAAGAAGGTATGAATTTATTTTCTTCATAAAGCCTGTTTCTCTCTGATTTAAATTATATTCCTTCTCATGGTCTTTTCAAGCACTTAAATCGCCTCTAGTTTATAATTACTTATTTGTAAGTACCATTATTTGGTTGTAAATAGTATAAAGTCTCCCTTACAGTAGCTTAACAGTAACAGATGCATCTTTCTCATATGATAGTCCAGGGGTATTGTAGGGCAGGAAATATAACTTCTCAGTCCTCCTAAGTTTGTAGTTGGGAGAGGGTCCTATAACAAAAGACAGAGTAAGAAGAGAAAACAAGCAAGTTTGCTAATGTGTGCAGTGCACATCACTCAGGAGAAACTTCAACGAAAGATAAAGCAGTGGCTTAAAACTCTAGCTTATATAACGTTTTTAACAAAGAACAATACATTTTAGAGAAGTGACAAGACAAAGAAAAGCAGTTTTAGGCTTCCAGAGGCGGGAAGCCGTGGGAAGGTAAATTTATGGGAATAAACTAATGGAGTAAGATTTGTTTGCAGATTTCTCTGGTGCTGCCTCTGAGTTGATAAAACTTGTCTCCAGTAAAGGAGAATTTATATCCTGTCTTGGTAGAAAAGAGTGGAGGAGAGAAAGAGCCCTTACTCCATTTACTGCTTCTTAATTGCCTTTAGCTCAAAAATATTTATGTCAAAGTCATATTTTGGAGTGATAGAAACTAAGTTTCTTCTCTTTTTCTGGTCCATCATGCTTATTTTCATCCATAGGGCCTCAGTAAGATTGCTTTATCTTCAGGCATTGAATCTAGTTTCCAGGTAGGAAAAGAAGGAAGAGGTATTGACTACCTGAGAAAGTAAAACTTTCCCATAAGTATTTAACAGATTGGGACATATATCTAATTGGCCATTTCTTGCATGTTAACTGTTTCTCATGGACATATTTTGCTAGAAAAGGAGATTTATTTAGCCGGGCACCTTATTACCACGAACAAAATTATAGTTTGGTTAGTTATGATTAAGGGGAAAATGGATATTGGTTTAGAAACTTGCAGGTACTGTAATGAAAAAATACTTAGTATACCACTGTTGTAGGAAAGCAAGAATTTCAGTTTCTATGAGGAATGTCTGATTTTATTATGGTTTAAAAATGCATGTTAAGATGCACATTAATATGCGTATCTAAATATATATAAATAAATTAAAAATAGGCATGTAAAATGTATATTAAAATCATATACTTCCTTTCTGAAGCATCTAAGAGAGCAACTGTCACAGAGTAGCTATTCAACAATAGTTGTCCAGTGGAAGGACTCTAGGTATCGAAAGAGCACCTGTCACACAGTGGCTATTCGATAATAGTCGTCCAGTAAAAGGCAAGACATATTCACTTTCTTCCAGGCACCAGCATTCTGTATTTTTAGCGGAAACATTCTGTATTTTTAGAAAGAAGTTACTATGATTCTTAACCTAAGATGCCTAAACCTCAGGTTTTGGCTTATTGTTTTAAAATGATGCTAAAGGGCTGTGCTATCTACTAACATAATAGATTAATACCAAGCAGAATGCACTGGGGCTAGATATTCACCATTTTTGGAGTAGAGTAGGCAGAGGAAAGGGCACTTGGTGATGCAGTCAGAAAGAAATCATGTGACAATGTGTTATAATGCCTACACTGATGTAAAAATTCATGGTTTTTAAATGATTTGGTAAATATCTCATTTGAAACTCATACTAATTCAGAGAGGAGATCCCAATTTAATGAATGAATAAACTGAGGCTTATTAAATTCCTTATCTAGGTTTGCATGGCCTGTAAATGGTGCTTGAAATTAGATCTCTGATTTTTGACTTAGTCAATACATGCTGTTTGACCACAAATAGTGTCATTGAAATGTCTTCCTTAATTCAGGTATTACTGTAAATGGACATTGACTTCTTTGAAAAGACATATCAGGGTTATATTTGCTTTATAAATACATCATACTATTTGCAATTATTATTAAATACTACACTTTTTGTTTAAACAAGGCACACTGCGTCTTGATGACATTTGCTGAGCACTCATGATCCAGCTCTGCTTTAATTCTCTATTGCTTTAGAATTTTTATTATATTCCTTTATTCTCGTTTTAAGTCAATTTTAGTTTTCTTTCCCTCAGTTGAAAGCAAAAATTAACATTTCATGAATTTTTATTTACAATAAAAGTTAAAATGAATGCTACATATAAAATAGAACTTTTTTGTCATAAAATATGCATAACAAAATTTGCTATTTTAACCAATTTTAAGTATGTAGTTTTATGGCATTCAATACATTCACATAGTTGTGCAACCATCACCACCACCTGTCTCCAGAACTTTTTTATCTGTACCAACCTGAAACTCTGTACTCGTTAAACGCTAACTGCCCATTCTCCCCCACCCTCAGCCACTGGCAACCACCATTGTTTTTGTGTCTATGATTTTAACTACTCGAGGTACCTCACATCAAAGGGATTATAAATTTGTTTGTTGACTAGCTTATTTCATTTAGCATAATGTCTTCAAGTTTCATTTATGTTGTATATAGCATGCGTCAAATTTTCCTTCCTTTTAAAGGCTGAATAATTCGTTGTATGCATATACCACATTTTGCTTATTCATCTGTCCATGGACATTTAAGTTGCTTCAGTGTCTTGGCTACTGTGAATAACCAACCTGTCTTCATCCTTCCCTTTCCCCATCCTTCCCAACTTCTGTCTGGTTATCACCATTCTATTCTCTACCTCTATGAGATCCACTTAATTAGCTCCCACATATGAGTGAGAACATGTGGTGTTTCTCTTTCTGTGCATATTTCACTTAATATCATATCCTCCCAGTTCATCCATGTTGCCACGAATGATGTGATTTCATTCTTTTTTATGGCAGAATAGTATTCCATTGTGTATATATACCACATTTTCTTTATCCTTCATTCATCGATGTACATTTGAATCGCTTCCACCTCATGGCTATTGTGAATATTGCTGCTATGAATATGGGCTTACAAATACCTATTCAAATCCCTGTTAAATATCTTTTGGTATATATAGAAGTAAAATTGGTGGACCATATGGTAATTCTATGTTTAGTCTTTTGAGAAACAACCATACCATTTTCCACAGAAACTGCATCATTTTGCATGTCTGCCAGTGATATATGAGGATTTCAGTTTTTCTTTTTTCTTTTCTTTTTTTTTTTTTCTGGGACAAAGTGTCTGTCGCCCAGGCTGGAGTACAGTGGCACAATCTTGGCTCACTGCAACCCCTGCCTCCTGGGTTCAAGCAATTCTCGTGCCTCAGCCTCCCGAGTAGCTACGATTGCAGGTGCCTGCCACCACTCCCAGCTAATTTTTGTATTTTTAGTAGAAATGAGGTTTCACCATGTTGGTCAGGCTGGTCTCAAATTCGTGACCTCAAGTGATCTACCTACCTCAGCCTCCCAAAGTGCTGGGATTACAGGTGTGAGCCACCACGCCTGGCCAGATTTCAGTTTTTCTATATCCTCCTCAACAATTGTTATTTTCTGTTTTTCTTTTTTAATTGTGGCAAAAAACAAATACCATGTAATTTCCCATCTTAGTCATTTTTAACTGCACAGTTTAGTACTATGTTTCTATTGTTGTAAAACAGATTCCCAGAATTTTTCCCCGTTGTAAAATGGAAATTCTATACCTATTGAACAGCTCTTAATTTTCCTTTCCCCCACCTGCTGGCAACCACCATTCTACTTTCTGTTTCTATGAGTTTGACTACTTTAGATACCCCATAAAAGTAGAATCAGAGAGTATTTGTCTATTTGTGACTGACTTATTTCATTTTGCATAATGTCCTCATAATCTGTGTTGCAATATGTGACAGGATTTTGTTCTTTTTTTTTTTTTTTTTTTTGAAATGGAGTCTCGCTCTGTCATCCAGGCTGGAGTGCAGTGGCATGATCTCGGCTCACTGCAACCTCCACCTCCCAGATTCAAGCGATTCTCCTCCCTCAGCCCCCTGAGTAGCTGGGACTACAAGCACATGCCACCACATCCAACTAATTTTTTGTATTTTTAGTAGAGATGGGGTTTCACTGTGTTAGCCAGGATGGTCTCGATCTCCTGACCTAGTGATCCGCCCGCCTTGGCCTCCCAAAGTGCTGGGATTACAGGTGTGAGCCACCGCACCCAGCCAGTTTTGTTCATTTTTAAGGGTAATATCCTACTGGGTTTATAATGCCACATTTTCTTTTTCTTTTTATCTTTTTTAAAAATTTTATCTCTTAATTTATTTTTTATTTCAATAGGTTTTTGGAAGCAGGTGATGTTTGGTTATACAAATAAGTTCTTCAGTGGTGATTTCTGAGATTTTGGTGCACTCATCACCCAAGCAGTGTACACACTGTACCCAGCGTATATACCACATTTTCTTTATGCATTTATCTCTGCCAGTGGACTTTTGCGTTGCTTTTGCCGCTTGGCTATTTTGAATAATAGCTGCAGTGAACGTGGATATGCAGATATTCCTTTAAGATCTTGTTTTCCATTTTTTTGAATGTATGCCCCAAAATGGGATTATTGTATCATATGGTGATTCTAATTTTAAGTTTTTTCAGGAAAGTCTATATGGTTTTCCGTAACAGCTGCACCGTTTTGCATTTCTAGACACAATGCACAAAGGTTCCAATTTTTCCACATCCTTGCCAACAGTCGTTATTTTCTGTTTTGTGTATTTTTTTAATAGTGGACATTCTAACTGGTGTGAGGTGATAACTCATTGTGATTTTGATTTGCGTTTCTCCAATGATTAGTGATGTTGAACATCTTTTCATGTGCTTGTTGGCCACCTATCTCTCATCTTCAGAGAAACGTCTATTTATATTCATTGCCCATTTAAAAATCAGGTTATTTGCTTTTTTGTTTCTTAATTGTAGGATTTCTTTATATATTCTAACCCTTTATTAGAAATATTATTTGCAAATATTTTCTCCCATTCTGTAGGTTGCCTTTTCACTCTGTGAATTGTGGTATTTACACGGAAATTTTACGTTTTGATGTAGTCCAGTTTATTTTTACTATTTTGCCTGTGATTTGGTGTCAATATGCAAGAAATTGCCAGATTCAATGCCATGAAATTTTTCCTTTATGCTTCTTCTAAGAGTTTTGTAGCTTTAGCTCTTATGTTTAGGTCTTTGATCCATTCTGAGTTAAATTTTGTGTATAGCTAAGGTAATGGTACCATTTTATTGTTTTGCATATGGATATCGTTTTCCCACCACCATTTGTTGAAAAGACTGTCCTTTTCCTGTTGAATTGTGTTGGCACCATTGTCAAAAATCATTTGACCTTACATGTAAAGGTTTATATCTGGGCCCTCTATTCCACTGATCTGTATGTCTGTCTTTATGCCAGTACCAGCCAATTTTTATTATTGTAGCTTTGTAATATGTTTTGAAGCCAGCAGGTGTGAAACTTCCATCTTTTGTTTTGGCTGTTTGGGGTCCCTTGAGATTCCATATGAATTTTAGGATGCCTTTTTCTATTTCTGCGTGCACACACAAAATGCCATTGGGATTTCAATAGGGATTGCATTAAATCTGTAGATCAATTTGGATAGTATTGACATCTTAACAATATTAAGCCTTTCAATTCAAAATCATGGGATATCTTCCATTTATTTGTGCTGTCTTTAATTTCTTTCAGCCATACTTTGTAGTGTTCAGAATGCAGGTCTTTTGCCTCTTTGTTTTCTCTAAGTTTATTCTTAAGTGTCTTACTCTTTTTGATGCTAAAATTGTAAATGGGATTATTTTTTTAATTTCCTTTTTGGATTGTTCATTGTTAGTGTACTGAAATGCAACTGATTGTTGTGTGTAGATTTTGTATCCTACAACTTTGCTAAATTCATTTATTTTTTACAGTTTTTTTTGGTGTGGAATCTATAAGATTTGTTATATCTAAGATTATGTCATCTGTGAACAGAGATAATTTTACTTCTTCCTTTCCAATTTGGATGCCTTTTATTTCTTTTCTTGCCTAATTGTTCTGGCTAGGACTTCCAGTACTATGATGAATAGAAAAAAATAGAAAATTTTTTGTAGAATTTTTTTTGCGAAAATGGATGCATCCCTGGACTTTTTATAGCACATGGTAGAATATATGTACTATAAATAGAATATGACTTCAGAAATCCCCATTTTTCTTCCTAGTTTGAATTTTTTAAGTAGGAAAGACTTTATTTTCATGTAGAGGCAGCTTTTCTTATAAGGCCAGTTTGATATTGATGGTAATTTTTGGTTAAGTGATATTCTTACACTGAAATGATTGCGTTTGAGTTTTTAAGCATTATCGTATTTTCCTCTGGTCTGTACTTATGTCATGTTCTTATTTCAGTATCCCAGGTTCATGTCCTCAGAGGATTAGGTGGTACTATCTTGTTAACTTCCACTCTCTCTCTTTTGTATATCAATTACTCTTGAATTGCCAAAATATTTTGCAGCCTGGCATATTTTATCAGTTTGAATTTTATTTTAACCCAGCAATGTTTTGTCTGACCTCTCTGTGTTTAATTTTTCAACTTTAGTTTACTATAGAGCAGTTATTTTTATAGAACATTATGGTCTTTTCACTTGACATAGTCTTTTTGATTATTCTTTTTGTACTTAAGATTTAATGCTTATGCCAGAGCGTTCAAACACATGAGATAGGATATGGTCAAAATAAGAATGGCAAAATGATGGTAATTGTTGAAACTCAGTAATGGGTACAAAGGATCATTCTCTCTTCTTTCATGATATTTTTACAATAAAATGTTACACACACACACACACACACACACACACACTCTTCCTGTTTAAAATAGCAGTTCTTTAGGCTCTGTATTTGCAGGCTGACCTTTATTTAAAAGTCATTGTTGATTGGGCAGGTTGGTACCTTTAATCTTATTAGCACTTTGGGAGGCTGAGGGCAGGCAGATTGTTTGAACTCAGGAGTTCTAGACCAGCCTAGGCAACAAAGTGAGACCTTGTCTCTACAAAAAATAAAAAAATTAGCTAGGTGTGGTGGTGCATGCCTGTGGTCCCAGCTATATTGGAGGCTGAGGTGAGAGGAAGTTGAGCCTCAGTATCCTGAGGCTTGAGCTTGGGAAGTTGAGACCACAGTGAGCTATGTTTGTGCCATTGCATTCCAGCCTGGGTGACAGAATGAGACCCTGTCTAAAAAAAAAAAAAAGAAAATCAATGTGGCAAATAGGATTTTTCTAGTAAATAATAAAATCTAATAGTAAGATGATAGAGTTTGATGATGCCCCAGATAAAAAATAGATTATCTTTCATATATTCTGTATACTTCAGTGATTTTTCCCCATCTTTTTATTTTAAAAAGTTTTAAATTAGAGAAAAGTTGAAAGAATAGTAAAATAAACACCCCTTACCCATAACCTAGATTTGCCAGTTGTAAAACTTTTGCCATGTTTGTGTTATCTCCCTCTATAGATACCTTTACTAATTTTTTGTCTTCCTGTTTTATCAATTATTTATAAAAGGATATAAAACTATTTGACATAATTGTAGATTTTCAGATTTCATTCATTTTTATTTTTGCTACATTTATATCAAACTCTGTTATGTGTAGACACACTTAGGATGTATTGGGTGTATTAGTTTATTAGGGATGCTGTAACAAATTACCACAAATTTGGTGGCTTAAAACAACACAGATTTATTCTTTTACAAATCTGGAGATTAGAAGTGTGAAATGAGTTTTAAGGGACTAAAATCAAAATGTCAGCAGAGCTGGTTCCTTCTGAAGGCTCTAAGTTAGTTTTCTGTTTGTTTGTTTGTTTGTTTGTTTTCTTTTTGGAGGTTGTCCACTTTCCTTGGTTCGTGGCCCTGCATCATACCACCTTTTCTCCTCCTGCTTCCATTCTCACAGTGCCTTCTTCTGTAATCAAATCTCCCACTGCCTCTATTTTATAAAATCACTTGTGATTTTATTAGGGCCTATCCAGGATAACTTCCCCATCTCAAGACCCATGGCATATCTGCACTGTTCCCTTTAGCATGTAAGGTAGCATTTCACAAATTCTGAGGATTAGGTTGTTGGATATCCTTAGAGTACATTAATCTGCCTAGCACAGATGGCAGCACTTCCCAAATTGTTCTATAGATTCAGTGCAGTCCTTATCAGAATCCAAATTGGTGTTTGCTGCAGATATTGTAAAATGATCCTAAAATTCATACTGGAATGCAAGCAACCCAGAATAGCTAAAACAAATTCTAAAAAGAATAGCCAAAATCAACTTGAGAAAGAACACAGCTGGTGGACTTACACATACTGATTTTAAAACTTAGTACAGAGCTACAATAATTCATACAGTCTGGTAATGGCATAAAGATAGATATGTAGATCAGTGGAATAGAATTGAGAGTCCAGAAATAAACTCTGACATTTATAGTTAATTATTTTTTAACAACAATGTGAAGACAATGTAATTGGTAGTGAATAGTCTTTTCAAAAAATTGTCCTGGGACAACTGGTATCTACATGCAAAAGAATGAATATATGTCACTTCCTCATACCATGCAAAAAAGGAACTAAAAATGTATCATATACCTAAAGATCTAAAACCATACACTCTCTTAGAAGAAAACATGAGTATATTATTGTGACCTTCGTTTCTGAGATACAACACCAAAAGCACAAGTGACAAAAGGAAATGAGATAAATTACACTTTATCAAAATTTAAAACTTTTGCACATTAAAGGACGTTATCAAGAAAGTGAAAAGACAATCCACAGAATCAGAAAAGATGTTTTTAAATCATATATCTGACACAGGCTACTTGTATACAAAATATATAAAGAACCCTTACAACTCCAAAAAGATGAATAACCCAACTGTATTAGTCTGTTTTCATGCTACTGATAAAGACATACCCAAGAGTGAGCAATTTACAAAAGAAAGAGGTTTAATGGACTCACAGTTCCATGTGGCTAGGGAGGCCTTATAATCATGGTGGAAGGTGAAAGGCACGTCTCACATGGCAGCAGATGAGAGAAGAGAACTTGTGCAGGGAAACTCTCCTTCATAAAACCATCAGATCTCATGAGACTTATTCGTCCTCACAGGAAAGACCCGTTGCCATAATTCAATTACCTCCCACCAGGTCCCTCTCACAACGTGGGAATTTTGGGAGCTACAGTTCAAGATAAGATTTGGATAGGGACACAGCCAAACCATATCACTAACTAAAAAACGAGCAAAAGCCAGACACAGTCCTGTAGTCCCTGCTACTCTGGAGGTTGAAACAGTAGGATTGCTTGAGATCTAGGAGTTTGAGATCAGCCTGGGCAACATAGCAAGACCCCATCTCTTAAAAAAAAAAAAGCTGGGCAAAGACTTGAATAGGCATTTCTCCAGAGAAGATGTGCAAATGGCCAATGAGCACATGAAAAGGTGGTCAGTATCATTAGTCATTAGGAAAATGCAAATCAAACCACAATGATATACCACTTTACACCCCCAAGAATGACTAAAATTAAAAAGACATATGGTTACATTCTACTCCCTCTGAGCTGTCAGATCCATATTATGCTACTCTTCCAAGATGATATTTTATTTAGTTCCTTTGAAGGATTAAGTAAAATATGGTTGTTCCATAAAGATTCCCTATAGTAAGGGACAGCTAAAATATTTTAGATAAAATTTTAAGTAGTACTCTTAGTAATATTCTGTTACTTAGTATCTTTCATTGTACAATAGGTTTGTCACACACTCATTCTTGGCTTTTTTTAAACAGCAGACAAGAAATGCTCATGGTGGAATTGACATGGTGACCTCCATTTTATTTAGCAAGATATCTGATGCCTGTGTTTCAAGCCAATATAGTTTTTGTTCTACCTTCCTAACTCCTCTTTATAAGCATATTCATTCATTATGAAAATTGTATTTAGTAGCTCAAGAGCTCTTAAGCTAAGAAAATATGAGAACTTGCTGGTAATATGCCAGTGAATGTTGTGTAGAAGATTAAACAGCTTATCCTGCAACTGCTCTGCATGTGGAACCTTCATTGACTTCAATTCTCAGTTAACTCATTTGGTCTATAGCTTCAGGCCTAAACTGGGGGTTGATTGAAGATAGAAAAAAATGAATATAACAGAGAGAAGATGTTTTAGTTTCCTCGGGCTACTGCAGCACATTACTACAAACTAAGTGCCTTAAAACAACAGAATTATTCTTACACAGTTCTAGAGGCTAGAAGTTTGAAGTAAAGGAGTTAACAGAGCCATACTCTCTCTGAAGGCTCTAGGGGAGGAATCCTTCTTTGCCTCCTGTAGCTTTTGGTGATTGTGGCCATTCTTGTTGTTGCTTGACTTATAAATGTGTCATTCCAGTCTCTGCCTCTATCTTCACATGGCTTTCTCCTAAGTCTTTGTGTCTTTACGTGGCATTCTCCTCTCTGTAGCTGGGTCCAAATGTTCCTTAAAAGGTGTCTTACACAGGTACCAGTCATTGGATTAGGGGCCACCCTAATCCAGTTTAACTTTATTTTAACTAGGATAGTAGCAGGAGGCATACAAATCCTAAGCAGACGGGGCAGGTCCCTAGTGAAACCCCACCTTCAAATCAAAGACAATTTAAAGTGTGAAGGCCAAGCTACAAGTCTTGGATAAATCCACATACTGGATTGAGAACCTCTCTTCCTGTTTGGCACACTTTCCTCTGATTGATCCTCACCTTTCACCTGTTTTACATATACCTACCCTTTCCTAATTGGTTTTTTATACTGTCGAGCCCACCTTTGAGTGGTGCCTTTGTTGTAGTCTTTTTTGCATACTCACAAACCAGTCAGCATGCACTTCCCATTCTGAGCCCATAAAAGCTTCAGACCCAGCCACACTGAAGGAGAGACACCTGACTTTGAGTGGGGGACCACCCTCACATCCCCTCTGTGCTGAGAGCTGTCCTGTTGCTTAATAACACTCTTCTCTGCCTGTCTCAACCCTTGATGGTCAGTGTAATCTCATTTTTCTTGGATGCAGGACAAGAACTTGGGAACTGCTGAACGTGGGTATGAGCTGTAACATGGGTGGGCTGGGGCAATCCCAGCCCAGCCACAGGCTGAGCTGGTGCACAAGCAAGGCACAGCCCAGTGGGCCGAGTGGGCAGGGTGTCTCCTGTGGCAGGCCTGGGGCCAAGCGAGGCTTCAGTGGAGGCGTCACCAGCTGGAGGTGGTCCAGCTGGCAAAAGTCACCGAGAAAAATCCAGTGTCAACTGTATTACACCTGGGAAAACCCTGCTTCCAAGTAAAGTCACATTTACAGGCACTGAGGGTTAAGACTTCAGTACGTCTTTTTTTTGCATAATACAATTCAATCCATAACAGAAGAGTATATATTTTTGTCCTAAAATGTATTTAATTCTCAAGTTGTGAAATAATTTGTGTGTGCAGTGTTTTCACAGCGAGTTAACATGAAGGGAGTTTAGTGAAGAACAGTGAATAAGAGAAGAAATTATCAAGTTTGGGCCATGTAAATTTTGATGTATAGGAAAAGCCAAATCTCAGTTGCTGATCTCTGGTCACCTCTCTTGAAGTCTGTGGTAGTTTGGAACCCTCCATTATTTTCCTTACCTCATGACCTCCACTCTTCAACTGGACTCCAGTGTGGTCTATTTATATAGCCTTACTTTTGGAGCGAGGTCAGTAAAGTGTTTATGATCGGATAGATGAACAAGACCAGAGGAATTGATTTTTGTGGCCAGGTTTGTCAGATTGGCCCTTCACTGCTGTCGTGCAAACCTTGAAACCCATACATCGAATAGTAGTCACAGATTACTAGGATATTTTTCTGGGGCTGCAACCACTGTCAGTTTAAGTACTTCATCTTTCTCTAGAACTCCAGTTCCTTACTGAAGTTAGGGTTCCTAGTTGAGATCAACTGAATCTACTATACCTAATTTAAGTAGAAAGGATTTATTATAAGTTTTTAGAATGTATAAAGAGAACAAAGTTTTACAGGTCCAGGGAATCAAACTTTGATCTGAATGCCCCAGACAGTTGAAACACACAGCTACACTATGGGGCCATTCTAGCAACAACAATGCAATGGACAGAATGTTTATGTCTCCCCCAAATTCATATGTTGAAATTCTAACCTTCTAATGTGATGATATTAGGGGGAAGAGCTTTTGAGAAGTTATTAGGTCATCATGATGGAGTCCTTATGCATGCTATCCTTTGAAAAAGGGATCCCAGAGAGCCCTCTTGCCCTCTTCTGTCATATGAGGATACAAGCCTACAGCCCAGAAGTGAGCCCTTACCAGAAGCTGACCACGTTGGCACCCTGATCTTGAACTTCCAGCTTCCAGAATTGTAAGAAGTAAGTTTCAGTTGTTTATAAGCCACCCAGTTTATGGTACCTTGTTATAGCAGTCTGAACTAAGACAAACACCATTTGCGTCACTTTCCAAATGCTGCCTTAGTAGTTATGAACTTGGGCAAGTTAATTAACTGCTGTGTGCCTCAGTTTGATCATCTGTAAAGTGGAGCAGATAAATGTATTAAATGAGTTGTTGTATTAAATGAGTAATGTACAGGTTCTTATAACAGTGTCTGGAGACACAGGGTCTGTAGTGCTCGAGCTGCTATAACAAAGTACCACAAACTGGGTGGCTTAAATAACAGAAATGTGTTGTCTTACAATTCTGGAGGCTAGAAGTCCAAAATCAAGATGTCAGTAAGTTTGCTTCCTTGTGTGGTCCATAAGGGAGAAGCTGTTCCATGCCTTTTCCCTAGCTTCTGGTTTGCTGGCAGTCTTGGGAGTTCTTTGGCTCGTGGAAACTTTACCCCCGTCTCTGTCCTTGTCTTCACATAGCATTCTCCATGTGTGGGTATTGTTGTCCAAGTTTCTTCTTTTTATAATATAAGGACACTAGTCATATTGAATTAGGGGCAACAACCGTATGTTTAAATAAGGTCACATTTTGAGGTACTGGGAATTAGGACTTCAACATGAATTTTAGGGAGACACAATTCAACTCATAGCACATAGTAAGCATTATATGAATGTTCATTATTATTGTTATTTCTGATGACTTACTGTATTATCACCCCAGGTAGTTCTTCTAACCTTTTACATCAGTGTATTGCATCCGTAATGTGTAGATTAGAGAGTAGATACTCTGAGTTAACTTTAAGCCCTTAAAATTTACAAACCTTAGTAATTACCATCAATAATCTTCATGTTATTTCTTCATAGTAAGGACTCTTCTGACTGTGGATATGTGACTCTCATAATACCTGTATAATATTTCTTGTGTTTTTTTTTTAGTAAAATTCAGATACAGAATAAAAATTAATGTGACTAGAAGTTGTTATGGTATCATGTATATGAAGATACTGTGGTCATTAATGTTTATATGGTGGAGACTCTTCATAGGAGAGTAGCATATAAATAGATGTGTATCTTCCTCATCTTTTTTTTTTTTTTTTTTTGGAGATGGAGTCTCACCCCTGTAGTATTGCTTGTAAGTGCTTTATACTATATTAATAAGACCCTTTATTGACCTGATTTTTAAAGGAGTAAACAAAGGGCTTCTATCGTGGATTTATATGGATTTTGTTTCGTTTAGTATTGCATCTAAACCAGTATGAAGTAGTCACTGTGTTTTTCTAAGTGTGTTCCATGGGTTTTAGTCTTACTGGATCTTTTGAAAAATCTGAAGGGAAAAAAGTGGGTGATGGATGGTATCCTGTGGATAAATAGATGTGGGAAATGTTATATATTATATTCTTCTTTTGGATGTTCATTGTGCACAGTAATGGTTTTGAGGAGTATTGTGGTAAAGTACCTACTTAATTTTGTGTTTACCCTAGGATTCCTTTAAGTTATAACACTTATTAATACATTGCAAAGTCAGTGTCCACTAAGCTTTTAACTTTCTGGAGTGCTTGGACCTGAGTGAAGCAGTCCCACTGGTATCCATAATTAAGAATTATGTGATCATTTTTAGCTCTTTGGGAACAAAACACTTTATATAAGAGTATCATTCAGGATTTTGGATAGGGGACAGCCTGATTTATAATTCTGTTTTCTAGTCTGTCAAAAAAAAAGGTATAATGTAAATGTAGAATTGATATCTGTTTCCATCTTTATACAGTGCTAAGCATATAGGCATTTAATGGCTGTTTGAAATAGAAAATCCTTCTTGATGTCTTTCATAAGAATAGTGAAGAGGGAAAATGCTATTTTCAGGGGTTGAATAAACCCCATAGCTCTGTTTGATATATTTCTTTTGCAGTTTTTCTTTTTTTCAAAAAAAAAAAAAAAAAAGTTTTGTTGAGGTATAATTGGTATCAATAACCTGCACTTGTTTAAAGTATATAACTTTATACATTTTTATATATTTATAGGCCTGAGAAAGCATAAACATAATCAAGATAATAAACATATTTATCACTCCCAACAGTCTCCATGTGAAACCTCCCTTCCACCCCTCTCTGAAAACCCCTCCAGGCCCCAGGGAACCACTAACCTACATTTTTTGTTTATTTATTTTTTATTTGGAGACAGACTCTCGCTCTGTTGCCCAGGCTGGAGTACAGTGGCACGATTGCAACTCACTGCAACCTCTGTCTCCTGGGTTCAAGTGATTCTTGCGCCTCATCCTCCCGAGTAGCTGGTACTACAGGCACGCACCACCATGCCCGGCTAATTTTTTGTATTTAAATAGAGACGGGGTTTCATGATGTTGCCCATGCCGGTCTCAAACTCGTGAGCTTAGGCAGTCCACCAGCCTCAGCCTCCAAAAGTGTCAGGATTATGGGCGTGAGCCACGGTGCTCAGTCTCACTAACCTACATTCTACCTTGCGTTTTCTAGAAATACTTTGCAATCTGTGTCATCTCTTCATTGTTTTTCTGCATTCTTTTCATTATTTTTAAATTTTACTTCATTTGTTGACTTATTAGCTATAAACTCTTAGTTTGTTGTTATAGGGTTCATAGTAAACATCTCTAAATTATCAGTGTGTATCTTCCTTGCATTCCCAGAAGAAATTCCTCATGGTCATGGCATATTATTCTTTTCATATGTTGCAAGATTCTATTTGCTAATATTTTCTTGATATTTTTGCATCTCTGCTCTTGAGGGAGATTATTTTGTAGGTTTTTTTTTTTTTGTAATGTCTTTGGTTTTTTGTATTAAAGTAATCACATTTGCTAGTGTTTTGAAGATTTTTGTGTATATCTCTTGAGGGATAATGTTCTGTAGCATTCTTTTTTTCCCTAGTTTTGGGAAGTGTTCCCTCTCTCATTGTATAGAATTGATTTCTTTTTTCAGTGATAATGAAAATATCTGGGCCTGTTGATTTCTTATTCAGAATGTTTTAAACTACAAATTCAGTTCCCTTAATGTTCTAGATCGACTCAGATAATCTTGTATGAGCTCTGGTCATTTTGCTAAGTTGTTTAGTTATTCATAGTTTTCCACTATGATATGCCTGTGAGGTCTATAGTTATATCCTCTTTTTAATTCCTGTTACTGATACACTTAATTCTTCATCACATCCCTGCCTGTTTAAGAAATTCAGACTAAAGTCTGTCTTTTACAAAAGCAAATATCAAAATATAAAACTGTGGTTTATAGAGGGTTATCTAGAAGACTGATGAACAGTAATCTGGAGAGGAAAGATGCCTTTTTTGATCCGTTCAACAAATTTCGTATCTTTGAAATTAAAATAAATTGTATTGCAAAGATTAAGGCTTATCACAACAACCACATTTGAACTCTTTCTGAAGCATCAATCTTCTTGGTTACAATCATATCAGATATTCTACAAAGAACACAGCTACTAGAGAATACTGAGATAAATAACAAATTTAAATTAAGACAAAACAAAACAAACAACCATTAAATAACACCTAACAACATGAATGTTGTAGGGTTATAATATTGACAGAACTAATTTATCCAATCACAAATGAGATTTGGGCTTTCCACATACTGAATAATGTTCCAGAAGTCAAAGAGAATAATGTTCCAGAAGTCACTTAAATCTAAGGTAGTCCAGTTTTTTAAAAATTGCTTTAAAGATACATCCACACACAGACACATAAACATACACAGAGTCATGGCTTTTTTTTTTTTTTTCAAGTTTCATTAAAGCAACCTTACAGAACACTGAAGTTAGAGAAAAAGTCATCCAAAACTCCAAGGACAACTACATATACATTTGATTTTCAGTTCATTATTCTAGATGCAAATAGTGTTTTATTTTTATTTATTTGTATTTTTAGTTTAGTTTTGTTTTGTCTGAAATGGAGTCTTGCTCTGTCACCCCAGGCTGGAGTACAGTGGCACAATCACAGCTCACTGCAACCTCTGCCTCCGGGGTTCAAGCGATTCTGCTGCCTCAGCCTCCCAAGTAGCTGGGATTACAGGGACATGCCATCATGTCCAGCTCATTTTTTTATTTTTAGTAGAGACCGGGTTTCACCATGTTGGCCAGGTTGGTCTTGAACTCCTGAACTCAGGTGATCTGCCTGCCTATGTTTGGAATACTTTAATCATATTTAAGTAGAGATCTTAAATCTGATGATGAAACATGTCTTTGAAGAAAAATATTTTAAAGACAGTTTTTCACATACAGTTGCAGAGTATTGCTAATAAGGTGTAATATAATTGAGAACAGTAAAATAAAATTATAAGGCAAAAATTTTAAAGTCGTGGTATTTGCACAGAAACACAAATGGCTTATAGAGAACAGACAGCATAGTAATGTGGGCTTAAGATTTTAAGATTTTAATATATGATAGCCTAAATATAATTAGACAAATAGAAAAATTATAAATAAAGCTTCTCACAATATATAAAACCAATAATTGAAAAAAATTTAATGAATACAATGCTTATTCCAACTAAAAATAATTTCTTAACCTTTAAAGAATGAATGAATTACAAAAAATATTTTACCACTAATTATCTGTTTTTTTCTAATAGTAAAAAAATAAAAAGAAAAAGAGAATGGAGGAAGTATGTTTATCAAATGAAATAGAGAAAAGCATTATCATCAAAACACATGAAGAATTTATAGATTTTTTTTTTTTTTTTTTTTTGAGACGGAGTTTCACTCTTGTCGCCCAGGCTGGAGTGCAATGGCACAATCATGGCTCACTGCAACCTCTGCCTCCCGGGTTCAAGCGATTCTCCTGTCTCAGCCTCCTGAGTAGCTGGGATTACAGGCATCTACCACCATGCCCAGCTAATTTTTGTATTTTTTGTAGAGACGGGGTTTCACCATTTTGGCCAGACTAGTCTCGAACTCCTGACCTCAGGTGATCTGCCCGCCTCAGCCCCCCAAAGTGCTGGGATTACAGGCGTGAGCCACTTTGCCTGGCCAAGAGTTTATAGTTTTAAATGGGAAGATAATCAAAGACTATTAAATAACACGTTCATATAACCGAATAACCTTAAGTCTTTATTTGAAAACCTATTAAACCTTTTTAATAATCTTTGAAATTAATCTTTACGTAAAATGAAATGGTAAATATTCACTGAAACATCTTTAAAATATGTAAAAATATATTTTAATTAAAAGTTATTTCTTACAAAAATTTTAGAGAAAACAGGTACATCTTTTCAGAGGCCGAATATTATATGATGGAAAGAATACAGAACTAGAAATGAGAACACCTGTGCTTTAATTATGCTCAATTCTATGACCTGAGAAAAATCAGTATACTTTTCTGAGACTCCAACAGTGAAGATTAAAAAACCTATGTTGCTAACCAAGTAGGGTTGTATGGAGCAAGTAAGACAATATGCATGAAGTACGTTTTGTAGACCATAAACAACTACATGTAAGTTATTAGTTATTATTTTCATAATAGAGTAGTATTATTTTGATCGAGATGGGGAGAAGAAGGACCCGGAAGAACATGTAGAGATAATCTTAAGGAGTTCAGGTATTACAGACAACAAACACAGGTTAAAATTTGTTTTGAGACGGAGTCTTGCTCTGTCGCTCAGGCTGGAGTGCAGTGGTGCGATCTCGGCTCACTGCAACCTCTGCCTTCCAGGTTCAAGTGATTCTCCTGCCTCAGCCTCCTGAGTAGCTGGGACTACAGGCATGTGCAACCACGCCTGGCTAATTTTTCTGTATTTTTAGTAGAGATGGGGTTTCGCCATGTTAACCAGGATGGTCTCAATCTCCTGACGTGTGATCCACCCGCCTCGGCATCCCAAAGTGCTGGGATTACAGGCGTGAGCCACCGCGCCCAGCCTAAAATTTGTATTTTTCTAACTCGTTCTTAATTGATACCATCACATAAACTATGCATAGAATAGCCTCAGGCTTAAGTAAACTTTAGCTGAATCTTTATATGTCAAGTCTAAAGCACTTCTCAGGACATGTTCATCTTTCTTGTTCTTCAAAGCTTCATGGAAATTTAGAATCAAAAGTCTTACTTCTTTTTTGTGTCTCTCACTAAAGGGGGAAGGAAAATACCTGACTATTAAAAATGACAATTAGTTTTCCTTTCCTAAGTCTCACTCTGTGTCTGCCTTGGCTACCACAAAAAAATTGCTCAGAGCCAATGGAAAGAAAATACATTGTCTATCTGTTCCTCTGGGCACCATCTTTCCTTTTTTCCTGACTTTTTAACTGTGATACTATTGATATGACATTATACTTTAAAAACATGAATTTAAACAAAACCTCGTCCCTCCATCATCAGCAGAAAGATATTTCAGGTCCTTAATTTAATGCCTACCTTCCAATCGGTACCTAGCTAGAAATAACTGTCAATATCTCTCCTTAGATGCCCTTGGTAAAATCAGCAGGAATATATAAACAATGACCACTACCATAAACTAAGGATCTAATTGACATCTACAGAGCACTCCACCAAGCAAAAACAATACAAATTCTGTTCAACTACACATGGAACATTATCCAATATAGACCATGTTCTGGGTCACAAAACAAACCTTATAAATGTAAAAGAATTGAAATAATACAAAGTGTGTTCTTTGGCCGGGCGCAGTGGCTCATGCCTGTAATCCCAGTACTTTGGGAGGCTGAGGCAGGCCGATCACTTGAGGTCAGGAGTTCAAGACCAGACTGGCCAACATGGTGAAACCCCGTCTCTACCAAAATACAAGAATTAGCCTCACGTGGTGGCGGGTGAAGCAGGAAGCTTGAACCTGGGGGTGGGGAATGGGGAGGTTGCAGTGAGCTGAGATTGCGCCACTGCACTCCAGCCTGGGAGACAGAAGGAGACTCTGTCTCAAAAGAAAAAAAAAATTGTTCTTTGATCATAATGGAATCAAATTAGGGAATTTTCTAAACCTTTGAAAATTACTACATTTTTAAATAATCAAGGGGTCACAAAGGATCTCTGAGAAAATTCTCTTTGATTTTGAATTGAGTGAAAATGAAAATACAAAATCAAAATCTATGAGATGCAACCAACACAGCAGTTAAGAAGGAATTTAATAACATTAAGTGTGTTTTTAGAAGAAAAACTTTGTTATTAGAAAAAGGTCTCAAATCAATAATACAAACTCCTGCCTCAAGAAGCTAGAAAAAAGGTAAAATAAATCCAAAATTAGAACAGAACTAATAAAGAAGATGAAATCCATGAAATTGAAAACAGGAAAATAGGGAAAAATCAGTCAAACCAAAAGTTGACTCTTTGAAAACATCAATAAAATTTGTAATCTCTTAGTAATACCAACGAAGAGGAAAAGTAGGAAAACAAATTACTAATTATATAATAATATTCACTGTTTGCCTATCATATTTGCTATGAGTATTTTCCCAGTCTGTTGATTTTTAAGTTTTTGTTTACATATTATTTCTTGAGGCCAACATTGTGAAACCCTGCCTCTACTACTAAAAATACAAAAATTAGCCGGACATGGTGGCATGCCCCTGTAATCCCAGCTACTTGGGAGGCTGAGGCAGCAGAATCGCTTGAACCCCAGAGGCAGAGGTTGCAGTGAGCTGTGATTGTGCCACTGTACTCCAGCCTGGGGTGACAGAGCAAGACTCCATTTCAGACAAAACAAAACTAAACTAAAAATACAAATAAATAAAAATAAAACACTATTTGCATCTAGAATAATGAACTGAAAATCAAATGTATATGTAGTTGTCCTTGGAGTTTTGGATGACTTTTTCTCTAACTTCAGTGTTCTGTAAGGTTGCTTTAATGAAACTTGGAAAAAAAAAAGCCATGACTCTGTGTATGTTTATGTGTCTGTGTGTGGAAGTATCTGTAAAGCAATTTTTTAAAAACTGGACTACCTTAGATTTAAGTGACTTCTGGAACATTATTCTCTTTGACTTCTGGAACATTATTCAGTATGTGGAAAGCCCAAATCTCATTTGTGATTGGATAAATTAGTTCTGTCAATATTATAACCCTACGACATTCATGTTGTTAGGTGTTATTTAATGGTTGTTTGTTTTGTTTTGTCTTAATTTAAATTTGTTATTTATCTCAGTATTCTCTAGTAGCTGTGTCCTTTGTAGAATATCTGATATGATTGTAACCAAGAAGATTGATGCTTCAGAAAGAGTTCAAATGTGGTTGTTGTGATAAGCCTTAATCTTTGCAATACAATTTATTTTAATTTCAAAGATACGAAATTTGTCGAATGGATCAAAAAATAGCGTCTTTCCTCTGCAGATTACTGTTCATCAGTCTTCTAGATAACCCTCTATAAACCACAGTTTTATATTTTGATATTTGCTTTTGTAAAAGACAGACTTTAGTCTGAATTTCTTAAACGGGCAGAGATGTGATGAAGAATCAAGTGTGTGGAGCTTTTTAGATAATTTTATGATGGTGTTCTGAGAATGGCCTCAAGAAATAATATGTAAACAGATAACTTAAAAATCAATAGACTGGGAAAATACAAAATAATGGGAAAATAGCAAATATGATAGGCAAACAGTGAATATTATTATATAATTAATACAAAGGGATTTAAGACAAAAAGGGAGCAAAAATTATGTAGAAATTCTCAAGAGGAAATGTAGTTAGTAAACAGTATTCAGCTTCATAAATCAGATTAGACTGTGAATAAGAACATATTTCTTATAGAAGCATATATAATATTCAAAAACAGTGGTAATATCCAGTGCTATCTGTGGTTAAATTACTCCCATAGATTATTGGAAAAAGCATATAAAGTAGTATAGCCATTTTGAAAAGTAGTTTGATAATTTGTATCAAGAAGCTAAAGTGTTACTTTGATCCAATAATTCTGTCTTTGATTCTCTCCCAAGAAAATAATTCTGGATATTGAAAATCTTTATAAAGATGTTTAAAGTAGTCACTTATGATAACAAATACTCCATCTTAAACTGAAGGTTAAGTAAATTTTGGTCATTAATTTGATGAAATATTGGGAGCTGTCAAAAATTGATATTTTTATAAGGACTGTCTTAGGGTAGGTAAATGTATGTAACATTAAGTTAATAAAGAAGACATTGTAAATAAGTATAATTACAAATAAGAGCAAAACAATCATGGGTAAAATTTTGAAAGGATAGATTTAAAAAGAATATAGTAGACATTTACTTTTAAGCTCAATCAAGGTTTTAAGTATTTTAGAAACATCTGAAGGTTGCTTCTGAGACATAGATTTGTATGGTGCTTTTTATAAAGTTGGTGTGTAGGAGGGAGCCACTTTTGTTGGTGACTGTAGCCAGCTGCCCAGACCCTGTACCTCAGATTTTCCTTTCTCTGCACTTTCTCACATAAATATCCAGGAGGAGGATATATGCTGTTTTTCTGTTACTTGAGAACTTGGAGATTCATTAATTTCTGAGATATTGCTGTGCAAATTCCAATGCTCCACTGGCCAGTGGTTGCCTCTGTTTTATGGGGTTATATAATTTCCCCTCTTTTTAATATTTCTCTGACTTCTAAAATATCTTTAATGAATACGGTATTATCTTAAAAGCTTTTATCCAGTTACCAGTTAATAATCTTTGCGTTAAACTCTTCTCCCTGAGGTAATATATTCTGCTTTTCCTATAATGTCCCATCTGCTGTTAATCTCATCTAGACATTATACATTTTAACTGATTTGTCTTACTTTATTATCCATGTCTATTTGACATGGTCAGTCTTTTTCGATGGGGGAACATGAAATACAGTTATAGTAACTGTTGTGAAGTCCTTGTCTAAAAATGCTATACTCTGTGCCATTGGTTCATACGTAGTATTTAATGGGAAAATATAAAAATGCAAAAACACATTTTTAATATATGTAAGTTATAATACTGCCCACTAAATTTAAGAATTAGTGTATTAGAATAAGGTTGTATCTGCTATCTCTGCTAATTTTTCCAAATGTTGTTAATGTTTCTGTGTATCCCAAATAATACATCGTTTAGTCTTATATTTCTCAGTATGAATTACCTGTTGCTGTGTGTGTTTTCTAAAACGTGTTCTTGTTCCTTAACATTATGTTATTGAGATTCATTGTTACTGATAATTATACCATATGTATATACCTGTCATTTGTCTATTTTTACTCTTCTATAGTAGTACTTGGAATGAATATATTACAAATTTTTTTTCTTTTATTGATGGTTATTTGGATTTTCAGCTTTGTTTTTAACAGTGCTACTATGAACGTTCTTGTACATCTCTTCTGATACACATATATAAAAACATTTCTGGAGTATGTGCCTAGGAATGGAATATTTTAGTCATGGGGGATACACATATGAAACCTTATCAGATAGTCCCATATTGTTTTCCAAACTGGTTTTTACTAACTTACAATGTTGCTATTTGTATATACACACATATATACATACATACATATGTGTGTGTGTGTATATATATATACACACACACGTATACATACGTGTATATATACATACACACATATATACATATGTGTATATATATACATACACATACACATATATATTTATGCACACATACATATATCCCTGTGTATGTATGTTACTGTTGCAGTTAACACTGTAATAAATGCATTCGTGCTCAAACATATTCACCTTTTTCTTCTTTTTTAAAATTATTATTTATTCCCAGAAGCAGAATCATTGATTTAGAGGATGTGATTTTTTTTCTAGAAGGCTAGCCACCTTATTTTAATTTTTTGGTATTATTTTTCTTGACTTCTATTTACTTTTTAGA
This sequence comes from Symphalangus syndactylus, assembly GCF_028878055.3. Lineage (NCBI taxonomy): Eukaryota > Metazoa > Chordata > Mammalia > Primates > Hylobatidae > Symphalangus > Symphalangus syndactylus. Next base: position 97,578,689 of record NC_072428.2, on the reverse strand, counting down.
ATATAGTTTTATTTATTATGGAAGTTATACATGTGTAATAAACTCAAATAGCTCTTGTTTTTTTAAAATGGCAATGCTCTGCCCTCTTCCTGGCCTCATTTACTGTTTCTCAGAGGCAAACTTTTCAGTCTTTTTCAGCTAATTATTTTAGTATTTGCCTCCATATCTGTAAATAATCTGCTTATATTTCCCCTTTTTAGTTTTTAACTTCTTTGACTCCCCATCATGGAGCATGAAGATTTACCCTCCACATTCCTTTCAACTTCCAGCACCAATCCAGTTTCATACATGCATTCCTCATTCATCTAGTTTCTTCTAAATAAATAATTTAGTGCTAACATTATTGTGAAACATTAAGTGCATAGCTGATTTCTTTAGCAAACTGTAGTTGTACTTCTTTTTGTTTTCGTTTAAACAAAGGAGGAGGCTAGTAAAAGAAGGGACAGTGGGCCGGGCGCGGTGGCTCATGCCTGTAATCCCAGCATTTTGGCAGGCCAAGGTGGGTGGATCACAAGGTTAGGAGATCAAGACCATCCTGGCCAAAATGGTGAAACCCCGTCTCTACTAAAATATAAAAAATTAGCCAGGCGTGGTGACGTGCACTTGTAGTCCCATCTACCCAGGAGGCCGAGGCAGGGGAATCACTTTGAACCCAGCAGGTGGAGGTTGCAGTGAGCCGAGATCGCGCCACTGTACTCCAGCCTGGCAACAGAGCAAGACTGAGTCTCAAAAAAAAAAAAAAAGGGACAGTGAGGATTTTGGAATCAATAAAGACATTTTCTGTTGCAAAATAGGAGAACATGTTAGTCAGTGTGAAGCCAGAGGTTCATGAATGGAAGGGCAATAATAATATAATATATATATAAAATATATATAATATAATATAAATATATATTATATATAAATTAATATATATTAAATATAAATAACATTATATATATTATATATATAATATAATAATATAAATATAATAAACTAGAATAAACCAGAATGTTTATTCTGGTAGCCATGTGTACTATTGACTAGAATATTGAAAACCTAGTAAAAATGACTGATGTGCTTGAATTCCCTTTTATCTAATTTAGTAGATTAAATTTTTCTCAAGTAAACCAAGAGATGATTAATATCATTTCTTTTCCACTAAAAGCACTAGTCTCATAGTTTTCTCCTAAGGAGATGATAAATACATTAAATTCAAATAGATCAATTTCATTTCCTGCTACATCGTTGTGGTGTATGAAGGGATCCAAGAGATATTTGTATTAAGTGGCTAGGAAGTTAGTTCTGGCTGTGCATTCCATATTTATTAAGGTTTAATTGTCATGATGTGAGTAATGCTGCCATATTTCCGAATTTGGCATTATATATATTTTTAAACATTTACATATTTTTAAAAGTTACACTAGTTATTTAATACTTTCATTGTTCTAACCTGGGCAAATTTTATGAACAGTTATGTCTGTTATGATTTTTACAACTTTACCCTTTCAATGTGCAAATTGGAAGAATATCGGAGGAATACTATCTCTTTGAATATAAGCTCTATTCTTTCAAGGCCTGGGATTATCTACTGAAAAGACTGTGGTCAGAAAGACCAGGATTTAAATTGTTTTACTGGTTACTAGCCAAGTGAATTTGTTCAAATTACTTAGATTCTTCAGATTTTAGTGTCTCCATCTAGATATGATGAGATTTCTAGCAAGATTGTTTAGAAAATTACAAATAACAGATGCATTAAAGTAATATATGTCTTGCGTCTAGCTTAATGTATTATACATGCTACATCTTCAAAAATGTTAGTCATTGTTATTAGAATCATCATCATCATCATTTTGTTCTTGGCTCCAGTCTCTAGATGTGCTTGACAAAGAGCAGATGTATAAAGACTTGTAACACTGATAGTGATTGTATGCATCAGATAAATGGGAGGGGAAAATTTAGTATCATAATCCCTCTATTCTTCTGTGGTGAAGGGCAGACGCTGGGGATTGTTACTACATTTTTTTCCTGTTTTTCTTTTGTTGTTTTGTTCCCTCTGTTGCTACATGTCTCTTACTGAAAAGCAGGTTTGTGGAATAATTAGTAACTAAAATAATATAGACCTTTCTCCCTCCCAGCTCTTAGAGCCCTTTGTACTGCGCATCTAGCATGTTGTTTGGTTACTTCTTAAGGTGAGTGATCGTGAATATGGTTTGGATAACTGGGGAGGTGGAAGCTGGTGGTGGTTATATAATGTGATGAAGGCCACTTTTTTGCTTTTAAAAATACTGGGGCCCAGCTGCTCAGGAGGTCAAGATGGGAGGATCACTTGAGGCCAGGAGTTTGAGACCAGCCTGAACAACATAGTGAGACCCTGTCTCTTAAAAAAAAAGAAAATAGTTGGGCGTGATTTCAGGTACTGATAGTACCAGCTACTTGGGAGGCTGAGGTGGGAGGACTGCTTGAGCCCAGGAGTTCGAGACTATAGTGAACTATAATCACATGTGTGACAAGCCACTACACTCCAGCCTGGGCAGTGTACTGAGACTCCCCTATCTCTTAAAAAAAAAAAAAAAAACATCAGCAAAAAAACTATACTTGTATCTGGAGAATTTTCTGAAAATGTGAGAATATTCATTTACTTTAAAATACTAAATTTGACACTTTTAAATGTGATCTCTTGACGTTTCCTTAAACTTGTAATAATCATCATTTCTATTCTTGCCTTACCAAATCTGTCTTATTTGGAGCATTTAACTCCAGCATAAATTACTTATTAAATAGAAAATATTTGGGAAACTATATTTTTTAAAATATGGATTTTGAATGGCAACCCTGTTTAATAGCCTTTTTTGTTTTTTTTTTTGAGAAGTTATACGTATTTTGATACCTTGATATTTATTCAGTATTGAAATATTTAAATGTGTATGTTTTTGTTTTAAACAGATTATCTTTCTCAAGGAATAGATCTTTCTGGAATAGAAGTGATAGAAAATGATCTACTTTTTATTGCAAGAGCCCGACTTGAAGTGGAAAATCAAGCTAAGCGCCTACTAGAGCAGGGTTTGGAGACTCAGGTAATAAAAATAAGACTGTTTTTTAATATGAAAAATGTGTCATAATACAGGTGAACATTTGACTTTGAGTTCAAAAAAGTAATATATGTCTTATAGTAATATATCACTGAGAAAGTATGTCTACAATTTAAATCAGAGAATAGGTCATCGTTAAGGGAAATTTTAATATATGTTTTTTATATTTTATATTTTATAAAATATATTTTAATTTAAAAATAGACCTATATTTTATATTTTATAAAATATATTTTAATTTAAAAATAGACCTAATGTTTCTAATGTATAATGTATATAACATGAAATGTATTTTTTATGATGTGCATTTATAGATAGATAACTAGCTGACCATGCCTGCTTTGTCTAAAGCACGGTTCCTCATTTAAGCCTTTCAACAACCGAGTAAGATTGGTATTATTGTTAATTTTATTTTGCAGTTGAAGAAACAGAACTTAAGTTGTTGAAAATCACATAGCTAGTAAATTATTTAGTTTGGATTCAAATTTTAATCACTCTAGTCCCAGAACTTTGCACTCTTAATCGTTATGCCATAATTTTAAAAATTTTTGACTTGACATTTCTCCTAAGGTATCATTTTCCTGATGCTTAATTTTCTGAATTGGAAGAAATTCAAAGGTATTGATGTATTAGATTCAACAACTTAGAATTAGGTCTTAGATCTACCCTTGTATTATACCGAGATATTTTCTCCATTTGTATTGGGCCCCAATATAATTATTAATAATTAGAGTTTTTCATATTCTCTAAATCAGCAATTTCATTTTGTGCATTTATATTGGACAGAAACAGTGTTATTAATGTGCTATTCTTTAGCCTCTAAATCAGGAAGGTACTTATTTGACTTTTGATTCCTAAATAGTTGTAATTTTAAAAATATAACTGAATCAGGCACTTTTTCTTTTAAAATTGAATATCATATACAAAATGAAAAGTGGAGAAATCATAAACTTTCATATAGAATGAATTCCACAGTGTGAACATACCTGTGAAATCAAAACCCAGGTCAGAAATAGGACATTACCAGTACTCCTCGAGTTTCCTTTCCCTCTCTCACAATTTTCACTCTCTTCTGGCTTCCCCAAAGATAATTATTATTCTAACTTCTAACATTAGAGATTACTTTTAGTTGTTTGGTCAATTATGTTTTAACTCTAGGTCTCCCTATAAGGATGAAACTGTTACACTGTTTTAAAAAAATAGAGTATTTCTCTACATTAAATAAGAGAAGATACCTTTTTTTAGATCCTCAAAAGAGAAGGAACGATAACTCTATTAATCAAACATTTTGCCCTGAATTTCAAAACAAGAAAGGGCAGTTGCCTTCCTAAGAAGTGGCCTCTGGGTTTGACTCTGTAGCCCTCCATCCTGTATGAATTGTGCCTTCTTTGGGAATTTATGCAGGGAATTTATTTTCTATAACATATTGTCCTGTTCCTCATATGGTTGTTTTCATCTCCTAATCCTTTTGTGTCTACCATCTAGGACTTCAGCAGTACTGTTTTCTCTCCATTCTAAATCCCATCATCCTGTATGTTACCAATACCTATGGAGTTGGTTATTCTCATACGTTGGGCTCACAGTAGTTTGACATCTACCAGCCCAAACTTGAGTCTAGTGCCCTTCCCTTCCATCCTATTTCAATATCTTTCCCTTCTTATCAACGTTGAATATTGTCATTAGTATCATTTGGTCTAAGTCTCCAGTGTCTCTTCCTTTGACTGTAGATTCCTGTTTTTTCTGCCCTCCCGCTCCCTTATTCCTGTTATAACTCATAATTCTTTTATTAACCTAAAACATCAATCTCTTGGCCAGGCACGGTGGCTTACGCCTGTAATCCCAGCACTTTGGGAGGCCAAGGCAGGCAGATCACCTAAGGTTGGGAGTTCGAGACCAGCCTAACCAACATGCAGAAACCCCCTCTCTACTAAAAATACAAAATTAGCCAGGTGTTGTGGCACACTCCTATAATCCCAGTGACTCAGGAAGTTGAGGCAGGAGAATTGCTTAAACCCGGGAGCCGGAGGTTGCAATGAGCCAAGATCTTGCCATCACACTGCAGCCTGGGCAACAAGAGCAAAACTCCATCTCAAAAACAAAACAAAACAAACCCATCAGTCTGTTAACTCATCTACAGCAGAAATGCCTTTACTACTCGATGGTTTTCTACTCTGTCAACCTCATGTCTGTCCCCTTCTCTGGCTCTACTTATTTTTTTATATTAAATTGATCAAAGATGTGTCTCTTCAACTATTCACCTAATGATTCTCAAACTTCACCATGCATCAGAATTGATGGGAGGACTGGTTAAAACACAGAAGACAGCTGAGCCCAAAACCCAGAATTTCTGATTCAGTAGATCTGGTACCAAGAACCATTCCCCTTGATGATACCCTCAAATTACTTCACCCTTGCCTTTCTACTACTCCTGCACAGCAAAATGCCATCTGTGGACCATGCAACATTTATCCCTATTTCACTTCTATGCCTAGTGTTTTCATTGCTCTTAAAAAACAAAAACAAAACAAACAAAACAAAACAGACAACTGTAAGATTGATATAACTAAAATTTATGATTCTGAGATGCAGCTGGGCTTCAATTAGTTTTTTATTATTTATTATTATGTCCAGTTTCCTCTTCCATTTCACAGATGGTTGGTTCAGATTTTCTTTATTCACTGTAATCCTCCAGTCTCTTCTCTCTCATTGTCATGAGATCATCTTGTCACACTCCTTACAAGGAAAATCAAGGTCACAAGGCATGCGTGTTTTTGACTTCATGCGAAGTTCATTCTTAAGGACACAACTCCATCAGATCTCTAACCTTCCTATTTAAGGCTAATTCCACACCATCCTTTCTGCCCTGCTTCTTTACTTTGCTTTTTGGCTTACCTGAATCTTCAACCTTTTCCTTTTTATTAGCAGCAAACAAAGATACTAGAATTTCTCTCACTTAAAAGGAAAACGGATTCTTCAATTTTAACCGTTTACTTAGTTATATCTTATTATGTAACTATTTCCTAGTCTGTTTACTTCATAGTCAAACTATTTGGAAGAATAAGCTGCTTTTACTGTCTCCTTTTCTTGACTTCTCATATAGTCCTCAGTCTGCACTGTTGTGGCTTCTAACATGACATCTTCTGAAAGTAGATTTATTGACTACTGGATGACCTCCCAGTTTCCCAAAGGACTTTTTTTTTTCTTTTCTCAAATTTTTTACATTGGTAACCATTTCAACTTCTTGACAACCTTTCTTCTCTTCATTTCTTTATCTCAGTCTCTCCTGTTTTCTTTGTTTTTTTTTCCTTGACATTGCTTTTTGGTTTCTTCATAATTGTAACAATTTCTGCTTACTTCCTTAATCTTTGTGTTCTCTCTGTGTGACCACTTTTTATTGTAAGTGCTTTTCCTTGATGATCTCATATATTCCCATAACTTTAAAATCTCAATCTGCTTCCAAGATCTCTTTTGTAAACACCAAATCTTTATAGTTTCCTGCCCTGCCTGCAGGATGCTTGTATTGGTTAAAGTTTGCTTATAGAGAACAGAACTTACTTTAGCAAGTTTTAGTAGATAGCGGTTTATTATAGGATATGGTTGGGAGGGCTCAAGAAAAAGACCATAATCTGAGCCTTTCAGAACTACTGAACTGTGCAGAATTGGGCAAGTTGGGCAGGTATTGCTTCCTCCATGTCAGGAAACTGCCCGCTGGTGTTTTATATAAACTTCATTGCATTTGGTAGCTTCAGAGCCATATTTCCTCTGACAAGATCTAGATCAGCAAAATGAATGTCCCGTGTTCTGCCTTTTGGCACTCGTAATGCTAGGGACTATACATCAGGCCCCATTAGAGCTGATAGAAGAAATCCAAACACCTCTATGACCAAGCTTGGCAGGGAAAACAACAGAAGTAGGAAAAGTACAGCCTCTGCCATCTAAATGTCAAACAAGTTCTTATAGTTAACGGAACATTATCATATCTGGACCCTTTTACAGCAAACACATACTAAAAGGAAGCCAGAATGTATATTGAGCAAACTCATTCTTAGTATCATCCACATTGTTCCAAGAGACCATCCACATTGTTCCAAGAGACCATCATAAAGACTCTGTAACTCAGAATATTAAAAAACAGAGTTGTCAAATATATCTTCTCCTGTGTTTGTTAGCTGCTGTGGAGCACCACTATTCAACTGGGAAACTTGGAAATCAGCTCATTTAAGGACCAGCACACTTTTTGCGAAGAGACTGATAGTAAATAGTTTAGATTTTATAGGCCATTTAGTTTCAGTTATAACTACTGAACTCTGCTTTTGAGGCAGGAAAACAGCCACAGACAATATGTAAATGAATGAGCGTGGTTGTGTTCCATTAACACTTTATTAGCAAAAACAAGCAATGAACCGGATTTGTCCCACGAGCATAGTTTGTTGACTCCTGTTCTACTCTGATTGTTTCTGTATTCTTGTTTCATACCTTAGCTTTCTCATCCTGATTACTATATTAGTCTTCTATTAGTGTCTGATTTCCATTTAACATTCATACTCCTTCCACAGTGATCTTAATATAAGGCATATCTAGTCATGTCCGTTTACTACTTAAAATTCTTCAACAACTTTACTCTTTATAACTCTCAAACTGTAACCCCATTTGCTTTTTACCATCTTGCTACATCCCCAAATGACACTTACGGCTGTCCCTTGTTTCCCTGAAAATAACAGGTTTGTTCAGCCTCTGTGGTTTGCATTTAATGTTAAATATTCTTTGAACACAGTTACTGGTCAAATTTACCTGGCTATTTGTTTTGTATTCATTCTTTACCCAACTTTGTCCTCCTTAACTTCTCCAAATAGCCTTTCCTGATTCTTGTGGGTGGTTTTAGAACCTCTATTTAGGGTTATAATAGCACCTTTGAAAAAAAAAATAAGAAGATGCTTAATAATCTTACTTATTATATTTGAGCATTTTATTTATCACACTTGTTATAGTATATATATATGTTTTGATGTACTCACTGGATTGACGTTCATTAAGACCTAGTACTATGTCTTTTATCTCTGTTTTCCCATTCTTTGAATTGCTCAGTAAGTATTTGTTAAGTATTAAATAATTGGATAAGACACTAGATGATGATGATGGTCTTAATGTTTCTTTCTCTTTTTTTGAGACGGAGTTTTGCGCTTGTTGCCCAAGTTGGAGTGCAATGGCGCGATCTCAGCTCACTGAAACCTCTGACTCCTGGGTTCAAGTGATTCTCCCACCTCAGCCTCCCGAATAGCTGGGATTACAGGCACGTGCCACCACACCCAGCTAATTTTTGTATTTTTAGTAGAGACGGGGTTTCGCCATGTTGGCCAGACTGGTCTCAAACTCCTGACCTCAGATGATCCACCCGCCTCTGCCTCCCAAAGTGCTGGGATTACAGGCGTGAGCCACCGTGCCCGGCCCTAATGTTTCTTTTGAAGGATGATTGCTCAAATTATCAAATTCTTTGATAATTACTTCTCAAAGAAATACTTAAGGAACTCCAAGTCAACCTTGAATAAAGATGAATATTTCTACAGAAAATTGATATTAGCATAGTTTGTTTAGTTGTGAGAAAGATGGCAATTTATATTTCAGAGAGTGCAATGTCACAAGCACACATGTATGACAATTTTGTATTAATCTAATGGGAAACCTTATGTATATATACTACCTAAAATTTTGTATCTATGAAATGTTTTTGATGTACACATTTGTTTATATCTTTATGCAGTTCTTAAAATTTTACTATATTTTAGAGTCATGGGACTCAAACCAAGTAATTCTAGAAAGGAAACAGTACCAATGTTTTTAAAACCAAAATATTATCTTCAATAGGGATGGATAAATTTAACATGTCAAAAAGGAATGGTTACTTTTAAAGGCTTTTGTTTTTTAATTTAATTCTCTTATATTTAAAGTAAGAAAGTGTTTTCTAGCCTAGTAGTTTCTAAATAAATATATATTAGATATTTTATTGTCTTGTGCACATTTTTACCAGTTGTCAAGTTTGACTTTTCTTTGGTTTTTAAATTCATATTAAAAATTAAGAGACTGACAGACTTTTAGGAAGTTAGTATTCCTTAAATATTGATAGTTTTGTTATCTGTTCAGACTATATAAATTTATGCAAAAGATTTATCAAATACATTATCCCTTAATATTATCCAATTCATTTGTCTTATTTAGATGTATAAAGTAACCTTCTGAGTATAATTTGGCTCCTCTGTTAGTCCATTTGGGCTGCTGTAACAAAACACCATAAACTGGGTGGCTTATAAACAGAAATTTATTTTTCACAGTTCTGGAGGCTGGGGAAGTCTGAAGGCTGGAGGTGCCAGCAGATAGGGTATCTACTGAGGGCCAACATTCTGATTCACAAATGATGTCCTCCCGATGTGTCCTCATGTGGTAGAAGGAGCAAAGGCACTCTCAAGCTTCTTTTATAAGGGCATGAATCCCATTCATGGGTGCCCTGCCCTCATGACATAGTCACCTCCCAAAGGCCGCACCTTCCAATACTGTCACCTTGGCAGTTAGGATTTCAACATATGAATTGAGGAGGAAAGACACAAATATTCAGACTGTTGCAGCTTGCTGTATAATTTTCCTAAAGGGAGAAAATTTATTAACTGCCAATATTAACATTCTGGTTCAGTTCGTGAAATTTACTGTATTTCTTATGTATAAATTGATATTTGTGTTTGTAACATCTTTCTGAGTTTAATTGTGTGTGTCTGTCTTCCTCAGACCTGGCTTTCTCACAAAGTAAAGTTTCGGATTTTGTGGAGCTGAGAGGATTAAGCTCTTAATAATCACGTCACTGAGATAAGGCTTCTTGGGAAGCAGGCTCTGGTAGTATAAAGAGCCTGTGTTTGGGAGCTAGTGCCTTTTCTTCTCAGAGAGCAACAAGACAGAGATGTCATCCAGCTGTGTCAGCAGGCAATTTAGGAATTAAGAATGAAACGAACCATTGTTCAGTCTCTGTTCTTTGTCAGGCTCTGTGTTAGTCACTTTACATTTCTTATCTCAATTGCAATAACAGATCTGTAAAGAAGATGTAATTATCCACTTTCTGTATGGTTAAGGAAACAAAGAGATGGAAAGGTTAGGAAATTAACTGAAGATTACATAGCTGGCAAGTAATAGAATCATGATCTGGAGCTCCTGCTTCCCCCCTTCTTTAGTAAGACCATGCAGTTTATTCTCACTATTAAATAATTATATTGAAAATTATTTGACAATTTGTGAAGCAATTTATATTGAAAAGGGAATTTTTATAGCATTAAAATTTTTTTAGGAAGTCTCCATTTGATGACTAATCTAAACTGGTCCTTCAGTGTTCCTCAGAATTTTTGTTTTCTGGCCAACTGTTTTTTTTTTTTTTTTCCATCTTCTGAAATTACTCTTTTACACTCTCTTTACTTTCCATCAACCATCTTCTCTTGCCATACCCCCATTTTACTCTGAGCAGATGTCCTTAATTCCTGCTTGACTGAGAGTCCTCTCACACCACCTCTGCTCTAGATCCTATTTTCTATTTTCTTAGAACCTTATCTTGTTGACATTTCCATCCCTCATTTCCCTTATACTGTCTCCTTCTCATCAGTATGTAAATGTGCACATTTTATGCTACTCTCCTCATGTGTTCTCTGCTTTTCAGACTCACAAGCTTCCTATTAGTTGTTCACATCCCATTTTCCTTTCTTCTTTAGGGCCTTGGTACTCTTTTTATGCCTGGAATATGCTCCCTGTTAGAACAGATGCTACAGCTTATATGTATTTTATCCTCAAATTATATTCTCGCATGTATCAAAGATTAAAATAAATGTATAATGTTTATTATAAATATAGACTAAAAGATAGAATTACAGTATTTTAACTTAGAAGTACTATTGCATTCATGAATGATTACGCACTTAGTTTATAGGCTCTTAGCCTGAATAGATGTTCAGTAAACGAGGAACTTTTGAAAAATTACATCATATTATCAGTTACATTTAATAATTTCTGACATTAATTTGATTCCTCAAAAATGTTGATGATCCTCTCTTTTTGAGTATGTAGTTGATGCCCATCATTTTCAATATCAGTTCATTGTAAAACTTAAAATAGCATGAGTCGTTAGTGCTATCTTTACCAGTTGTGAAATTAGTAGTATTTAATAACACTAAAAATTCTCCATCTTCATTGTGTTCAGTGATTTTTAGATTTTTGGTTATTGACTGATAATTCAATGAGATCTTTTGTTAAAAACTAAATTGTTACTTTCTATTGAATCATGTTAAAGAAATGGATGATGTTTCTATTACTTCATTGAATTCTGCCCTTACTAAAATCATAAAAATAGTAATAATAATAATAATAGAGTCACCTAACTGTAATTTGCAGATAAATTGTCACTTCATTTTTATGGCTGCTATGTTCCAAATGCATCCTCCTCAAATTCTCCTTATGTTGAAATCCTAACCGCCAAGATTATGTTATTTGGAGGTCGGCCTTTGGGAGGTAAACAGGTCATGAAGGTGGGACTCTCATGAATGGGATTAGTGCCCCTATAAAAGACTTCTTGCACTTAGTATCTACCTTCCCCTCTCCTTCTACCCCTCATTTTACTCAGAGCCTGAGAGAGCTGCTTATCCTTTTGCCATGTGGGATCCCATTAAAAAGGTGTTCTTGTCAGGGAAGGGAACATCACACACAGGGGCCTGTCAGGGTTGCGGGGCTAGGGGAGGGATACCATTAGGAGAAATATGTAATGTAGATGAGGGGTTGATGGGTGCGGCAAACCACCATGGCACATGTATACCTATATAACAAACCTGCACGTTCTACACATGTATCCCAGAACTTAAAGTATAATTAAAAAAAAAAAAAAAAAAAAAAAGGGTGTCTTTGTGTGAACTAGGAACATGAGCCCTTATCAGATACCCAAACTGGTGGCACCTTGAACTTGGACTTCCCGGTCTCCAGAACTGCAAGAAATAAATTTCTCTTGTTTATAAGCCCAGTCTATGGTATTTTGTTATAGCAGCCAGAACAGACTAATATAATAGCTATTCCTTTGTTATCTGAAGCAACTATTTATTAGAAGAAAGTTAGTGCAATTTCTTTTTTTAGCATTACTTTCCAAGCCAAAATTATTTTAGTATATGGAAATAACCTCCTTCATCACTACTGTTTTTTCCTAGTTAATTGCCTAAGTGTTTTGTATTTATTTGTATGTTTTAAATAGCTTTGTAGTATTATGAAATACTATCATATTGCAAAATGTCTATTTCCGGATTTATAAACTAAATGACTCTTTAGATATGGAGGAGCTATTATTTTTTTCTACATGAAAAATACATAAATAAACTTCTGACCTTACGAAAGCCTTATTATTTCTGTATGGGAAAGATTTATAGTGATATCACTACCACTTTCTTCGGAAAAATTTGGAAGGACTGGTGATTTAGAGCACATCTTCTGGGGATCCACAGGATATGATCATATTAGAAAAAACATTTTTCAACTCCATAGGCGGTCTGTTACAGCATGCGACTAGATATACCATCCATCTGCAGCTCTTCCTGATTCCCATTTCTTTCTTTTCTACTCACCATACAATCTTTCACTGACAGAAGTCACGCAAAGAAAGGAAGAGGACCTTATTTATTTATTTATTTTTTCAGGATTACAACAGACTCCATTACGTCAGGCTTTAACTAGCTTTCAAAAATAGGTGGTAGAAATTGTGATCTGGATCAGTTCCTGCATCACCATAGATACCAGTCCCCCACAGTAAAATGATGACATTTTAATTAGGAAAATGACTTTACCTTATGAATTAGAAGCTTTCCCAGTAAACAAGTATGAGATTTCCTGGAGGTTCAAGGTGGAGGAAGATAATGTGTTTACTTGTCTTTAGAGGTCATCAGGAAAGAGGATTTCTGTGTTCACTTCTTTCAGAGCTTAGTACCTGGCTATAATTTCGACCCTGTGGTAATTGTTGCTAGTGATAGTAACTAAGTATTCATGAGCTTGCCTTTTCCCTAAAGCAGAAGACCTTCTTGGTCAAGCCTAGGGTCCTGGTGCTTATTAACTGTCAGCCAAAAGTACCATGACAACCTTAAGAGAAGCCAGCTCTAGAGAACCTAGACCTAGACCTAGCTTCTCTAAGAAAATAATGTAGAATTGAAGTTCAGTAGATAAATATCTATATAGTATACAGTAAGAAATTATGATATTATGAGCTCTTTTCACTTTTGCATTTAAAAATTCTGAATTATTTCTGGTATGGCAAGGATACCAGTTCAAATGCGTTGTGTTCAGTGGGCTCTATGGAAGTTAAGCATTATCTTAAGCTTCAAAAAGAAGGTCCTCCCAAAGTTGAACACAGTGATTCCTTTTGTAGTTAACGATAGTAGTTCTGCAGGCAGTAAGCAATTGTTCTGGGATGTTTTCCTTCCCTTATGACCCAACAAACACCATTTGCCTAGCTTTAAAAGGTACAGCTTTTATATATTTAGCTGTTTTTCTGACTTGTCTCATGGATTATACAACAGAGCTCATCATTTGGGCCTGTGTAAACTCCTTTGTATATTTGGTCCCAGTATTGTTTTTACCACTGACTAGAGTTTCAGTAATTTTTCCCCCTTGTTCAAAACTTGTTCCTTGTCACACAGCAAACAACTTGAAAGAATGATTGTAGTAAGAGCACTCGTATTTCCTTTATGACCTTCGAATGATAATTTGCTGTTGTTTCCCCAAATATTTATCTGTTTGTTCCCATCAGTATAGCTTTCATTAGATTTAATGGAGACCTGATGTGGAGTACATTGGTATTCAATTAAATAAACTTTATGACATGTATAAATAATAATTTTAAAAGTTACTCTTCAACAATTTCTTTTTAAAGATAACATTATATATTGTTATTAATAATAGTTACATAATATGTACCGTCATAGCGTTTTATAATTTAAAAGGATATTTTAAAACTAATCATTTAAATTTTTTTCTCTAAAGCTTAATATTAGTTGTGTAACATGTCTTTTTTATTTTATCCTTAAATTTGAATGGAAATTGATTTGAACTCTTACATAACACCCAAAATCATGGGTTGGTAAACTACAGCCCGAGGCCTGTTTTTTATATTGCCCCAGTGCTAAGAATTATTTTTATATTTTTAAATGGTTGGAAAAAAACAAAAACAACATATGTAGTGTGCAAAGCCTAAACTATTTGCTGTACTGCACTTTAAAGAAAAAATATGCTGATCCCTGCTTTAAATAATTGATTTTCTTGGCAGATACTTTCATCTTTTCTTTTCTCCTACTCTTTTTCTGTCTACTCTTTCCTCTTTTATGATGTATCAATTACCATACATATTTCTGTACGCTTTTGTTTTACACCAAATGTAAAGTATTACTTTTATTCTAGTTTCTATATGCAGTCATGTTATTTTCATATTCTTTGACAAATTCTCTTGTTACGAACAATCCACAATAACATTGGCTACTTTATTATTTTATTTTATTGCCATCTTGCATTGTGGACTTACATCTAATTAACTGTCTACATTTAGACTTAGGGTATTTTGGTGTTATTACTTCCCATAGTTTTCCAGTTTACTGAATGCATTTCATTTCGGTTATTCATGTGAATAATTTTTCAATAATGGACTAAATTTTTATTGTATTTCATATAGAATTCTGTTACTGCTGTTTGATTAAAATTTGGTAGTCACTCTAGTCTATATGTAATTCTTTCTGCTTCTCAAAAATTTCTCAAAACTGTGTTTGTACTTGTATAAATCTATATGATTTTACTTAATTTAAACAATCTTGTGCTGGAGTGTTATAGTAGTAAAACTAGAATTTTATTTTGTAATTCAGAAAAATTACAGGCAGCAACTTTTTGTCATTATAGATTAATTGGCATTTCCATGGTTATATATAATTGGAGTTATACAGTGTGCTCTTTCTCATATCTGGCTTTATACATTCAACATAATTATTTTGAGATTCTTGCACGTTATGTGCATTGATAATTTGTTCCTCTTTTATTATGTCATTACTTATGGAAGTATCTTTATACATTCACCTATTGATGAGCATTTAGGTTATTTCTACTTTAAGACTATTGTAAATAAAGCTGCATGAACACTCAAGTACAAGTCTTAGTGTCAGCTTGTATTTTCATTTCTGTTAGGTTAATACCTAAGGCAAAAAAAAAGGTTAGATTTTTGCAAAGACTATTATGTTTACTTTTTAAAGAGAATACCAGTTTTCTGAAGTGGTTCTATTAGTTTACATTTCCACATCAGTAGTTTAGGGTTCTGGTTCCTCCAGATTGTTGCCAACATTTGATGTTAGCAGTCTTTTTAATTTTAGCCATTTTATTGGGTGTGTAGGAGGTTGTTATTGTACTTTTTATGTGCATTTTCTTAATAACTACTGATGTGACAAACTTTTTAACTGCTTAATAGTGAAGGATTTTGTTCAATTTTTAAAGGGATTGTTGTCTTCTCATTATTGAGTTGTAAGAATTTTTGTTACATTCTGGATTTAAGTCTTTTATCAAATTTTGTATTGTAAATTGTATTAGTCGGTTTTCACACTGCTATAAAGACATACCCACGACTGGGTAATTTATAAAGAAAAGAGGTTTAATTGACTCACATTTCCACAGAACTGGGGAGGCCTCAGGAAATGTGTAATTACGGCAGAAGGGGATGAGGAATGTCTTACATGGTGGCAGGCAAGAGAGAGGAGTGTGTGTGGAGCTAAGGGGAAAGAACCCATTATAAAACCATCAAGTCCTGTGAGAACTCACTCACTATCATGAGAACAGCAAGTGGGAAAACCACCCCCATGATCCAGTCACCTCCCACCAGGTTCCTCCCTCTACATATGGGGAGTATGAGGATTACAATTCAAGATGAGATTTGGGTGGGGACACTGCCAAACCATATCATAAATATTTTCTTCTATGTCTTTCCTTTTTTTCTGTTATCATGCACTTTTAGTGTATAGTTTGATGAGTTTTAGTAAACTTATTTATTTTAATTTTTCTTTTTTTCAGACAGAGTCTCGCTCTGTCACCCGGGTTGGAGTGCAGTGGTGCGATCTCGACTCACTGCAACCTCTATCTCCTGGAATCAAGCAATTTTCCTGCCTCAGCCCTCCCGATTAGCTGGGGCTACAGGCATATGCCACCACACCTAGCTAATTTTTATATTTTTAGTAGAGACGTGGTTTTACTATGTTGGCAAGGTTGGTCTTGAACTCCTGACCTTAGGTGATCTGCCTGCCTCAGCCTCCCAAAGTGCTGGGATTACAGGTGTGAGCCACCTCGCCCAGCCAAGTTTTAGTAAATTTATACAGATGTGCAACCATCTCATAACCAGTTTTGGAATATTGCCATCATCATACAAAAGTTCCTTCATGCTTGTTTGTAGTCAGTTCCTCCTCCTACCCCCAAACCCAGGCAGTTACTAATCTTGATAGATTATAATTTGTCTTCATAGTTTTTTTCTGAAAATTTTATATAAATACAGTCATATGACAGGTAATCTTGTGTATCTAGCTTCTTCACTTAGCACAGTGTTTTATTTAGAATGATCCATTTTGTTGTATGCAGTGATCCCCAACCTTTTTGACACCAGGGACTGGTTTCATGGAAGACAGTTTTTCCACACAGGTGGGGGCAGAGGTGGTGGTTTTGGGATGAACTGTTCCACCTCAGATCATCAGCATTAGATTCTCATAAGGAGCACACAACCTATGTCCCTTGCATGTGCAGTTAGCAATAGGTTTCGCACTCCTATGAGAATCGAATGCTGCTGCTGATCTGACAGGAGGCAGAGCGCAGGTTATAATGCTCACTCCCCTGCTGCTCACCTCCTGCTGTGTGGCCCAGTTCCTAACAGGCCACCGACTCTTACTGGTCGGCAGCCCAGGGGCGTTGGGAACTCCTGGTTGTATGTATAAATAGTCCATTGTTTTTCATTGATGAATAATATTCAGTTCTATGGATATATACGTTTTGCTTGTGTCTTGATAAGTTGGTAGACTGCTTTTGTTTATTATGAATAATGCTCTTTTCCTCCCTTGATACTGTCTTTTTGAAAAGCAAAATTTTTTTAGTTTTGATAAAGTCTAGTTTATCCATGTTTTCTTTTGTATATTATGAAAGAAATTTTTGCCTACCCTAAGGTTACAAAGTTTTTGTCTTATGTTTTCTTTTAGAGGTTTTAGAATTTTACATTTTAATTTTTATGTACAGTGCAAAATTAATTTTTTTCTATAGAGAAAGTTTTTTGAGCACCTTTTGTTGAAAAAGACTTTTTTTCTTTCATTTAATCCTTCATTGTAATTTGTGGATACCTTTGCGTTTTGAGGTTATTTAATTTCCTGTCAATCTTTCCAGTAATGGTTTTAACATCTATTAACGATTTCTGCCTAAATCTTTTTCTTAAATTACTTAGGGATTATGAAAGGGTGATTTTCTATTTTTGTTACTCCTTGTGTTTACTAGCTGCGATTATTTTGTAAAGAACTTTAACTCATCAACTATGCACATTTGGTTACCCTGAATTGCAGTTTCTTTTGAAAATTATATATAAATACTTAGAAATTTCACTGTCATTACCACTTTATAGAGTAATAAGTTGATACAGTAGTCACCACCAAAGGTAGCAAATGAGATGTGATTTTATTCTTTTATTTTTTCATCTGTTAAAAAATCATTGTTATGGGCCCATGTATTTTTTTTATATATTGTCTTTCAATCAATTTGGTGCTGGATGAGGCTGTATGAACTGTTAACAGCAAGCTAGATTAATAGTGGCTTAAACCAACAGATTCGACTGGGTGTAGGTGGTGCTAACATTGTTTCAACTATTCAACAAGGATTCAGGCCTTTCTTTTTTCCATTCCATCATCCTTAGTGTGCTTTTGCTTGTCCTATCATGGTCACAAGATAGCTGTCCTGCCACTAGCCATTATGTCTGTGTTCAAGGTACAGAGGTGGGGCAGAGCCAGTTGTGAGTCAAAAGGTGTTGTTGTAATATCCTTCCCCCAAATTGCCTAAGCCAACATGTCCTTATTGTCTCACTGGCCAGATTTGAGTCATGCCCAGCCTACCTATCAAGAAGACTGTGAAAACAAGTGTCTGGCAAAGAGGAACAGAATTGTCAACATTGGCTCAGGCTACTTATCAGCCATTGCCTGAGAAAATTAGGTTTTTATCAAGAAAAAAGAAGGAAGAAAGGAGTTTTTGGCAATAGCTAATACATAATGCTTGCCATAAATATCTTTGGTAAAGCACAGAATGACTTTACATTTTATTATATTTAAAAATAAGCTATGTTTTTATGGCTTGCCACATTAATTTGTCATTATTACTTCCATTTTCCTATAAAATTCATTTTATTGTTGAATAAGCATTTTCAATAGTTTCCTTTTAATATTAATTACTATTATCTAATATGACTTGGAATATATTATTCTGTGTATTGACATTATTTAAAAACTTTTATTTAATGCCAAACTGACTTGTTACAATGTCTTCTTCAGATATTTTGTTAAAAATTGAGAAATTAAAATAGCTGCTCTTCTCCATATTGATCATTTTTATACTCTCTTCCTCATTTATTTAGGCACTCGGTGTATCACTTTCTGTAGAACTTTCCTCTTCTAATCCATGTTCATCTTCATTCTTTCTACCTTTTGTCTTTTTTCTCTCATTTCTCACCCCCCACTCCTCACCCCCCTGGCCTTTGTATATAATCCTTTTTCTTTTTCTGCCTGTCTTCAAAATAAAGGCTAGAATAAAGTTGATTTCTGGTGTATGAGATCATATTGTACTATTAAACTTCCTTTTTAGTATCTTAATTTTATTTGTATTATGTACTGTTGACTGTTGATTGTTAACAGGTTCTGAAATAATTATATTAGGTTAGCTGAGAAGTACACATCAAGCATTAATGGGTTGCATGTTACTGAATCAGGAAAGCTACTGCTAAGCTCTGAATCACAACCAAGGTAGCTAATATAATTCTTGCTTTTAAATTATGGTATTTAATATGATTCTCTTTTCCTTTAATTCTTGTAATCTCCCATGGAGCTCCATTAAGTTTTCAGTCTTCTAGACATGTGTTATCTCCAGAAAAAGTGTTACGTGTGTGTAACATAATAGAGCATATGTGCACAGATATTATAAGCTGCCTTAAATATTTTGTCCTATTATATAGTTGTCACATGTATGGTGTTATGGATTTATTAAGTGTTCTTCATAAATATTAGGATTTTATAATTTCTCAATGATTGTACATGATTAAGGTACTGTTCTTTTTATTGTCTTAAATTTACCTGAAAATCAGCCTAATTTTATTAAATACATATTCTACCCAGGGAATGTGGTTTAAAGAATTATCTGCTTTGGCCGGGTGCAGTGGCTCACGCCTGTAATCCCAGCACTTTGGGAGGCCAAGGTGGGTGGATCACCTGAGGTTGGGAGTTCGAGACCAGCCTGACCAACATAGAAAAACCCTATCTCTACTGAAAATACAAAAATTAGCCAGGCGTGGTGGCACATGCCTGTAATCCCAGCTACTTGGGAGGCTGAGGCAGGAGAATTGCTTGAACCCAGGAGGCAGAGCTTGTGGTAAGCCAAGATCTTGCCCCTGCCCTCCAACCTGGGCAACACGAGTAAAATTCGTTCTCAAAAAAAAAAAAAAAAAAGGGATCTGCTTCATGGTAAAGACGATTTGATTTGTATCCTTTACACATTATTTATAAAAGCTGTATCGTTTTTTAGCAGTTAGGATTGTCTATACAGTGAAAGATAGCTACTTTGAATTTTTGCTTGAGTTGGCTTTGCATCTTTCTGACTATAACCTCTGTCTTTGGGAAAACACAGTGAGTTGGGAACATGTTGATCATTTCTTTTTTTTTCTTTTTTTTTTTTGAGACGGAGTCTCGCTCTGTCGCCCAGGCTGGAGTGCAGTGGCGCAATCTCGGCTCACTGCAGGCTCCGCCTCCCAGGTTCACGCCATTCTCCTGCCTCAGCCTCTCCGAGTAGCTGGGACTACAGGCGCCCGCCACCACGCCCGGCTAATTTTTTGTATTTTTAGTAGAGACGGGGTTTCACCGTGGTCTCGATCTCCTGACCTCGTGATCCGCCCGCCTCGGCCTCCCAAAGTGCTGGGATTACAAGCGTGAGCCACCGCACCCGGCACATGTTGATCATTTCTTTCTTTCTTTCTGCTTCCCACCACCCTTTACTTCTCCCTCCCTATCTTCATTCTCCCTTTCTCCCCACTTTTCTTTCCACCCCACCCTTTCCCTGTCTTCTTAATGTGATTCTGGGGTTTCTTATTTTTCATTTTGAGTGTGAAATGGTTCACTTATTAAACTTTGAAGAAATATTTTAGTTTTGAAACATCCATACTAATAAATTATTTTGGAAGTAAAATTTTTAAATCTCTGTGTGGTTTTCCAGTTAAAATCAGTTGGACTCAACTAAGACTTTATCATAAGTCAAAGTTTTGTGAACTGAGTCACTTTGCAGAATTTCATGACTAGAACAGCAGAGCAACATGAGCTAAATTTGTATTCTATATTTGTCCTTTTCCTTCCCTCAGTTTGTTGCCCTTCTTTTATAGACGAAACACTTAAAGAATTTAACTTCTAAAGAATATTTTATTAGAGGAAAAAGTAAAATGTGATTGTTAGTCTTCATGATACAAGGATTTCCGTTCAGAGTTTCAGTGTTAATGGTATTATCCACTGTGGGCCCCTGGACTTGCATATTTATGTCATTTTTGCATTTTATTTCTCATCAAATTCTGTCACTTTTTATTTCTAATTTCAATTATATAAAGTTTTAAAAATCCTGTCACACTTGATTTAATGCTGTATTTATGCTCACAAAGGTTATCTCATATTAGTCTATGGCTTTGTAAACTAAAATATTGCTTGCTATTTCGCGAAACAATCTTTATAGCAGTCTTGCTACATCTCTGTTCCATTAGCTATGCCAGCAGTTGCTTTGGTTACAGTGTTCCTGTTTTGGCAAGCTTGGGTATCTTAAACAATTATGCTTCTTTTCTGACTATTCTTGTGGAATTTTATTTTCCTCCCATGTAATGCTACAGAGAGGTTGAGAAAGAAAGAAAAAAATCACATCAAATTTATTTCTAAAGCAGGGGAAATATTTTGGTTTTGTAAAGAAAACGATTGTGCCATATTCTGAAATGCTTTTGAGGATGAGGAAGTCTGTGTTTTTCCTTTTAAGTATCTTTTTCACTTAAAAAAAATCTTTTCTGGCCAGGCACGGTGGCTCACGCCTGTAATCGCGGCATTTTGGGAGGCTGAGGCAGGTGGATCCACAAGGTCAGGAGATCGACACCATGCTGGCTAACACAGTGAAACCCTGTCTCTACTAAAAATACAAAAAAAATTAGCTGGGCATTGTGGCGGGTGCCTATAGTCCCAGCTACTTGGGAGGCTGAGGCAGGAGAATGGCGTGAACCTGGGAGGTGGAGCTTGCAGTGAGCCGAGATTGTGCCACTGCACTCCAGCCTGGGCAACAGAGTGAGACTCCACCTCAAAAAAAAAAAAATAATAATAATAATAATAAAAAATATCTTTTCTACCCTGTTACATGGTCTTTTATCAAATTTTATATTATAATCTGTGAGGTTAGGAAATTTCATAGAAGATTGATTTGTTGAAACTTACAGTGACAATTCATAGAAAAGTTATTCTTAGAATATTGATTATCCAAAGAGAAGACATTGGCTAGAAGATAGCACAACTTTTGCAGTATAATTTATCTTTTTCTAGCATAGTATTTTAAAAATGGTTTTGGTCTGTTTGTTTTGAGATCTCTTACAATTACCAGAGAACATATCTCACCTGCAAAATGGGTACATCTGGAGATCTTGTAAAGTCAAGGGTTGACAGGATGACCTGTTGGAGAGAGTACAGAATGGGAGTGAAAGACCCAAGACCTGAGCCTGGCCTGCCACCAAGCAGCTGTGGGCCCACCCCCTTGGTAGCTTAGTTTCCTAAACTATAAAGTTAGCGTTATACTACTTATCATGCCTATCTTGTGATGACAAAATAAAATCAGTAGGTGTAAAGGCCTTTTTAATAGCTGGAAGCAATATTTACTCATAAGGTGTTATTGATCATGGGGAGAAAGTGTCTTCTTGGAGTATACTGTTTTCTACAGATCATGATGGGGTATTGCAGTGAATGCAGACCACCCAGGGGCACAGAGTACCAAGAATGAGAGTGGCTTTGTAAAGAGGGAGTTTGGTAGGGATTGTAAGGAAACAGAGTAGAATTCCTAGAGCTGATCCTGGAACATTGAAAAGATAGGTATACAAAGCAGGCAGTTCCAAGATGAGCAGTGAATTGAAGTACTCACATTGTATTTGTCAATATTTCTTATGCAGTGAGAAAGAGGACTTCATTAGGGACAATTTATGATTTTATTGACCTAAACTGTAATAAAATTGTAATTTGTAGCAGAGTATGGGGAGTCTGGTATGCGAGGCAAGAAGTTGATTAACTGTTCTCTGCTTGCTTAAAACCATCAAGCTCCCCAGAGAGCACAGTGACCTAGAATACTAAGAAATAAGAATTTTTTCCATGGACAGTTTTTATGGAGACTTTAAAGTTGAGGAATACATGTGGTATGCAGTCGCCTTTTAGAAGGTTTGAGCTAACCTGTGTATTTATATAGAAAAATAACATAAGTAATGGTTTCCAAACAGTGACCTGCAGATTGGTGGCAATCATGCCAAGGTTTCATCAGTCCCCTCTACAATTAAAAAAAGGACATGGTAGTGACTTTTTCATAAAGCAGTGTTAATGCTACATAAAAACAGCTCTGATTCTGATTTCTATCCTATTTTTTTTTTTGGTATTTCATTATTCTTTCCCTCATGAGTTAGTGATAGTAGATAGTGAGTTGTTTTTTAATATTCTTAGTGAAATAGAAAGTTCATTGGTCATTCTACCTCCTTTTAAGCTTTATTTTACTAATTTTTCTAAAAAATAGGCCTTTCTTTAATTGGTATTAATGGTTATTTGCAAATAAGCATTGTTATTTGGAAAAAGCATCAACTTTAAAATCAGACTTGAAGCCCTACTCTGCCGTCTATTCCTTGTCTCTTAACTTCTCTATACTTCAGTTTCCCTGTCTTTAGGAAATGATAGCAACTATGTTGAACATTTTGGGGGGGAAAAGTAGACATCGTATATGTAAAACATCTAAAATAACGCCTGGTGCATAATAGGAGCTCACTAGATGATTGCAGCAGAGAAACTATTGTTATAAGACCATAATTTTCATCATTAGTAAATTGGGTTTTCTGTCCTTGGAATAAGGATCATACCCTTTTATACTCTGTGCAAGGAACACCTGGGCGTTAGAGAACCAGGTAAACCTCTGGAGGAAAGTGTTCAACATGGTATTGCTGAGGAAAATAATGTTTTTTTAGGGGCGAGGACTGAGTCTTGCTGTGCCGCCCAGGCTGGAGTGCAGTGGCGCAATCTCAGCTCACTGCAACCTCCATCTCCCAGGTTCAAGCATTTCTTCTGCCTCAGCCTCCCAAGTAGCCGGAACTACAGGTGCTCACCACCATGCCCAGCTAATTTTTGTATTTTTTGGTAGAGATGGGGTTTCACCATGTTGGCCAGGGTAGTCTCAAACTCCTGACCTTGTGATCTGCCCTCCTCGGCCTCCCAAAGTGCTGCGATTACAGGCGTGAGCCACACGCGCCCAACCAATAATGTTTATTAATTTGGCTTTCAGGGATGATGTAAATAGTGGTTCTCAAACTTTGGTGTGTATATGTCACTTGGGATGCTGCTTTGAAAAAATGCAGATTCCTCCCACATGCAAAGGAATGAAATTATACCCTTACCTTGCACCATATACAAATATTAACTCAAAATGGATTAAAGACCTAAAGGTAAGACTTGAAACTATACAACTTTTAGAAGAAAACATAGGGGGAAGTGTCATGACATTGGATTTGGCAGTGATTTCTTAGATATGACACCAAAAGCACAGGTAACAAAAGCAAAAATAGACAAATGGGACTACATCAAACTTGTAAATGTTTGCACAGCAAAGGAAATAATAGAGTGAAAAGGCAACCTATAGAACAGGCTGAAATATTTGCAAACCATGTTATCTGATAAGAGGTTAAGATCTAAAATACACGAACGACGCTTAGAACTCTGCAGGGGTCCCTCCCGCAGACCCTGACCCAACGACAGATAAATAACATACACTGACACAGATATTATGCTTGTCAGTCTGCTGAGGGTCCAGACAGCTTACAGACTCCCAGGAGAGTGCCATAAACAGTTGCAGCTAGGGTCCTACTCGCTGGCCTTCCGGGTATTTATTCAGCTCACATTGAATGACAAAAGTTTCAAGTAAACACCAAGAGAAGGTAATTACCGTTGCCGACCCTCGCCCCCTCCCCCCACCAAGTAGAGAGCAATCATGCATCCATGGATGGTCAAAGGTTAGTCTTAGGACCACATGAGTAAACAAGCTATTTAGATAGACTCCTCTACATTCCTATGTTAATTACCTTGCTATAGCTCAAAGAGGATTAGGGTGCCTTCAGCCATAACTCTATGGCTTTTGCAAAAACCTTCTGGCCTTCCAAGAAGGTTTATTTGACAATTTTTCCCACCATCCTGACTGAACCCCTACATCTCCCCCTTTTCTGTATCAAGCCTTATTGATTGGACAGTGCAGATATATGCAGGAACAGATTGTCAGGTGTGGCGGTCATTGCTCTTATTCTGGCTTTGCATCCTAGATAAGACAATCATGAGTATAATTAGCAACATTCTTTTCTAGTCAAAGAGTGACCCCCAGGAGCGGGGGTCTAACCAGGAGATGATCTTGCATACCCTTCCATATGGCTGTTTGTTGGCTGTGTAGATCTATAGTGTGAACGGATTCTAAAATTTTATTTTTAAGTTGCTTTATATCTGCTGATAAATTGTCTTGAAAGTTTCCCCGGAGGTGTTGTTTCACCTCATCCCAACTATGGATTGATTGATTCCATGGTAGAGAAGTGACACGGATTATGTTTATGCTACTAGTTTCAGTTTAATTGCTGTCAGAACGTTAGTGCATCTTGTCACTCCCCCACGTATTCCAAAGCAGCCTCGAGGGCTTACAGACGTGCAAGATTTTTTTATCTATACCTTGCCGTAAGAGAGGTTCATTAGACACATTTTTGGCCAGATTACCTACAAAAGCAGCTGTTTGTACTGATTCAGTAATAGATGCCACAGCAAGGCAAGCAGTTGCCAGGATGATTATGGCTGAGACTATAGAAGCCGTAAGTGTAACTGTGAATCTTTTGTGTCTGACAGGCACATTCTAAGGTGGCAAGGGCAGAGGAATCTTGCCAATCACGTGTCAAATTGACTGGTAGGAATGCCTCAGATTGTCTCCTTAATACCATGACACTAGTAATATTTTGAACAGATATATTGTAATATATTGTAATTAGTGATACATGAGGCGAACCAAGCCTGTTCTTGCACCCGGGTCACAAACGCGGAGTATTGGGGTGAAATAGAAATATTGGTTCCCTTAAGGAAAACATATGGATGGATAGTGCAAATTAGGCACTGATGAGTGTGATTGTGAATAAAGGTTATAGTATAGTCGTTACTGGAATTATGATATGTCCCATGCCAGGTGTTAAGGGAGGTGCCAAGATGTCCCAGGTGCCATAAAGTGTCTTGGGGTGGCATGGACTTTACTTGGGGTCTGGGATATGCCATCCCCCCATCGGCCCAAATCATAGGGGAATGAGATGTGGCAATGAAATGCTGATTGAGCCATGACAGATGAGGACATTAGTAAGGCTGCCCTGCAAATGGCCTTGGGGGCTCCAGTCTAAGATGTTATAATTGCCTCACTGGAGGCCACGGGCTTGTCCCCCGTGACAGACCTCCCAGCTAAAGTGAAATCCATTACTTGCCCGGCTTTGTCCTTTAGCACAGGAAGGAATGTTTGGGAAAGCGGCATTGATTGTATTACCTGGTTTGAGGCCACCTGCAGCTAAGGCTGTTAAGGCGTTTTCTTTGCCATGATTTAGCCATAATTGTGTTTGGGCAGAGATACACAGTAAGGGTTAAAACCTTCATAATTTACATACAGTGGGAGAATAGTGGAGTTATATGTAGTGTTATCTGACACCTTAGTCCAATGTGTGCCATTATTGAGGGACCCCACTGGGGCTAAATCTATCCCTCCTAGCCAAGCAGTCACGTTATTATAGGCTGGGAAGCGGGTGTCTGCCCAGGTGACAGGGTGAAAGAAAGGTGGATCTGAGATATGAGCCCAATAGAGTGTAGCGGGTACAGGTTGCAGACAAAGTGAGAGCATATAAAGGATCAATACCCTACGTGAGTTGCAATGTACAACAGAAAGCATAGTTAGGAACAAATTATTTGGAGTAAATGGTGTCTGTGTCTGGAGTAGAATTCATTCAGCCTTCTGAGTTATCCTCTTCAGCATCAGGTGACATTTGAGGCTTGTGTCGTCCGTGGAAGCCGCATTGTCCAGGGCTGTGGGTCCTGTAGGGTCAGTTCCTTCATCTCTGGTACCAGGTTGGGTCCTACGCACACCATGGTGTGGTTTGATGCGCCATGCTGGAACACAAAGAGGACCTAAGGGGGTGTGAACACAAGCATGTCCTCTTCCCCACGTTAGTAATTCACTTGGACCACACCATACATTACTATTGACATCTTTCCATAAAACTGCAGGTTTTATATCTTGAGAGGTTTTAGCAAAGTGCTTTTCTACAGCTGATTGAAATTTGTCATCTAAATTTAAAAACTTAAGGGTAAATAAGGCTTGTGCCAATAGTGTTGCAGGGTCTTTACCCATACTCTCCGTTTTCTGTTTTCTGAGCATATTTTTAAGGGTGGAGTGGGCACGTTTTACTATGGCATGTTCTTGGGGGTTATATGGGATGCCTGTGGAATGTTCGATGTTCCATGCGTGACAAATTGTTGAAATTGTGAGCTGGCATAAGCTGGACCGTTATCAGTTTTAATTTTTGTGGGCCGCCCCTTAAACGCAAAAGTTAAATAGAAGATGTTTAATGACATATCGGGTTGATCCTCCAGGCAAAGCATGGTCACTAATTAAGTGAGAATCGGTATCAATGGATACATGTACATATCTAAGTTTTCCAAATTCAGGGTTGTGTGTAACATCTGTTTGCCATAACTGATTAGGTTCTAATCCTCTAGGGTTAACACGTGTGGAAGGAGGGGGACTGCCTGTGAGCTGGCAATCTGGGCATTGTAGGATAATTTGTTTAGCCAGTTTCTGGGTAAGTTGAAATTGTTTAAATAAGTTTCTCCAATTTTGGTGGAAAAATTGATGTGATTGGGTGGCTTGGTCAAGCAGTGATGTCATAACCTGAAGGTCTGCTTGGTTATTACCATAAGCCAATGGGCCAGGCAGAGAGCCATGGGCTGGAATGTGTGTGATAAAAATAGATTGTGTATGTTGATCTAGCAATTGCTGAAGTCGAAGAAAAAGAGCACACGGGGTGGGCTCAAGAATGTACCTAATTACGGCTGTTTCAAGGTTCTGCAATAAATAAACAGTAAGCTGAGTCGCTCACAATATTTATGGGCTGAGTGGAAAAAGTTTCCAAGGCCACTATCAGAGCCCTGATCTCAGCTCTCTGAGTGCTAGTAAACCCAGATCGAGTGATAGAATTATGTGGTCTCCACCAGACTGCTGCTTTTCCATGTTTACTATCTAGCTTTTAACTGCTCCTTAACTAACTCATGGGCTGTTTGTTAATTTCCCTTCAGAGGTTACTGTTTACTTAAATTGGATTTGGAGAGAGTCACGTTAGGGGTAAGAGAGATAACAGTGGCCATCGTCAGAAATAGGTCTATCAAATTCTTAAATTTTACTTAAATTTTAGCAGCAAATTATAATCTGAGATGTTGCTTGTTACAAAGAACACACAAAATTTTGCCCTGGGCTACCTGCGGAGCTGGAGAGCTGAACAGGTGGGCCCCAGGGTGGCAGCCACTTTGCACTTGCTTAGGCGCTGCCGCTTTTCTGCTGCTAGCTGGGCGGACCTTCCCGTTTGTGCCTCCTGCCCCTCTCCAGCAGGCCAGCTCTGGTGTGCTGGGCCTGGCTTCCTGTTGCTGCCTCCAGTGCTCAGGCTGAGTTCCCGGGAGCATTTGCTGGCTCCCGGTTTGCGAGCTTACCCGCCGCAGAGCCTTTCTTTTAATTTACCATCTGCTTGACCACGGGGCTCCGGCCTCTAATGCTTTATCTTTTTATAAGCGTTAAAAGAAATACCCGATTGCCTTGTCGATCTTGCATTACTGGGCAAGCTAAGAACTCCCCTTCTAATGCCACTTGCTTAAGACAGAGTCTCGTAGCTGCAGCGTTATCTCTTATTTTTTTACCTATTTATTGGAGGAGGGGGCTCAGGCAAAACCTCCATTTCCTCTTTGTTATTTTGGCCCGGTGATAGTGGGGCTGAAGGAAAAGGAGGCGGTAAGGCAGGTGACTTTCCTCCTCCTTCCCCTTTTTTAGGCTCTTTGGTGTATAACGAAGCCAGGGCTGCCTTAATTAAAGCCCACAGCATTAAAGATGATGCTGGGACCTGTTGCCCTTGTGCATAATGTTGTTTCAGATTTCTCCCTACTTGTTCCCAGAGCTTTATGTCTAGCGTGCCTTTTTCCAGGAATCTTGGGCTTTGGGTTACAACAGTTTGCATCAGGTCCCTTAATTGAGCCTGCGAAACCGAGGTTCCACTAGCTTCAAGCAGCTGTTTAAATACTTTTATATACTGTTTCTGTTGAGCTGATAACTGTTGTCCCATCATGAACCCTCAGCCTGAACAATCCCCCGCGAACTTGGAGATCCCGAGTGGGCACCAATGACTTATTGATTACTCACTGACTGCGCGGTCCTTTTCACTTGTTTTCGGGGGTCCGTCGTGCTTCCTTAACAGCGTTCCTCACACAGGGCACCAGCTGCGGGGGTCTGTCCGGCAGACCCTGACCCAACGACAGATAAATAACGTACACTGACACAGATGTTATGCTTGTCAGTCCGGCTGAGGGTCCGGGTCGCTTACAGACTCTCAGGAGAGTGCCATAAACAGTTGCAATCCCGGCCCCAGCTCCTTGACAACCGCCCCCCACCCCCGCCCCCAGTAGAGAGCAATCATGTACCCGCGGATGGTCTAAGTTTAGTCTTTAAAGAAGCTATTTAGATAGACTCCTCTGTATTCCTATGTTAATTACCCTTCTATAGCTCAAAGAGGATTAGACTGCCTTCAACCGTAACTCTATCCTGAGGCTTTTGCAAAAACCTTCTGGACTTCCAAGAAGGGTTATTTTACAGTTTTTCCCAGCATCCTGACTCAACCCTAACAGAACTCAACCACACACACACACACACACACACACACACACACACACACCACACACACAAAACCTGGTTTAAAACTGGGCAAAAGACTTATTTTCTCCAAAGAAGATATACAGATGGCCAGCAATCATGTGAAAAGATGCTTACCATCATTAATCATAAGGGAAATGCAAATTAAAACCACAATGGGATATTACCTCCACCCATTAAGATGTCCATCAAAAAAAAAAAAAAGAAGAAAATAACAAGTGTTGGCAAGGATGTTGAGAAATTGGAATCTTCAGCCGGGCGCGGTGGCTCAAGCCTGTAATCCCAGCACTTTGGGAGGCCGAGGCGGGTGGATCACGAGGTCAGGAGATCGATACCATCCTGGCTAACACGGTGAAACCCCGTCTCTACTAAAAATACAAAAACTTAGCCCGGCGTGTTGGCGGGCGCCTGTAGTCCCAGCTACTGGGGAGGCTGAGGCAGGAGAATGGCGTGAACCCGGGAGGCGGAGCTTGCAGTGAGCCGAGATCGCGCCACTGCACTCCAGCCTGGGGGACAGAGTGAGACTCCGTCTCAAAAAAAAAAAAAAAAAAAAAAAAAGAAATTGGAATCTTCCTGCACTGTTGTTAATAACTCTCTCTATATATATCTATTAAATAACTCCCCATTACTCTCTTCTCCTAACCTCTGGAAACCTCCATTTTACTTCATGTCTTTATGAATCTGACCACTACAGGTTACCTCATGTTAAGTGGAATCATACATTATTTGTCTTTTTTTGACTGGCTTATTTCACTTAGCAAAATGTCCTCAAGGTTTATCTGTGTTGTAATGTACATCAGAATTTCCTGCCTTTTAAAGGCTGAATAATATTTAATTGTGTATATATGCTATATTTTGTTTATCCATTCATCCATCAATGGACACTTGATTTGCAAGCATATGTATTGTTTTCTGTTACCCTTATCTTATGCATTGGTTTCCTGGGGCTGTCATTAAAAATTACACAAGGGTAAAAAAGAATTTAAGAAGAAAAAATTGCCACAACTGGGGTGACTTAAAACAGTCGAAACGTATTTACTCACAGTTCGGGAAGCTGTAAGTCAAATCAAGGTGTTTTTAGAACACCTTGAATTCTTGAAGAATTCTTAGCCTCTTGTGAGGTTCTGGTGGTTCCCATCAATCCTGGGTGTTCCTTGCTTAGTAATTGCCTCATTCCAGTCTCTGCCTCTGTTGTCACATGGCCTTTTTCGCTGTGTGTCTCTGTGCTTTTCTTTTAAAAGGACATCAGTCATTGGCTTTAAGGCCCACTATAATTCAGTATGACTTTATCTAAACTAATTACATCTGCAAAGATGCTGTCTTCCAATAAGGTCACATTCTGAGGTTTGGTTGGACATGATTTTTGGAAGGACATTGTTCAACTCACTATGCCTTCTACAATTTAATTCATTTGTTAAGCATATAAAGATGTATATTAGCTCTGACTACCATAACAGAATACCATAGACTGGATGGTTTAAACAGCAGAAATTTATTTCCTCACAGCTCTAGAGATTGGAAAGTCCAAGATAAAGATCCAGCAGGATTCAGTTTCTGGTGAGGGCTCTGCTTCTTGCTTACAGACAGCCACCTTCTTGCTGTGTCCTGCCATGGCAGACAGAGTGAGCAAGTTTTCTGGTATCTCTTCTTCTTAGGGCACTGATCCCATGAGACCAGCCCTCCCAACCCCTTGTCATGACATTGTTGCAGGACTTTTCCTTAGTTTAGCTAACAATGGGTCCTCGTTCATCCCATGGCCACAACAATTTAGGCTTGCAGACCATTTGAAGGGTGAGTGAAGCACGGTTTTATTGGGTGAAAAGGGGAAAAGGGGGAAAACAGGGCCTCTCACCAAAGCCAGAGTCCCTGGTACAGTGCTTCCTGCCCAGCAGTTCAAATCCCAGGTTCCACACAGGAAGAGGAAGGGCCAGGCTCCTCCCTGCTGCAAAGGTGGTGAACTTCCCAAGGCTCCACCTCAGTGGGCAGGCAGGTTGGAGTTTCTCCAGGGACCCCCTCCCACCTGGCTGTTTCATTCCCCCCTCTAAAGAAGTACATCTAACTGCCATTAGATGAAGGATAAGGATGAAGACTGATCTTAACTGCTTCCTGCTGACAGGGGGCGCTATTTGGGGGGAAATGGCAGTCAGAGCTTCCTAGAGGCCAATATAAGGGTTCCCAGCAGAAGGAGCCATGGTCAGAGGCTCCGGTTGTCTGACCATTTGGAGTCTGATGGCTTGAAGGCAAGAACAGACAAACCATCTCATTAGAAGACATGTATCAAAATGAAACAAGGGGAGGGGTAAGGACAGCTCAGAAATTCCGAGGCCTTCTACCAGTTTGCACAGGGAGAGGGAGGCCAAAAGCCTGACTGGCAAAAAAAACTTTATCCTTTTGGTGGTATGTTGGGCTTCTGGGATCTCTTTCCCTGAGCCTAACCCTAAGCCAGCGAGTTTGAGAAATTCTTTCCAGTTTGGAGGATGCATCTGAAGAGAGTGTCCCCTAGTACAGAGGCACAGTTACCAATCAGTGAAGAGAGGACAGATAAGAAGGAAAAAAGAAGAAAAAAGAAGGCATCTTTTAATGGCATCCCAGGGGTTCAGAATGCATTAGAAAGGGGTACAGACTGAAGATGAATGGCTGCCCATTTAGAAAGAGAGGAACAGGCATCCCTGGTTCCCTTCTCTTCTT
Organism: Symphalangus syndactylus; assembly: GCF_028878055.3. Lineage (NCBI taxonomy): Eukaryota > Metazoa > Chordata > Mammalia > Primates > Hylobatidae > Symphalangus > Symphalangus syndactylus. Next base: position 97,546,407 of record NC_072428.2, on the reverse strand, counting down.
ACCAGATACCTGGGGTACGTGAGGGAGAGAGGGAAGAGTGTCCTCTTTCCCTCTTCTGTCCTTGCACCCCCAAGTTCCAGCAACCTTGGCAGGCACCGCAAAAGCAGCTTGCACCCTTGAGGTAGGGGGGCCTAGAGAATAGGAATTATCCACTCTTACCTATGTCTCTCTAGCACCTACTGTCAGTAATCTTGGAGTTCCCTAGACCTCATTTATGCCATGGATATTAACCTGGTCTTTATCCATGAAACAGGAAAGTTGGGATTGGCTTAATTGTCAGGAATGAGCCACGCTCACCTGCGCTGTGCCTTTTAACCTCTGTTGTCATTTGCTTCTGGATCCCTCAGATCCAGTTTTCTTTCCTAGGGCTTTGACCCAAAGCTTGGAATTGAGCCTGGGACAAAAATGTGTCTCGTTGCATGGACTCCTTATCATAAGCTGAATGCTAAGGTGAAACTGTGTAACTGAGTCCTCCTCCAACAAGGGAGAGAAAATGATGTCTTGTGACACACCCAGATAACTGGTAGCTATAGTCATGCTTGCCAGGATTTGGGTGTGTGGTGCTTGGCTTTGGTTAGCTCCCTTGGTCTTACTTTCCCAAAAGGAAACCTCTGAGTGATGTGCATCCTATTTATTCCCATCACCTGGCAGGATTTGCAGGATTTTAGCTCAGAAATAGAAAATTGATCCAGATTTTTACATTACCCATCCCTCTTGTTCTTTCTGAGTTGCAGCTGGAGATTGCTATTTGATTTACAGGAACAAGTAAGGTTAGTCTAAAATGTAGGCGAAAACTTAAAAACAATTAGTGAATTTAGAATTTAATGACAAATGTATGATGAGTTTTGAAACATAATTTCTCTCTCTCCAGTCCTCATGTTGGTTAAAAAATCATCACAGGACTGAGTTCTTTGAAAAATAGACTTTAGGCTGGGTGCGATGGCTCATGCCTGTAATCTCAGCACTTTGGGAGGCTGAGGCGGGTGGATCACTTGAGGTCAGGAGTTCAAGACAAGCCTGGCCAACATGGTGAAACCCCGCCTTTACTAAAAATACAAAAAATTAGCTGGGCGTGGTGGTGGGCACCGATATTCCCAGTGACTCGGAAGGCTGAGGCAGAGGAGAATCGCTTGAACCCGGAAGGCAGAGATTGCAGTGAGTTGAGATCGTGCCAGTGCACTCCAGCCTAGGCAACAAGAGTGAAACTCCATCTCAAAAAAAGAAAGAAAAAAAGAAAAACAGACTTTAGTTTTATACTTGGCTGGATTATTTGCATAAAGTGCAGCAAGTATAATTATTTCTACATCGGCCTTTTGGATTGGCTTTGATGGAATTCTGTTCCACAAGGAATCTCGGATAAGACCCTTTAACGCCGAGCCCAACCATGGGTTTGTATCCTCAAATACCTGTGATTTGGGTGATCCTCTCCTGTTAAGGTCCCGAGATAAACTTGGAGCTCCTGGACCTGTTAGAAAGTGACATTCTTTACTGACCACAGGTCAGGAACCCTGTACAGGGACTGAGTAGATGAGGGTTTGAGGCCACTTTTCCCACTGGACTTTGATGGGCTCTGCAAGTCACGATTGACCCCTTAAAGAGAAGCATACCCTTCCAGTCAAAGCCTTGGTAAATTACCAGTTTTTTCAGTTGTGTCGTGTTGGAAAAGAAAAATGGATTCTTATTGCACTGATGCAAACAACTATATTGCCATAAGAATACTCACAGATAGTTTCCAAATTTTAGAGGAACTAGACAGAGAGAAACAAACATGCTCCAAGGGGGGTATACCTTACCCAATTAATAAAGGCCATAAATGTATAAAATAAGTTTCCTTGACTCTGAAAAACAAAACAAAGGTCAGCAATATTCCAACCAAAAGTCAAAAAGGTTGCTTCAGCTTTCTGAGTTCAGTTGATAATTAGTTAATTATTGTTTTGCTTGATATTTTTGAACATTTTAGCTCTTCGTGAGTCTTGTACATTTTCCTTTATTCCAATGTCACAATCTCCAAAGTTATGAGAAGCCTGTATTTGAGAGCACCTGTCAAAGTTCTGTAGATTATAAACCATCTTTTGAAAAGGATAAAAACAAGACAACAATTGTCTGTGAATTGCAAAATGTCCAGGGTAGTTACAGTTAGAAACACAATTGACGAAGTTTGGTTATCTCCATGGTTTCCAATAATTTAACCTTAATTATGATTAGTAGCATATACTTAGACATTACAATTTTAGAAATCCCATACAATTTGGAACATATGTTAGCAATATTTACAAAAATATAACCTAAAGAAGACTGAACATCATTTTGGCAATCCCACGTAGCTAAACATGTCAAATAATTCTGTTTACCTCTCTTTTCTAGACATTTCAGGGGCCCTCTGCACTATCTGAAAAGCCAGGTGTCAGGAAAGACAATTCTGAAACTGAAGTTTGATTTTGGGAAGCCTTTTTAATATTTTTAAAGCACTTGATTTTATGAAATAGAATTCCAGATTAACATAAACGATTTTGTCAAAATGACTCAGAAATTTTAAAGAAGCAAAAACCTTTTATAAACCTTTTGAATTTAATTAATATGTTCACACAGAGAACCTCTTCTGCAAGATTAATTCCCACAATTTTCCACCACTTGTTTGAACCTTCAGCTTTCTCTTACCTAATTTAAAACAATCCTTTAACCCTAGGTAAAAATGTGTATCTCCATGCCCTCTTATAACATTACAGAGAAAAACCACATTATACTGTTCTTACACCCCTTGCATGTAAATCTATTTCCAGTAGTCTCAATTACATGTTATAGTGGTAACTCCTAGTAATTTTTAACTTTAAGGTAAAACTTTAATTGTGTGCTAAGTGTCGCTAAGGTTTGACTTCAGCATAATTAAGGGCATGGTTAGTTCCATGTCCCCAGGCCTTACAAATTGTGAAGCTGGCAATAGTTTCCAAACCCAAAAAGCAGTTTATAACCTTAAAACATTTAGTAAACCTTGCATCTGACCTGCATAGTTTAGTTCACATATTTACATTTTTATGACATCTGTATTTTACCAATAATCTTTAAGCCTGCTTTTATTTCTCAAAGATTAAAGTCACATGAATTGAAAGGTATCACAGCTTTTAACTTCCCTTACAGAAATAGTTGATCCAAGCTCTTGTTTTTCTTTAGGCCAAATTAATTAGGCCTCCTTTTACAGACATCACACACAGTATACACACAGACAGGCCAAATAAAACCCAGTTGCTGGGTGGAGCCCTTTAAGAGACAGGGCTAGGATAACATGCAGATGTGGAACCAGAGAGCAGTCATCCTCTAAGGCAAGATTGCTAAACAAAGCCTTGCCAAGCAGTTACCTGCCATGCCCCCAGGATGTGAAACAAGATGGAGGCTGGCAGCACAAACCACACAGACATGCAAAGCACACCAGATTGGCCACAGCCCAAGACTAGCCACACAAATCCTTTTTCACATTAAAGCTTTGCACAGAGTATCAGCAGTGATAGTTGGAGGGCCTGGCCTAGTAAAACGTCTTCTAGAAGAAAAAAAACTTTAAAAGTTAACTTGCTGACCAGAAAAGTTAACTTGCTGACCAGGTAGAGAAGGAGAAAGGGAAAAAAAAAATAGTTTAAAAATGCTTGGGGAAGAACGTCTTACTCTTATGCAAGTGGTTCCTCCAGCAGGGAGAAAAGTTTAATTACTGTCCCATGGAGAGCTGGAGCTGAATCCCTTGGCCAGGGAAGGGGAAGGCTGCTGCAGTGGTGCCTGGCTGGGAACAAGCTAGCCTGCTGTGCGGGACCCTTGGGCCATGCATCCCAGTCCTGGCACAGAGGGAGGTACGGAGGGCAGCTGCTGCTCACTGGTCCATACCAAAAAGGGAAGGAAAAGCCCATGAAAAGGACCAGGAGTGATGGGGGTGGGCGGGGGGGAGTGGGGGTCATGGCTTCCCCTGCCCTTGGAAGTCTGAGGATGAAAAGACTCAGGAGCAACAGTGAGAAGTTTTGAGTCCCCATTTCACTCACCTGTTCTGGAGGTTCCATGTTGCATGCCAAAACTGTTGGAGGACTTTTCCTTAGTTGAGCTGAAGATGGGGTCCTTGTTCGTCCCATGGCCATGAAAATTTAGCCTCACAGGGAGTTCGAAGGGTGAGTGAAGCAGGGTTTTATTGGGTGAAAGGGAAAAACCAGGAAAACAGGGACTCTCACAGGCCAGAGTCCCTGCTAGAATGCTTCCCGCAAGGCAATTTAAATCCCAGGTTCCACACAGGAAGAGGAGGGGCCAGGCTCCTCCTTGCTGCAAAGGTTCTGAACTTCCCAAGGCTCCACCTCAGTGGGCAGGCTGGTTGGAGTTTCTCCAGGGACCCGCTCCCACCTGGCTATCTCAACATCATTCAACTTTAACTGTTTCCCGAAATCCCCGTCTCTAAATATCAATACATTGCAGGTTAGGCTTCAATATGTGAATTTTAGGGGACACAGACATTCAGTCTATAATAACATTCAAAAACAAGACACAAATTTCATGTTAGGCAATATTTCGGAAGTCAGTGATTTTTAAAAACAATGACATATACTTTTGATTATGTATACACACAAGCATAAATCTCGCTTACATTGGCTTTTAAAAATACATAAGATTTATGTTTAATAATTTAGGCATTCGTATATTGTTTTACTCTATCTAATTTCTTTCCCTTAAAATAAATGATAAATCATAATTGAGTGTTTTAGTTGGTTAAGCACTTCCTATTATTTATTTTAGAATTTTTAAATTGAAATGTAATCAATAGGAAAGTGCATACACCATCAGGGTGCCGCTTAATGAATTTTTCACAAAGTAAACAAAAATGTATAACACGCACTCTGATTTAAAAAAAAACACCTTTCCAGCATTCCCCAAGCATACATGCTCGTTCTCATTTAATAAGCTTCCCTCAAGTAATTCTTATATCAGAGTTTGAGAGCCACTTAACGTAGGTACCTGGATTTGTAGTAGGTATTAGTGTGGATCTCTTATCTGTCAGTTGTTGTTGTTAATGGATTTGGGTTCCACCAATGTGCTGTCATTCACAGGCTTTTGTATATATTGTATCTCTGCTTGAAGCCATTTTTCCTTTTGCTTTCCCACTCCTCTAAATCGTCCATACCTTCTTATTGCCAATCCTGACACCTTCCTATAGCTACTTCAGTTCAGATCATAGCTGAGACTACTTCCTTTAAGGAACGTCATCACCTCACTCCTCCATCCCTCTTTTCTCCCCAAGTCTAAGTAATTGCCCCTCCTATGTTATGTGTTCTCATTAATCCCTCCATTTTCCCCCTCATTTATCACAGTACATTCTAATTGCTGATTTACTTGCCTTTATCTCCCATCAGACAATAAATATTGAAAGGTCAGACACTGCAGTGTTTGCTTCATTTTTTTAGTCTACAGTACCTCACACAGTGTGAGCACATAGTGGATGATATACATTGAATGATGTTAAAATCATTATGTTTTAGTATTATAAAGGATATTAGAGTTCATCTAGTCGAGTCCCCTTATTTTTACAGATGACTGAACTAAAAGCCTGAAGTTCATTATTAATAAGGGTTCAGTAAGAGCCAGTGGTCAAAACCGATGGTATTTATAATGAAGCAGAATAGTGGGGAAAAGACACTAATGTTCAGTATCACTAGATGTTCTTCACTTGAATCATAGCTAGACAAAATTATTTCATTTCTAATTTTTGTAATGTTCCAGTTGTGGCTCTGACTAGATTATTCTAGCATTCCGTTTGTGTTCTCTCATTCCTACTGATTCTGTTTTATATTTATCTCCTTTGTAGTTTCTCGCTTCCTATCCCCTCCCCTTCCCTCTCCTCCACGGTGGCGGGATCTCCGCTCACTGCAACCTCTGCCTCCCAGGCTCAAATGATTCTCCTGCCTCAGCGTTCCAGGTAGCTGGGGCTACAGGCACACGCCACCACACCCGGCTAATTTTTGTATTTTTAGTAGACACGGGGTTTCGCCGTGTTGGCCAGGGTGGTCTTGAACTCCTGACCTCAGGTGATCTGCCTGCCTCAGCCTCCCAGAGTGCTGGGATTACAGGTGTCTAACAGTTTTCTATTTTCATTATTTATTACTTCAATTTAGTTTGCTTCCTAGACTAGATTCCTGTGATGATCCATTTCAAAAGTGTTCACATTTCCAACAAATAATGCCCCATGGGCACCTTAGACTTATCCATGTTTATAGAAATAATTAATTGACAACTATGTAATCACAAAATAATTAACTTTTTTTTTCATGTACACAACACTCCAGCCAATAGTCTGTTCACCAATCATTTAAAGTCCGGTGAAGTCATTTTGTCTGTTGGTTCCCAAATGCTGGTTCTCAGGTAGCTGCTGACTGTATCAGAATCAGCTGAAGAGCTTCGAAAAATATAAATAACCAGGCCTCAGTCTTATCCAAGTGAATCAAAATTTCATTGTCTGCCTTTTTCTAAAAAAGATCTTCAGCTAGCTTTTGGAATCCCTCCTTTCATCTTGCCTCATCATTTTAATGTCTTATGAAATTGAAACACAGAGGAAAGAGCTGACTTCCTCAGGGCTACCCAAATGGTATCTGTTGTGTAACTTTATTTTAATAAGTAAAGTAGCATGATAAGAATTCCTTTGGAATTGGAACAAAGCGAATTCTTAATATTCTTAAAAGTTTTGGAATATTAATGATGTCAGAACCAATATTTTTTATTATATCTATACTGAATATCAGATAATGTAAATATGTTGTCTCAATAGTCTTTGTAACTGTCTCACAAAGAATTTATTAGCAAAGCAAATCATAGAAATTTACACACTCTTCACTTATTCAACTGACACTTCTTGAACACGTATCTGGGACTTGTGCTGGGTGCAAGGAGTATAGCAGTGAACAAAACAAATGTGGAACCTTCCCACAAAGATCCTAAAATCTGATGAGGAGGCAAACGTTAATTATATACATAAATACAGTTTGATGAGTGATAAAGTAATTTTCCCAGAGTCACACAGCTTATCTTTAGGAGAGCTGGGTTTTCATCCCAAGAATAATTTTAAAAGCCCATGTTCTTTCCACTATAGCATGATGCTAATGGATCAGGGTAAAAGAAGTAATGTTTGGGGCCTCTTCTTCCTGTCTTCTAATGCTAACTCCGTTTATAAAAATTATATTTTTTTATGCTTCCATTCTTTCTTTATTGATAGAATGCAGATTATTGGGTAATAAAAAGGGCAAAACATATTGTTTCATTGGAAAGAAACTTCGTAAAATCTTTGTGAAAAATTCTTTGGAATTAGGCTTGAAATAAAATTTTATCTGACCCTGACTACAGGAAGAAAACATGTAGTCAAAGAAACTCATTGTTCCTGCTTCTCCTCTGCAGTCTGGATTCATGAGGGACTAAGGCTAGGGAAAAAAATAAGTCAGTTTCACTGGTAAATCACACTATGAGTTCACTTTGTATTATTTGTATTCTTATTATTATTACATGGAGATATCTTATATCGTCCAAGCTCTTGCAAAACATAGCACTATTCTCCAAATAATATCAAGCATTTGGTGGTACCAGAGTTTACATAACTAGGTCCTGCATTTTTGGATGTGTAATTAATTTTCAAATTTGTATGATTCTATTGAGTGATGAAAATAAAAAAATCTTGGCTAATTGTCTGTTTATGTTTATTGGTCTGAAAGTTCCCTGAAGTCAGGGAAAGTTACTCTCTTTGTGCTCCCTGTTCCTTGCACAATGTCTGGCACATAGAACCCACTCCATAAACTTTGTCAATTACTTGTATCCTTGAATTTTTAATCTACTGGAGTCAGAATTTTTACTGATACATTCTGGTAAACTTTTTCTTTATCAAAGATGCATATATGTTCATACTATTCTTTGATATTTGCTATAAATATTTACCTTAATATGTTATTGATGCTGCAATTATGGATGTTTTTATATGCAAATGTTTTAACTTTTTTACTTTTTAATTTCTTTTTTATTATACTTTAATTTCTGGGATACATGTACAGAAAGTGCAGGTTTGTTACATAGGTATACACGTGATGGTGGTTTGCTGCACCCATCAACCCGTCATCTACATTAGATATTTCTCCTAATGGTATCCCTTCCCTAGCCCCCGACCCCCGACAGGCCCCAGTGTGTAATGTTCCTCTCTGTGTCCATGTGTTCTCATCGTTCAACTCCCACTTACGAGTGAGAATGTGTGGTGTTTGTTTTTCTGTTCCTGTGTTAGTTTGCTGAGAATGACGGTTTCTAGTTTCATCCATGTCCCTGCAAAGGACATGAACTCATCCTTTTTTGTGGCTGCATAGTATTCCACATGTATATGTGCCACATTTTCTTTAGTCTATCGTTGATGGGCATTTGGGTTGGTTCCAAGTCTTTGCTATTGTGAACAGTGCTGCAATAAACATATGTGTGTATGTGTCTTTACAGTAGAATGATTTATAATCCTTTGGGTAAATACCCAGTAATGGGATTGCTGGGTCAAATGGTATTTCTGGTTCTAGATCCTTGAGGAATCACCACCTTGTCTTCCACAATGGTTGAACTCATTTACACTCCCACCAACAATGTAAAAGTGTTCCTGTTCAGACACTTCTCAAAAGAAGACATTTATACAGCCAAAAAACACATGAAGAAATGCTCATCATCACTGGCCATCAGAGAAATGCAAATCAAAACCACAGTGAGATACCATCTCACACCAGTTAGAATGGCCATCATTAAAAAATCAGGAAACAACAGATGCTGGAGAGGATGTGGAGAAATAGGAACACTTTTACACTGTTGGTGGGACTGTAAACTAGTTCAACCATTGTGGAAGTCAGTGTGGCGATTCCTCAGGGATCTAGAACTAGAAATACCATTTGACCCAGCCATCCCATTACTGGGTATATACCCAAAGGACTATAAATCATGCTGCTATAAAGACACATGCACACGTATGTTTATTGCGGCACTATTCACAATAGCAAAGAGTTGGAACCAACCCAAATGTCCAACAACGATAGACTGGATTAAGAAAATGTGGCACATATACACCATGGAATACTATGCAGCCATAAAAAAGGATGAGTTCATGTCCTTTGTAGGGACATGGATGAAACTGGAAAACATCATTCTCAGTAAACTATCGCAAGGACAAAAAACCAAAGACGGCATGTTCTCACTCATAGGTCGGAATTGAACAATGAGAACTCATGGACACAGGAAGGGGAACATCACACTCCGGGGACTGTTGTGGGGTGGGGGGAGGGGGGAGGGACAGCATTAGGAGATATACCTAATGCTAAATGACGAGTTAATGGGTGCAGGAAATCAACATGGCACATGGATACATATGTAACAAACCTGCACATTGTGCACATGTACCCTAAAACCTAAAGTATAAAAAAAAAAAAAAAAAAAAAGTGTTCCTGTTTCTCCGCATCTTCTCCGGCATCTGTTGTTTTCTGACTTTTTAATGATCGCCATTCTAACTGGCGTGAGATGGTATCTCATTGTGGTTTTGATTTGCATTTCTCTAATGATCAGTGATGATGAGCTTTTCTCATATGTTTGTTGGCCACATAAATGTCTTCTTTTGAGAAGTGTCTGTTCATATCCTTTGCCCACTCTTTGATGGGGTTGTTTGTTTTTTTCTTGTAAATTTGTTTAAGTTCTTTGTAGATTCTGGATATTAGCCCTTTGTCATCCATGGATAGAGTGCAAAAATTTTCTCCCATTCTGTAGGTTGCGTGTTCACTCTGATGGTAGTTTCTTTTGCTGTGCAGAAGCCCCATAGTTTAATTAGATCCCATTTGTCAGTTTTGGCTTTTGTTGCCATTGCTTTTGGTGTTTTAGTCATGAAGTCTTTGCCCATGCCTACGTCCTGAATGGTATTGCCTAGGTTTTCTTCTAGGGTTTTTATGGTGTTAGGTCTTACGTTTAAATCTTTAATCCATCTTGAGTTAATTTTTGTATAAGCTGTAAGTAAGGGGTTCAGTTTCAGTTTTCTGCATATGGGTAACCAGTTTTCCCAGCACCGTTTATTAAATAGGGAATCCTTTCCCCATTTCTTGTTTGTGTCAGGTTTGTCAAAGATCAGATGGCTGCAGATGTGTGGCATTATTTCTGAGGCCTCCGTTCTGTTCCATTGGTCTATATATCTGGTTTGGTCCCAGTACCATGCTGTTTTGGTTACTGTAGCCTTGTAGTATAGTTTGAAGTCAGGTAGTGTGATGCCTCCAGCTTTATTCTTTTTGCTTAAGATTATCTTGGCTATATGGGTTCTTTTTTGGTTCCATATGAAATTTAAAGTGTTTTTTTCTAATTCTGTGAAGAAAGTCAATGGTAGCTTAATGGGCATGGCATTGAATATATAAATTACATTGGGTGCTATGACCATTTTCACGATATTGATTCTTCCTATCCATGAGCATGGAATGTTTTTCCATTTGTTTGTGTCCTCTCTTATTTCGTTGAGCAGTGGTTTGTAGTTCTCCTTGAAGAGGTCCTTCACATCCCTTGTAAGTTGTATTCCTAGGTATTTTATTCTCTTTGTAGAAATTATGAATGGGAGTTCATGATTTGGCTGTCTGTTGTTGGTATATAGGAATGCTTGTGATTTTTGCACATATATTTTGTATCCTGAGACTTTGCTGAAGTTGCTTATGAGCTTAAGGAGATTTCGGGCTGAGATGATGGGGTTTTCTAAATATGTAATCATGTCATCTACAAACAGAGACAGTTTGACTTCCTCTTTTCCTATTTGAATACTCTTTATTTCTTTCTCTTGCCTGATTGCCCTGGCCAGAACTTCCAATACTATGTTGAATAGGAGTGATGAGAGAGGGCATCCTTGTCTTGTGCTGGTTTTCAAGGGGAATGTTTCCAGCTTTCGCCGTGATATTGGCTGTCTGTGGGTTTGTCATAAATAGCTCTTATTATTTTGAGATGTTTCATCAATACCTAATTAATTATTTTTAGCATGAAGGGGTGTTTAATTTTGCCAAAGGCCTTTTCTGCATGTATTGAGATAACATGTGGTTTTTGTCATTGGTTCTATTTATGTGATGGATTACGTTTATTGATTTACATATGTGGAACCAACCTTGCATCCCAGGGATGAAGCCAACTTGATCAGGGTGGATAAGCTTTTTCATGCGCTGCTGGTTTCGGTTTACCGGTATTTTACTGAGGATTTTCACATGGATGTTCATCAGGGATATTGGCCTGAAATTTTCTTTTTTTGTTGTGTCTCTGCCAGGTTTTGGTATCAGGATGATGCTAGCCTCATGAGTTAGGGAGGAGTCCCTCTTTTCCTATTGTTTGGAATAGTTTCAGAAGAAACGGTACCAGCTCCTCTTTGAACCTCTGGTAGAATTCGGCTGTGAATTTGTCTGGTCCTGGGCTTTGGTTGGTAGGCTATTAATTACTGCCTCAATTTCACGACTTGTTATTGGTCTATTCAAGGATTCGACTTTTTCCTGGTTTAGTCTTGGGAGGGTGTATGTGTCCAGGAATTTATCCATTTCTTCTAGGTTTTCTAGTTTATTTGTGTAGAGGTGTTTATAGTATTCTCTGATGGTAGTTTATATTTCTGTGGGATCAGTGGTGATCTCCCCTTTATAATTTTTTATTGTGTCTAATTGATTCTTCTTTCTTTTCTTCTTTATTAGTCTGGCTGGTGGTCTATTTTGTTAATCTTTTCAACAAAACCAGCTCCTGGATTCATTGATTTTTTTGAAGGGGTTTTCGTGTCTGTATCTCCTTCAGTTCTGCTCTGATGTTAGTTGTTTCTTGTCTTCTGCTAGCTTTTGAATTTGTTTGCTCTTGCTTCTCTAGTTCTTTTAATTGTGATGTTAGGGTGTCGATTTTAGATCTTTCTCGCTTTCTCCTGTGAGAAATTTCTCCCTAAACACTGCTTTAGCTGTGTCCCAGAGATTCTGGTACATTGTGTCTTTGTTCTCATTGGTTTCAAAGAACTTATTTATTTCTGCCTTAATTTCGTTAATTACCCAGTAGTCATTCAGGAGCAGGTTGTTCAGTTTCGATGTAGTTGTGCGGTTTTGAGTGAATTTCTCAATCCTGAGTTCTAATTTGATTGCACTGTGGTCTGAGAGACTGTTAGGATTTCCGTTCTTTTGCATTTGCTGAGCAGTGTTTTACTTCCAATTATGTTGTCAATTTTAGAATACGTGCGATGTAGTGCCAAGAAGAATGCATATTCTGTTGGTTTGGGGCGTAGAATTCTGTAGATGTCTATTAGGTCCGCTTGGTCCAGAGCAGAGTTCAAGTCCTGATATCCTTGTAAATTTTCTGTCTCGTTGATCTCATATTGACAGTGGGGCATTAAAGTCTCCCACTATTATTGTGTGGGAGTCTAAGTCTCTTTGTAGGTCTCTAAGAACTTGCTTTATGAATCTGGATGCTCCTGTATTGGGTGCATATATATTTAGGATAGTTAGCTCGTCTTGTTAGATTGATCCCTTTACCATTATGTAATGCGCTTCTTTGTCTTGTTTTATCTTTGTTGGTTTAAAGTCTGTTTTATCAGAAACTAGGATTGCAACCCCCGCTTTTTTTTGCTTTCCATTCGCTTGGTAAATATTCCTGCATCCCTTTATTTTGTGCCTGTGTGTGTTATTGCACGTGAGATGGGTCTCCTGAATACAGCCCACCAATGGGTCTTGACTCTTTATCCAATTTGCCAGTCTGTGTCTTTTAATTGGGGCATTTAGCCCATTTACATTTAAGGTTAATATTGTTACGTGTGAATTTGATCCTGTCATCATGATGCTAGCTGGTTATTTTGCCTGTTAATTGATGCAGTTTCTCCATAATGTCCGTGGTCTTTACAATTTGGTATGTTTTGCAGTAGCTGGTACTGGTTTTTCCTTTCCATATTTAGTGCTTTCTTCAAGAGCTCTTGTAAGGCAGGCCTGGTGGTGACAAAATCTCTCAGCGTTTGCTTGTCTGTAAAGGATTTTCTTTCTCCTTCGCTTATGAAGCTTAGTTTGGCTGGATATGAAATTCTGGTTGAAAATTCTTTTCTTTGAGAATGTTTAATGTTGGCCCCTACTCTCTTCTGGCTTTTAGGGTTTCTGCAGAGAGATCTGCTGTTAGTCTGATGGGCTTCCCTTTGTGGGTAACCCGACCTTTCTCTCTGGCTGCCCTTAATATTATTTCCTTCATTTCAACTTTGGTGAATCTGACAACTATGTGACTTGGGTGCTCCTCTTGAGGAGTATCTTTGTGATGTTCTCTGTATTTCCTGAATTTGAATATTGGCCTGTCTTGCTAGGTTGGGGAAGTTCTCCTGGATAATATCCTGAAGTGTGTTTTCCCACTTGGTTCCATTTTCCCTGTCACTTTCAGGTACACCAATCAAACGTAGATTTGGTCTTTTCACCTAGTGCGCTGTTTCTTGGAGGCTTTGTTCATTTCTTTTCACTCTTTAATCTTGTCTTCTCGCTTTATTTCATTGAGCTGATCTTCAGTCTTTGATGTCTTTTCTTCCACTTGATCGTTTTGGCTGTTGATACTTGTGTATGCTTCATGAAGTTCTTGTGCTGTGTTTTTCAGCGCAGTCAGGTCATTTATGTTCTTCTCTAAACTGATTATTCTAGTTAGTGATTTTTCTAACCTTTTTTCAAGGTTCTTAGCTTCCTTGCATTGGGTTAAAACATGCTCCTTTAGCTCGGAGGAGTTTGTTATTACCCACCTTCTGAAGCCTACTTCTGTCAATTCATCAAACTCATTCTCCATCCAGTTTTGTTTCGTTGCTGGCGAGGAGTTGTGATTTTCTGGAAGAGAAGTGGCATTCTGGTTTTTGTAATTTTCACCCTTTTTGCGCTGGTTTTTCCTCATCTTTGTGGTTTTACCTACCTTTGGTCTTTGCTGTTGGTGACCTTCAGATGGGGTTTCTGTTTGGACCTCCTTTTTGTTGATGTTGACACTATTCCTTTCTGTTTGTTAGTTTTCCTTCTAATGGTTGGACCCCTCGGCTGCAGGTCTGCTGGAGTTTGCTGGAGGTCCACTCCAGATCCTGTTTGCCTGGGTATCACCAACAGAGGTTGCAGAACAGCAAAGATTGCTGCCTGTTCCTTCCTCGGAAAGCTTCGTCCCAGAGGGGCACCTGCCAGATGCCAACTGGAGTTCTCCTGTGTGAGATGTCTGTCGACCCCTGCTGGGAGGTGTCTCCCAGGCAGGAGGCACTGCGGTCAGGAACCCACTTGAGGAGGCCGTCTGTCCCTTAGCAGAGCTCGCTTCAGAGCCAGCAGGCAGGAACATTTGAGTCTGCTGTAGTTGCGCCCACAGCCACCCCTTCCCCCAGGTGCTCTCCCCAGGGAGATGGGAGTTTTATCTATAAGCCCCTGACTGGGGCTTCTGCCTTTCTTTCAGAGATGCCCTGCCCAGAGAGGAGGAATCTAGAGAGTAAAGATTATTTTATTTACCCGTTAGGTTGATGCTCTTATTTTTGCTGTTATGCACATGAGGAAACTAAGCCTTAAAGAGGTTAGATAATTTGCCTTTAGGTTTTGACTGCCAAGTGGTAGAGTTTGGATCCTGATCTAGGTCTGGCTCCAAAGTCTGTGAAATAAGAATAACAAAAAGCTAGTAATGGAATACAAAATCCAATAGAAGCCAAAATTTAGTTACTTAACAAGATTAACAAATTAAATTGATAAATTCCAACAAGACTGTTGAGGAGAAGGGAAAAAAGAGGCACAAATTACCACTATCAAGAATGAAAAAGGTGATCTAATAACAGACCCAACAAAAACTAAAAAAGGTTAAGACAATATTAAGTATGAGTTCATACCAATTGATTTGAAAATTTAGATGAAATTGACAAATTTCTGGAAAACAACATATCAAAAATAACACTAGGAAAATTATAAAATCTATCTAGTTCTATATCTATTAACAAAATTGAATTTATTATTAAAAAGACCTTTCCTTGGAGAAAACTCCAAGGCCAATCAGCTTCACTGGGGCAATTCTTCCAAACATTTAAGGAATAAATAAACCAGTGTAACGTAAACTGTATCCAAGAATTGAGAAAGAGGGACCAAAAGTATTTACCTGCTCATTTTATGAGGCCAAGATAACGTTAATATGAAAACGAGAATATTGTAAGGAAGTAAAATTACTAGCTGTCTTCCTTTAAAATCTGTACAAAAATACTAAGCAAAGTGTTAGTAAATGTAGCCACAGAGATCTAAAACTGATAATGTATTATGACCAAGATGGCTTTATTCCAGAAATATAATTTCTCCAGTAAAGGAGGAAAATTATTATCTCAATACATACTTAATAACATTCAAAATCAATTCATGATTAAAAATAGTCATAGCAAGCCAGTATCTTTAATCTGATAAAGAGCATTTCTAAAAATCTCGATAGTGAAATATTTAAGGCTTTCCATTTGATATTAGGGATGACGCAAAAATACCACTCTTACTTATTCTACTCAGTGCAATACTGAAGATCCTAGCCAAAGTAATAAAAGCAATGAGATAGAGGAGAATGGGAAGGGAGAAATAAAAATTATTCAGAAATACCATGGTTATATAGATAGAAAAGTCAAAACAATTTACTGATTGTTTACAGAAAATTTAAAAACATACAATTTATATCAAAATAATAGAAATAATTTAAACTAAAGATATATAAGACTTTTTCACAGAAAACTATCTATAAAACATTAAGAGAAATTAAAGACCTGAGTAAACGAAAAGCGATACCATATTCATGGATTTGAGGACTCAATATTACACAGATATCCATTATTTCTAATTTTATCTATAGAGTTAATGTAATCTCAAACAATATCTGAAAACTTTTTTTTAAAAAGGATATTTGTCATGCCAATTTTGAAATTTATATGGAAGTGTCATATATCAAGAAGAGCCTATATCAAATTGAAGAAGAGAGGCAGAGGATTGCCAAATCTGGTATTTAAAGCTACAGTAATTTAGATAGGTGAATTGTAAGGATAGAGAAATGGTAGAGATTTGAAAGTCCAGAAACTCCCACACATATTTAGAAACTTGGTTTATTGCAAAGGTGGCTTTTCGGGAGTGCGGGTGATTTTTATTTGCTCTTTTTTTGATCAATTGGGTATTCATGTAGAAAAACACTAATCTTGACTCCTATTTCACATTCTATAGAAATTAATTCCAGGCGAATTGTATTTCTGAGAATGAAAGATAAACCAATAGAGTTTCAGGAGGATAACTTTATGAATGAAAGATATCTTTATGAATGTGGGGTGGGGAACACTTTTTGAACAATACCAAAAGTACTAAACCGTAGAGAGTAAGATTGATAAAATGGGCTACATTCAAATTAGGAATTTCTCTTCCTTAAAATACTTCATTAAGAGTGGGAGAACATATTTGCAGTATATATAATTATCAAAGTGGTTGTATCCAAAATATATAAACAACTTTATATGTAAATGACAAAAAACAACTAGTTAAAAAAATGGGCAAAAGATATGAATAAGTTCTTCACAAAAGAAGATATCCAAATGGGTAATTACCATGTAAGAAGTATTCAGTTTTTTAGTCATCATAGAAATACAAATTAAAATCATAGTACTCACTCAAAATAATAGCCAAAATTAAAGGAATGATCATTTGAATTTTTGGCAAATTTGTGGGGCATCCACAATTTTCATGTATCACTGGTGGGAGTGTAAATTGCTGCAATAGCTTTGTAAAATTGGCAATATCTACACACTCTAAGTGTACTAATATGATTTAGCAATTCTTCTCTTGCCTGCAGAAATGCATGTGTATATATGTTCACTAATAGAGGTGTACAGATTGTTCATGGTGGCATAAATTAAAATACCTAAAGGTAGAAGTAAGCCTATTATTTATCAACAGTAGGATAGATAAACTAAAGCAAATTACTACAGTGGAATACTGCACAGCAGTAAGAAATGAATCAACTACTGCTGCATCCAACAACATGGACAAATTTCACAAAAAAATATGTTGAGTAAAAGGGACAAGCCACAAGATAATACATACTGTATAATTCCATTAATGTGAAATTCAAAAACAAAATAAATTTTTGGTGTTAGAAGTAATGATAGTGATAATATTTGGAAAGGTGCAGTTTGGGGAGCTACACAAGATTCAAAGGTGCTGATAATACTTAGCTTCAAGATCTAGGTGATAGTTAACTAGGTGTGTTCACTTTGTGATAATAAAGCTGTGCTTACATAATTAGCATACTCCTCTGTATATATGTTACTTAAAGAATTTTATTTCAGATAATTATTTTGCAGTTTTTTAACTGGCATAATCTATGTGTTAAGCTTTAAATATGAATGCCATTAATTGAAAAAGTGAACATGCTATTTGACAAGTTTAAAATTACTTCTAGAATTATTAAATATTGTAAATTGTCAGTACTATAAATAGTGCTGTAATATATGCTTTAATGATGAGCTATATTTGTAATGTAATACACTATTACGTTAAAATAACGCCAATAGATTTCAGAAGTAACCTTTTCAAACATGTTTTGAGAAGTTGAAAGTTAGTAATTTTTGGAGTGGAGAATTTTGAAGAGTGATTTATTTTAGCTAGGTGTTTTAAGTGAAAAATTTAAGTGTTTTTTAGTTGTTGTATGCATAAATCTTACAATGTACATTCAGCTGATAACACTGAAACTGTACTGAGTGTGGAGAAGCTATGCTTTTCAGATCCTCTGATAATAGTAAAGGCAATAAATATAGTTTTAAAGTATATCTGTATTCTAGTTTTATGAGGTGAAAGTATTCTTTGATGTTGCTCCAGTAGTGGTTTCTTGGATTATACATACACTTAAATAATGACATGGGAAATTTCTTTACAGCTGCCTCATTTTGATTTTTGGTCTCTACTAAAAAGTTTAAGATAAAACAGTCTTGGGAGAAAGGAAAAAAATGGAAATAACAGTAAAAGCAAATGCTATGCCCCTTGTTTTCCGTTAATAATTTTTTATGAAATAGCTTATTTTCCTTGTTGACCATACATTGAGAATTTATAACATAGAATTAATTTCTATTATGACCGTATTAAGCTTTTTTATTAGAACATTTTAATTTGAAATAATATCCATTTGGTTCTTTTTCTTGTTTAATTAAAAAAAAAACTCAAATGAGTATTGTTATTCGCCAGCCATGTTTCCTGTTATTTTCTTTAAGCTGAGTCTACTTTGCCTCTGTGTGTGAGTTCATGTGTATGTCTGCAGCATGTACTATTATTAAAATAACACCAACGGATTTCAGAGGTAACCTGCTAAAATAAACTTAGTGTAGAAAATAGGTTAATGAAATAATTTAACATTTTAACTATGTGTCTCTAATAACAGACACTTACTAAAGTGTGAGAGGATTTTGAGTTATTTGGGCCTGAAAATATATGTCAGTGTCTCAACTTCTAGCTTGATAATTTGTTCGTTAACTTAGCCACAAATCCAACAACCCATTTATATCACTCTAGACATAATCTGTTCATTGATGGTATTTCAATACCTCCCTCATCTTCTGCCTCTCTGCTTCACTCTGCTCCATCATGGCCTTGCTGTTTCCCTAGCATACTAAGCACATTGCTGTTTCAGCACTTTGGCTAATACCATTGCCCAGATCTGTATTTTCCTATATCTTCCTTTGACCCCCTCAGTATATTCAAGTCTTTGTTTAAATAGTACCTCAGAGGTGCATTATCTGACTAATCTGTGTATAATAATTCCCATCATACTCTATTCTTATTCCCTACTTCACGTTTTTATAGCACTTGTTACTACCCATTATTCTGTGTTATGTTTTGTACATTTCTCAATAAATATAAGTTCCATGAAGACAGGAACTTAATTGGTTTTGTTTCACTACTGTTTTTCCAGCACTCAGAGCTATGACAGATACAGTAGGCACTGTATAAATATTTGTAGTTAGAATGAGTTAATGGGTCAGTGAAATATAATGAATAAGTCTGCATGGTTCAGCTCTCAACTTTCAAACTTCTTGTTATTTTTTAAAGGAGGACAAAAATAGTAAGGGAAATAATATACATAGTATTTAACTTTGTCTTTTATGAAATAAATAATGATTAAAAATAATCTTCACTTCAAATTGTGTTTTTTCTTGTCTTTGATAATTTTAAAATATGGTAGTATTTAAATATGATAGGACTGCTGAAGTCCTGCTTAAAGTTGTATATTTATATTGATTTTGTTTGTTTTCCTATTTATATCTGCTTCCACCCCATCCCACCTTTTTTTAAGAATCCAACTCAAGTCGGAACAGCTCTTCAGGTTTTCTATAATCTTGGAACTTTGAAGGATACTATTACCAGTGTTGTGGATGGATATTGTGCTACTTTAGAAGAAAATATCAACAGTGCATTAGACATAAAAGTTTTGACTCAGCCTTCCCAGTCAGCTGTGAGAGGTATGGATGTGGTTTATATTTAGCTTCCTTATTTATTTATAACTGAGAAGTCTTTTGAATAGTATGTGAAACACTCATGTTTCAAAGCAATCTAATGACTCATTTCTTAGTAGACAGAAAATGAGAGAAGAAATTATGTTTCAGAATTTATTTATATCTTTTTTGTCTGATCAGTGAGTTGAACTGGCCAACTGGTATATTCAGAACTTCTGGATAAAGATCCATAAACTGTAGCGTCATTTAGTTGAGAGGAAACAGATGCAAAAAATAAAAAATAAAAAGGCAAGGAACATATTTTTCTCCTAAAATCCTTATCCTCCCATATACTTCTTATTGAGACAGAAAATATATTTTTAAGGAATGCAATCTCTACTTTAGCTTTCTGGACTTTTCTTTATGATAGTTCTGATACCCAGGAAAAATAATGACTAACTGTGGAAATAGAAACTGATAAAATCCTTGGCAACTTTACAACTATAGTAAAGTCTAAAGAAAACTACTAAAGGATGGTAAATTCAACGTAGAAAGGAGTAGCCTTTCATTAGGAGTCTGTAAACCTTTTCCTACCAAGACATACCTGGTGATATTTACATATACACACACTTCTCCATAAAAGAAGATAGAAAAGACCACAGATTATGTCCATCCTTACTTACTTGCTGCCACTCCATCTCTCCATTTCTCCCCTTATATTCGTTCTTCATTCTTGTTGGTAAGGATGAACTATGCTTTCTCCCAGCAAAGACCAAGCACTCTGCAGTTGTATTAGATCCCATCACTACAAGGTATTGCTTTAGCAGATGCCTTCTTTCCACCAGGTTGACAAAGTTTCTTTCTTTGCATCTCTTTCCCTTCACATACAGTTGTGTTATTGTATCTCCTTTTGCTTAAAGCCAATTAAATAAATATATCTTAATTTCTTTCTTCAGCTCTACTACCTGCATGTTATTTCTTCAGTCTTTAGGAAAATTCCCCAAAATGTTATCTATAGTGAATGTTTCTGGTTTTTCTCCTCCCATTTTTCTGTTGAAGGCACTCTGATCCATCACAGGGTTGATGGAATAACTCATATTGAATTAATAACAGTTCCTGATCCATAGCTAATAGTAAAAAAAGTGGCTATTTATTAATTTTTAATTTTTTTTAGATTTTTAATTTTTTATTTAAAAAAATATAGATGGAGTTTTGCTGTGTTGCCCCAGTTGGTCTTGAACTCCTGGCCTCAAGCAATCCTCCTTCCTTGGCCTCCCAAAGTGTTGGGATTACAGGCATGAGCCACCATGCCTCGCCTATTATTTTTATATTTGCTATATAAATGTGACCTTACATAATACTGAATATATATAACTTTTAAGTTGTAATAGATAAAAAGAGATAAAAGAATCTTAGGTCTTAAAGAGATTTTTAAAGGTTAGCCCTCTGTTGTGGTACCAGTACCATGCTGTTTTGGTTACTGTAGCCTTGTAGTATAGTTTGAAGTCAGGTAGCGTGATGCCTCCAGCTTTGTTCTTTTGGTTTAGGATTGACTTGGCGATGCGGGCTCTTTTTTGGTTCCATATGATCTTTAAAGTAGTTTTTTGCAATTCTGTGAAGAAAGTCATTGGTAGCTTGATGGGGATGGCATTGAATCTATAAATTACTTCGGGCAGTATGGCCATTTTCACGATATTGATTCTTCCAAACCATGAGCATGGAATGTTCTTCCATTCGTTTGTATCCTCTTTTATTTCATTGAGCAGTGGTTTGTAGTTCTCCTTGAAGAGGTCCTTCACATCCCTTGTAAGTTGGATTCCTAGGTATTTTATTTTCTTTGAAGCAATTGTGAATGGGAGTTCACTCATGATTTGGCTCTCTGTTTGTCTGTGATTGGTGTACAAGAATGCTTGTGATTTTTGTACATTGATTTTGTATCCTGAGACTTTGCTGAAGTTGCTAATCAGCTTAAGGAGATTTTGGGCTGAGACGATGGGGTTTTCTAGATACACAATCATGTCATCTGCAAACAGGAACAGTTTGACTTCCTCTTTTCCTAATTGAATACCCTTTATTTCCTTGTTCTGCCTGATTGCCCTGGCCAGAACTTCCAGCACTATGTTGAATAGGAGTGGTGAGAGAGGGCACCCCTGTCTTGTGCCAGTTTTCAAAGGGAATGCTTCCAGTTTTTGCCCATTCAGTATGATATTGGCTGTGGGTTTGTCATAGATAGCTCTTATTATTTTGAGATATGTCCCATCAATACCTAATTTATTGAGAGTTTTTAGCATGAAGGGTTGTTGAATTTTGTCAAAGGCCTTTTCTGCATCTATTGAGATAATCATGTGGTTTCTGTCTTTGGTTCTGTTTATGTGCTGGATTATATTTATTGACATAGATCAATGGATCAGAACAGAGCCCTCAGAAATAATGCCTCATATCTACAACTATCTGATCTTTGACAAACCTGACAAAAGCAAGAAATGGGGAAAGGATTCCCTATTTAATAAATGGTGCTGGGAAAACTGGATAGCCATATGTAGAAAGCTGAAACTGGATCCCTTCCTTACACCTTATACAAAAATTAATTCAAGATGGATTAAAGACTTACATGTTAGACCTGAAACCATAAAAACTCTAGAAGAAAACCTAGGCAATACCATTCAGGACATAGGCATGGGCAAGGACTTCATGTCTAAAACACCAAAAGCAATGGCAACAAAAGCCAAAATTGACAAATGGGATCTAATTAAACTAAAGAGCTTCTGCACAGCAAAAGAAACTACCATCAGAGTGAACAGGCAACCTACAGAATGGGAGAAAATTTTTGAAACCTACTCATCTGACAAAGGGCTAATATCCAGAATCTACAATTAACTCAAACAAATTTACAAGAAAAAAACAACCCCATCAAAAAGTGGGCAAAGGACATGAACAGACACTTCTCAAAAGAAGACATTTATGCAGCCAAAAAACACATGAAAAAATGCGCATCATCACTGGCCATCAGAGAAATGCAAATCAAAACCACAATGAGACACCATCTCCCACCAGTTAGAATGGCCATCATTAAAAAGTCAGGAAACAACAGGTGCTGGAGAGGATGTGGAGAAATAGGAACACTTTTACACTGTTGGTGGGACTGTAAACTAGTTCAACCATTATGGAAGTCAGTGTGGCGATTTCTCAGGAATCTAGAACTAGAAATACCATTTGACCCAGCCATCCCATTACTGGGTATATACCCAAAGGACTATAAATCATGCTGCTATAAAGACACATGCACACGTATGTTTATTGCGGCACTATTCACAATAGCAAAGACTTGGTACCAACCCAAATGTCCAACAACGATAGACTGGATTAAGAAAATGTGGCACATATACACCATAGAATACTATGCAGCCATAAAAAATGATGAGTTCATGTCCTTTGTAGGGACATGGATGAAACTGGAAACCATCATTCTCAGTAAACTATCGCAAGGACAAAAAACCAAACACCACATGTTCTCACTCATAGGTGGGAATTGAACAATGAGAACTCATGGGCACAGGAAGGGGAACTTCACACTCCAGGGACTGTTGTGGGGTGGGGGGAGGGGGGAGGGACAGCATTAGGAGATATACCTAATGCTAAATGACGAGTTAATGGGTGCAGCAAACCAACATGGCACATGGATACATATGTAACAACCCTGCACGTTGTGCACATGTACCCTAAAACCTAAAGTATAATAATAAAATACAATAAAATAAAAAAGTATTTTACTTTCATTCAACAGAATAATTAGAAATTTATGTGACATCAAGGACTTAATGAATTTCCAATTAACGCTTCTTCATAAGATCCTAATTGATACCTCTAAATTTAATAGTAGTGAATGAAAGATTTTAAAAAATTAAGAAATTGAAGTCATTTGTTACTAAGTCTATTGAGTCTTTACTACTAAATGTGAGAAATAGGCGTACTTAAACTTTTCCCTACCCGCCCCCCATCCTCATTTGCCTGTTGTTAATTATGTTATTTTTGAATGATTAGTGTTTTTTACATTTTCTTCTATTTTTAAATGATTTTAATCTCTGGTTCTTTTAACATGACCTCTGCATTTCTTTTCTGTTTTTTTCAGTAGCTTTAGGGGTACAAGTGGGTTTTGGTTGCATGGATGAATTGTATAGTGGTGAAGTCTAAGATTTTAGTGCATGGTCACCTGAGTCATGTACATTGTACCAATATGTTGTTTTTTAGCCCTCACATCCCTCCTGCTCTCCTGTTCTGAGTCTCCCATGTCCATTATACCACTCTTTCTTTTCATACCCATAGCTTAGCTCCCACTTATAAGTGAGAACGTATGGTATTCAGGTTTCCGCTCCTCAGTTACTTCACTTGGAGTAATGGCCGCTTGTGCCATCCAAGTTGCTGCAAAATATATTATTTCATTCTTTTTTATGGCTGAGTAGTGTTCCATGGTGTGTGTGTGTGTGTATGTATGTATATATATATTATATTTATTATATATATAATATATATTATATATTATATTTATTATATATATAATATATATTATATATAATATCTATTATATTTATTATATATATAATACATATTATATATAATATATATTATATTTATTATATAATATGTATTATATATTATATATTATATTTATTATATATATAATATATATTATATATTATATATATTATATTTATTATATATAATATATATTATATATTATATATATTATATTTATTATATATAATATATTATATATTATATATTATATTTATTATATATTATATATATTATATTTATATATATAATATACAATATATATTATATTTATATATATAATATACAATATATATTATATATATATAATATACACAACAGTTTCTTTACTCACTCATTGTTTTATGAACACTTAGATTGGTTCCCTATCTTTGCAATTGTGAGTTACATTATGATAAACATACACATGTAGGTGTCTTTTTGATACATGACCTATTTTCCTTTGGGTAGATACCCAGTAGTGGGACTGCTGGATCAAATGGTAGATGTACTTTAGGTCTTTGAGAAATCTCCGTACTATTTTCCATAGAGGTTGTACCAGACCTCTCCATTTCTATATTCTTCTCTCCCTTGGCTGGATATCGT
Organism: Symphalangus syndactylus; assembly: GCF_028878055.3. Classification (NCBI taxonomy): domain Eukaryota; kingdom Metazoa; phylum Chordata; class Mammalia; order Primates; family Hylobatidae; genus Symphalangus; species Symphalangus syndactylus. The sequence goes on along the minus strand of NC_072428.2, from coordinate 97,521,800 downwards.
AATCCCGCTGATTTTTCAAAATGTTTTATGGGTACTGTGCTTTTTGAGTCCTTGCGTAGTTGGTGGTGTGTTTTGCTTTTACGCTTAAATGATTTGGCCAGGTATAAATTTTTATTTACACTTTCTTTCCCTTAGAATTTTGTAGCCATGTGTGTCCCGATAAATAACGTTTTTCTTACCCCACTGAATTGGAAAATGAGACACAAATGTAGGAGACAAAAAGATGACAATTGTAATGTTAGTTTTATTACTGTTAAAAAAAATACACCAAAAGGCATAGCTTAGATTTATATCCAAATGGGTTTTTTAATATATCACCTCAAAATTAAACTTATTTCCCAATTCAGCCTTTCCCACTATACTTACCACTGGTAGAATGTTGGTCAGAATGCACCTTTTGTATATGCAAAGCTTCAACAACAGAGAAAGGAAGAGACTGAGCCAATTATGCTCAGTTTCTTATTGAGATTCACTCATCACTCACTCCTCTTCACATGGGGAGAATTGAGTAAGAGGTAGGGAAAGAAGGCAAGAAAGTTACTTTAGCTGAAGTCCCTTCATATGAAAGGAAAATGGAGTGTCCCATCTACCATCAGACATTGCTTCAGCAACTGCTGGGTTTTAGTGTTACATTAGAGAATTATGAGACTAATCAGATTTTTATCCCACACTAGCTGACTTGCGTTTTCTTGACTGTCCAAATGGTTTTTCCTTTATCTTTGAAGTTTAGTGACTTCTTTAGGATATGTCTCAGAGTTGAATGCTGTGTGTCAGTTTTTGTGTGTGTATGTATGTGTGTTAAAGTATGTTCCCTTTTATAGAAAGGTTTTCTTCCATTGTATATTGAATGTTTTTCTGTTTCCATTTGTTCTTTTCAGGAACATTATGCATATATCAGATATTTGTTGTTTTCCATGTCTAGTATCTTCTTGCACTTGGTGCTGGGCATAATATGGGAGAGAGGGTGTCGTGGATGTGGAAGTCTGATTCTCTTGATATTTGCTTGGAGTTTTTTCACTTTGCTTCCAGTATCTTTGCATTTTACTTCATTTTGTATTATTTCCTCTTGCCTATTTCACATGTGTTACTGTGTTTTCACTCTCGTTTATTGTAACTTGTTTTTTCTAATATGGTCCTAATTTCTATAATATTTTTCCAGTGAGTATTCCAGTAATTATTTTGAGACAGTGGAAAACTGAGTATCCCTTTCTATTGTTTCTTTGGTGATCTATGTTTATCATTGCTTTTAGCTTATATTCCTTTCTTCCTCCTTCCTGCCACCCTCCCCGGTGTCTATGTTAAGTCCATTGTTGCTTTGTTTCTGATGATTATTCATCATTGAAAAGTGCTAGCTATTCATTGAAGAATGGTGTAGCCATGGCTGAAGGGAGATACCTGAAGCAGTCTGCAGTTTAATTTAGGTTTGTTGTCTACAATAACCATTGACCAGTTTGTTACTTCTTTTTACCTTGGGAGCACATCTGTTCTCAAAATTTGTATCATTCGGAAGCTCAGTATGGCTCCCAGTAAAGCTATTTAAGCCATTTCAGTGTTGAATCCTAGCATTCTCAGTATTTTTTTTTTTCTTCATCTCACTTTACCTCCAGTAGTCTCTCCACACTTAGGGGCTAATTCTTAAACGACATAAATTCAATTCCTTATGATTTTCCTTCAGCTTTTCTTTTTTTTTTTACATTTTGCAGTGTTGAACATTCCCTGGCCTGTCCTAATCTGTAGATCTCAGCTGTAATCAAAGAATCCTTAGGTAGCTTGTGCAAATTCTTACAGTTGGTTTTAAAAGCAATTTACTTCTTCCTAATGATCTAAGGTGTCATCTGTCTGGTTCCTTCTTCATTTTGACTTATCTACAGCAACTGGCATGCATGCTTCATAATCTCAAGTTTGAAGTTTTGTTTGATTCTTTATTTCTTTGAAGTTGACATTTTCTACTTTTGTTTGATTTTCTTTTCATTGGCATTCAAGAGAAGAGAGTAAGAAAATGATTTTATTCCACCATCACTAACTAGAAACCATTTTTCAAGTATTATATCTGCGAGGAACTCTTAGTTTATTTCATCACTTAAATAAAACTTAAGAGACTATTTTGTTTCTTGAGTCTATTAAAGCTAACTGGTAATGGCAATATCTTGTATTTCTGCTTGTATTTAAAAGAATAATAGGTTAAAGGGTTTCATAATTATAATAAAACCAAGTCATACATATTCCAGGAATTTGACCTATATTTTTTAGTATTCTTAAAGGTACTACATACCCTTTTCTCGGTTATGAGTTCATTCTTTATATGAGACAGCTGCAGATTGTTACAGTATTATCCATTTCCTGTATACTTTCCCTTAATAGTCTTTGCATAGCACTGCAAATATTCTAAAAATTCATTAGATGCAGATTTCAAACAGGTATTATCTGTATTTTTTAAGGCCAACATCTTTCTCATAGATTATTTTATTGCTTGCTACTATTATCAGATTAAAGAAATAACTGCATCTGTTTGCTAAAGGTACATGTAATTCTTTTCTGAATTGTTGAAAAACTAGAGTGAGGTAGTTTACACACACAGTACCTCTGGTTTTCTTGATCTTGTCCTCCGTAAAAGCAGGGATATAGACTGACTAACCAATGATGAGCTCTTCTACTGCCGGTATTAAACGTTAGTTTGGAGTGAAATGTATGCCTTTCGGTTTGGGATTAAAATTTCTATTTTTTTATTGAAACATTTCAAACCTTTACATATAGATTCCTGCATGTGTTATATACAAGAAAAGTTTAGTATTGATACATTAATATTATTTAAGGTGCAGTTCATACTCAAACTTTTATTGTTCCCCAAGATGTTGTTTATGTAAGTTGATTTCCCCTGACTGAAACCAATCAGGGATCATGCTTTTCTGTTGGCTGTCTTGTCTCTTTAATAAAAAACAGCACCACTGGCTTTTTTTTTTTAATGGCATTAACATTTTTTGGAGAGCCTCATAATCTGAATTTGTCTGGATTCATGTGATATTTTCTTCATGATTAGCTTCAGGGTAAACATACTATTGGTAAGATGATGTTGTGTACTTCCTATTACATCATATCAGGAAAACAACAAAATTATTTCAGTTTGTTTCATTGTTGCTGATGCTAAATTAGATCACTTCATTAAATTGGCATATGCCAGATTGCTCCTTGTAATACTATGCTCTTATCTTTGTAATTAGTAATTTATAGGTGCGTACTTTGAGACTATGTGATGAATATCTTGTTCTCGATAACTTTTTTTTTTTTTTGAGATGGAATTTTGCTCTTGTTGCCCAGGCTGGAGTGCAATGGTACAATCTCGGCTCACCGCAACCTCCACCTCCTGGGTTCAAGCAATTCTCCTGCCTCAGCCTCCTGAGTAGCTAGAATTGCAGGCATGCGACACCATGCCTGGCTAATTCTGTATTTTTAGCAGAGATGGGGTTTCTCCATGTTAGTCAAGCTGGTCTTGAATCCTGACTTCAGGTGATTTGCCCACCTTGGCCTCCCAAAGTGCTGGGATTACAGGCATGAGCCACCATGCCCGGCCAATAACATTTCACTTAGTGTTTCGGTATCCATCCATACTCTTTCTGTTAATTAACTTTGCAACAAGTAGTTGCAAAATGGTGATATTTTTTCTAATTCTGTCATTCTTTCTGCATTTATTAGCTGATACTCTTTTGTAAAGAGCATTTCCATCCTTTTTAAACATTTGAGTTTCACTGTGTACTCATGAATTATTTTTTAATCATTGTTTTATAATTCATTACCATCAGTATTATTTTGGATGGCCAAATTCTCTGAAATTTGTGTTGTGGAAGCCCCCTCCAGTCAACTTGATGTATCCTTTTGAAAAATTTCATTTGTCTTCAAATACTTTATTGCTCACTGGCACAATATCTACCACATTCACCTTGTATTTTCACTGCTCCAAATATGAAATCACTCTTTTTTCCACTGAATCCTGCTTTGTTTTTATTGGAGAATGGTCTTAGAAATCAAAATTTGGATACTACCTATACTTATTACTATTGAGGAACCATTGTCTCTCTGACTTTCCAGTGGATAGAGTTGGGAAATACCTCTGATTCCCGTTACATATTTGTGTCTTTATTCTGTTTACACTGAGAACCTTATTTTGCTCCATTCCAAAATATACCTAAACTAATTTCAGGATTACTACTTCAATACCACATCCAGCAAAAATCTGTTTAATAAAGTTCAGTATTTCTTTGTAATTTTTTGTGCATAAATGTATCTCACTAAAGTCAGCGTTCTATAAGTAAAAAATCTGTGAATTAAAATCGTTTTCCTCCTGTGTGGTTATATTGTCAATTTGATATACAGTTAGTTTTATTTGTTTCAGTATTTGTTTATATTCAGTTTTTTTTTTATGAAAGGGGGGCACAACACACACATACTTTATTTGTTTTGGTATGTGTTTATATTCAGTTTTAGGGTTTTTTTTTTTTTTTTTTAACAAAGGGGATACAACACACACATACACACACATGTGCATACACAGGATAAATGGGAAATTAGTGAAGATAGTTTCCTACAAGGGGCATGAGAGCGGTAGGAAGCAGAGGAAGACTCACCTCCATCCCCATACCTTTCACCTGTTCATTTCCCACCATTCTCACACCTCTCATAGGAAACCATTTTCATCAGTTTCCATTTTATCCTTCCTGGGTATGTGTCGCTTCCCTTTTTTTCTTAAGCATAAAAGGTTAAGATTCTTACTCATAATAAATTATTTCCTAAAGAAGGAACTTCTCATTTTTTAGCTTGTGTATGGTTTTCATAACAACATATATATATATTTGCCTTTGGAAAACTTTATTTTTCATTGTCTTTCTCACTCATAACCAGGGGGACCTGGACGATCTACCATGCCAACCCCAGGAAATACTGCAGCTTTGCGTGCTTCACTCTGGACCAATATGGAGAAACTTATGGATCATATTTATGCTGTTTGTGGACAGGTAAATATTTGAAGGAGTGGAAAAAACATTAATATGGATTAACTCCCGGTTATTCCAAGTTGTGTGACCTTGGGCAGGTTTTTTAACCGATGAGCATTCAAAATACCTCCACTAGCTGATGGTAATGTACGTAAAGGTTGCCATTTCCTTTTTCTTGCTTTTTCTCTTGCCTAAGCTTTACATTTGTTTCATTTAAGGTACAACATCTACAAAAAGTATTGGCCAAGAAGAGAGATCCTGTTTCTCACATTTGTTTCATTGAAGAAATAGTTAAGGTATGTTTAATTGAAAATATTTTTATATTTGTCTTGTACAAAACAGGAATGTATGAGTCAGCATCATTTGTGTTACTACCTTATAGAGTGGCTATATATCAAATGGCAATAGAGAAGTGTATTTCTTGACAACTATAAATGTTCCTTGCAATATAAATGTAATCATTACATTACAGGCGGTGGCTCACGCCTGTAATCCGAGCACTTTGGGAGGCCAATGTGGGTGGATCACGAGGTGAGGCGTTCAAGACCAGCCTGACCAATATGGTGAAACTCTGTCTCTAATAAAAATACAAAAATTAGCCGGGCATGGTGGCATATGCCTGTAGTCCCAGCTACTCGGGAGGCTGAGGCAGGAGAATTGCTTCAAACCAGGAGGCAGAGGTTGCAGTGAGCTGAGATCACGCCACTGCACTCCAGCCTTGGCGACAGAGTGAAACTCTATCTCAAAAATAAATAAATAAACTAAAATAAGTGTAATCGTGTTTGTTTATGGAGTAGCTGCTAGCAATAGTATTATTTATAGATTAATTTCTGTAATGTATATACTAATTTCTCATTTTCTGTCATATAAATGACAGCTTATAAGTGCTTTAAAATTTCCACTGGAGAATAAGGGAAAACTTTTGATAAATACGACATTTAAATAGAAGTCATTATAATGTGTTACTGAAGGTCATTGATTTTTCCCATAAAGTACTTTGCTATATTCATTTTCCATATTCTGAGTTCTGTCATCCACCAATCTACTAGCCTCATGGGCCATAAGAATTCTTTCTATGCATAGGAATCCCTGATTCTACATTTTATTCATTATATTGATGTGTTTTTGATGATTCATAGGATAATGATTCTACTGATCGTTAAATCCTAACCTCCAGTAGCCCAAAGAAAAAAGTTTCCTGAGTTTCCAGTGTTATGGTATAGATAATTTCCTTTGTAAGTCCACAATATTAAATATTTTTTATACTGTGTGGAAAGCCTCCAGGACTATCCCTCAAGTTTGATGATTTATTAGGAGGATCGATAGGACCCAGTGTCACAGGATCCTTAGGGTGTCACTTCGCCAGCCAGAAACTCCTGTGACCAGTGATGCCTTCTGCCTGAATATTGCTCATGCCTGCTGGGCTCGTTCCGCCCACTTGGCCTAGCAGGCTGCACTTGGCTTGCACTACCGGCCCAGACCCCACAACTGACAAACACGAGCCAAGGACAGAGCAGCAAGTGGTATGTGATTGACAAGCTGGGGTCCGGCCACGGTGCACAGCCAGGCACACTGGCTGCTGTGGCAGGGCAGGCAGCTCCAGGTGTCAGCACAGGTGCTAGCTCCATGTGAGGCTGCAGCTGGATCAGATGTACTGCACACAGCTTATGCTGCAGGCACCCGCATCTAGATGAGGGGAATGTAGTGACACCTGGAAACTCAAGAGACACCAGGAACTGTAGAATCCCAAAGAAGGTGTCACAACTCTGGCTCGGGGTGCCCCTAGATGTGGGCTCCCCAAAGGGCCACAGCTCTTCTCTCCTTCTTGTTGCGCAGAATGTGGTGAGTAGTGGGGGCGTGTTTCAGCCCTGTTTGTGTTACTACTTTTCTAGTCCAGCCATTCAGTGGGTCCTGAGTTCTTGTCCCACATCCAAGAAGAATGAGGTATGTGGACAACTGGAAGGTGAGCAAGGCAGAGAGGAGCTTCACTGAGTGGCAGACCCGAAGTGGGTAGCTCCCTTCTGCAAGCAGGTCATCCCCACAAGTGTCCAGCTCTTAGTGGAGAGGTGACCTGCAGTGTTTAGCTCCCTTCCACAGGCAGACCATCCTGATGTCTGTGCAGCCCTCAGTGTAGAGGAGATCTGAAGTGGGTAGGTCCCATCCACAGGCTGGTCATCCCAACATCCATGCAGCCCTCAGCATAGAGGAGACCTGGAGTGGTTAGCTTATATCTGCGGGCAGGTCATCCTGTCATCTGCACAGCCATCAGCATAGAGGAGACCTAGAGTGGTTAGCTTGTATCTGCTGGTAGGTCATCTTGTCACCTGTGCAGCCCTCAGTGGAGAGGAGACCCAGAGTGGGTAGGTCCTTCCGCAGGAAGGTCATCTTGATGTATGTACAGTCCTCAGTAGAGAGGAGACCTGCAGTGGGTAGGTCCCATCTGCAAGCTAGTCATCCTGACATCTTCATAGCCCTCAGCAGAGAGGAGACCCAGGGTGCTTAGCTTGTATCTGCTGGCAGGTCATCCCGTCGTTTGTGCAGCCCTCAGTAGAGAGGAGACCCAGAGTGGGTAGCTCCTATCCACAGGCAGATAGTCCTGTCATCTGCCCAAGTCTGGCTGAGTTGGGGGTTTTTGTGGGCTTCAGAAGGGAGGAAGTGTGTGCTGATTGGTCTGTGGTTGGCGATGGGCAGGCCTGGAAAAAGCACCATAACTTCTCACTCCAGTCCGCAGAACTGGCAGTCCAGCCCCCAGGCTTCAGATCCCTGGCTTAAATGTAGGTCCTCACCACAGACTCACCCATTTCTGCCCAGTAGCCTTTCTGCCTCCTGCCACCATCAACCTGTCGTCCACAGCACTGAGGCTGTTCATGCCAAGGGGCACCTGCAAGCCCTCACTGAGCTGCCCTCAACACTCCCTCAGTCTTCCTCCCATGCTTGTTGGTGTCCAAAGTCTGGAGGGGGCCAAGGTGGCAGAGGGCTGGTGTGCTGCCCTGAGCATGCACACACCCGGCTGAGATGTGACAGCACCTGGGCTCAGCCTCAATTGTGCTGTGAAATCAAAGTAGGTGCTGGGAGCAGGGAGAGGCCAGGCAGTGGGAACAGGCACTTTCAAGCCTGTGGAGGTAGGGGGCTTCCCAGGTCCCCAAGAACACAGGGATGCCTGGGTCCACAGCTGTGGCTGGGCCGCTGCAGCTACAGCCAGGAGGGCAGGGTCCCACCCCTCCAACTCAGAAGTGGGTGGGACTCCTGCCGGCTCTCCACTGCAGCCAGCCTCATGGCAGTGGCTGCTCCAGACAGGTCACCCCTGCCATCGCCAGCATATAGTTGTACTCATGGCTATGATTTGTGGCAGTGAAAGGCTGCGTAGAAAAATCAGCAAAGGCAAAAAAAGATGCATGGGGCAAGGTCTAGAGGAGACCAGATGCAAGTTTCCAAGGAGTCCTCTCCCACTGGAGTTAGACATGACCCCCTTGATTCTTCCGGCAGCAAGTTATGACAGCATGCAAAAAGTGCTGTCTACTGGGAAAACTCAACTTGAGCTTGTGAGTCCAGAGTTTTATCAGAGGTTAGTTAATGCCTAAAGACATACCAAAATTCTAGACTCCCAGTAGAAAAGTAACTGTTCAGTATAAACCATATTGTCACAAACAGTTTAGGTACAGTGAACAACTCTTAACAGAGAATTATGAGGTCCTTCTCAAAATCTAAGTTCCTAGATGCTAGCCAAATACCAAACTTGCAATCAGGATTTTCTGACAATAGCTACTCAGACCTGTTATGTTAACTCTTTTGTGCACATATATTTATATCAGTACATAACTGCTTACTTTACCCTGCTTTCTACTTGGCTTTCAATTGTGTGAAAGAAACAGTGAGATGCTTTTGTCAAGGTGTATAGTCACTCGTGTTTTGCATTTATTACTAGATGGGATAATTAATATTGGGCCTTCATATTTACAGACAAATAACTATACTTGCAGTGTTTTCATTCATTTGTTCTGATTTTGGCTGTCTTTCTACATAAATGAATCTATTTAGTCTTTATGTGCAGTGGCCTCATTTCGAGCTTTTATTATCAAATACTTTGCATATTGTTATTCCTTTTGAACAATTTAATATTCTACAAACAACATAAGAACAGTTACAATGAAACAACTGTACTCAGGAGAATCTAATGAAAATATCAAAAGTAATACTGCTATTTAGGAGGCTTATGTTTGTAATATTATTACATTGGGTAGAGTTTCTACATAAAAACACATATAAATTCTTGATAACAGTAAATTATTAAGGTGAATGAACACTGGCAACTTGTGCAGGCCAGATTTTAAATGCGTATGAGTCCAGGCACAGTGGCTGATGCCCGTAATCCCAACAATTTGGGAGGCTATGGTGAGAGAATCTTTTGATGCCATGAGTTCAAAACTAGCCTGGGCAACATAGGGAGACCGCTCTCTACAAAAACTAAAACAATTAGCCAGGAATGGTAGTGTACACCTGTAGTTCCAGATATTCAGGAGACTGAAGCAGGAGGATTGCTTGAGCCTAGAAGTTCAAGGTTATAGTCAGTTAAGATTGCACCACTGTACTCTAGCCTGAGTAACAAAGCGAGACCCTTTCAGAAAGAAAGAGAGAGAGAGAGAAGGAGAGAAAGAGAGAAAGTAAATGCATATGAATCATTACTGATTAAAAAGAATTGTTAGGTATAGGGATATATGCTTTTCCTCTATTTCATGTACTTAAAAAACTTCTCATTAAAATAAAACCATTAAAGATTGCTGTTTCAGAGACTATTCTCACGCTGTTGAAGAATATATTCCTATGCCACACACAAATACCTATTTATATATAAATTTTAATGTAAATTACCAGTTTAGTTGAAATTTTTTTGAGGGCAATATTTATGAAAAAATTTAGTCTCTTGGAATTCAGTGTACTTACCTATAGAAAAGATCAGTCTTTAGTGAAAAGTCCAAAATGACGTTTCTCCCTCCATACTTGGGAATTCCAGAGCAAGAGAAAAGTAAAAAAAAAACTCAAAAGACAGCATATAAGGTCCTCAATATTTAGCACAATTTCTTTGAATAGTCTTTTTCTTCAAATACGTCTTTATTATAAAGCTATAAACAAATATTTTTGCTAAGGATGTTAACTACCAAGTAAGAACATTATTTTTCTAGTTAAGATAATTATCATTGGCAATAGAACCTTTATTAAAAGTTCAGGATTTTTAGAATGATTTGGGGACCCTAAATAATAACCCTTATATTCTTCAGGAAATTTCAAACTTGAGTAGATAATGATATATCTCTTGAGTCACTGAAGAGTGATATATGCACCAAGATCTCTTTTTGTAACCTCTTTTCAAGGTAAAGGTTATGAATAGAATGTTCTTACTCTACAAGTTTTTGCAGTTTTAAGATATTTAAGAAGGATATATCCTGATACTGAAAATTCTTTCTAATTTAGTGGCTTAGCCTTTTATACCTGTGAATAAAATTTTATTTATTTTAAAAATGAAGTAAAACAGTGTAAATAGTTCAGGATGAAATAATATTAGAATTACGTCATATGCTTTCTATAATATTTGTTCAGAAATTAATACTTTTTTTCCCTAGGGCAATCATTACTAGCAAGTATCTTTTCTACACTGGAATCTGTCTATAACAGACTTAAAAAAAAAAGTACTGAAATTTTTTTCTTTTTTTATTCAAAAGCTGCCTTTGAGAAAGTAAAATTTTTAATTACTTATTTTATTATTTTGTTTTATTTATTATGAGTCAGGGTCTCACTGTGAAAGGGGCCAGGCGGAGACCAAACTAACACCGGTCGCGGTCAAGAGATCTTTATTGGAGGTATCGAGTGGAGAAGGAAGAGAAGAGAGAGAGGGCTGCTGGTGTGCTGGGTTTTATATCCCTTGGGCCTACGTGGATTGGGCTAGGGGCGGGCCCAAGGGAAGGCGGGAGATGCTTCTTTCTGATTGGCCCTCCTTTGGCGGGGTCAGACAGTGCCCGGTCAAGGAGGGGAGAACCCAGAACCGGCCCTATCTTAAGGTACGGTGCCATTTTAAGGTACCCCGTGTTACCTAACATTCCTCCCTTTTTGTTTTCTTAAATGGGGGAAAATGGGCGTCGTGGTTCATCTGGCTGCTTCCTGCTGAGTGGGGGCGCTGTGGGGAGGGGGCACAGGGAGAACTGTCAGGGTTGTGCATGGGGTACAGTATGAGTATGAGGCCAAGCAGTAGGGCGCTATACATGAAGACTTCGTTGGACGTGAAGTCCATGAATGTTCCTTGTCCTCCAGAGCAGTGAGCCAGTTGAGGGGTAGGGATGGGTTGGCGATGAGCCAGCTGTCTGAGCGAAGGGTGTTTAAGAATTGGTAGAATCGGCTTGCTGTAGCCATCTGGGGTACTAGGGGTAGAGTTTGGTCTGCCCGAACAGAAAAGAAGATGGTAGTTAATTTAGGGTGCCAGGGCAGGCCTACCCCCTCCTCCCTCCCAATCCTGGGTATCTGTTGCCGGTCGTTGGCCGTTTAAGAGGTCAGCAGGGTGTGAGACTGTCTCTGGAGTCTGCCATGTCTTCACAAGTCGTTAGGAGCTGGTAGTTTCTGAGGAGAAACTGGTTAAAGGTTTGGTTAGAGATGGACTCTTTGAGGGAATGGGAAATAGTTACGGTTTGAGTTGGATATGCCCAGGCATTGCTGGGATATGTGCCTCCTGTAACTGACTGGCCCCAGACCAGGTCGGCGGGGTTGTCGATATGTATGGCTTGGGAGGAGGTGTTGTTTTTAGTGGTATAACATAGGAAGGGGATGTGTTTGTTGATGTGGGAGCCAGACGGCGAAGTGGAACATGTGGAAGAGAGGGTCCCAGCCCGTTTTCTATCATAGTGAGAATAGGGCTGGGAAGAGGACCCGCCGGCGGAGGAAAGTGTAAAGATGTGAGAGGCGGAAAGCCAGAGAAGAGGACTTAGGAGATACATGAGAGTGGGGCATAAGCAGTTTGGTTCTTCGTGTGGTCCGGGTTGGTAGCTGGTTTCAACCGGTTGAGCGGCGACCGGAAGATGAGGTGGAGGGTGGTAGTATGGGGGGAGTTCGTCGGCCGGATCAAAGTCGGGAGCGGAAGGAGAGGTTGGTAGCTTGAGAGCAGCGATAAGGTGTTGCGGCTTGCAAGGGAGGCAGAGGTTGGGTTTGTCCCTTAGAAGAAAGAAGCCATGAACTTAGGGGATCTCTACCTGTTTTCCTGTTCGCTCACAATAGTTGTAGAGATCCTGGAGAAGGTTGGGATCAAAGGACCCATAAGTGGGCCATCTGTTTTGGTTGTCTAGGGGGTAGGTGGGCCAGTTTTGAGTGCACAATTTAATGAGGCATGTAGGTTTGAGATCAGCAGCCAAACCAAGGGCTGATAAGTTATCTAAAAGGCATTGTAAGGGAGAGTCAGCTGGCAGGGATGCAGAGGCTCCCATTATGAGAAGAGGGGGTTTACAGAAATATATGGCAAAGGGCTGGGCAGGGCGTCCCCTACCAGCCGATGACCATGCTGTGAGTCAGACCCTTCGAGTCGGTCGTCACCGAAATGAAAGGACTGAGGGCCTCTAGGAGGCCGAGGGCCGTGGGCCACCTGGTACCAGGATTTTCGGAGCGAGAAAGGGGAAGGGGCCCAGGCCTGGCGAGTGAGGAGGAAAAGGAGGGAACCCTGCTCCCTGGAGGCCGAGTCTAAAATAGGATTTATGGCAGCCGTGTGGGCGGCCGAGGCGGGAGCCGGTCCGCTGGTGTCGGACACGGGAAGGGGAGACTTAATGAGATGAGGCCGGTGTTGGGCGTAGAGGTTGGCGAACAGAAAAATGAGCGAAGACTGGCCGGGGTCTGGACTGAGCCCGAAAGGGATCGGGGTCCCACCGAGGGGGGTGGGGAGTCCCGATCCAAGTCACGGCACCAATGAAAGGGGCTGGGCGGAGACCAAACTACACCGGTCGCGGTCAAGAGATCTTTATTGGAGGTATCGAGCGGAGAAGGAAGAGAAGAGAGAGAGGGCTGCTGGGTTTTATATCCCTTGGGCCTACGTGGATTGGGCTAGGGGCAGGCCCAAGGGAAGGCAGGAGATGCTTCTTTCTGATTGGCCCTCCTTTGGCGGGTTCAGACAGTGCCCAGTCAAGGAGGGGAGAAGAACCGGGAACCGGCCCCATCTTAAGGTACGGTGCCATTTTAAGGTACCCCATGTTACCTAACACACTGTATTGGCCAGGCTGGTTTCAAACTCCTGGGCTGAAGTGATCTTCTTGCCTCAGCCTCCCAAATAGCTGTGACTACAGGTTTGCACCACCACACTTGGCTAAAATTTGTACAAGCAGTAGTCTGTACTTGAAATTCACTGAAAGCTAAATTAATAGATATGTTTTCTTTGGTTTAGAAAATGGATTTTAAACAGTTAGATTATTAATTTCATATCAAGTAGGAAAATTAAGAATATATTTTCCAGATTTGTTTTCAAAACATTTGGTTTCAATGCTTCTGTAATTCACTGTAAGCTATGATGAAATTTCTGTATTTCATTTCTTCTTACCAGCTTGTTTTATTTCTACCCAAAAAAACCTTTATTTTACATTTTCCTTTGTTAAATAATTTTTATAATTATTGTCCTTTTATTGTAGTTCAATATCTAGAGTTGTTTTAAAATTAATTTTTATTTTAGGGCAGCTTTAGGTTTACAAAATATTGAGCAGAAAGTACAATGTTATGCATTATGCAAGAACTATGGGACTATACCGTGCTAAGAGCAAACTCTAATGTGTAAACTCTGGACTTCAGTTGATAATGTAACAATAGTGGTTCATCAGTTGTAACGAATATACCACTATGCACAATGCTTTATGCAAATGTATGTCATGCACCCACCATTCCAATATCACACAGAATGGTTTTACTAGTTTCACTTCCGTAAAAATTCCTTTCTACTTATTCCTACTTGAATTCCCTTCTAAACGTCTGTAACCACTGATCTTTTTACTGTCTTCATAGTTTTTGCCTTTTTCAAAATGTCATGTAATTGGAATTATACAGTAAGTTGCCTTTTCTGAATGCCTTCTTCCACTTAGCAATATGCGTTTGAGGTTCCTTCAATGGCTTATTTTGGTTTGGTAGTTTATTTCTTCTAATCGTCGAACAGTATTCCATTGCCTAGATATATCTCAGTTTGTTTATTCATTCACTTATTGAAAGATATTTTGGTTGCTTCCAGTTTTTGCCAGTTATGAATAAAGCTACTGTAGACATTATTGTGTGGTTTTCACCTCTTGCTCAGCCTTTTGCATTTTCATCTCTTTTGGGCAAATATATAAGAGTTGCGCTTGCTGACTGTGTTGTTAGACTATATGTAGCTTAGTAAGAAACTGCCAAACTGTTTTTGAAAGTTGCTGTATCATTTTGTATTCCCATTAGCAAAGAAAGAGTTATTTTTGTTCCCCGTCCTTGCCAATATTTGGATTTGTCAGTGTTTTGGAGATCAGCTATTCTAATAGGTGTGTCATGGTAACTCATTTTTTAAATTTGTGTCTTCCTGTAGATTTTTTAAACCTGTGTTTGTGAAAAAATTTTTCATTAGTTAATGTCCTAAGACTTCATCTGTAGAAAAAACAAACTGTCCTGCTACGCTCGTTATTTAATAATCCTTATGTGTTATATTTTATAGTCACTCTGCCCAAATCCCTAAAATATGTTAAAAGTGGTCTAAAATAATTTACATAAGAGTAAGTATAGCTTTTAGCATTTGGAAAGCCAAATCTTAAAGAGCTTCTTTTGTAACAGTTATTCAAGTAGTGTGAAGGGCAGGACAATGTAGTAATTAAGAATTTTGACCTGCTGTCAGACAGGTATGATTTGCCACCACTGTGCAACCTTGGGTAGGTCATGTAATCTCAAATATCAGATGAGGATAATAATAGTGCCCACAGAACTGAGATATTATGAGGGAAAGTGAAATAATTTACAGTTATTTCAGAGACTGACTTGACAATTTGCTATCATAATTATTAATTCAGTTTTGCGTTTTTGTTTTTTGTTTTTTGTTTTTTTTTTTTTGAGTCTCACTCTTGTCGCCCAGCCTAGAGTGCAGTGGCGTGGTTTCGGCTCACTGCAACCTCCGCCTCCTGGGTTCAAGCGATTCTCCTGCCTCAGCTTCCTGAATAGCTGGGATTACATGCATCCACCACCATGCTGGCTAATTTTTGTATTTTTACTAGAGGTGGGGTTTCACCATTTGAGTAGGACTGGTCTCGAACTCCTGACCTCGTGATCCACCCGCCTTGGCTTCTCAAAGTGCTGGGATTACAGGCATGAGCCACCGCACCCAGCCCTAGTTCAGTCTTTTTTTAATGCTGGAATTTTTATATAGGGTTCATAAACTGAACAAATGCTAGCTAGTTAAATAATCTTGCCATGTGAGAAAGTCTGTTTTATTCAATAGTTCTAATAACATGATATGCTTGTACATTAATTCATGTAGAGTATCAGAAATTTAAATTATTGATCATGCTTCCTTAAATAAACTAATGTCAAGGATTTCCTCTGAATGTATCAAATTCATATGTCTCACTTTACTAAAGTGAGTTATGACCTAACGTGGTAGTTTTGTTGCTATAACAATTTGAAACTGATATTTATTAGTTGTATTCTGCAGAGTCTTGTGAGAATTTTTAATTCTAAAGTATATACTTTTTTTTAGCAGACAAAAAATAAACATTTGGGTTTACTTTAAAACTTAGTTTTCAACGTAATCTTCCAAATCTGCCTTGGTTTTTGCTAAGATTTTGATTTCAGATGACAGAGACAACTGTGTAGATTAGTATTCAAAGTGTAATCTTAGGAATGTTCAAGGGAAAAAAAATCCCACATGATAGTGGGATTCTGTAATGCTTTACTAGTTCAGAAGTTTTTACAGTTGATGGCTATAATGGTATAAAGGATATATCAGAATATAAAGAGGGCATAAATGGTCTGAATATAAAATAAAACTTGACCAATTATATCTGGTGTAACAAATCTTAGGGACATTTTGGTTTATTATTATTTCATTCCTCTCAGCTCATAACCTAAGCGGTATTTTAGTTTAAATGTAGAGCCTTTTGAAAGCTATTTTTTAATTGAGATAACTAATTCTGCTTCTACATTAATAAATGCCCTGGCTAGCTTATAAAATTATCCTGTTATTTTCAGTTTATATGATAATTTGAAAAGATGTATTTATACCTATCCATATTATTTTGGCATTTTAACATTGAATATTCTTTTAACATTGAATATTCTTTTTCTCTTACTATATTGTGTTTTCTATGGTTTATGTGAATGGATGTAGTATTTCATTTTTAAATTAGAATTTTAGGTTATTAGACATTAAGAAATTCAATGTTGGTATCTTTAAAACCAGTTAAGAGTTTTATTATCACTGTCTAATCACCAATACTATATGATACTTTGCTTGAAAGTGAGTGTAGCAAATTATTGACAAACTATTAAGGATCTACACATTGGAAAACAGGCTGTAGATTCTTATTTGCAGGATTCAGCCAGCTTAGCTGTGTGGGGGATTATAGATATGATACTTTCATTTTCTAAGCCAGCAATTTTTATCATTGAACAGAATCTTGTAATCATGTGTATAGGATGCATTAAACTAAATTTGGAGAGCATTCAGCATTTTCGGTTGCTGTACTACTAATGAGAATCATAACTATGAAAAATAATGTGTTTTCTTTTGCCCTTTTAGACATATCAAATGATTTGAAAATAGCATTAAAGACTCTAACTCAAAAATTTAGGGCATCCAAATTTGAAATCTTTTGAAATGTAGGACATCCAAATTTGAAATCTTTTCAATATTATGAGATAAATGTTCAACTTACTTATCTATGGAATCTCAATTTGATTAAAATATTGAATAGGGATAAACCAGGTAGATTTCTGTTTTGTTTTGTTTTTTTTACAATTACCTTGCAAATGACCATTTTTTAAAAATTTTATTATTATTATACTTTAAGTTTTAGGGTACATGTGCACAATGTGCAGGTTTGTTATATATGTATACATGTGCCATGTTGGTATGCTGCACCCATTAACTCGTCATTTAGCATTAGGTATATCTCCTAATGCTGTCCCTCCCCACTCCCCCCACCCCACAACAGTCCCCGGAGTGTGATGTTCCCCTTCCTGTGTCCATGTGTTCTCATTGTTCAATTCCCACCTATGAGTGAGAACATGCAGTGTTCGGTTTTTTGTCCTTGAGATAGTTTGCTGAGAATGATGTTTTCCAGTTTCATCCATGTCCCTACAAAGGACATGAACTCATCATTTTTTATGGCTGCATAGTATTCTATGGTGTATATGTGCCACATTTTCTTAATCCAGTCTATCGTTGTTGGACATTTGGGTTGGTTCCAAGTCTTTGCTATTGTGAATAGTGCCACAATAAACATACGTGTGCATGTGTCTTTATAGCAGCATGATTTATAATCCTTTGGGTATATACCCAGTAATGGGATGGCTGGGTCAAATGGTACTTCTAGTTCTAGATCCCTGAGGAGTCTCCACACTGACTTCCACAATGGTTGAACTAGTTTACAATCCCACCAACAGTGTAAAAGTGTTCCTATTTCTCCACATCCTCTCCAGCACCTGTTGTTTCCTGACTTTTTAATGATGGCCATTCTAACTGGTGTGAGATGGTATCTCATTGTGGTTTTGATTTGCATTTCTCTGATGGCCAGTGATGATGAGCATTTTTTCATGTGTTTTTTGGCTGCATAAATGTCTTCTTTTGAGAAGTGTCTGTTCATATCCTTTGCCCACTTTTTGATGGTGTTGTTTGTTTTTTCTTGTAAATTTGTTTGAGTTCATTGTAGATTCTGGATATTAGCCCTTTGTCAGATGAGTAGGTTGCAAAAATTTTCTCCCATTCTGTAGGTTGCCTGTTCACTCTGATGGTAGTTTCTTTTGCTGTGCAGAAGTTCTTTAGTTTAATTAGATCCCATTTGTCAATTTTGGCTTTTGTTGCCATTGCTTTTGGTGTTTTAGACATGAAGTCCTTGCCCATGCCTATGTCCTGAATGGTATTGCCTAGGTTTTCTTCTAAGGTTTTTATGGTTTTAGGTCTAACATATAAGTCTTTAATCCATCTTGAATTAATTTTTGTATAAGGTGTAAGGAAGGGATCCAGTTTCAGCTTTCTACGTATGGCTATCCAGTTTTCTCAGCACCATTTATTAAATAGGGAATCCTTTCCCCATTTCTTGTTTTTGTCAGGTTTGTCAAAGATCAGATAGTTGTAGACATGTGGCATTATTTCTGAGGGCTCTTATTATTAGTAAATACTCTTATCTGTAAAGGTTAGAGGATTTCTTGTTTTACTTGTATAGGGACCAGATATTTTTAAAGGCTCTGTCACTACAGTACATACAAATTCTATGTAAATTAGAAAAAGATGATTTTTAATATACTATTAAGCTTGCAAAAAATAAGAGAATCTTTGTGGGGCATCCATACATATATAGATACATGTAAAGATAAAATAGTTGAACCTGTAGTGAGGATTTGTGAGTGATAGGTGAATGCACAAGATGGGGTTGTCTTGAGGTCAAATATCCACATCAGTGATGGGATCAATACTCTGTGCTTTGGGGATGTAGCAAGATGGAAGAAGAAACTTGAGAATCTTGCATTACACCAACACCTAGGGTAGTGGCTAACATGATCCTTAATTGGTAACAACATGTCACTCCCGTAAGAAACAAATGCAGTTCGTCTGTAGAGGATCACATTTTTAGTTTTAGCCACCAGAATTCTTATATTAAGGTTAGACAAATATAAGCTCACAGTAAAAAAATTGCCAATCTCATAAACTAGAAGCTGTGAATGAGAGCAGAAAAAATAAAAACAATGCAAAATGGCTTTTAGACTCCTGAAGAACTTCACAAGGATGCTATGGATTTCAGATAGTAGAATTATCTGATAAAGAATCTAAGGTGTCTGTAAATGAAATACTTTAAAATATGGAATAAAAAATTGAGAAACAAGTGACTTAAAAATTACTAGGTAGATCTGAAAATGAACCAATAGAGCATTTAGAAATAAAAATAAAATTGTTGAAATAAAAGAGCAGGTACATTAAACACAAGATTACAAAAAGCTAAAGAGCAAATTAGAGGTCTGGCAGATAGAATCAGTGAAATTATCCAGAATGCCTCATAAAGACTAGGTTATGAAGAATATGAAAGAGAAATTTAAAAATTATGGAGGATCCAATGAGGTTTTAATATAAGCCTTACTGGAAAAAGAAAGCCAGGAAACTCTAAAAGAAAATTTGTAGGATCCTCTCAATACATGCAGGAACAGTATTTGACAGAATCCAACATCTATGTCTGATAAAAAATTCTAGGCAAACTAGAAATATAGAGGGAATCTTTCTCAACCTAATAAAAGGCATCTAAGAAAAACGAACAGGTAAAATCAGACTGAGTGCAGTGGTTCATGCCTGTAATCCCAGCACTTTGTGAGTCCAAGGCGGGTTGGGTCAATTGAGTTCAGGAGTTTGAGAACAGCCTGGCCAACATGGTGAAACCCTGACTCCACTAAAAATACAAAAAAGGCCAGGTGCTGTGGCTCACGCCTGTAATCCCAGCACTTTGGGAGGCTGAGGCGGGCAGATCACCAGGTCAGGAGATTGAGACCATCCTGGCTAACACGGTGAAACCCCATCTCGACTGAAAATACAAAAAATTAGCTGGGCGTGGTGGCGGACACCTGTGGTCCCAGCTACTTGGGAGGCTGAGGCGGGAGAATGGCGTGAATCCGGGAGGCGGAACTTGCAGTGAGCCAAGATCGGGCCACCCCACTCCAGCCTGGGCAACAGAGCGAGACTCCGTCTCAAAAAAAAAAAAAAAAAAAAAATTAGCCAAGCACAATGGCACGTGCCTGTAGTCCCAGCTACTCTGGAGGCCAAGGCAGGAGAGAATCACTTGAACCTGGGAAGCGGAGGTTGCAGTGAGCAGAGATCGCACCACTGCACTCCAGCCTGGGTGACAGAGCAAGACTCCGCCTCAAAAAAAAAAATTATATTTAATGGTGGAAACCTAATGTTTCTCCCCTAAAATAGGGAAAGGATTTCTTTTTGTTTTTACTACTTCTGTTTAACGTTGTTCTAGCTAGTGGAATAGGCAAGAAAAATAAAAAGATTCCAGTTTAGAAGAGAAGAAAATTATCTTTATAGATTACATGATTAACTGTATGGAAAATCCATTGGAACCTACAAAAGCTATTAGGGCTAAGTCAATATATAAAAGTCAGTTGTACTTCTTTAAATTGGTAATGTGCAGTTAAGATGTATGTTTAAAAATATGTACAATTCAGTATAATATGCAAAAGTTAGTTGTACTTTTATATATTAACAATGTACAATCCATTGTTCAGGAATTGATCAACGTTAAAAACTCCAGAGCCAGGCATGTTGGTACATGTGTGTAATCCCAGCTACTCAGCAGGCTGAAGCGGGAGGATCACTTGAGCCCGGGAGTTCGAGACTGCAGTGAGCTATAATGGCATCACAGCACTCCAGCTTGGGCAACAAAGCAGGACTCTATCTCTTTAAAAAAAAAAAAAGAAAGAAAAATTCTAATATTGATAACTGTACTATGGTTACACAGGAAAATGTCTTTATTCCTAGGAGATCACTTAATTATTTAGTGGTACAGAGCCATGATGTGTGCAACTTACTTTCAGATGGTTCGGAGACAGATAAAATGAGGATGGTTAAGTAAATGTGGGTCGTGTTAACCAGTGGTAAATATGAGTATGCAAATAATGAGTGAGTTTTCGGGGGGCTATTCCTGCATCTTTTCTGTAAATTCAAAATTATATCAAATTAGAAATTAGAAAATAAGAGGACAATAAGAAAAACTTTATGCTAACTAATTTTTAAATACAAGTGGAAATGGACAGATTTCTAGAAAAATACAATTCTCCAAAACCGCTCAAGTAGAATTAGAAGCCATTCACAGTCCTGTGGCCTTTAAAGAAATTCAATCAGTAGTTTAAAGTCTACAGATCAAGAAACTAGTAGGCCCATATGGTTTTTCAAGAAAATTCTACCAAACTTTCAAGGAACAGATTATGAAGTTTTTCTAGAGAAGACCCCGTGCCCAACTCTTTCTGTGAAACTAGTATGACCTCTGTAACAAGACCAGTTGAGGGTTACAAGAAAGGAAAATTACAGTCCAGTCATGCTCAGGAATATATATTGAAAAATTTTCAATATTACCACAGAAGTGCAGCAGTATCTATAAATGATATAACTATCAAAATAGATGTAGAAAGAGTATTTGACAAAATTCTTTTTTTTTTTTTTTTTTTTTTTGAGACAGAGTCTCACTCTGTCACCCAGGCTGGAGTTCAGTGGTGCAATCTCGGGTCACTGCAACTTTCACCTTCCAGGTTCAAGCGATTCTCCTGACTCAGCCTCCTGAGTAGCTGGGACTACAGGCGTGTGCCACCACCCCTAGCTATTTTTTTGTATTTTAGTAGAGACGGGGGTTTCACCATGTTGGCCAGGATGGTCTCCATCTCCTGACCTCGTGATCCACCCGCCCTAGCCTCCCAAAGTCCTGGGATTGCAGGCATGAGCCACCGCGCCTGGCCCTCAATGCCCTTTATCCTTGCTTATTTTCTGCATTGTACTGGAGGACTGACCCAGCATAGTAAAAGAAGAATAAGAAATAATAGAATTCAAATACATGTTAAAAATTTTTTAAGTTTTAAAATGTTTTTAATGAACACATAACAGTTGTACTACTCGTAGAGTACATAGTGATGTGATACATATAATGTATAGTGATCAAATCAGGGTAATTCGCATATCCATCTCAAACATTTATCATTTCTTTGTGTTGGGAACATTCACTATCCTCCTTCTAGCCATTCAAAACTATATAATGTATTATTGTTACAGAGTTCAAATGTTTGAGAGGAATGCATTTCTATTGTTTATCTGCACATTTGAACAAATTGCAGACCTATCAAAATCTATAGAAAGCTACATGTAAAATCAAAATAATCTATGAATGCCTATAATTCTATTTAAGGGTGATATCTTCTTGCTTTGTTTCTAACTTTTATACTGATTCATTGTCTCTCTGTCATCCCCCTCCCCAGTGGTAATTATTTACCTATAAATTTTTAATCCTGTATATCACATATTTGAGTTATAAAGTCCTGGAAATGAACACAACCCAAAGTATAACAGTTTTTTCCTGATTAGGATCATATGTAATACCTCTTTTTAACAACATTTGAAAGAATGTCAGGTGGGATGGAGGAAAGTTCTCCCCAAACTGTTTAGTTATTTGAGTGAATCAACTTATTTATAGTCAGAATCACTTTCTGTTTGTCTCTCTTTCTTTGATGCAGTCATTGCTTGGGTATATAATATATGTGAAAATTTCTAGAATATTCTAGTACATTATGATATACCAATCATTTTTCATCAAAATTAAAATGGTGAACACTTTCTCAGTCTTAAAGTTAGAAACTTGCTGAATATTTAAACGGTTTTACCTTTTCATACAAATGGGTTAATATCCTCCTGTTGATGGGGAACATCACACACCGGGGCATGTCGTAGGGTGTGGGGAGGGGGGAGGGATAGCATTAGGAGATATACCTAATGTAAATGACAAGTTAATGGGTGCAGCACACCAACATGGCACATGTATACATATGTAACAAACCTGCACATCGTGCACGTGTACCCTAGAACTAAAAGTATAATAATAAAAAAGAAAAAAATATCCTCCTGTTTATGTGATGTTAGAAAACCTACAGTGAGCAGATACATAGGGGTAGAAGTTAGATGAAAGTGTGAACAGTTCCTTGTCTTTAAAGTTGGCTCCAATTATTTTCTCCTTTTGGTTTTTCTCTTTATTTCCTAGGGAATGCTTAAATAGACTAAAAAAATCACCGTATGACCCATAGAGAAAAGTGATATCTAATAATGAAGTGAATGTTTTACAAAATTTTCTTGAACAAGTTTTGCCTAGGCACTGGGACACAAAGTTGAACAAAGTGACCTAGTCCTTGCCTTCCAAAAGCTGCTTTCCCCCCTTGTTTCCTTTCCAGTCACAGTTGTTTCCCTCAAGGAACCCTTCACAAAACTTATTTTAATATTCCATGGAAATATTAACAGAAAATATCCTTCAGTAGTTTTAAGTGGTAAAATATTAAATTATCTGAAGAAAAGCTTATAATGGGAAGGCCTAAAGAAATGTTTCCATAATATGTTTGTTCTTGATGTGTAAAGATGGTATTTAGAAACTGTAGAAAATGGAAGATTCTGTCAGAGTAATAGGCTTTTCTAGCAATCAGTTATGAATTTTTCTTTCACTTCCTCAAAATTCTATACAGCATCAGTTAGTTTACGTAAGGAATTTGCCGATACTAAAACTACTTTTTTTAAGTAAAAGTGAAAGATATTATTGGTTCTGTTTTATAATTAATGCATGAGTATTATACTTAAGCTATACAAAATTGTATATAATGTATATTCTGATTTTCTGATACAAAGCAAAGTAACACCAGATTAGGCTGCTTGCTCAGATAGCAAAATATGCTGAAATGAAATATGGTTTGTTTATTTTTAGTAATCCAATATAAATTTGACATACTCTTAGGTGGGCATATAAATAGTTTCACTCCAACCTAATTCATGTGATTTCTTGTGTTTATTTTTTAATTGTGATAAAAGAATTAGTTTAAGAATTACATTACTTAGAACTTATCAACTTAAGTCTAAGTGTACAGTACAAAAATTGTATTACCTGTATGTTCTCTGATGCTCTCGGTTGTGCAACAGATCTCTAGATCTTTTTCATCTTACAAAACTGAAATTCTGTATCCATTGAACACCACCTCCCATTTCCCTACCCCTTACTTTCCCCTGGCAAACACTACTCTACTTTCTAAGTGCCCGACTACTTTAGATACCTAATATAAATTGAATGATACAGTATAGGCATGACTTGTTTTATTGTGCTTCACCTCTATTGTGCTATACAGATACTGCATTTTTATTTTTATTTATTTTTTTGTTTTTACAAATTTAAGGTCAGTGACAATTCTGCATCAAGCAAACCTGTTGGTGCCATTTTTCCAACATATGCTTATTTGTGTCTCCATGTCACTTTTGGTAATATTGTCACAATATTTCAAATTTTTTTGTTGTTTTCTCTGTTAAGGTGATCAGTGATCTTTGATGTTACTATTGTATTGTTTTGGGGCACCATGAACAGCCCCCATATAAGATGGCAAACTTAATCAGTAAGTGTGTGTGTTCTGACTGCTCCACCAACTGGCCATTCTCCCTACCTGTCACTCTCCTCAGGCTTCCCTGTTTTCTGAGACACAACAATATTGAAGTTAGGCCAACTAATAACCCTACAGTGACCTCTAAGTGTTCAAGTGACAGGAACGGTCACATGCCTCTCATTTTAAATCAAAAGCTAGAAATGAGTAAGCTTTGTGGAGAAGACATGTTGAAATCTGAGAAATGCTGAAAACTAGGTTTCTTATACTAGTTAGCCAAGTTGTAAATGCAAAGGAAAAGTTCTTGAAAAAATTAAAGGAGCTATTCCAGTGAATACATGAATGATAAGAAAGTAAAACAATCGGCCAGGCCCGGTGGCTCATGCCTGTAATCCCAGCACTTTGGGAGGCCGAGGTGGGGAAATCACCTGAGGTTGGGAGTTCAAGACCAGCCTGACCAACATGGAGAAACCCCATCTCTATGAAAAATGCAAAATTAGCCGGGTGTGGTGGCACATGCCTGTAATCCCAACTACTCAGTAGGCTGAGGCAGGAGAATTTCTTTTTTTTTTTTTTTTTTTTTTGAGACAGAGTCTCACTTTGTCCCCCAGGCTGGAGTGCAGTGGCAGGATCTCGGCTCACTGCAAGCTCCACCTCCCAGGTTCACGCCATTCTCCTCCCTCAGCCTCCCGAGTAGCTGGGACTACGGGCGCCCACCACCGCGCCCAGCTAATTTTTTTGTATTTTTAGTAGTGATGGGGTTTCACTGTGGTCTCGATCTCCTGACCTCGTGATCCACCCGCTTTGGCCTCCCAAAGTGCTGGGATTACAGGTGTGAACCACCGCGCCCGGCCAGGAGAATTTCTTGAACCTGGGAGGTGGAGGTTGTGGTGAGCCCTGATTGTACCAGTGCACTCCAGCCTGGACAACAAGAGTGAAACTCCGTCTAAAAAAAAATTAAATAAAGTAAAACAATCTTATTGCTGATATGACAAAAGTTTGAGTGGTCTGAATAGAAGATCAAGCCAGCCACAACCTTCCTTTAAGCTAAAGCCTAATCAAGAGCAATATCCTAATTCTTAAATTCTGTGACGGCTGAGGTAGGTGACGAAGCTGCACGTTTTCTTGTTGGAAGCTAGCAGAGATTAGTTCATGAGATTTAAGGGGAAAAAGCTACTCCTATAACATAAAAGTACAATGTGAAGCAGCAAGTGCTAATGTAGAAACTATGGCAAGTTATTGAGAAGATCTAGCTAAAATCATCGATGAAGGTAGCTACACTAAAATCACAGATTTTCAATGTAGATGAAGTAGCCTTAGAAGAAGATGCCAACTAGGACTTTCATAGTTAGAGAGCAGAAGTCAATACCTTGCTTCAAAGCTTCAAAGGATAGGCTGATTCTCTTTTTAGGTCTAATGCCCCTGGTAACATTAAGTGGAAACCAGTGCTAATTTACCATTCCACAAATCCTAGGGCCTTTAAGAATGATGCTAAATCTGTTCTGCTTGTGCTCTATAAATTGAACAGTAAAGCATAGAGGATAGCACATCTGTTTATAGTGTGGTATGCTGAACATTTTAAGCCTACTGTTAAGACCTGCTCAGAAAAAAAAAAAAAAAATCCTTTCAAACTGTTAGTCATCATTGATAATATACCTACTCACCTAAGAACTCTGATTGAGATGTATAAGGACACTAATGTTGTTTTCATGCATACTAACATAACATCCATTCTACAGCCCATGATTAAGGAATAAATTTGACTTTCAAGTCTTATTATGTATTTTTGGGTTTTTTTGTTTTTTGTTTTGAGACAGGGTCTCCCTCTATCTCCTAGGTAGGAGTACAGTGGTGCGATCTCAGCTTACTGCAATCTCTGCCTCCCAGGCTTAAGTGATCCTCTAGCCTTGGCTTCCCAAGTAGCTGGGACTGCAGGCATGAGCCACCACACCTGACTAATTTTTGTGTTCTTTGTAGAGATAGGGTTTTGCCATGTTGCCCAGGCTGGTCTCAAACACCTGAGCTCAAGCAATCTGCCAGCCTCAGCATCCCAAAGTACTGGGATTGCAGGCATGAACCACCATGCCTGGCCTTATTATTTCTTTTTAATATTTGTTACTTTAATTTTAACTTTTACTTAGATTTTAAATTCATGTTTGTTACATGGCATATTGCATGATGCTGAGATTTGGGGTATACGTGATCCCATCCCCAGGTAGTGAGCACAGAACCCAATAGTTTTTCAGCCTTTGCCCCCTCCCTCCTTGCCTCCTCTAGTAGACCCCACTGTCTCTTGTTGCCATCTTCATGTCTATGAGTACCTAATATTTAGCTCTCACTTATAACTGAGGATATGTGGTAATTGGTTTTCTGTTCCTGTGTTAATTTGCTTAGGATAATGGCCTTCAGCTGTATCCATGTTGCTGTAAAAAAACATTATTTCATTCTTTGTTTAGCTGTGTAGTATTCCATGGTGTTTACATGCCACATTTTTGTTATCCAATCTACTATTGATGGACACCTAAGTTGATTCTCTGTCTTTGCTATTGTGAATAGTTGATGAACATACAAGTGCATGTGCCTTTTTGGTAGAATGATTTATTTTATTTTGAATATATGCCTAATAATGGGATTGCTGGGTTGAATAGTAGTTCTGTTTTAAGTTCTTTGAGAAATCTTCAGATTGCTCTCCATAATGGCTGAACTAATTTACATTGCCAGAAACAATGTATAAGCATTCCCTTTTCTCTGCAGCCTCGTCAGCATCTGTGGGTTTTTTGGGTTTTGTTTTTTGTTTTTTGTTTTTGAGACAGAGTCTCGCTCTGTTGCCCAGGCTGGAATTTAGTGGCGTGATCTTGGCTCACTGCAACCTCTACCTCCCAGGTTCAAGCAATTCTCCTGCCTCAGCTTCCCGAGTAGCTGAGATCACAGGTGCCCACCACCATGCCCAGCTAATTTTTGTACTTTTAGTAGAGGCAGGGTTTCATCAGGTTGGCCATGCTTGTCTCAAACTCCTGACCTCAGGTGACCCGCCTGCCTCAGCCTCCCGAAGTGCTGGGATTATAGGTGTGAGCCACTGCACCCAGCCTGTAGTGTGTTTTTTTGTTTTGTTTTGTTTTACTCTTTTATAATAGCTATTCTGAGGGTTATCTCATTGTAGTTTTGATTTGCATTTCTCTAATGATCGAATGTTGAGTATTTTTTCAATTGTTTGTTGACTCCTTGTATGTCTTCTTTTGAGAAGTACCTGTTCATTTCTTTTGTCCACTTTTTAATGAGATTATTTGTTTTTTGACTGTTGAATTGTTTAAGTTCCTTACAGATTCTGGATATTAGACCTTTGTTGGATGCATAGTTTGTGAATATTTCCTTCTATAGTGTAGGTTGTTGGTTTACTCTTTTGGTAGCTTCTTTTGCAAAGCAGCTCTTAAGCCTAATTAGGCCTCACTTTGTCAATGTTTTTGTTGCAATTGCTTTTGAAGACTTTGTCTTAAATTTTTTCCCAAGGCGAATGTCCAGAATGGTATATCCTAGGTTTTCTTTTAGAATTTTTGTAGTTTGTGGTCCTACATTTAAATCTTCAATCCACCTTAGTTAAGTTTTGCATATAGTAAAAGGTAGGGATCCAGTTTTATTTTTCTGCCTATGGCTAACCAGTTATCCCAGGACCATTTATTGAATAAAGAGTCCTTTCTCCATTGCTTATTTTTGTAGACTTTGTCAGAGATCAGATGGTTGTAGGTGTGAGGCTTTATATCTGAGTTCTCCATTCTGTTCCATTGGTCTGTCTGTTTTTGCATCAGTACTATGTTGTTTTGCTTACCATAGCCTTGTACTATAGTTTGATGTTGAATAATGTGATGTCTTCAGCTTTTTTCTTTTTGCTTAGGATGCTTTAGCTATTTCAGGCTCTTGTTTTGGTTCCATATGAAGTTTAGAATACTTTTTCTAATTTTGTGAAAAATGAAATTGGTAGTTTGATGGGAATAGTGTTGAGTCTGTAGATTACTTTCGGCACTATGACCATTTAAATGATATTGATTCTTTCAGTCCATGAGCATGGAAAGTTTTTCCATTTGTTTGTGTCATCTGTGATTCCTTTCAGTAGCATTTTTTAGATCTTATGGAGATCTTTCACTTTCATGGTTAGATGTATTCCTAGGTATTTCATTTTTTGTGTGTGGCTATTGTAAATGGGATTACATTCTTCATTTGGCTCTCAGCTTGGATATTATTGTTGTATAGAAATGCTACGGATTTTTATACGTTGGTTTTGTTTCCTGAAACTTTGCTACAGTCACTTGTCAGTTCCTGGAACTTTTGGTGTAATCTTTAGGATTTTTTAGTTGTAAGATTATATTGTCAGAGAAGGCATAATTTTGACATCCTCTTTTCCAAATTGGATGCTATTTTTTCCTTCTCTTGCCTGATTGTTCTGGCTAACACTTCAACTACTATATTGAATAGGAGTTGTGAGAGTGGGCATCCTTGTCTTGTTCCTGTTCTCAAGGGGAATGCTTCCAGTATTTTTCCATTCAGTATGATGTTGGCTGAAGGTTTGTCATAGATGGCTCTTATTGTTTTGAGGTATGTTCCTTTGATGCCTAGTTTCTTGAAGATTTTTATGAAGGATATTAGATTTCATTGAAAGCTTTTGTCAGCATCTATTGAGATGATCATATGGTTTTTGTTTTTAATTCTGTTTATATGTTTAATCACCTTTATTGATTTACATATGTTGAAACAACCTTGCATCCCAGGAATGAAGCCAACTCGATCACGGTGAATTAACTTTTTGATGTGCTGTTGGATTCCATTTGCTAGTATGTTGGGAATTTTTACATCTGTGTTTATCAGGAATGTTGTCTGGTGGTTTTCTTTTGTCATTTTGCCTTTGCCACATTTTGGTATCAGGGTGATGCTGGCATCATATTATGAGTTAGGGAGAAGTCCCTCCTTAATTTTTTTTAGGGGGATTGGGGGAGAATAGTTTCAGTAGTATTGGTGCCAGCTCTTTTTTATGTCTGATAGAATTCTGCTGTGAATCAGTCTGGCCCAGGGCTGTTTTTTGCTTGGTAGATTTTATTACTGATTCAGTTACAAAACTTGATATTGGTCTGTTCAGAGTTCCAGTTTCTTCCTGATTTGATCTTGGGAGATTGTGTGTTTCCAAGAATTTATTCATTTCCTCTAGATTTTTTAATTTGTATGCGTAGAGATGTTCCTAATAGTCTCTGAGGAGCTTTTGTATTTCTGTGGGATCGGTTGTAATGTTGCCTTTGTCATTTCTGATTGTGCTCATTTGGATCTTCTTTTTTTTCTTTGTTAATCTAGCTAGTGGTCTATCAGTCTTCTTTACTCTTTCAAAGAACCAATTTTTGGTTTTATTGATTCTTTTTCTGGATTTTTGGGCCTCAATTTTGTTCAGTTCCACTCTGATTTTAGTTATTTCTTTTCTTCTGCTAGCTTTAGGGTTACTTTGTTAATTTCTTTGTTCTTGGTTTTTCTAACTCCTCTATGTGTGATGTTAGATGATTAATGAGAGATCTTTCTTTTTGAGGTAGGTATTTGGCACTGAAAACTTTCCTCTTAACACTGCTTTTGCTGCATCACAGAGATTTTGGTATGTTATGTCTTTTCATTTTTTTCAAAGAATTTTTTTTATTTCTGACGATTTTGTTGTTTGTCCAAAAGTCATTCAGGGACATGTTGTTTAATTTCCATGTAATTGTGTGAGTTTTGGCAGATCTTCTTGGTATCAATTTCTGTTTTATTCCACTGTGGTCCAAGATTATGATTGGTATTTCAATTTATTTTTAATTTATTGAGACTTTATGGCATAGCATGTGGTGAATCTTGGAGTTTGTTCTGGGTGCAGATGGGAACATATATACCATAGTTGATGGGTGGAGTATCCTGTAGATATCTATTAGGTCCAGTTGGTTAAGTGTTGAACTTAAGTCCAGAATTTCTTTGTTAGTTTTCTACCTCCATGATCTATGGGATGCTCTCAATGGGGTACTGAAGCCCCCCACTATAATTTTGTGGCTGTCTATATATGTTTTGCAGGTCTGTGAGAACTTGTTTTATGAATCTGTGTGCCCCAGTGTTGGGTGCATGTATATTTAGGATAGTTAAGTCTTTTTGTTGAATCGAGCACTTTTTCATCATATAATGCCTTTCTTTATTGTTTTTTACTGTTGTTGGATTAAAGTCTGTTTTATCTGACATAAGAACAGTGACCTCTGCTCTTTTTTATTTTCCATTTGCGTGATAGATCTTTCTCCAACCCTTTACTTTGAGCTGATAGGTGTTACTGCATGTGAGATCGGTCTCTTGAAGATAGCAGATAGATGAATCTTGTTTGTTTTACCCAATTTGCAATTCTGTGTCTTTTACCTGGAGCATTTAGGGTATTTACATTCAAGGTTTATATTGATATCTGAGGTTTTGAGCTATTATGAAGTTGTTAGCTGGTTGCTTTGTAGTTTCTATTGTGTGGTTGATGTATAGGATGTGTTGGCCCTGTAACGTGTGTGTGTTTTTGTGGTAACAGGTATCATTCTTTCATTTCCATGGTTAGAACTCCCTTAAGGATCTCTTGTTGAGTATCTATTCTTATGCTTGTTAGCCATTTTAATATCATCTTTGGAGAAAAATCTATTGAAGTCCTTTGTCTATTTTAAATCAGGTTATTTTTTGCTGTTACTAGATGTTCTAGATATTAACTTATTGTCTAATATATGGCTAGCAAATATTTTATCCCATTCTGTAGGTTGCTTTTACTCTCTATTGTTTCCTCTACTGCATAGAAATCTTCAAGTTTGATGCAGTGTAATTTATTTTTGCTTTTGGTATCATATATAAGTAATTGCCAAATCCAGTGTCATGGAGCTTTTCCTTATTTTGGTCTGGGAGCTATGGCTTTAGGTCTTATAATAAGTCTAATCTTTTAAATTAACTTTTATGTATGGTATAAGGTAAGAATTCAGCTTCTTTCCTTTGCATGTGTATGTATATCTAGTTTTCCCAGTAGCATTTATTGAAGAGGCTATTCTTTCCCCATTTTATAGCCTTGGTGTACTTGTCAAAGATCATATGGCCGTATGCTTGAGGGTTTATTTCTGGGCTATCTGTTCTATGCCATTGGTCTATATGTCTTGTTTCATACTGGTACCACACTGTTTTGATTATGGAAGCTTTGTAATATATTTTGAAGTCAGAATGTATGAGACCACTAGTTTTGTTTTCCCTTCTCAAAAAAGATATTTGAGGTCCTTGAGACTTCATATGAATTTTAGGATTTTTTTTCTTATTTCTACTAAAAATGCCATTGAGATTTCTTCAGCACAAAAATTGATTTCCTTTTATTGAAGAAAAATGTAGTTGTGGACAAAAACGTGGGTTTTTGTTGATGGCAGCCCATTGTTCAGTGCATCATAGTAACATTATGCAGCTTTAATGCTGAAGTGGAATACATGTCAATTCTGAAGATACTTGTTTTGATCCTGTTTTTAAAAATATATACGTAATTTCTGTACATATTCATGGGGTACTTATGATATTTTCTTTCATGCAGAGAATATAATGATCAAGTTAGGGTGTTTAGGGTATTCATCTCCTCAGGTACCTATTTCCATGTGGGAACATCTCAAGTCCTGTCTTCAAGCTATTTTGTAATAAAAAATACATTGTTGTTAACTATAGCCACCTTACTCTGCTATTGAACATTAGAACTTATTTCTTCTAACTGTATGTTTTTACCCATTTACCAACCCCCACTTTCTCCCCCACCTAAAACACACACCCCTTCCCAGCCTCTTTGATATCTATCCTTCTACTCACTCCCTCCATGAGATCAAAAATTTAAGCTCCCATATATGAGTAAAAATGTGCAATCTTTTGTCTTTCTGTGCTTGGCCTGTTTCACTTAGTGACTTGCAGTTCCATCAGCATTGCTGCAGATGTCCAGATTTCATTCTCTTTTTGTGGCCAAGTAATATCCCATTGTGTATATATGTCATGTTTTCTTTATCCGTTCATCCTTCAATGGACGCTTAGGTTGATTTCATATCTTTGCTTTTGCGAATAGTGCTACAATAAACATAAGCCCCTTTGATACACTATATCCTTTTCTTTAGATAAATACCCAGTAATGAGATTGCTGAAGTATATGGTAGTTCTCTTTTTAGTTTTTTGAGAAATCTCTGTATTGTTTTCCATAGTGACTATATTAATTTACCTTTCCGCCAACAATTCATAAGTGTTCCCTTTTCTCTGCATCCTCACCAGTATCTGTTGTTTTTTGTTTTTTTTTTAATAGTAGTCCTTCTAACTGGGGTAAGGTCATATCTTGTTATGGTTTTGATTTGCATTTCCCTGATGATTAGTGATGTTGACAATTTTTTAATGTACCTGTTGTCCGTTTGTATGTCTTCTCTTGAGAAATGTCTATTCCTGTCCTTTGCCCACTTTTTAATGGGATTATTTGTTTCTTACTGTTGAATTGACTGAGTTCTTTCTATGTTCTGGATATTTGGCCCTCTGGCTCCCAGGTGGTCTGCAGTGGTTTTGGCTGTGGCTGCAATGAGCTGCTTGGGTCATTCCCCAGGCCCACAGGTGGCATATGCAAGTGAGTGACTGCTGTGGTAGTAGCGGTAGGCTGGGTTATTTGAGAACCTGCTATACATCATTTTGTTTAAAATTACAATTCAAAAACCCTGTCAGTGACATTGAGGAATGTTGTGAACTCATAAATTGATGTAAAATTTTTTATTTTGTAATAGATGTACATATTTTCAGGTATATATGATAATTTGTTACATTCATATAATGTGTAAAGATCAAATCAAGGTAATTGGGATATCCATCGCCTTAAGTATATATTTTATTTATGAATTTGAATTATTTTCTTCCAGCCATTTTGAAATGTGCAATAGATTATTGTTAACTGTCATCACCCTGCTGATCTATCGAACTCTGGGTCTTATTTCTTCTATCTAACTGTATGTTTGTAGTCATCAATCAGCCCCTCTTTGTGTCTCTCTCCCCTCGATTTTTTCCAACATCTGGTAACCACCAGTCTACTCACTGTCTTCATGAGATCCACATTTCTAGCTCACACATAGTGTAAGAATATGCAATATTTGTGTTTGTATGCTTGGTGTATTTCACTTTTCATACAGTTTCAGCCATGTTGCTGCAAATGAAAGGATTTCACTCTTTTTTATGACTGAATAATATTCTACTGGGTATATATGCCACATTTTATTTATTTGTCCCTTGATGGACAATTAGGTTGATTTCATACTTTGGCTGTTGTGAATAGTGCTTCATTAAACAGGGGAGTACAGATATCTTTTTGATATATTTTCTTTCTTTCTTTTGGATGATCTGGCCATTACTGAGAGTGGGGTGTTGAAGTTCTCTACTATTACTGTGTTGCCATCTATCTCTCCTTTTAGATATGTTAATGTTTCCTTTATATACTTGGATGTTTCAATATTGGGTGCATACATATTTATAATTGTTATAAATCTTCTTGCCAAATTGACCCCTTTCTCATTATGTAGTGATCTTTGTCCTTTTTATAGTCTTTAGCTTGTAGTCTCTTTTATCTGATATAAGTATAGTTTTTCCTGCTCTTTTTGGTTTCCAGTTGCATAGAATATCTTTTTGCATCCTTTTACATTCAGTTCATGTGTGTCTTTGTAGGTGAAGTAGGTTTCTTGCATGCAGTGTATAGTTGAGTCTTGTTTCTTGATCCATTCAGCTACTCTGTGTCTTTTATTATAATTGTGCAATTGAATCCATTTACATTCACTGTTATTACTAATAAGAACTCACTACTGCCATTTTGTTGTTTGTTTCTGGTTGTTTTGTAATTCCTCTCTTCCTTTTTCCCTTTCTTACTGTGTTTTGTTAGTGCTTAAGTAATTTTTGTCTGATAGTATGTTTTAATTTGTTGCTTTTTATTTTTAGTAAATGTTTTAGAGACTTTTGAATCATTATTATGAGGCTTACAAAAAACATAAGTTGTTTTGTTTTATTTTACTTTATTTTATTACTTTTTCGCTTGAAGTCTTGCTCTGTAGCCCAGGCTGGAGTGCAGTGGTGCAATGTCAGCTCACCGCAACCTCCACCTCCCGGGTTCAAGCTATTTTCCTGCCTCCTCCTCCTGAGTAGCTGAGATTACAGGTGCACACCACTGCACCTGGCTATTTTTTGTATTTTTAGTAGAGACAGGGTTTCACCATGTTGGCCAGGCTGGTCTTGAACATAAGTTATTTTAAAGAGATGACAACTTAGATGACAAAAGATACAAAGAAAGAAAAAACTTTAAAAACTTTACATTTTAACTCCATTCTCCTATATTCTGACTTTTTGTTTGCTCAATTTACTTTTTTTACTGAGAAACACCTGTGAATCAGTTTACATATTTTTGTGTTGCCTATAAATATAAAACATGTCAATCTTTAAATATCAATATGATATATCTAACAGATTGCTATAGCTATTATTGTTTTTCATAGATGTGTCATGCTAGAGTTATGAGTGGATCACACAGCACAGTTACAGTATTAGAGTATTCTGGTTTTGTTTGAGTACTTAATTTTACTGGTGGGTTTTATACCTTCAGATGTTTTTTGTTTATTTGCATATTACTGTTTTTTTTTTTCTTTCAGAATTTTAAGAACTCCATTTAGTATCTCTTGTAAGACAGGTCTGATGGTGGTGAATCCTTTCAACTTCTGTCTTCTTCCTTTTTGAAGCATAGCTTTGTTGGATACAGTATTTTGGATAGCTTTTTTTTTTTTTTTTTTTTACTTTGAAAATGTTATCCCACTCTCTCCTGGCCTGTGTGGTTACCATTGAGAAGTCTGTTGCCAGAGCAATTGTAGTGCTCCTTTATATAGTATTAGTTTCTTTTGCTGCTTTTAGGATCTTCTCTTTGTCCTTGGCCTTTGAGATTTTAATTATCATATGCCTTGGGGTAGTTTTATTTGATTCTAATCTGTTTGATTTTTTTCAACCTTCCTGTAACTGGATATTCATAGCTTTCCTAAATTTTGGAAGTTTTTTTTATAATCTTCAAGCTTGGAATACTTCTGTAAGATCAACTTCTTTAGCTTCGGCTTATGAGTGGAAACATGCAGCATTTATCTTTCTGTTCCTGGCTTATCTTACTTAACATAATGTCCTCCACCCTCATTCATGTTCCCTTGAATGACAGGATTTCGTTCTTTTTATGGCTGAATAGTATTCTATAGTGTGGATATACCACATTTTCTTAATCCATTTCTCTGTAGATACTTAGGTTGATTCCATATCTTGACTAGTGCTGCAGTAAACATGAGAATGAAGATACCTCTTTGACATACTGATTTCCTTTCCTTTGGATATATACCTAGTACTGAGATTGCAGGAATTTTCAAAATACTAGTAAACCGTGCATTCTTAAGTGGGCGCAATATTGACCCCAAGAGAGAGAAAATAGTTCTCATTTTTCTTTCTTAGTTTCTCTTATTAGGGAGAAACTAAACCTTATTAATCAAATCTAATTATAGTATATAATTATATATTAAATATAAGCAAAATATATGTACTATATTATATAGGTATAAGTATAGTTAATTGTTTAATTTTTATTTTTGGAGAGTGATAGTAAAAAAAAAAAAAAGGTTGAGACACACTGCAGTAAACTATATGAAAGGGGTTTTAAACCCTTTAACACCATTATTTAACAGTGATCTCTAGGTAAGAGTATGAGATTAGGCATTAGGCATTTGAGTTTAAGAGGAACTTTTACTTTTTACTCTATGTATGTTAGTACTGAAATTTTTACATCCAGAATTTACTGTTCTAGTTAGCATTAACATTTAGATTATCTCTATTGCTCCTCCAAAAAATTTAAAAGAATATTGGAAGCATCATATTTAATCCTTTCATCCAGACAACACCTGTTATTATTTTGTAAAAAGTCTTTGTGTTTATCTGTATATATTTTAATAAATGCTATCTGTTCTACCTTCAAAATGTATTTAAAATCTAACTACTTTTCACTATCTTTGACTGCCTCATTAATCTAAGCTCTTATTTTATAAAACAAAAAGTTGATTGCATTATAAATATTTTTTCTCTCTGAACAATATACATGTAAAAGCTAATATTTTGATTTTAATGGAAATTCTTTGGGTTTCTTATTTAGCTCTGTAGTGTGTGTATAGGGTTGTACATGTATAGGGTTTCTTACTTTGCTCTGTGGTGTTCATCTTGAAATTCCTATTTAATTTCCATAGCTTTCTTCTCTGTAATGAGACAGCAAAATGTTTCCCCCGAAGGCTATTTTTCAACAAAGAAATTTTTCTTTGCCGTATTTTATTTGTTTTGCCAGGGTCCCTCTGCTTTGAATCCAGAAAATGATTAAGAACTAATTTAAAATTAATACATACTTGGTTTCTTTGATGAAATCAGCAGGCTTCCTTATTCACAACATGATTTATCCACAGAGATCTCTGGCACAGACCTTTTGCTAAGTCTTTCACACTCTCCTTCCTTTGATCTTAATTTAGCTCCCTCTGCTTCTCTCTGACCTCCTCTCAGTAAGCACACTGACTTAGAAAAAATTTATCAAGGACCAAAAAAAATTGTATTGCTTATCTTCACCTCCCCCTTCTGCCTCAAAGATATCTGCTTCTTTTTCAGGCTTAGTTTTCAACTTTTGTTTTTTGATTCCACATCATCCCATCTTGGTTTTCTCCAGTATCAACTTCTTTCCTCCTTCCTTCTTTTCAATGTTTTACCATCTAAATATTTTTTTAAAACAACAAAAACCTTTATTTTCTTTATTTTCTTCTAAACACTTTTTTCCTTCACACTTGGGTTTCAGTAAGCTACCTGGTATGTCTACTTCCCTGCTTCTCTTTTGCGCCACACCCTTGATGTCAAGGTTTTACTCTAGTGAAACCTTGTTGGTCTGTGCACCTTAGTGACCCAGCTGCCAAATCCTTCTGCCCACTTCTCAGACCATGTTTACTTCACTCATCTGAGGTGATTGACCACTTCTTCTTAAATCTCTCCTCCCTCAGGTATTCTCACTCTTCAGAATTCCTTTATTGATTCCTCCTCCTCTTCATCCCCTTCCTTTTAAAATATTTGTAAAATTTCAAACATATACCAAACTATAGAACCCAAGTATAGGACAGTGAATCCCTATGTACCTGCCATCCAGTTTCAGTGATTATTAACTTATGCTCAATATTTATTTTATAATCATCTCCACTCACTCCTCTCTCTCTCCACTCTGAATCATTTCTTCCACCAACTTTTAATTGATTTATTCCCTGTGGCCCACCCTCAACATTATTTTCTTCCCATGCCACATGCAATATATGGAAAAGCTCGCACAGGCTAATAGTTTCTACCACCTCTAAATGCTGATAACACTTAAATCTATTTTTTTAGCATAGATCTTGCTGAAAAGCAGTCAGTGGCCAAGCGTGGTGGCTCATGCCTGTAATCCTAGCACTTTCAGAGGCCAAGGCGGGCAGATCACGTGAGGTCAGGAGTTCAAGACCATCCTGGCCAACATGGCGAAACCCCATCTCTACTAAAAATACAAAACTTATCTGGGCGTGGTAGCAGGCGCCTGTAATCCCAGCTACTCAGGAGGCTGAGGCACGGGAATCGTTTATCATTTGAACCCTGGAGGCGGAGGCTGCAGTGAGCCGAGATCGTGCCACTGTACTCCAGCCTGGGTAACAGAGTGGGACTCCATCTCAAAAAAAAAAAAAAAAAAACAGGAAAAAAAATGAGGCAAGCAGGGTCATCTCCACTTGGATGCCCCACAGGTTCCAGAAGCATAAGTCTAAAAGAGCACATCTCTCTTTGCCCACCTGCTGCTCCTTCTTAAATTCTATTTTGGTTGCATAATCTTCATCCTCCTAGTTCTTCATAAATATATTTAGTCCTAGTTATTAATAAATACATCTTCTGGCCCATCAAGTTGTATCAGTTTTCCTGCTGCCCACTCTTACTCTACTACTATGGCCATAGAAAGGTCCCTTTTGCCTAGATTTTTTCAGTAAATTTGTAACTGATCTTTTTGCCTGCAGACTTGATACCACCGCACACACTATTCGTCTTCCACATAATTATCAGAGTGATTTTCTTTTTTTTTTTTTTTTTTTTTTGAGATGGAGTCTTGCTCTGTTGTCCAGTCTGGAGTGCAGTGGCGTGATCTTGGCTCACTGCAAGCTCCACCTCCCGGGTTCACACCATTCTCCTGCCTCAGCCTCCCGAGTAGCTGGGACTATAGGCACCCGCCACCACGCCTGGCTAATTTTTTTGTATTTTTAGTAGAGACTGTTTCATAGTGGTAGCCAGGATGGTCCCGATCTCCTGACCTCATGATCTCAGCCTCCCACAGTGCTGGGATTACAGGCGTGAGCCACCGTGCCAAGCCCAGAATGATTTTCTTATAGCACAGCTTGATCATGGTATTATCTTACTAAAACTCTCAAGCAGTTCACTATTATATCTATGATGAATGTAGACATACCTTGATCTGATCGTTGTCTTACTTTCCATTCTTATGTCCTCTCTCTTTCCTGAATGCTCACTTTTTATTCGAGGATAGAAAACACTTTTTCACATCTCTGTGTACTGTTAGCTGGGTGCGGTGGCACACACCTGTAGTCCCAACTACTCCGGAGGCCTAGACAGGAGAATCGCTTGAACCCAGAAGGCAGAGGTTGCAGTGAGCCGAGATCGCACTACTGCACTCCAGCCTGGGCAACAGGGTGAGACTCCATCTCAAAAAAAAAAAAAAAAGATCTAGCTCAAGAGATCCTGATTCTTCATAACAAAATAAATCCCATGAAAATATTATTCCTCCTATTTACATGAGGAAATCAAAAGCTCAGAAAGATGAAGTCACCTTTCCAAAGTCATAGCACAAGTGGTAGACCTTGAATTTGAGTCAAGGTTATTTGACTTCAAAGCCCATACTCTTTTCACTGTAGCCAGCACAATAACAATAAGGTTAGCATGAACGTTTGGACCTTGTTCTATGTGCAGCAAGAAGCTGTCAAATATATTTGAGCCAGGAAATCCATGGTCAATTTGGTGTTATAAAGAGAAAAACTAAAGAATATATGCTTTGAAAGCTGTTTTGTTTAAGTATTAATTATTCTAAGTTTCTCTGTATACATTTAATTATGTTGAAATCAGTGACTAAAGCAAAGACCAAGCCATAATTCTAAATAATAGATTTATCTTTAAAAAGCTCTGACATTTTTGTGTATTTTACTTTTGTTCTATTTATGTGTAATAATATGTGTCTGTTTGGTTTTATTATCAGCTTACGTTGGTCTCAGCCAAAAGTCCAAATTTCATTGTTTCTTAAAGTTAGAATTACACTGTTTGTATTTATAACCAAGAAACAAGGCCAGAAAGATATTTTAAATTACAAATGTTTCCATGAATTGATCTGATAACATGATTCCATTTAACTTAATGTAAGACATGCTGGGAGTCAGTTATAAATAGATCATTGTCAAATATCCTTCCAGTTCAAATCTACTTGAATTATTCAAAATGTAGTTCAATTAATTTTGTTTCAAAATGTTTAGAAGCAGATATGCAACAGGCTGACTTGACTTGAAACAAGCACAATGATTTTTATATAGCTTCATATTTTCTTTATGCAGGAAATTATATTTATGTGATGTAGTTTTGACAATAAAATTTTGTTTTTGTTTTCTTAAAGAAAGGGTCTTATTCTGTCATCCAGGCTGGAGTGCAGTGGTGCGATCCTGGCTCACTGCAGCCTTGAACTCCTGAGCTAAAGCAGTCTCCTGCCTCAGCCTCCCAAGTAGCTGAGACCACAGGCACACGCTCCCACAGTCAGCGAATTTTTAAAATTTTTGTGTAGAAATGGGGGTCTCGCTGTTGCCCAGGCTGGTCTTGAACTCCTGGCCTCAAGCGATCTTCCTGCCTTGGCCTCCCAGAGTGTTGGAATTACAGGTATGAGCCACTGCACATGGCAATAACATTTCTGACTATCCTTTGATAATTAAAATTAACATTCTATTTTTTTATATTTTGGTAGGAGATATACTATTATATAGTATAGTATATGTACATATACTATTATATATGTGTATATATAGGGATACATCATACATACACAGCATATACATATCTGTATAAATAGATGGGTATACAGATATAGAAAATCATTGCTTTAACATACTATCTTACCCCGAAATCCACTTTTTTATTATTATCTTCCATACTTTCCCATTCCCTCTGACTCTACTTTCTCTCTCTTTATCTCTCCCAAGGACTTTTCACATCCTTTCTTGTTCCAACAGCTATGTGTCCTTCTTAGTACATCTCTTTAGTAGCTGCCTCTAGCTCTTAATTTAGACAAGTCCTTGGGATTGACTGACTGACTTATTCAACAATTGTATTAGGGTATCAGGGTTCTTCAGAGAAACAAAAGCAACAGGAAATGTTATATATTTGTATATAGAAAATAAGGAATTGGCCAATGGGATTATGGAGACAAGTCTGTATGTAGATCTGTAGATCTGTAGTTGTCAAGCTGGAAAGCCAATGATGTAGTCGCAGTCCAAAGGCCTGCAGGCTCAGACCTAGAAAAAGCTGGCATTTCAGTGGTGGCGTATGCCTGTAGTCCCAGGTACTCAGGAGGCTGAGGCAGGAGAATCACTTGAGCCAGGGAAGCGGAGGTTGCAATGAGCCAAGATCACACCACTGCACTCCAGCCTGGGCGACAGAGCGAGATTCCATCTTAAAAAAATAATAATAAAAACATAATAGTAAAAATAAAATAAATTGTTTTCTGTT
Organism: Symphalangus syndactylus; assembly: GCF_028878055.3. Lineage (NCBI taxonomy): Eukaryota > Metazoa > Chordata > Mammalia > Primates > Hylobatidae > Symphalangus > Symphalangus syndactylus. The sequence goes on along the minus strand of NC_072428.2, from coordinate 97,480,608 downwards.
TTCAAAAAGTTTCCTTAAAAATATTTTTACTATTGTTTTAACTAGTGAAATTTCTTAAGAGCTTTATGGGGGAAAGAATCTCAGGCTATGATAATTGTACTAAAATATGTATTAGAATAACTTTTTTAAATAAGGGAAGTAACTAATTCATTTTCCCTTTCCCCCATCTCTTGACAATTACCATTATTCTTTCTGCTTCTAAGAGTTTTGACTATTTTAGCTACTTCATATAAGTAGAATCTTGCAGCATTTATCTTTTTGTGACTGGCTTGTTTCACTTACTGTAACATTTTCAAGGTTCATTCATGTTGTAGCATATAATAGGATTTCTTTCTTTTTTAAGACTGAATATTGTTCTATTGTAAGTACAGTCATGCACCACATAATGGCATTTCAGTCAATGACAGGCTGCACATACAACTGTGGCCTCATAAGACTGTAGTACTGTATATTTGCTGTGTCTTTTTGATGTTTGGATACACAAATGTACTATTGTGTTACAATTACCTATGGTATTCATTACAATAACATGTACAAGTTTGTAGCCCAGGAGTGATAGGCTATCACATAAAACCTATTTGTGTAGTAGGCTATCCCATCTAGGTTTGTGTTAAGTACATTCTGTGATTTTTTGCACAATGACAGAATTGCCTAATGAGGCATTTCTCAGGCACATTCCTATCATTCAGAAATGCATGACTGAATATACTACATTTTCTTTATCCATTAATTCTTTGATAGACATTTGGGTTGTTACCATCTCTTGGCTCTTATGAATAGTGCTGCAGTGAACATGAGTATTCAAATAAATCTTCAAGATCCTGCTTTCAGCTCTTTTACTTATATACCCAGAAATGTAATTGCTGGATCATATGGTAATTTTGAGCAACCTCCCTAATGTTTTCCATAGTGGCTACACTATTTTACATTTCTACCAACAGTGCACAAAGTTTCCAGTTTCTCCACATCCTCACCGACACTTATTATTTACCGGTTTTTTATAGTAGCCATCCTAATGGATGTGAGATGACATCTCATTATGGTTTTGATTTGCATTTCCATGAAGATTAGTGATATTGAGCATCTTTTCATGTGCTTGTTGACCAGCCATTTATTTATTTGCTTTGGAGAAGTGTCTACTCAAGTCCTTTGCCTGTTTTTTAATCCTGGTATTTGTTTTTTTAATTGTTGAATTGTCAGAGCCATTTATATATTCTGAATATTAACTCCTTATTAGATACATGGTTAGCAAATGTTTTCCCCCATTCTGTAGGTTGCCTTTTTACTCTATTGTTTCCTTTGCTGCACAGAAAATTTCAAGTTAGTTATAGTCCAGTTTGTCTATTTCTGCTTTTGTTGCCTGTGTTCATGGTATCCTATACAAGAATTATTGCCAAATCCAGTGTCATACAGCTTTTCTCCTATGTTTTTTTTCTAGGAGTTATAATTTCAGGTCTTAGGTTTAGGTCCTTAATCCATTTTGAGTTAGTTTTTATATTTGGTATGAGGTAAAGGTTCAACTTTATTCTTTTGCATGCATATATCCAGTTTTCCCAGCAGCATTTATTGAAGAGACTATCCTTTTCCTATTGTGTAGCCTTGGCACCCTTGTTCAAGATTGTATGACTGTATACTTGATCGTTTTTTTTTTTGTCTCTCTATTCCATTGGTCCATATGTCTGTCTTTATGCTGGTACCATACTGTTTTGATTACCAAAGCTTGGTAATATGTTTTTTTCCATTTGGATGGGTTTTATTTTGGTTTTTAGAGATAGGATCTCCCTTTGTTGCCCAGGCTGGCTGCAAACACCTAGGCTCAAGCAGTTCTCCCACCTCATCCTCCGAGTAGCTGAGACTACAGGTGTGTTCCAGTGCACCTGGCTCTGTAATATGTCTTGAAGTCAGGAAGTCTGAAGCCTCTAGCTTTGTTTGTTTGTTTTTTCCCTCAAGAAAGATATTTGGGATCCCTGGAGATTCTATATAAATTTTAGTATTTTTTTATTTCTGCAAAAATGCCATTGAGATTTTGAGAATCTGCAGATCATTTGGGGAGTATGGACATTTTAACAATATTACGTCTTCCAATCCATAACACAGGATGCTTTCCATTTACTTGTGTCTTCTTTAATTTCTTTCAACCATATTGTGTAGTTTTCAGTATACAAGTTTTTTACCTTCTTGAATAAGTTTATTCTTAAGTATTCTTTTGGATACTGTTATAAAAATAGGGTAGTTTTCTTCATTTTTTTCTGGATACTTCATTGTTAGTTTGTAGAAACACACTAATTTTTATGTGTTGATTTTGTAGGCTACAACTTGGCTGAATTCAGTTATTATTTTAACAGGCGTTTTTGAGGAGTCTAGGATTATCTACATACAAGATCATATCATCTAGAAACAGATATAATTTTACTTCTTCCATTCCAATTTGGATGCTTTTTATTTCTTTTTCTTGCTTGGTCCTTCTGGCAGTACTCCTAGTACTATATTGTATAGAAGTGGTAAGAGTGGGCATCCTGGCCTTGTTCCTGATCTTAGAGGGAAAGCTTTCTGTTTTGCACCATGGAGTAGGATGTTAGCTGCAGATTTTTCTTATGTGGCCTTTATTATGTTGATATAATTTCCTTCCAGTCCTAGTTTGTTGAGTGTTTTTATCATCAGATGGTGTTAAATTTTGTTGAATGCTTTTTCTGCATTAATTGAGACAACCATGTGGTTTTAGTCCTTCATTCTGTTAATGTGGTATATTATACTTCCTTAACATGATAAAAAGCATCTACTTTAAACTAAGATACACAAGACATAATACATAAAATCTTAGGAATCTGAATGTATTTTCTGATCGTTGCATAAGAAATCAACAATGATTTGATTTGCCTTGTTTATGATAAACAGTTCTTGAGTAAATTTACAACCATTAGACTTATTTTAAAAAGGAACAATTAATAATGAAAATGAAAGTGTACACAGGTATAAAAGTTACAAGTCAGTATTTTTCATTGGTCATTTTATTCACTTGTCCAAAATTATAATTTAATTTTTGGGACTGTAGCAATATTTTAACATTAGAGATATTTTATTTTATTTTTACTCTTACTTAGTTTTTCTGTTTGTTTGTTTGTTTGTTTCTTGAGACCAAGTTTTGGTCTGTTGCCCAGGCTGAAATGCAGTGGCGCAATCTTGGCTCACTGCAACCTCGGCCTCCTGGGTTTAAGTGATTCTCCTGCCGCAGTCTCCCAAGTAGCTGGGATTACAGGCCTGCGCCACCACACCTGGCTAATTTTTGTATTTTTAGTAGAGACGGGGTTTCACCATGTTGGCAAGGCTGGTCTCAAACTCCTGACCTCAGGTGATCCACCCGCCTTGGCCTCCCAAAGTACTGAGATTACAGTTGTGAGCCACTGTGCCCAGTCTTAAAATATTACTTTGAACCATATGAAGTTGGCATTTCTGGCTGCAAAAATAGTAGAATATTGGCAGTGTTATATTGTATACCACACATGTTGGATGTATCTTAAAGTATTTGGCAAAATTTCTAAGAGTGTGATTCTGTTTTAACAGTGTTAAAGTTCTTTGTCTTTCTTTAACAAATGATACTTTAATTAATATTTGTCTTTTCTTTATAGTGCTTACTTTTTAAAACATATATTCAAAGTTGAAAGTATCGTGCTAAACTGAGTAGTAGTAATTCCTGTGAGTTTTTTTAAAACTATATCTATGTTTCAGCCATTCTCTTTTGTAATAGTGAATTATTTCTTGTTAGTTATCCTTAATGTAAGCATGCTTTTGTCTATCATTTTGTTATAGTCACACAAATTGCCCTCTGTATTTAAAAAAATGATGATGACAGTAATAATTGTAATAATAATAGCTAACATTCATTGAGAGTTTATTGTATTTCAGACATTGTCCCAAGACTTTTATTAATTTGTTTAATCCTCATAATTATCTTGCAGTGTTATCACCATTTTTCATATGAAGAACAAAGGCCCTGAATGGCTAAGCAACATGCCCAAGGTTACACTAGCTATTACATGGCAGAGAAGAATAATGACTGACTACTTAAACATGAGACATAATTTGAATCATCTTTATATTTCCATTTAATTAATAATTCTATTGTTTGATGGTTAGATGTCTAAAATTTTTATTTAAATTTTAAATAAATTTTCAAGGTTACATGTTACCCATTATGATTTCTTAAAATAAATGTATTTTTTTTTTATTTTTTTAAAATTTTTGTTTGTTGTTCACAGGATGGACAACCTGAAATTTTCTACACATTTTGGAATTCAGTTACTCAGGCACTTTCTTCTCAATTTCATATGGCAACAAACTGTAAGTTTACTACTTATTTTGAAAATTAATTTCAAAGTTTTAAGTTATTTTATCATTTGATGTCAAGAAGCTTTGCTGTATTGGTTTACAAAACATTTTTATTGCTATTTTAAAATTCCTGGCTAATTGTCATTTTGTCTAGATGTTTAATCTGGAATCTCTTAGACATATATTCAGTAAACAAAATTTTTACACATTTTTGTAATTAATATTTAGAATAAAAGTCTCCAAAAAAATAAATCAATATCTTATTATTCAGACATCAGAAGAACTCTGTCTGAATTTTTCCTACATAGAGTGTGTAAAGCAGTTAATGTTGAAAAATTTAGTTCATGCTTTTAGAATTAGTTTATAACTAGGCTGGCCGCGGTGGCTCACCCCTGTAATCCCAGCACTTTGGGAGGCCGAGGTGGGCGGATCACGAGGTCAGGAGATCGAGACCATCCTGGCTGACACGGTGAAACCTCGTCTCTACTAAAAATACAAAAAAAAAAATTAGCCGGGCGAGGTGGCGGGCGCCTATAGTCCCAGCTGCGCGGGAAGCTGAGGCAGGAGAATGGCGTGAACCCTGGGGGACGGAGCTTGCAGTGAGCCGAGATCGCGCCACTGCATTCCAGCCTCGGTGACAGCGAGACTCTGTTTCAAAAAAAAAAAAAAAAAAGAATTAGTTTATAACTAAAAGATATAAAAATACAGAAACTTTGCAAATTGTTTATTGTTAAAAATGAAGATTTAATGAATAAACAGATGAAATATCTACATCATGAATTAAAAATTGGTCATTCAAATATGTTCCACAAAACTTTTTCTTAATTTCTTTATATCATGAAATAATGGCCTGGTAGGTCTATACAATGAAATATGCAAACCAGCTAATATCTGATGCGTGTGTTTATCTAAACACTTTAGGTAAGAGTATATAATGTACCTAGACCTTTAAAAAAGTGTTGGAGTTCATTTCTATTTAAATTTTTATTCACAAGCATTTACTAGAAGGACTTACTATATGCTAAATATTATTTAGTCACTGCCCTCCCCACACTGACCAGAGTTAAATAAACTAGTCTGCTTGTCTCTCTACTTATTTCTAATGAAGTATGTAGTAAGACAGTAACCACAAAGAGTTCTTCATTCATTTGTAGCTAAACAGAACTTAAGCTAATTGGATATTAGGATCCATTTATTCCATTTACTTGTTGTGTTGTGTTTTGTTTTGTTTTGTTTTGTTTTTTTCCAGACGGAGTCTCGCTCTGTCACCCAGGCTGGAGTGCAGTCTCGTGATCTCGGCTCACTGCCACCTCTGCCTCCTGGGTTCAAGCAATTGTCCTGCCTCAGCCTCCCTAGTAGCTGGGACGACAGGAATGTGCCACCACACCTGGCTAATTTTTTTGTATTTTTAGTAAAGACAGGGTTTCACCATGTTGGTCAGGCTGGTCTCGAATTCCTGACCCCAAATGATCGGCCCGCCTTGGCTTCCCAAAGTGCTGGGATTACAGGCATAAGCCACTGCACCCGGCCTATTCCGTTTACTTGTGAATCACACTGCTCATTTTGGGAGGGAATAAATATTGTATATTTCCTTGGTTTTTGTTTTTGCTCAGCTTTATTGAGATATAATTTATATGCAGTAAAAGTCACCAATTTTAAACATAAAATTCTATGACGTTTGACAAATGTTTACATTCATATAACCATCATTACAATTAAGATATAGAACATTTCCATCATCCCCAAATTTTCTTTATGTACTTTTGCAGTTTGTCTGCTACTTTCACTCCCTGGGTCCTGGCAACAACTAGAATCATATAGTATGCATTATTTAATCATCAGCATAATTAAGATTCTTCCATGTTGTTGCGTATATCGGTAGTCCATTTCCTTTTAAATTGTTGAATTGTATTCCATTGTGTAGATATATACCACAATTTTTTATCCGTTCTGCAGTTGGGAAACAAATTGGATTATTATGAATAAAGTTACAGTTGTTTACATACATATGTCTCTTTTGTGGACATATGTGTTCCTTCTCTTGTGCAAATATGTAAGGGTAGAATTGCTCAATTATTTGGTAAATGTTGTTTAACTTTACAGAAACTGCAGTGCTATATTCCAAAGTGGATATACCATTTTGCATTTCCATCAACAATGTGTGATAGTTCCAGTTGCTCTACATTTTTGCCAATGCATGATATTGTCAGTTATTTTAATTTTAGTCATTCCAGTGTGTGTGTACTAGTTTTTTTTATTGGGGTTTTAGCTTCCGCTAGACTAATGATGCTTTCTTAGTTCATTTGGGCTGCTACTACAAAATACCACAGACTGGGCAACTTATATACAACAGAAATTTATTTCTCACATTTCTGGAGAAATGGCAAGTCCAACATCAAGGTACTGGAAGATTTAGTATTTGGTGAGGGCCTGCTTCCTGGTTCATAGACTGTATCTTCTGACTGTGTCCTCACGTGTTAGAAAAGGATAGGGAAGCTATCTGAGCCTCTTTTGTACGTGCACTAATCTCATTCATGAGGACTTTCTCCACCTGACCTCATCGTCTCTGAGAGAATCCACTTCCTAACCCCATCACATTTGGTGAGTAGGTTTCAACATATGAATTTGGGGAGATAAAACCATTCAGACCATAGCAGATGTTGACCACATTTTCACAGGCTTAGATGCCATCTGTATAACTTTTTTGGTTTTATGTTTGTCTAAAGGATTGCCCTCTGTTTTTATTGTATTTCTTGTTCTCTTACTGAGTCCCAAGGAATCTTTGCATATTCTGGGTTCATAGTACTTCCTTAGTTGCATGTGTTGAGGATATTTTCCCCTAGGAAGTGACTTGGCTTTTTGTTTTCTTAACAGTGCCTTCCAAAGGACAAAAGTTTTAAATCCTGGTCAAATTCAATGTATCAAAGTTTTAAATAATTTGTACTTTTTTTGACCTAAAAATTATTGCCTAACCCAAAGTCAGAAGCATTTCCTCTTACATTTTATTTTAGAAGTTTTACTAGGTTTGAGTTAATTTTCGTATATGTTGTGAGTTATCTCAACATTCATTTCTTTTAGAACATATGGCTCCAAAAAATTATTCTCTGCCTATTGATTTCTTGGAAACTTTTGTTGAAAATCATTTGGTTATCTATAAGCAAGACTATTTCTGGACTCTTTTTGATGCCATTTTTCTGAATGTCTATGCTTACATCAGTACAACAGGATTTTCGTCACAGTAGTCAAAGTCCTACTATTTTGTTCTTCTTTATCGAAGTAATTTTGGTTACCATAGGTCTTTTGCATTTCCATATGTGTTTCAGAATTTTGTTCCTACAATAATTGACTCCTGGGATTTTAATGAGGATTGCATTGAATCTACAGATCAATCCATGTGATGAATTAACAGTTTAATATTGAGTCTTCTGATCTACATCCTATATCATTCTATTTATTTAGGACTTTTACATTTTCTCTTATAAATGCTTTATAGTTTTTAGCATGCAGTTCTAACATCTTTTCTTAAATTTATCACTATTTTATATATTTCGGTGCTATTCTATATGTTATTTTTTCATTTTACTTTATAATTGTTGATTTTTAAAATAGAGAAATACAATTGATACTAGTATTTTGACTTTGTGTCCTCTGACTTTGCCAATCTTACTTATTAGTTCTAGTAGTTATTGGTGATTTCTTACAAATATGAAAGTCTCAGTTTTTGGAATAAAAGAAAGCAAATGTAAAACTCACTTATGCAAGCCCTTTGAAACCCTGATGTCTAAGTTGAGTAAAGAGGTGCCTTCTGATGGTAATCATTACTGGGAGGTGGGGGTGTAGAAGAAGTCCTGTTTTAACCTTGTTTGGACTCAGTTTACTGGGAAGGAAAGGATGTCTTACTTAACCAATCATGGTTTTCTGTTCACTGAGCTTCCAAAAAAATCAGTGTGAAGTTTTTCTTAAGCATTATCATCTTTCTCTCAGAGAGTCCTGTAATTATGGAGAAGATCTCATTTTACAGTGTGACAGAGGGGACTTATATTTATACCTTTAATTATACCTCCCTCTGATCTCTCCTTCCATACTTATCCTTTAAGATACTAGACAATGAAATAGATCTTCTTTTACTGACTAACCTAACCTGCAATTGCAACCAGCTTTAGACTTGGACAACCAGAAGGACACACTTGATATGCATCATGACCTAGACTAGTTGGGGTTTCCTTGTGCTGATTACTGAATCTTGAGATCTCTTAGTGTTGCTGATGTTTAGATAAAAATTCAGTTGAACAAAACAAGATTATATTTCCTACCATTCACACTAAGAGGGGAACCAGGAGCATTGCCAGTTTTCTGTGGATATTTGAATGATCTATGGCATTTTGCATAGAAAAGATATTCTAAAAGGAAAATTGTCATTGCAAAGTTTTATGTAAACAGATAGAAATCCCTGTTGTTGCTATTAAGCCATAGCTCACATAGTCTAACCTTTAGTTACACACTTTAAAAATATTTAAAATAGTATAAGTAATTATTCCAGCATAAGGTAGGTAAAATCAACATCTGTCTTCTACTATTTATATCAGAAAACTTCACAGAGTCACCAGTTTTTCAGTGTTGACACAATTTTTTGTCTTGTCTATGCCATCTTGCCACCTCATTCTCCTTATCTCTCATTTGTCTAGCCCTAAGCTTGCCTGCATGGATCTTTTCCAACATTTCACACTCTACAACATCAGAGTGTTCACTCTTTTCTAAAGAATTATGCTTTTCAGTTTTTTTGTTGGCGTTGTTTTGTTTTTTGAAATGGAGTCTCACTGTGTTGCCCAGGCTGAAGTGCAGTGACTGTTCACAGGCACAGTCTTTGCACACTACAGCCTTGAACTCCTGGCCTCAAGTGACCCTGCTGCCATGGCCTCCTGAGTAGCAGGGCCTACAGGAGCACTACCACACCCAGCAGGTGATGTTTTTTGAAACTGGAGAAAACCAGTTTCTTATCACCCAGTCACTCAGCATAATAAATTAGATAAGATTAGTTGTGTTGGATCCTAAATCACTTAAATTTTGAAAAGAAAGAAAAAAGGTCATTTAATGGACTTTTACTTCCCTACATGGAAAGGTAACTTCTACCTTAGATGTTCTCCCGTTATAAACTAGAACAGTGAGTAAAATTTGTGAAACACCTGTTTTCAGACATTGGGCAACAGGCAATATAGAACTGTGATCCCAGATAAAGCAAAACAAATAGAACGCTAAAATCACCCCAGCTTTCTACCTGGCAATTTCCAGACAGCTGCACACACAAAAAAGTGGGAATCAATATATAGTCTGCCATTCTTACTAAGTTGAGTCGAGAACTCTTTAAAGGATTACAACAAAATCTGTCACTTAACAATGTAATATCACATATTCATCATCCAATTAAAATGAGTGGACATGAGAAGCAGGAAAATGAGACCATAACCAGTAGAAACAGAGAAGCTGAAGTATCAGTAGTATAAGCAGACTAGGAATTTTAAAACACTTCTTATAAATGTTATAAGTGTGCTCAAATATTTTAAAAATAGCATAAACGTAATGAGATAAATGGACAGTATAAAGAAGAATGAAATGGAACCTCCACATATGAAAAATATAGTATCTGAAATTATTTCACTAAATAGGACTAAATGCAGATTTAACCCTGAGAAGAAAAAAAAAATCAGTGAACTAGAAGATATAGCTATAGACATAATTCAGAATAAAGGACCAAGATTTAAAAACAAACTTAAAAAATTGTTAGAGTCTTAGGACCCATGGGACACATCAAACAATCTAACATATGTGTAACTGGAGTTTCAGAGCCAAGAGAGGAAGGGAAAAAGAAAAAAGTTAGAAAAAAATAGTTGTTGAAAATGTCTAAAACATTTTTGTTATGGACTAAATGTTTATGTGCCCCCTCTTCCAATTTATACACTGAAGCCCTAACCCCCAGTGTAACTGTATTTGGAGATAGGGCCTTTATGGAAGTAATTAAGGTTAAATAAGGTCACAAGGGTGGGCCCTGATCTTATAGGATTACTGTCCTTATAAGAAGTGACGCGAGAGAGCTTACTCACTCTCTATGTACACAGGCACAAGGAAAGGTCATGAGAGCACTTAGCAAGAGGGAGGCCATCAGCAAGTCAGGAAGAGAAACTCAGCCCTACCAGAACCTTGATCTTAGACTTGTATGTAGCCTCCAGAACTGTGAGAAATAAATTTTTGCTGTTTAAGCCAAAAAATCAAAAACAAAAAAATTATTTATGGCTGTAGTTGCAATGCATCTGTTGTCACATATCAATTTAAAATGTGCTTTATAACTCTAAAAAGTTTTTTAAAACGTTGGCGTGGCTATCATTTTATTTTTTTTCTTTAAATAAGTACATTTAATTTGTACTTTGAATATTTCTTCTGTCAATATGACAGGAATGTACAAAGAAAAAAGCCATTAGCGGCCAGGCGCTGTGGCTTACACCTGTAATCCCAGCACTTTGGGAGGCCAAGGTGGGCAGATCATAAGGTCAGGAGATTGAGACCATCCTGGCCAACATGGGGAAACCCCGTCTTTACTAAAATACAAAAATTTAGCTGGGTGTGGTGGCGCGCGTCTGTAGTCCCAGCTGCTCAGGAGGCTGAGGCAGGGGAATCACTTGAACCTGGAAGGCGGAGGTTGCAGTGAGCCGAGATGACCCCACTGCACTCCAGCCTGGCGACAGAGCGAGACTCTGTCTCAAAAAAGAAAGAAAGAAAGAAAAAAATCCATTAACATACTTGAAAACTTTCAAGGCTTTAACCGTTATATCTTCCGATATTATTTATTATGTATTGTTTTAGTACATCTTTAGTAAAATCGTAGAAGGTAAACTAAGGAAATCACAGAAACAATAAGTAAGTTGAACTCTACAGAATAAGACTGGGATGGAAATGCCCTTGTCCACTCATTCTAACATCTGTGTTAATTCTGGGTTTTTGTTTGGTTGAATTTTCTTTCCATCAGATCTGATATTTTTCTACTTATTTGCATGTCTAATAATTTTTATTGGATATTAGACATGAACTTAACCTTGTTTGGGGCTGATTAATTTTGTCATCTCTAATACTGATACCATCAGATTACTTAAAAACAGTTTGATCCTTTTGAATATTGCTTTAAGATTTATTAGTGAATTCAAAGCAATAATAATCTGCTATTTATTTCCCAGTTATGAGGCAACACTCTTAATACCCTCAAATTAACCCTGTGAATTACGAGGTTTTCCAGCCTGGCTTTAGAGAATAGGGACTATTCTCAATCCTATGTGAATGTAACAGGATGTTCCCTCTAAACCTTTTTCATAGTTTTTCCCCAAACTCTGGAAGTTTAATGCTGATCAGTGCTTTGCTGAATACTCAAGGGAAACCCTTTGCACATCTCTGGAATTCTCTGTCTATGCGCCTCTGTTCTCTCCGGTATTCTGTTTTGTGAACTCTAGTTGTTTCTGTTTGGCTGTTCTGGAAGGGAGGGGATAGAAGGAAGGGTATTTTCCCTCTTTCCGTGCCATGGCCTAGAAAGTCCTTTAAGGTAATGCGCTGGGGCACTCATAGGGTTCATCTCATTTGTTTCCTGACTCTGAGGAATCACCGTCCTATGTTGCGTGTTAAATGTCTTGAAAGCCATCTTTCATATATCGTCTATTTTTTGTTGTTTCAGATAGGGTGGTAAATCTGGTCCCTATCATATCATCATGATGATAAGCAAAAGTTCCTCATTAAAATTTCGATGAGAAACTTTTGCTTATGGTCATAATGATTTAAATAGTGATTAAAATATTTAATGATTCAAATTTAAATAATGATTAAAAGTATATTTCAGAATATTATATGGGAGTGTGTGTGTATGTTTATTTAGTGATACTGTCATTTACTTGTCAGTGATTATCTGCTGTTCTTTTTTTTTTTTCTCCTGAGACGGGGTCTCACTGTGTCGCCCAGGCTGGAGTGCAGTGGTGCAGTCTCCATTCACTGCAAGCTCCGCCTCCCGTGTTCGCACCATTCTCCTGCCTCAGCCTCCCGAGTAGCTGGGACTATAGGCGCCTGCCGCCACGCCTGGCTAATTTTTTTTTTTTTTTTTTTTGTATTTTTAGTAGAGACTGAGTTTCACTGTGTTAGCCAGAATGGTCTCGATCTCCTGACCTCGTGATCCGCCCGCCCTGGCCTCCCGAAGTGCAGAGATTACAGGCGTGAGCCACCACGCCCTGCCTGCTTTTCTTTTCTTAACCATTACAAACCTTCAGTATTCTCCACATGTCTTCCTTTATCTCCTGGGTCATTAGGACAATTAATGTCATTAAGAAATTTTTTCCTGTACCTTTCTTCCAAATAAGAGCCTTATTTCCTCCCTTTGAGCCTCAGAAGTTAACTTAACTTCTTCCTCAAGGCCACCCATTTACTGGTGCCCACACCTACTTTATTTCTCTTCTCCTAGCATCATCATTTATACTTCTCCTTTTTCTATGTTGGATTTCTACTCCTCTTTTAATTTCTTTTCCTCAGCTATAAGCCTATTCAAGTTGCTCCCATGTAATAAAAAATAAAACAAAACTAGGAAGTTCCTCTTTAGTTGCTATTTACTCTCTCTCTTTTTATGTAAATTTCTCCAAAAGTAGTTTGCATTTTTTGGTCTTCATTTTCATACTGTTGATTTCTCAACTAGGTGTAATCTGGCTGTCTTCCATCATTCTATTGAAATTGTTCTCATTAAGGGAAGCAATGACCTACTTTTTAATTGCCAGTGTATGTTTTCAGTTCTTATCTTATGGGACCTATCTGTCTTGTATAGTGAAAGAAGCTAATGAGAGGAAACATATAATATGTAGACAGAAAATCCCATTAATATTTCACCTTAGGAATAGCCTGCTACTTCTAATACCATAATTACTTTAATAACTTCCTTTGGGAGAACTCCAAAGTAAGTTGTTTATAAAGTACCTTCAATTTTTATAGCACATACAGTCCCTGAAGTGTACTGTAGTACTTCTTAGAATTATAGACAGGCAATATTAAGGAAGTGCAGCCATCTGCAGAGTTGAGAATTACACACAATGTAACAGATTGTCTAAGTAAGTAATATTTTGGCAAAGTATATCTAAAGGAAAATGTTCCTAGTTAGGAATATGTTCTTTCTGATTATACATGTTCATGCTTAGTTTTTTAAAAAAAGTTCTATTAGAAGGTATAATCCAAGAGTTTGACAATAAATTTACTTCTTTTTGGAAGTATGCTTGAAAAATCTAGCGAGTACATCTCTTTTTACATGTCCGAAACTGCTTGTGCAATATTAGTCTCTCAAAACTCTTAAGCCACTCAAAGAAGTTGTTCATACAATTAAGAGTGCTAACATGGTTATATATCTGTAATACTTGGCTTCCCAAACCAAGAATGAATAAGAGATAATGACATTGAGATATATGTGTTTTCAGATTTTAAAAGTTTTAAGGCTTGAAATACTGTATACTAAAGCTCATTATCTTTACCTTTTTAAAACATATAGTGATAAAGAGTCAAATCTTTCCAAGAATTAGGGAGATAAACAAACTACATGAGAATGTATGTTCTTTAAAAAAAAAAAAAAAGGTTAGAATAGTATGCAAGTTGAGATCATATTGTGAATATTTCTTGAAAATTAATGTCTACCTTAATATGTATATACTTAGGGAGATAAACCTAATATACTCATTTAAAGTACTTTTTAGAATTTTGATTCTTGCAATGGAAGCATTTTGTTACATAGTTCTAATGAGCCTATAAAGTACCATCCTAACACCGTGTAACACAAAAAGAAAACGCAATTTGTGTTAAGGGCTTGAGATAAGAGGGATCTTTTAGGAAAGTACTAAAAGTTTATATACCTTAGAAGAAAGTAAATCTAGCTATCAAGTAAGTGCTTTGATGTTCTATTTGGCAGAACAAATTTGATCATGTCATTTTCCGATTAAAATCCTGCATTGACTTCCATTAATCTTTGTTTTGTTTTGTTTTATTTGAGACAGTCTTGCTCTGTCGCCCAGGCTGGAGTGCAGTGGCACGATCTTGGCTCACTGCAACCTCTGCATTCTGGGTTCAAGCAATTCTCCTGCCTCAGCCTCCCAAGTAGCTGGGATTACAGGCACGCCCACCATGCCTGGCTGATTTTTTTTTTTTTGTAGTAGAGATGGGGTTTCACCGTGTTACCCAGGGTGGTCTCTATCTCCTGACCTCGTGATCTGCCCGCCTTGGCTTCCCAAAGTGCTAGGATTACAGGCATGAGCCACCGCACCCAGCCAGACTTCCATTAATCTTTTAAAAAAGTATTAAGCTATAATACTCATTAAGAAAAAGTGTGCATATCATAATTTCACACCTAGATGAGTTTTTCAAATTTTAAAACATCTGTATAACTAAGATCAAGTACAGCATCAAGAATAAGAAACAGTATTATCTGTAGTCCAGATGTTCCCTTCATGCCCCCTTCTGGTTTCTACCAGCCCCTCTCAACAACAGATTTCTAATGGAATTTTTTCCACTAATTTCTAATGGAATTTTTTAAAATTGTTATTTTTCTTTTATACAGATAAAATCATCTAGTTTGTACTCTTGTGTCTCCTGTGTGACTTCTCTTGCTCAAAATGTTTCTAAAAGTCCCCCATATTGTTGCATGTACTTGTAAGTCATTCTCAAAATGGTAAAATATTCCATCCTGTGAATATACCATAATATGTTTATCTCTCATATTATTGATGAGCATTTGGGTGATTTCCCATTTTGTGCTACTTTAAATAATGGTATCATGACAATTCTGTGCAATTTTGGGAATTAACTCAAAAATGGAAAATTGATAGGCAGAATAATAGTCCTTCCAGAAAGTTCCATGGCCTAATCTCCAGAATCTATGATTACATTACCTTCATAGCAAGAGGGATTTTGCAGATGTGATTTAAGGATCTTAAGGTAGAGAGATTATCAAGATAATCTCTGATCATCTGAGTGGACCCAGTGTAATCGTATAGTTCTTTTAAGAGTAAGAGGAAAGCAGGAGTCAGAGGAGGAGATGTGATAATGGAAACAGAGGTAGGAGTAATGTAATTGCTTGAAGGGGGGCCACAAACCAAGGAATGCAGGCAAGTGGAAAAGACAAGGACAGAATTCCCCCTAGAACCTCCAGAAAGAATATGACTATACTGCTGATACAGTGATTTTGGCTCAGTGGGACCAATCTCAGACTTCTGACCTCCAAAACTGTAAGATAATACATATTAGTTGTTTTCTCAACTTATTAGGTACTGTCGGAGAGTTTTCCAATGTGGTTGTACTCATTTAAACTCTCCTTGGCAGTATATGAGAGTTCTAGTTTTTCCACATGCTTTTAATACTCGGTATTGTCTTCCTCTGGCATTACAGTTATGTATATAGAGGCTGATTATTTCAGTTCACTCTAGGATTGGGTTGGTGTGGGGCAGGTGCAGTTTTAATAAACACTCAGTTTTGCCTTTGATTCTCCTCTTTTACTTTGACATGCTTCTCCCAAGCTTTTAATTGAGAAGTTGGAGAGTCTTTGCCCTGAAATACTGAGGTTGATCTAGCTCTGCTGTCCAAAGGTTCACAGACTTCCCACCTCATGAAACTTTAGACCTAGTGAATGTCTTCAAGATAAGACCTTGCTTGTGTTTTTGGCACGTCCTTTCCCCACAGCTGGTCTTTTGTTTCCTAAGCCTCACAAATAGGAAGAAACTTCTACTCCACTTTTTGAAGATTTACACCTAATTCCCTGGCTTCCCTCACAATCGCAGAACTCAGCAAATGTTCCATGGGAAATCCAGTTTGAGATTCCTTAAGTTTCTAATTTTTCACTCCTGTCCTGTGAACCCCTAAAAACTTTGTTAGTTTTTCCCGCCGAGGTCCTCTGCTTCTGTCAAGCATGAATTTTTTTAAATAGATAAGCCTTCTTTAATTGTTACAAGAAGTGAACTGGTCTGCCTCCACTCTTCTTCCATTACTCTCAAAATGCAATTCAAATGTGACTCTTCTGGACCCTTCCTATTTCCTCAGCACTCATTATTTTTCTTTCTACGTCTTTATCTCATACTTAAGCCTGAATTGTTGAATGAATCATCCTCTTTTTCCTCAGCATTTACAAATACCTGAAACACATGTCTATATCCTCCCCATCATCTCTGTAACTCATACTTGTCTTTTCAGTCTCAGGGTAGAAATGAAGTGTTCCCTGACGCCTCTTTCCCCATGCACACCCAAACATGAGCAAGACCTCTTCTGTCAGTTCCCACAGAATTCTTAATGTACCCGATTTCAGCACTTAGCCCACTGCATTATAATGGCTCACCTACTAGCTTATCTGTGTCTCCCACTGGGCTCTGCAAAAAGCTTCTCTGCCTACCTCTTTCCATGCTATAGTCCTATCAGAGAACACAGTGCTCAGTAAATAACAGACATTCTGTTGAGATGGATCCCTAAAGTGTTAAATATTTAAAGTCTTTATTAATTTGAAGGAACTCAGAAGAGAAAATGAACTGTAAAAATCAAAATAATCTTTATTTTTAAAAACGGACTTATAAGCTAAAGAAGACCCAAATATGCAATACTTTTAGAAAACAAACAACAGTATGTATACATGATAAACAGGGACATGAAAAGGTGGTTGCAAGAGCATTAGTGGTGATTATTATGGGATGGGAAGCTAGGATGGGTTCACGGAAAAAAAAAATCCCCAGTTTACTCTGTATGTCAGGGTAAATTCCAAGTGGATCAAACAATTACATATGAAATATGAAACCATTCAAGCCTAGAATAAGCTAGGAATCGGGGAAGAATTTTCTGATTCAACATCCAGAAGCAATGATGAAAACCTTGATGATTTGATTATGTTAAATATTTTTTTGCATGGAAAAAAACCTTGGCATTAGTATCTCTATTATATAAAAAGCTTCTAAAATGGCAATTAAAAAGCCGAAAACTCTATAGGGAAAAAAATGTAAATACTCTTAAGTATGTGTAAATATGCTCGATATCACCTATAAATATAGAAATGCAGAATGTACAGGGAGACATTATTTCTCATCTATCAAATTAGCAAAAAATCAAAAAGTTTGATAACATACTCTGTTGGCAAGCCCGTGGGGGAAAAGTCAGTCTCACACATTGTTAATTAGCATACAAACCTTATGGAGGGGCATTTGTGAGTTCTCAACAAAATCATATAAGCAGCTATTCATTTACCCCGAAATTCTACTTTTAAGGATCTATCGCATAGATGTACTGGCAAAATTTTAAATAGACATTCACCGGGCTATTTGTTGCATGATTATTTGGAATACCAAAAATTGCAAACAACCCTAATGTTCATTACTGTGGCATTAGTTAAACAAACTATGTTGAATCCATAGAATTCCATAGAATGGAATGGAATTTTTTTTTTTTTTACATATGTGCTGAGAACTTTTATTGATGCCAGTTGAGATTAATGAAATATAGAGCATCTTTGTTGAAGATAAACTGAGGGAAATACCACATCTTTCCATTGCTGACAGGCCTTTGTTATCTAGCTGTCTCAGTCCTGGGTGTGTGTCCTGGGTGCATGCCCTTGCCTCTTCTTTTGGGATGTCTTAGTGTTAGCACCTGCTCCCTAATGACTAGCTTTTCTGCACAGTTTGAAGCTGCTTCATTTTTGTTTTTTTGCCTTCAAGCAGTTTTCAGTTTTTAGTTTTTAAGAAACTGTCCTCTAACTGGTTTAGAAATTTGTCCAGCCTTTTGGGTTGTATTCCACACATGTTCTTTATCGTTTCTTCTTCTTTCAGGGGTGTCCATAGCATCTGCCATTAGCGACTGCAGCACTAATTTTTGTTTTAGCATTTTGTGAATTCACCAAGTTGTACAGAACACTTGTGTTTACTTGTTTTTATAGAACTAGCAGAATAATACTGATCTATTTTAAAAAAATGCAAGCCATTGCTTCTCTAATTTGTCTGACAAAGTGGGCAGCTTAAATTCTGTGAAACATCTTTATAACGTTTATAAGCTTTTTATTCCACTGCTGGTGAGCCATGGTTATGGCTTTATGAAGTAGCACTGTGTGATCGGTATATTAATACGCTTCTACAGCGAGCTTTTTCTTTGCTCGCGTTGGATTGTCTGGGGAAATATCCCAAGTCTAGCTGATCTCATTGGGGAAGTTAATCACA
Source organism: Symphalangus syndactylus (assembly GCF_028878055.3). Taxonomy (NCBI): domain Eukaryota; kingdom Metazoa; phylum Chordata; class Mammalia; order Primates; family Hylobatidae; genus Symphalangus; species Symphalangus syndactylus. Next base: position 97,462,051 of record NC_072428.2, on the reverse strand, counting down.
TGATATTAACTATAGTTTGGGAGAGTGGCACATGCAGCTATAAAAAGAAATGAGGGGAAAAAAAATGGAATGAGGAATATCTTTACATACTACTTTGGAAAGGTCAAGATTGTCAAGTTAAAAATCAATGGCTAAATATGTGTAGAGGACACTTGTTTACCTAAGAAAGAGGTGACATAAATATACATTTTCCTTATATTTTTAAAAAATTGAAGAATAAACTATAAAATCCAGAAAAATGGTTGCCAGTCCTTGGGAGAGAGGGGGTTGGGTATGAAGAATACATTGGCAGGAACAGTGATAAAAGCTAGACTTCTGTGAATATACGAATATACTTTTTTGTGTAGATTTAAGTTTGAAGCCATGTAAGTATTTTACACATTTATAAAACAAAATGAAAGTGAAAAAATTCATAAAATTACAAAGTAAAATTAAATAAGCGAATGTAGATGTGTGACACAACCACACAAAGCCAACTCTTTGATTTGACTTTCTGCTTATTTGATGCCTTTACTTTTAAACTCAGTAATTTGTTTCTTGTATTCCTACTGGGATACACTTAAAGGACAACAACAACTGCCCCCAAAACCCGTGAACTCTTTTCAGTAATCAGGATATTGATGGTAGCATTACTACTACACCTACTAGCTTATCTGTGTCTCCCACTGGGCTCTGCAAAAAGCTTCTGCCTACCTCTGTTCCATGCTATAGTCCTATCAGAGAACACAGTGCTCAGTAAATAACAGACATTCTGTTGAGATGGATCCCTAAAGTGTTAAATATTTAAAGTCTTTATTAACTTGAAGGAACTCGGAAGAGAAAACGAACTGTAAAAATAAAAATCTTTATTTTTAAAAATGGACTTACATGCTAAAGGAGACTGGTTATTTTCAGACTGGTGTGTGTGTAGTGTGGGATAAAGTAAATGAATAATCATATTGATATGATAGTCAGCATTTTCAGCATGAGAGAATGAAGATGATGAAGATGCAACGCGAATGAGATCAAAGTGAACTGATGATGTATTTTTTTCTTTAAAAAATATTTGATTTATATATATTTCATTGCTCTGACCACCGAAAAGGCCTAGAGACAATTGTCATTCAGTAGTACTGAACCCCTTTATCACTTACATTGTGGTCTTTCCACATGATTTCCCATTTTAAAAAACCATAATTCCATGAGGAAATGGCTGATTCCAGGTCTGGGGCAGGAAATGTATAGAATAATTCTGTAACCCTTTACATTAGAAAGCCAAGGAGATATCAGAGAGTACTGGGGTTGTATTGAAGGGGCTCAGAAAACACTTTGAATAGACCATCTACCAAAGACGGAATAATTTTAGTATACAATAAAGATAACAGTTGCAAGGGATTGTCTAAATCCACCATACATTCGTAATGATACAAATAAAGAAATACACTTTTTTTATTGGTAATGGTTGGTTACCATTAATGACGGTATGGAACTTTGAAAACTGGTAAATAAAAGGAATACGATCAAACATGTTTTTCTGCCTTTCCTAAACAAATGATACCTCAGAGAAACCAAATAATTCATGAGAGAAATTTCTATTTATTTAAGTATTGCCTCTAATAAATGCAGAATGAATGTTGGAATCTCTTCATTTTGCAGTCTTCAATGAATTAGCAGACCTAAGGGTGATTATTAGTGGCTGCTAATTTTATTTAAAAAGGCAAACACTTCAAAAAATTCAGTCACTCCATATGCAGTAGTCTTGTTATAAATGATAAAACCTGGAATCTGATCAAATTCTTACCTATATCAGTGGTTTTCAACTTGGTTGCTCTTTAGAATCACTTGGACAGTATTTAAAAATCCCAAAGCCTGGGCTGCATTTACCTGAGAGTCTCTAAGAGTAAGACCCGAACATAAGGATTTTTAAAAGCTCCTCAGTTATTTCAAGATGCAGTCAAGCTGAAAAATACTATTTTAGATTCAACTGCTGATTTACAGGAAATACAGGATCAAAGGATGGAATCTGCAAAATCTAGGCTATGGGAAACTCTGTAGGACAAATGTCCCAGTTTCTTAGACAAATAATGAAAAAGAATAAAATGAGAGAACTACAGATTAGGTTGATGATATATCAACTAGTTATAATAGGTGAACTATTTATGGATCCTAAATCAAACAAAGCATTAAAAAAATTCCTAACTCAATCAGGCAGATGTCACCACTGATTGTTAATTTTGTAAAGTAAAAGAGAACTGTGGCTATATATTTTTGTGTAATTTTTATTTTTATTTCAATAATTTGTAGGGTTCAGGTGGTTTTTGGTTACATGGATAAGTGTTTTAGTGGTGATTTCAGAGATTTTTGTACACCCATCACCCAAGCAGTGTACACTGTACCCAATATGTAGTTTTCTATTCCTCACCCCACTCCCACCCTTTTCCCCCATCATGTCCCTGAAGTCCATTATATCATTCTTATGTCTTTGCATTCTTATAGCTTAGCCCCCACTTATAAGTGAGAACAAACAATATTTGATTTTCCATTCCTGAGTTACTTCACTTAGAATAATGACCTCCTGTGGCTATATGAAGAAAATAGTTCCTACTATTAGATATACTTGTGATTATGAGTGAAATGATAGAATGCTATTGGGTCCAAAATAACTGGTAGTGATGGAGGGGCATTGGCCAGGATATAGATAAAAACAAGAGTGAGATGACAAATGCTGAAACTAAGTGATGGATACACATTATACTATTCTCTCTACATGATATATTTGAAACCTATAAAAACAGTGTTTTCAAAATTTTAAGGAAAGCACTTAAGGCAGAGGAAGGAAGTCAGCACAGAAGAATAAGAAGAAAAATTTAGAGAAGTAGAAAATACAGGAAAGAATGAGGTCATGGACAGTATTTTTCAAAGGAGAGAGTGATCAACAGAAATCAAATGAGACATCAGAAAAACGCCCACTGTTGTTGGCAGTTGGAATGATAGTGTGATTTTCACTAGAATAATTTCAGTGGTGTTGTGGCAATTGAAAGTCTGACTGCAGTCTGGAAGAGGCAAGGAAATGTGTGCAGACTGTTATTACAAGGAGCAACAAGACAGTGGCTGCAAATGAATAGTTTATAGAGTTAAAGCGGAATGTGTTGGCATCTTGTTTGTGCTTTTTTATATCATAAGAGAGCGTGTTCAGGCATCTTTTATTGATCCTAAGAGGAAGCAAGTAGAAAGCGGGATGCTAAAAATACAAAAGAAACAAATAATCTTCGAGGAGATGAGTTGGGATGAAACCAGAGAACAGAAATTGAGGAATAGGTCTTGGACACATGTTCCTGTCAAAGCTGAAGACTAGAGATAGACGGGAAGAAGGTAGAAAAATTGAAGAGTTTCTTTCCTAGAAGCCTTTATTTTTCTGTGAGATAGGAAAGATGGCCATCTTCATATCACCAGTGGATTGAGGCTTACAGAGTTAGAAGTTTGGAAGAGATTGTGTATGCTTTATATCCCATTAAAAAAGAAAGGATTGCAGTACAGAATGCATACCTAGTTGGTATTGGATTCCATAACTTTGCGTTGCTACCATTATGAGGAGGAGAAACAATAGAAAACCAAAATGTGAGAAATCTCTTAGGGCTATAGCCAGATATTTTCATTCATTCCATCCCAATATTTTGTGTATAAAACTTGCATTTTAATATCTGTTAATCTTAAATGAGATTTCTCTGAGTTTTACAAAGGTCTGTTTTATTTCTATTCTGGCTTGAGTTTTTCTGAACTATAATTAAAGAAAATTACATTTATTTACAATTAGTTTTAGTTCATATAAATGTTTATTTGCTTCTAAAAATTATTACCCACTTCAGTGGCTAAAGCAGAAAGAATGATGAAAAACTCATTAACTTGGGGCAAATGACTTAGCTGTGTTTTGTTCTGGTACTCTTATTTTATGTCTGAACTATTTTTAGTATATTTGGGCATTTTTTTCCAATAATACTCTAGACAATTATATTTTTTATGTAAAACTGATTTTGTTTTGTCATTGTTTTGTATTAGAAAGGACTAATATACTTTACAGTATATAAGTATTTCAAAAGTAGGTGTTTGCAAGTTTGCTGTATGGCCTTTAGTATTTGACTTTTCTATAATTCCCATTAATGTGAATGAAATATGATATATTTTATTGTGGCAGATAGATTCTAAGATCGCCTTCAGTGACATCTGTCTACTGGTATTTGCACACTTTTGTAATCTTTTCTTCTTAAGTATAGGCAGAACTTGCTTCTAACTTGTACATACAAAGTGGGTATCCCTCCTATGATTAGGTTGCATAAGGTTTTAACCTCCGTTTTGCTCTCAGGCTCTCTCTCTGTTGCCTTCTTGGCTTGCACATTTTGACAATACAAGCAGCTGTCATACCATTCCACTTGGCAAGAGCCAAGGTCAGCTTCCAGCTAACAGCAAGCTACAAACTGAGGCTCTCAGCTCACAAGGAACTGAATCCTGCTAACAACCATAAGAGCTTGGAAGCAGATCCTTCCCCAGTTGACTCTTCAGATGAGACTCCACCCATGGTTGATACCTTGATGACAGCCTTGTGAGAGGTCCTGAAGCAGAGGAACAAACTAAGCCATGCCAGGATTCCCAACCCAAAGAAATTATGATATAATATATGTATGTTTTTAAAATAAGCAGTTAATGTTTATAGCAAGTTGTTACATGAAAGTAGATAACTAGTACAGTTTTGAAACAGAAAATATTCAAGACATCCTAAAGGCAATAGATTACTGGCTTCCTTTGCTTTCATAATCTGGGTGATATAGGTGAAGGCCTGGCAGCTGATTGAGAACTGCGCCAGTTAGGAAAAGGAATGAGCAAGAAATGGGTAGCAACGTGCTCACAAAGGCGGCACTTAATTAAGCTATGAAGGCTGACTGTTTCAGGCCAAATCCTCCAAACAACAGGCAGTTCTCTTAAAATATGACGAGCAGCCTCTACTAGGATAATTTATTCCATGTCCTTTTCATTTGCTGTTTCTTCTATCTGAATCGCTCTTTCCCTGAATATCCAGATGGAGCCTATCCTTGCTTCATTCAGAGAGGTCCTCCCAGGTAAATATATGAAATAGCACATCCTACTGTCTCTTCTCTAACCTTGCTTTATTTTTCTTCAAGTCACTTAGCACTTCCTGACATTATGTTACATAATGACTTGTTTATTGTCCTTCTTCACTTGAGTATAATCTCTATATGGAAAGGAACTTGCTTATTTTGTTTACCATTGCATATCCAGCTTTTACAACAGTATTTGTCATGTACTAAGTGGTCAGCAGATATTTGTTGAATGGATGAATGCTTAAATCCTTCCAGGTATATTTGGCACTGCCCAGTATTTGGGCATCTGAAGGTTGGCAGAGTTTTAAGGAGTACTGCCTTTTCTTGGCCAGACCCCGCCAGTTTCCTAGACAGGAGATGTTTGGTCCTTTTATAGGGAGATGCAGGAGAAGCAGCATCATACAGGCTGAGGTTTAGGCACAGCTAGTCAAGACTAAGACAAGACCTAAGATTGCTCCAACTCTGGGATAAAGGATACATTAGAGCTGTCCTGTGAAGCCTTAAACCAGGGATGTAGGGGTAGTAAGAAGATTAAGACAGGGCTGATATAATTCCAAGGGGGAAATGACATAACTCCAAACCTAGACCCCCTTTTCATTCTACTTTCAATTCATTTGTTCATTCAGTAATTGAATGCTAAGTATTAAATCTAGGTAAAACAAACACCGAAGAAAATAAGTCAAATAATAACCCTGCTTTCATTTAACTCACATTTTAAAGGGGAAGGACAGTCAATACAAACTAGTAACTTCTTACAGTGTTCAGGGCTAGGGAAGAAAGTAAAAGAAGGTACTGGAATAGAGAAGATGGGAAGAGAGAAATTGAGCACATAGACTATTTATATCCTTTAATCTTCATGTGAATTATCTCAAGGTTTCGGATGGGTCTGACCCTACATATTTTGGAAGCTGTAGAGGTTCTTATTGCAGTGAATTCAAGAAGACAAAGGTAGGGGAATAAAATCAAAGGCAGACTTTCTTAATCAGAGGGTTTTCCCCAGAGCTATTATTACCTGGTAGGAGTACAATACATAGAATTATCTTCTAAATTATAAAATATTGTTTTAATAGTAACTAGGTTGTTTAATGTGAGTTTAATTTCCACATTTGTGCCTGTGTTGTAATCACTAGTGATTAATTAAAAAAAACAAGTTTGCACAAGGCAATAATCTGAATAATACATTCCCAGGTAACTGGGAATTAACCTGTAATTTTCCTTGTATAAATTATTTGATTATCAGAATGTACAGTAGGTGTACTATAAATTTTCATCAAATAATTAAAATTGTATAGGTAATATGAACACTTTATAACTACGTATCAAATAAATTATAGTAGAACTTACCTTTGGCTGGGTGTGGTGGCTCATTCCTGTAATCTCAGTGTTTTGGGAGAGTGAGGTGGGAGGATTCCTTGAGCCTAGGAGTTTGAGACCAGTCTAGGAGTTTGAGCAACATAGGGAGACCCCATCTCTACAAAAATTAAAAAGTAAATAAAATTAGGTGGGTGTAGTGGTGCATGTCTATGGTCTCAGCTACTTGGGAGGCTGAGTAGGATTGCTTAAGCCCATGAGGTCAAGGCTACAGTGAGCCGTGATTGTGCCACTATACTCTAGCCTGGGTGACAGACCGAGACCTTGTCTCTAAAAACAAAAAACAAACAAGCAAAAAAACTTAGCTTCAAGATTTAAATATATAATACTTGTTTGTAAGCTTTAAATATAATTGACTTAAGTAACTTACAGTTAATCACATTTGCTGAGATAATATAGACAAAGTTTGGCTTAAACCCTCAATAGTAATTTGTTCTGTATAGATAAGATTTTTGTGAAAATGATACTGTCCCCTAAAAAAAAAAAATATTCAGTTGTGCATGATAGCTCACACCTGTAATCTCAACACTTTGGTGGCCAAGGTGGGAGGATCGTTTGAGACCAGCCTGGGCAACGAAGTGAGACCTCGTCTCTAAGAAAAAAAGAAAAGAAAAGAAACAAAAACAAAAACTTCATTCTGTTATTTAAGAAATATTTACTTCTGCTATTACAGGCACTGTGCTAGGTACCAAATGTGCTTTGAAGAAAAGAGGCATTGTCCTTGACTTCATGGAGTTAACAGCCAAGTAGGAGAAACATACTTCAAACAAATATGTTTAGAACTTTATTACAACACAGCAAGACTCATGAGCATTAGCATATTGTTTTTTAGTTTCACATGCCTCCAGATATTATAGGGTGATATGACGTGGGCCCATGTGGATGGTGCATATACAGAGAGATTGCATGGCAGGTAAGGAACTTTGAGCTTGAAGAAACTACCACTTTTGTAGTGAATAGTAAATAAGTCTGCTGTCTGTCTGCAGGATAATGTTACCATATCTCTCAAGATTTCTTGCCAAATACAAGAGCAAACCCAGGGCCTTGCATTATTGGCGTGCTGTGAAAGAACATATAGTGTTACTTGAGGCCCATGGTGCATTGCTGCTTTATCAGGGAGGAGGGAGGCCAAAGAAGTTTTCTCTGAGATAATTTCTCTTAAATAGCTTTACTGAGGTATAGCTGGCATACAATAAACAACACGTCTTGAAAGTATACAATTTGATATGTTTTGACATATGAGTACACCTCTGAAATCATCACAGTAATCAATCAGTGAACATATTCATCACTCCCAAAAGTTTCCTTGTACAGCTTTGTAATTACTCTCTCCACTATCCCCCTCCCCCATCCCCGGGCAAACACTGATCTGCTTTTTGTTACTGTATGGTAGTTTGTAGCTCCCAGAATTTTGTACAAATTGAATGATTTAGCATATATTATATATTCTTATTTGTTTGGCTTCTTTCATGCAGCATGATTTTATTGAGATTCAACTATATTGTGGTATGTTTTTGTTGTTGCATAGTAGTCCATTGCATGGATATATTAGTTTGTTTATACATTGGCCTGTTGATGGACATTGGATTGTTTCCAGTTTTTGCTACTGCAAATAAAGATACTGTGAATGTTCAGGTACAATTCCTTATATAGACACACACTGTTATTTTTATTGGATAAATATCTAGAAGCAGAATTATTTAACAATATGTTAGGTATATAGTTAACATTTTAATGAAATGCTAAACTCTTTTGCAAAATGAGTATACAATTTTTTATCTCCACAAGCTATACAAGAGTTCTAGTTTGTTTATCCCTGCCAATATTTGATATGGTCATTTTTTTTTTTTTTTTTTGAGGTGGAGTCTATGTTGCCCAGGCTGGAGTGCAGTGGCACGATCTCGGCTTACTGCAACCTCTGCCTCCTGGATTCAAGCAATTTTCATGCCTCAGTTTCCAGAATAGCTGGAATTATAGGTGTGCACCACCACACCCGGCTAATTTTTGTATTTTTAGTAGAGATGGAGTTTCACCATGTTGGCCAGGCTAGTCTCAAACTCCCAACCTCAGGTGATCCACCCACCTCAGCCTCCCAAAGTGCTGGGATTACAGGCACAAGCCACTGTGTTCGGCCATGATATGGTCACTCTTTTTAATTTTAGTCATTTGAACAGTTATATAGTTGTATCTCGTTGTGGTTTTATTTGCATTTCCCTATTGACTAAACAGGTTGAGTATTTTTTTCATGTGTTTATTTGCCATTCATATACCTTCTTTGATAAAGTTCCCATTTTTGAAGTTAGGCTATTTTCTTATTATGGAGACTTGAGAGTTCTTTATGTGTTTTAGATACAAGTGCTTCATCAGATATATGTGAAATTGATTTTCCCTTTCTGGGGTGTGTATTTTCATTTTCTTAGGCATATTTATTTTGAAGAGCAGACACTTTTAATTTAGATGTTGTCCAGTTTATCATTTTCTTTTGCGGACCATACTTTTGGTTTCATATCATGTCTAACTCAAGGACAGAAAAGTTGCCTCAGATGTCTTTTTTTTAGAAAATTTAATCTTTTTTGAGTTAATTTTTGTATGAGGTACAGAGTGTGGGTTAAAGAGGATATTTTTGCATATAGCTATTCAATTGTTACAGTATCATTGTTGAACTCTACCTGTGTCCACTAAATTGTGTTTGCACCTTTGTCAAAATTCAGTCTGCCAGATATGTGTGGGTCTATTTTTGTACTCTCTATTCTGCACCATTCATTTATGTGTCTGTCTTTACCCCACTATCAGTGTATTGATTATTATAGTTTTATATGTCTTGAAATCAGGTTGTGTTAGTACTCCAACGTTGTTGTTTTTGTTGCCCTGACTATTCTGGGTTCTTTGCATTTTCATATGATTTTTGGATCATGTTTTCAATTTCTACTAAAAGAAATCCTGCATTGATTTTAAATTAGATTACATTTAATATATAGATTAATTTAGGGATAATTTACATTTAACAATATCTTGGAACTATGAATGTTCTCTTTCCATTTATGTAGGTCTTCTTCATCTCAGCATTATTTTCGCAGTTTTCAGTGTGCAGCTATTTCCCATTTTGTCAGATATATCTAAGTATTTCATATTTTTAGTGCTATTCTAAATTGTATTCTTTTAAAATTTCAACTTCTGATTGTTCATTGCTAGTATACAGACATATGACTGAGTTTGCACATTAATCTTATATCCTGCAACTTTGTTAAATTCAGTTATTATGTTAACTCTAGTAGCTTTTCTCATAGATTCCATCAGATTTTCCATATAGATGCTTGTATATTGTCTGTCTAAAAAGACTGTGTGCCTTCCAATCTGAATGTCTTATTTATTTACTTATTTACTTAGGCCTCATTACACTGGCCAGAACCTCTAGGATATTAGAAGTGGGGAAAGCTAACATTGTTGTCTTGTTGCTGATTTTTGAGCAAAAGTATTACTTATTCTCTTAAGTATTATATTAGCCGTAGTTTTTCATAGATGCCTTTTATTAGGTTAAGGGTGTGTTCCTTTCTGTTCCTAGTTGACTGAGAGTTTTTAGTAGGAGTGAATGTTAGATTTTTTTCAAATGCTTTTTCTTCATCTATTGAAAGGAGCATACGCTTTTTCTTTTAAGTTTGTTAAAATATGAATCACATTGATTGATTTTCACACATTAAGCTGACCAGGTATGTTGGCTCATGTCTGTAATCCCAACACTTTGGGAGGCCAAGACAGGAAGATTGCTTGAGCCTAGGAGTTAAAGAACAGCCTGGACAATATAGTGGGACTATATACATATATAATTCCAGGTGTATGTGTATATATATATATATATGCCAACTATGAATTTCTGACATAGATCTCCTTGGTCATGATGTATTATACTTTTTATATATTGTTTGACTAGATTTGATGACATTTTGGTTATAATTCTTGCACCTATCTTCATAAGGAATATTGTTTTGTAGTTTTTATTTTTCTTTAATATCTAGTTTTCATATCAGGGCAGTGCTGACCTCAGAATGAATTGGGAATTGGTATAGAATTGCTTTTATTTCTTTCTTAAATTGCTTGATAAAATTCACCACTAAAGTCATCTAAGTCTGCAGTTTTTCTTGTGGAAAGATTTTTAACTAAAAGAATCAACAGGTATAGTGCTATTGAGTCTATCTGTTGCTTCTTGAGTGAGCTTTGTTAGTTTGTTTCTTTCAAGGAAATTGTGTATTTCATGAAAGTTTTCAAATTTATTCACAAAAAGTTGTTCATAATTCCTTTATTACCCTTTCAGTATCTGCAGAATATTTTGTAATATGTAATGAAATCATCTCTGTTATTCTTAATATAGGTAATTTCTTTCTACTCTTTTTTCCTAATCCATCTGGCTAGAAGTTTGTCAATTTTACTTATCTTTTCAAAGAACCAGTTTTTGGTTTCAATATTTCTTGTTTTCATTTTCTGGTTCATTGATATCTGTTCTCAGAGCTTTATTATTTTATTTCTTCTGTTTACTTTGGTTTTTGTTTGCCCTTCTTTTTCCATATTCTTTTTTTTTTTTTTTTTTTTTTTTTTTTTTTTTTTTTTTTGAGACAGAGTCTCGCTCTGTCACCCAGGCTGGAGTGCAGTGGCCCGATCTCGGCTCACTGCAAGCTCAGCCTCCCGGGTTCGCGCCATTCTCCTGCCTCAGCCTCTCCGAGTAGCTGGGACTACAGGCGCCCGCCACCACGCCCGGCTAATTTTTTGTATTTTTTTTTAGTAGAGACGGTGTTTCACCGTGGTCTCGATCTCCTGACCTCGTGATCTGCCCGCCTCGGCCTCCCAAAGTGCTGGGATTACAAGCGTGAGCCACCGCGCCCGGCCTTTTTCCATATTCTTAAAATGGAAGTTTAGGTCATTGATTCGAAACTTTTCTTCTTTTCAAATGTAAATATTTGCATAAATTTCCCCCAAGTACTCCTTTGGTGACATCCCACAAATTTTGATATGTTGCGTTACAATTTTTGTTCAGTTCAGAATACTTCTAATTTCCCTTTTGATTTCTTTTTTGACCCATGGGTTATTTAGAAGCATTTTGTAGTTCCAGATATTTGAGGATTCCTTTCAGGTATCTTTTTGTTACTGATTTCTAATCTGAAACTATTTTGGCTAGAGAACAAGCTTTGTATGGCTTGAAGCCTTTTCGATGTATTGAGACCGGTTTAATGGAACCAAATATTGTTGATCTTGGTAAATACTCCATGTGCACTTGAAAAGAATGTGTGTTTGCTGTTTTGCATGAAGTATTGTGTGAATGTAAATTAAGTCAATTGGGTGTTAGCGCTGTCTAGTTTTCTGTCCCGATTTTCTGTGTACTTATTTCTTGATTCTTGAAAAAGGGAATTGAAATCTTCAACTACAATTGTGGGTTTTTCTATTTTTTTTTAATATAGATTAGGTTTCAAAATATATGACTTGCGCATCAAATGCAGTGAATAGTCAAAGTGGAAAATTATTATTATTAGCATTATTGTCAAAGGCTTCATTAGAACACATCTTTGGTTTGCCCTATAGTATGGGTTATTTGGAACATTATCTTCATATGCAAAAGAAACATTTACTACATGTTATTATTTTTCTAATTCATGTTCTTGTTTTGCTTGGCAGCTTCTATGTTTTTGAAGCAGGCATTTGAAGGAGAATACCCCAAATTATTACGTCTTTATAATGACTTATGGAAGCGTCTTCAACAGTACAGTCAGAATATCCAAGGGAATTTTAATGCAAGTGGAACTACAGACCTCTATGTTGACCTACAACACGTGGAAGATGATGCACAAGATACATTCATACCAAAAAAGCCAGATTATGAGTATGTTTGTTTAATTTGACCTGTTAGTTGGCATCTTAATTTTATTTTTATTTTAAATTTTATCTTTTATTTTTATTTTAAATTTTATCTTTTATTTTTATTTTAAATTATAAATTAAGTATATGCCAAGTCTCTAAATATTTGTAATTTATTTGTATACCTTAAAAGACTTTGCAAGACTTTTAACTGAAGAAGTCAGTTTTCACCCTTAGTTGAACACTTCTGGCTCCTGCTGGAGTCAATTTTAAAGTATAACACTAAGTAGGATGATGAGAAGCTAGAAGATGATCATGCTGTGGTCATTGTATTTTAATCAATGTTATAATATACCTGTAATTACCTCAGACAGTATCATTTATTGATGGACCACTTGCATAAATGTGACATAAAAGGAACTTGGGTGTTCAGAAACTACAGGGGAGATAAATCTTATGCTGGGATAGGTTCTCAGTCAATGAGTTAAGAAAAAGCAGAGTGGATCACTAGGTCAGGAGTTCGAGACCAGCCTGATCAACATGGTAAAACCCCGTCTCTACTAAAAATACAAAAATTAGCTGGGCTTGGTGGCACTCGCCTGTAATCCCAGCTACTCGGGAGGCTGAGGCAGGAGAATCGCTTGAACCCGGGAGACAGAGGCAGCAGTGAGCTGAGATCGCGCCACTGCACTCCAGCCGGGGCGACAAAACGAGACTCCATCTCAAAAAAAAAAAAAAAGGCAGAGTGTAGTCATCCCTTAGGTATTTGTAGGGGATTGGTTCCAGGACCCATTGGGAAGCTCAAGTTTTTTATGTAAAATGATACAATATTTGCATATAACCTATGCACATCATCTCTAGGTTACCTGTAATACCTAATACAATGTAAATGCTATGCATAGAGTTATTATACTATATTGCTTAGAGAATGATAAGAAAAAATGTGAATAAATGTTTCATTATAGCCACAACCATTGTAGGCCTAACTAGGTTTTCAATCCATGGTTGGTTTAATCCTTGGATGTAGAATTTGCAGAAATGGAGGTCCAACTGTATAGTTAAAATTACCCCTGAAAATCTCTTAGGTCATCCTTGAAGTATAGTAGTATAGCCATATTTAGGAGCCATATTGGAAACCAATATACCATCTCAGCAAGTTTAGCCCGCCCAGCTTTCCTCCAAAATTGAAAGAGTATTTGAAACTTTCAATTTGAGCATCAGATCAAGTGATGGGCTTTCACACCTTTCTTTAAACACTAGAATCATATTTATTGTGTCAAGGCTGCCTAAAGCAGTAGCAGTTTCTTATCACCTACCTTGTAAGAAAAATATTGGATAGACTCATGGGTGCTGTTTAAACAGTTGTTTGTTTCTCCTTTAATTTTATTACTAAATACATATAGTTGAATTTGTGTCCAGTATAGTTAGAAGCTCTGACTAGCAAAATACAGTATATAGAAGTTCTGACTAGTACTGGGCAGTGTGACACATGCTTGTAATCCCAGCTACTTGGGAGGATCTCTTGAGCCTAGGAGTTAGAGGCCAGCCTGGGCAGCATAGTGAGACCCTGTCTCTCTTTAAAAAAAAAAAAAAAAAGTAGTTTTGACTGGCAAAATAAATGGCCATGATAGGTTAGAATCATGGAATGAGACCAGATTATCTTCTCAATAACTCTTTTATAATAGGCAGATTCAGTAAGGCCTAATGGAGAGGGCAAAAGAGAACAGAACCTATGTCTGTTGATCTACAAAGATTTAATGATATATCATATTTTTTTAAAGTATATATAAAATAGCAAATATAGTATTCTATTTCTGCCTTAGTTTTATTTTTAAATCTATGTGCATGCACTAAAAAAGGTCTAGAAATATACAAAGCAAACAGTAACAGTTATTTCCAGGAGGTGGAATCCTAATTTTGTATTTTCTGCTTTTATGTAAAATGAATATATGTTCCTTGTGTGAAAGAAAGAAAAGAAAAGAGAGAGAGGGGGAAAGAGAGAGGAGGGAGGGAAGGAAGGGAAGGGAAGGGAAGGAAGGAAGGAAGGAAGGAAGGAAGGAAGGAAGGAAAAAGAAGGAAGGAAGGAAGGTAGGTAGGTCACTGTGTGAGAAAGGAAGGAAGGGAAGGAAGGGGAAGGGAAGGGAAGGAAGGGAAAGAAGAAAGGCCACGAACTTTGGAAGGCCAACATGGGCAGATCACCTGAGGTCAGGAGTTCGAGACCAGTCTGGCCAAAATAGTGAAACACCATCTCTACTAAAAATACAAAAAATTAGCTAGGCATGGTGATGCATGCCTGTAATCTGAGCTACTTGGAAGGCTGAGGCAAAAGAATGGTTTGAACCTGGGAGGCAGATGTTGCAATGAGCTGAGATCGTGCCACTGCACTCCAGCCTGGGTGACAAAGCAAGACTCAGTCTCAAAAAATAAATAAAACCGTAAATTCAATGGAGGTAAAACAAATTAGAGCAAAAAAGCTACTGTGTTTTCACTAATAGGATATTATTGTCACTTTTTGGAGATGAATTCAGTTGAGTGGTTGGTGAGGAAAACGAGATATAGGAGGCCATATTTGAAGATGTCAAAAAATCATCAGGGTTCAAGGACACAAACAAGGAAGAGTTGAGTTTTCATAGATGGAAGTAGCCAGTGGAGAGGAAAAGAGATGGGAGATGTAAGAAAGAAAAGAGAGAATGAATGGAACCAGGCCGTAGAAGAATCAGAACAGAATCAAAACATGAATAGCCAGGGTATCATTTTTCATGATTCATTACTTGTGTCAAATTTTCAGTAGAGATAATTGCTATGAAGAAAATAAAATAATGCTGTAGAGTTGCTTACTATATAGGATGTCAGAGAAAGCTTCTATGAGGAGGTAACATTTGACCTGAGATCTAAATAGTGTGGAAGAATCAACCATGAAAAATTTAGAGTAAGGTTTTTGCAGGCAGAAGAACAAATTTAGAGGCCTTAGGAAAATTAAGACTGGGTGCGGTGCGGTGGCCCACGCCTATAATCCAAGCACTTTAGGAGGCTGAGGAGGGTGGATCACTTGAGGTCAGCAGTTCGAGACTAGCCTGGCCAACATGGTGAAATCCTGTCTCTACAAAAAAAAAAAAAAATATATATATATATATATGTGTGTGTGTGTGTGTGTGTGTGTATATAGATATATATATGTGTGTGTGTGTGTGTATATATATATGTGTGTGTGTGTTATATATATATATATATATATATATATATATATATATATATATATATATACACACACAAAAATTAGCCAGGCATGATGGCACATGCCTATAATCCCAGCTACTCAGAAGGCTGAGGCAGGAAAACTGCATGAATCCAGGAGGTGGAGATTGCAGTGAGCCGAGATCGTGCCACTGCACTCTGCCCGGGCAACAGAGTAAGACTCCGTCTCAAAAAAAAGAAAAAAAAGAAAGAAAGAAAATTAAGATGAGGAGGTTTGAAGAACAGAAAGAAGCCAGTGCAGCTGGAACATAGTGAACGAAGAAGGGAAGTGTTTCAGATTGGATCAGAGAGGAAAGGAAATGTGAGATCAGGTAGAGCTTTATAGGCAATGGTAAAGGGCTTGGAGTTTATCCTAATAAAGTGAGAAACCATTGATTTAGAGGAATGATACGAACTGATAAACATTTTAAAATTAGCACTGTGACTGCTATGTAGACAACTTAGGGGGGACCAGCACAGAGTTGGAGAAGTGGAAGAGGGAAAGTGTTTTGTTTATCCAGATAAGAGATGATAATGACTTGAACTAGGATGAGCAGATGAGGTGGTAATTTGGTCAGATTGATTCAAGATGTATTTTTGAAGCAGGATATATAGAGGGCAAGCCATGGATTTGAGAAGACAGGGGAATCAAGGATATGACTAGTTAGTGGAAGACTGATTGGTTAAGATAGGAAAAATTTTTTCAAAGCATTATATTTAATTAATATTTTTCTTTTGAAACTGGCGAATTGGAAATGCAAATAGAGTTGTTGAAAAGGTAATTAAATATGAGTCAGGGCTAGAAATACGTATTTGGAAGTCATCATGCACTTTATTTTTATTTTTATTTTTTTAGATGGAGTCTTCACTCTGTCACCCAGGCTGTAGTGCAGTGGTGTGATACCTGCGCACTGCAACCTTTGCCTCCTGGGTTCAAGCGATTCTCCCACCTCAGCCTCCTGAGCATCTGGGATTATGGGCACACACCACCATGCCCGGCTAATTTTTGTATTTTTAGTAGAGATGGAGTTTCGCCATTTTGGCCAGGCTAGTCTCGAACTCCTGACCTCAGGTGATCCGTCCGCCTCAGCCTCCCAAAGTGTGGGATTACAGGCCTGAGCCACCGCACCCTGCCATCATCATGTGCATTTTTTTAAATCGTGGAATTGGAAGAGATTACATAGGGAAGATGTATATATAGAGAGAAAAGAGAGCCTTGGCCCAAGAAAGGTACCAGCATTTATAGATTAGACAGTGGAGTGGCAGCCTACAAAGGAGACAAAGACAGAAAAAAATGGTGAGATAGGAGGACAACTCAAAGCAGTGTGGAGCCCCAAAGAATGAGTTCATTTAAGTTGGAGTCCAGAAATGCTCCTAAGAGCAAACAGCAAAATGAAGAAGCATCTATTCAAGAAAGTCTAGGAAAATTTGGTCAGAAAAACTGGAGCCTGTGGTATTTGAGTCAAGATTGTTCCCGTCTTACCCACCTCAGCTTAGTGAAGTGGAGATTGTTCTCTATACTGCAGTAGCCAAGAACACAGGGCTCCCTCTCTCCTAGCTCCCAGCTGGAAGGCTGTCTTCCTGGGAAGAGCAGGGCCTCAACATTTCTCATAATGACCTCAGCAGAAAGCTGCTGAGGCTAACTTTCAGGTAAGCGAGGTCAGGAGTAGGGAGCTCCCATATTGTGCCCAATTCCCACGCAATGAATGGGTCCTTGAGCATGGCAGGCTCAAAGTACTGGGGCCCTAATTACCTTTGCCTGGGCTTTTGAAATAGTGATTCTTTACCAGGAAATATAAACTGAAAGGACCTCGTGCAATTGCCTTCCACCAAGTGCTCACTTCCTAGAGTGAGGTTGTTCCCAGACCAAACTGAGGGTTGGGCTGCTATTTCTCGCTGCCCAATAACGAGATGCAGATGAACTGGAGAGGAGGAGAGTTTTTTATTTCTGTAACCAGTTGCAGGGATAAGGCCCAGAAAATACCGCCACACCAACTCAAAATTACAAAGTTTTCCAGAGCTTATATACCTTCTACATGTAAGTGTATGTCTACATGTAAGTGTGCATTTATCTAAAGACATAAGTGATTAACTTCTTTTCATCTATAACTAAGTTCTGAGTCTTGAAGACCTTCCTCTGGAGCCTCAGTAAATTATTTAATCTAAATGGGCCCCAAGTGCTGGGGTGATTACTCTTATCTTTTCTCCTACTAAATCATGGAGGTTTGGGGGGTTCTTTAGATTACCTATAAACTTGTTTGTGGAGGCCTGGAGAATTTCTTCAGATCCTGAATAAAACTTTTTAAATCCTAAACGGGTCCTGTTAAGAATTCCTTCGTTACCTTGTCATGCTTTAAGGCCCAGGAAAGGCCTAAGCAAAACTCTTGGTAGGCTTTTGTTATATCTCAACCTTTATATAAGGACCCTGGCTCTTTCAGCTTTTAATATTTAGCTTAACCACTCAGTTAGTGCTGAAAGTTGTTATGGAGGCCTACATCAGTGAGACCTGGCCTTCTACAAGGTGTCAGTCAGAAAGAAGCTTGTCATTTTCTCCACCCTCAGGTCGAGAGCCCTGGCATAAAGATTTTTACTTGGGTAGAGGCAAGCAATAAATCAGGTCCTGGGTCAGACATGGTGGTTGGTCAGCAATTTGGGAGACCAAGGCAGGCAGATGGCTTGAGCCCAGTAGTTTGAGACCAGCCTGAGCAAAACAGACCCCATCTCTAGAAAAAATAAAAAAGTTAACTGGGCTTGGTAGTCCACACCTGTAGTCCCAGCTACTTGGGAGGCTGAGGTGGGAGGATCACTTGGGCCTGGGAAGTCCAGGCAGCAATGAGCAGGGATCATACCACTATACTCCAGCTGAGGTGACAGAGCAACACCCTTTCTAAAAGAAGGATATAGAAAAAGAAAGGCAAAGAAAGGAGAGGAGAGGAGGAAAGGGGAAAGGAAAAGGAAAAAAGAAAGAGAAAAACAGCCCCTTTTCTCTTCCCCAAGTAAGTGACTTCATTTGCAACTGAACCTGGAGAAGTTTAAAGCTAAGGGTATTCTGAAAAAAACCCTGGCAGTGTGGTGAAAGGCAGTGGGAGGAGACTTGTAGTTCTAGTGAAGATAGCTGAACCTAAGCTAGCTCCAAGGAGAGATCCCGAGAATAAGACAGCTGGGAGGAGCCCCTCCTGGAATCAGAACAAATATCAAACATGACCTCAGAAAGTGTTCTATTAAAGGAGCTACAATTAGCTCCTTTGTAGATGCCTTTGTAGAGGAGTTTGTGCCTCAAGGCATTGTTGAAAATGTAGAGCAGTCAGTTAATGGAGTTAAGTATCTGGATGTGGTCAGAAAAAAATGAGGAAGATAATCCTGCCATTAGCACTGCCATCTCAAGGTGACTATTAGCATACCCAAAGCTGTGTCTAGCTGAGGAACATCAGAGATTGAAGACTGTGGGAGAGAGATAGACTTCATTAAAATAATCCAGCCAATCACTAAACAGATAAAAAGCAAACAACAATAACAAGACTTAGAGCTGGGGGTACCCGTACCCAGAGTTGCAACATTGTATCTAAAATGCCCAGTTTTGGCTGGTTGTGGTGGCTCACGCCTTCCTTTAGTTCTGTGAATAGCTTTGACTTGGCAGAGAAAATAATTCACCAACTTGAAGCTAGGGTGATAGAGATTACACAAGTCAAAAAACAGAAAGAAAATAATGAAGAAAATAGAGCCTCAAAGAAATGTGGGATACCATTAAGAATACCAACATCTATGTTATAGGAATACCACAAGGAGAGGAGAGATGTAATGGAGAAAAAAACTTGAAGAAATAGTGAATGAAACCTTCCCAATTTATTGAAATACAATAGCCTATCCATCCAGAAAGCTAAAAAAACTCCAAGTAAGATTAATGCAAAAAGACCCGCAAACAGATACATCCTAGTAAAAATGTCAAAAGTCAAGGACAAAACCCTGAAAGCAGCAAGGGAAAAACTATATAATCGGCTGGGTGCGGTGGTTCACACCTGTAATCATAGCACTTTAGGAGGCCAAGGAGGATAGCTTGAGGCCAGGAGTTCAAGGCTAGCCTGGGGAACATTCAGGTGAGACCCTGTCTTTACCCACTCCCCATGCCTGCTTCCCAAATAAAACTACACTTCACTTACAAGGGAGTCCCAATAACATTAACAGCTGACTTCTCAGCAGAAACAAAGGATGCCAAAAGGTAGTGGGCTCAGATTGCTCAAAGGAAAAAAAATGAGCCAAGAATCCCATGTCCAGTAAAGCTGCCCTTTCAAAAAGAAGGCAAAATACTTTCCTTGATTTAAAAAAGAGAATTTGTTGCTAGCATTCCAGCTTACAAGAAATACTAAAGAAAGTTCTTCAGGCTGAAAGCGAGTGACCCCAGATAATTCAAATCCCCACAAAGTAAAGGTAATTATGAAATTATAAAAGACAATATAAACACACATTTTCTTCTTCTCTTAACTGACCTAAAAAGCAATTATATAAAATAATATGTATCGACTGTATAAAACAAAAAGTGTCTGAGACAGGTCTCTATTAATTTAGAGGTTTATTTTGCACAGGTTAAAGATGTGCCTGGGAAGAAGAGACTCTAGTCACTGAAGGATCTGAGACCTGGATTTTTTCCAAAGAGGGTTTTGAGGACTTCAAGATTTAAAGGGGAAAGAGTGGGCAGGAAGGGAAGGGGAAAAGAAAAAAAGTGGGGAGGGTAGGTAGTGAGATAAGTGGTCACATTCTTGTGAGGCTTTGATTAGCACTCACTGAATCCACATGTTACATGTGAAAGAAGAGGGTACAGGAACAGTCGGTTATGCATTTGTCTCATGTTCAGCAAATCTGCATTTGTCTCATAGTGGGCAGTAGAATTATTTCTAATATTGTCATTGTGCCTATATGTGAAGATAAGCTGTTAATTTACAGGATCAGGGTAAGGGAGGCCACCTGGAGAGGGATGTGGCCTTCCATCTTGCAGCTGTTTGGGAACAAAGGAAAGGCAGTTTTTTTGGATAACTCAATTTCCAAGCTTAACTTTTATCTTTGGATAGCAAGTTTGGCACAAGAGGTAGGAACAAAGCTGAAATTTGCTAGGAAATGATGACAGATAGTAAAATAATAATTATAACAATTCATTGTTGGGTTTATTAACATAAACAGATGTAATATGTATAACAACACCACAAAGATAAAATACTTAGGAATAACTTTAACAAAAAGAGTGCAAATTTATACTCATAAAACTGTAAAATATTGTTCAAAGAAATATCTAAGTAGAAAATCATCCCATCTTCATGAATTGCAAGACTTGACCTTGTTAAGATGGTAATGCCCCCTAAATTGATATATATCGATTCAGTACAGTAGCTATCACTATCAGAATCTCAGCTGAGTTCTTTGTAGAAAGTAACAAGTGATTCTAAAATTCATAAGGAATTTCAAGGGACCCAGAATAGTTAAAACAATATTGAAGAAGAAGAAGAAGAATGTAGGAGGGCTCACAAGTCACTACAAAGCAATTTTAATCCCGATGGTATAGTACTGCCTGGCACAAGGATAGACATAAAACTGAGAGTACAGAAAGAAACCCATAAATCTATGGTGAGTTGTCTTCAAAAACTGTAAAGACCATTCTTTCAATTGAGAAAGAATTATCTTTTAGACAAATGGTGCTGGGACAGCTGATAGTGACATGCAAAAGAATGAAGTGGTGCCCTTCACATCATATACAAAAATTAAAGTGGATCAAAGATTTAAATATTAGATTAAAAGTATAAAACAAGGCTGGGCACAGCGTCTCGTGCCTGTAATTCCCAGCACTTTGGGAAGCTGAGGTGAGAAAATCACTTGAGTCCAGGAGTTTGAGTCCAGCCTGGACAAAATAGAGAAACCCCATCTCAATAAATCAATCAATATAAAAATTAAAAATATAAATTTTTTAATATATTTACATATATATATATATCTGTTACAAAACATAGGGGCAAATCTTTATGCATTAGGATTTGGTAAATAATTCTTAGACATGACACCAAAATCACAATCAACAAAAGACAAAATTATATTTAAATGATATTTTGGACTTTCTGAAAATTAGAAACTTTGCTGCTTCAAAGGATTACCATTAGGAATGGGTGAAAATATTTCTGACTCATAGATCTGGCAATTGACTTGTTTCAGAATATATAAAGAACTCTTTCAATTCAACCATAAAAAGACAAATTACTCGATTAAAAAGTGGACAAGGGATCTGAGCAGACATCTCCAGAAAACATAGATGACCAATAAGCACATGAAATAGATGGTCAGGAAAATACAAATCAGAACCACAATGAGCTACTATATCACGCCCCCTAGGATGTCTATAAACAAAACGACAGTAGCAAGTGTTGGCAAGGATGTTGAGAAATTACTATCCTCATATATTGCTGGTGGAAATCTAAAGTGGTACAGGGCCTTGGAAAAGGGTTTGGCAATTCTTCAAACTTTTTTTTTTTTTTCTTGAAACTGGGTCTCGTTCTGTAGCCCAGGCTAGAGTGCAGTGGTGCAATCACAGCTCACTGCAGCCTCTAACTCTCAGGCTCAAGCAGTCCTCCACCTTAGCCTTTGAGTAGCTGGGATTACAGGCGTGTACCACCATGCCTGGCTAATTATTTTATTTTTTGTAGTGGCGAGGTTTTGCTTTGTTGCACAGGCTGGTCTTGAACTCCTGGGCTCAAGGGATCCTCCTGCCTCAGCCTCCCAAAGTGTTGGGATTACAGGCATGAGCCACTATGTGCGGCCTCTTCAAACTATTAAACATGGTTACCATATGACCCAGCAGTTTCACTCCAGATGTATACCCAAGGGAAATAAAAACATATGTTCACATAGACATTTGTATGCAAATGTTTGTAGCAGCATTATTCCTGATAGCCAAAAGATGGAAACAACCAAATATCTGTCAACAGACAAATGGGTAAACAAAATGTGCTATATTCATACGATGAAATATTACAATTAAAATATATACAATATTAGCCATAAAAATAAATGAAGTACTGTACATGCTGCAACATGGATGAACCTTGAAAACATTATGCTAAGTGAAAGAAGACAGTAAAACACACACATACACATACACACAGTGTATTATCCCGTTCACATGCAAATCCAGAATAGCAAAATCTATAGAAACACAAAGTAGATTAGTGATCGATTGGGACGGGGGATGGAGTGAGGAAGGTGGAGTGTTATAGTTAAAGATACAAGATTTCTTTTTGAGGTGATAAAATGTTCTAAAATTGACTATAGTGATGATTGCACAGATCTCTGAATATACAAAATTCATCAAATTGTGTAATTTCAGTGATTGAATTCAAGTGGTGGTATGCTATGTAAATTATATATATGAAAGTTGTCAGATTCGACATGGAGTCACTTGTGTCAAAGCCTGGCAAAATAGAGCTGGGGGAGGGTCATGAAGGGAGAGCTGTCACACATGATTTGCCTGATAACAAGAACTATCACAAGAAATTTTTCTCAACTGCAGCTTACTACACAAGTCACACAGGGACAGCTAGCCAGTTATACAAGAACATTTGCCTGACACACTATCCCACAAGCCCAATCCAAACTGCAAGGGCCTAACCATAACACTAAAATTGCAAGTCCTACCTTGCAATTTACTGACACTCACCAATCGGAACTCACCAGCTCTTATATAAGATGCTACCAGTGCCAATAAACTGTCTTTGAAAACAACTTGCATAACCTCCTCTTCCCCCAATAAACTCTAGCCTTTCTTTTGTTTTCCAGACATACCAGAGGCCACCCTGTTCTGTCTGTAGGTCCAAGATAGCAGTCCTGCTTCTTGTGTGTTATTCCCCAATAAAACCTTTTTACTTAGAGAGATGTCTTTATATATTTTTTATGCTGACATATCTTTTTCCTTTATTTGTTTATTCTGACATAATTATACATATTTATGGTGTACAGAGTGATGCTGTGATACATGTAATGTGTAGCGATCAGATCTGTGTAAGAAGAGAATGGGATAAGAAGAGATAGATTAAATTATTCTGGGAATTTTTTATTTAAAAAAAAAAAGGAGTGAGGTTACCTCTTTCATTGAAATAATAAGAAAGTCACAGAGAATAGATGAAGTTGTAAGAGGGGAAAAAAAGAGAGAAGTGCCAAGTTGAGAAAGGTCATGGCCAGTGGTTTTGCTCTTAGGGTAAAACCAAGACAAAAGTCATCTATAAAGATTGAAGAGTTGCACAAGTAGAATTTTAGGTTATTACTTTGACCTTCAGCCTCTTGATTTTAAAGAGGTTTGTATAAATGTCCAGTAGAAATCATTTTTTCTCTTGAAGTACTTGGCCAGCTTAGCAGCAGATACAGAGAACATCTCAATAACATTTTCTTAGAACTTTGAAAGAAAGGTGAATTGGAAAAATCAGGGTGCTAATGAGAGCACCTTGAAATGATGGCTATGGAAAAAGGATGACATAGACATGGTGGGCTGATGGAGGCTGGAAGCAGGAAGGGGTCATGTAACAATAAGGTCAAAGAACAAGTTCTTTAGAGTAAAATATACCACCCTTATAGACATGCAAAGCCCAACATGACGTCCATCTGTTTTCTCTGATATTATCTTGTACTACCCTCCTGTTACTTGATTTGTACCTCTGGCCAACACAGCCAGGTATGGTCTCTCCTCAGGGCCTTTGTACTTGCTGTTCTTTCCTCATAGAAAGGAATTTCCCTGTAAATCTACACAACTAGCTCCCTCTTTTTCTTCAGGGCCCCTCAGTAAGCCTTCCTTTGCCTCATCCTATCTAAAGTTGGATGAAAAAGGAAAAAAGATTAAACATTATTCTCTATCTTCCTTGCTTTATTTTTCTCTTAGCACTTACCATTATCATATTCCATATTTAACTTATTTTAAATTTTTATTTTTGTGTGTATCACTCCTGTTACTGTGTAAGCTTTAAGAAGACAGGGAATTTTTTTTTTTTCTTGACAGAGTCTTGCTGTGTCGCCCAGGCTGGAGTGCAGTGGCATGATCTTGGCTCACTGCACCCTTTCCTCCTGGGTTCAAGCAATTCTCCTGTCTCAATCTCCTGAGTAGCCAGGATTATAGGCACGTGCCACCATGCCACCAGGTCCGGCCGGGAATTTTTTTTTTTAAGCAAGTTCTCTACTATATTTCTGCACCTAGGAAATACTTGGCAAATATTGTAGTGACTTAATATTTTTGGAAGGAAAAATAGAGATAGAAGGTGGGGCATGTAGAAAGTTTCCTTTAAGCTTGAAGATCTTAGAGGTGGAGCAGTTCAAAGTGATGACTCAAATTTGGAAGCCCCCTAGTAAAGTCAAAAAAGGTTATTATAAATGTAGACTTTTAATATAGGACATATTTTAGAAAAGATGTTTGACACTGTAGTTACCAAGGATCTTTAACGGTAGATTTGGAGAACGGGAAAGTGTTAGTTCTTATAATTCAGTGCCAAAATTTCTGCAGAAGTGGGAAGAGGCTTCTGAGGTCAGTAGATGACATGAGTAAAAATAGTGACATTTAAATAGATGGCTTGGACTTCAACAGAGAATTGCTTCAGACACATTTAGACACTAAGTTCTTTCATGCTCCCATCATGATCTTGGTATCTTCATCTAATACAGAAATTATTATAATTAACATTTTACCTGCCAATTTCTTCACAAGACTGTAAAGCACTCTTAATCTCTATCTTCCCAGCACTTTACAAAGTGCCTGGTGCATAGTATTCTCAGTAAATATGTGTTGAGTGAAATACTTACTGAATGAGAAAACATTAAGAGATAACTATGGAATTACGATGTTGGAGCCAAGAGCATTCTGATCTCTAGGTCGTATCAGTGGACCAGAAGGGTGAGAAAAAGAGAAAGCCAAGTTTCATATACATGAAGGAGCAGGTCAGGTGTTTTAAAGGTTAACT
Source organism: Symphalangus syndactylus (assembly GCF_028878055.3). Lineage (NCBI taxonomy): Eukaryota > Metazoa > Chordata > Mammalia > Primates > Hylobatidae > Symphalangus > Symphalangus syndactylus. Next base: position 97,436,541 of record NC_072428.2, on the reverse strand, counting down.
TTTTAGATGAAGGAAAATTTGTTGTTTATAAAAGAAAAAAGACAGTGCAAAAGCTGGTAGAAGGATTGTAAACTGGAATGATGTGAGAAGACACTGAATTAATTATAGGAGTAAGGAAACATGAAAATAATGGTTATAGACATTTGATAGTAATTGTCAAAAGCAAAGTGTAAGATCAAATAGTTTGACTGCTAAATGAAAATCAGCATGAATTATTAAAGATACAGGAAGTGCAAGCAGGAAAAAAATGTTTCTCAGATTAAGTTTGATATTGTGAAGAATATTATAAAACAAAGTAGCGTAGAACTCCACTTGGAAGTATTTACGTGATTTTAGGACTTTCATAAATACTTTTTATTTTGTCTCACTCTTGCTAGTAACACAAAAATGGAAAACGTAAAAACCTAAGTCTGTACACTTCCCTCTCAGACAGTGAGCTTTATTGGGGCGGCAGCTATGGATAGATAGGGCCAAGCTAATGGAGCATGTCTCTACAGGCTGGTTTCTCTTCTGTATGCTTTGATAACTCTGTAGGCAGGATTTGCAAGTAAAGGCATAGCCCCCATTAGCATTAATAGGATTTTACTGTTATTCTTTTAGTTTAAGGAAATAGATAATACAGTAAGTATTGGTGCATATTATTGTGCATTTATAGTGGGGACTTACATAGAAATTAAAATGTTAATGTAGGCCGGGCACAGTTGCTCACACCTGTAATCCCAGCACTTTGGGAGGCCAAAACGGGTGGATCACTGGAGTCAGGAGTTCGAGACCATCTTGGCCAACATGGCAAAACCCCATCTCTACTAAAAATACAAAAAATTAGCCGGGCATGGTGGCGGGCAGCTGTAATCCCAGCTACTTGGGAGGCTGAGGCAGGAGAATCGCTTGAACCCAGGAGGTAGAGGTTGCAGTGAGCCAAGATTGCGCCACTGCACTCCAGCCGGGGCAACAGAGTGAGACTGCGTCTCAAGAAAAAAAAAAAGGTTACTATGGTACTGAATGTTTAATTATGAAATATATTAGTAAATATGTACATTGTAAAATAAATTTTCTTTTAATATAGAGTTACATTTTTATGGGAGGTGCATTTTTTAAAAAGGTATTTACGGCCTGATACAATAGCATTTAGCTCTGTGCAATTTACGTTAGTTTTTAAAAAATTTTGTTTCCACAGTCCAGAAAAGGCTTTGAAAGACTCACTACAACCCTATGAGGCTGCTTATCTATCAAAATCCTTATCTCGACTCTTCGATCCTATCAACTTGGTTTTTCCCCCGGGTGGTCGTAATCCTCCTTCCTCTGATGAACTTGATGGTATTATTAAAACTATAGCAAGGTATGTATTTTTTATATAGTGGCATGCCATAAGATGACTGCCATATTTGTTAGTGTTATATGATAGCAGTACCTTTTTAATTTATTTTCAAATTATTCAAGTAATTAGGCCCACAATTAAATTAAGAATTTTACAGTAAATGAGTGCACACATAGTAAGTACTTGAGATTCCAATTAATAAAATAATTTAAATACCTTAAATATAGTCTAAAAACAGCCTGTTATAATTATTCTGTATCTTGCCAAGGATGCAAAGTAAACCTAGCTCTTTATATCATAGTAAATTTCTTACATTACACAAGAAGTCAAACATAATAAATAATTTTATAAATTGAGAAACTAAAACATACAGGTTAATTTTTTTGTGTCTTAAACTCCAGAAAATGCTTCATGGCAGAAATAGGAATATAACTTTGATTATCTTGTGTTTGCTATTTTAAGCTTTTTAAGTGAATGTAACAGCTTTTAAGACTAAAAAGGGAAAGTATCCTAGCAGAGGTGCCACCTGAATGCCTGCAGACGATTTAATTATATACTGTTGGCTTTAGACACGTATTTAAAAGTTATCCAGACTAATTTGCAGTTGAAATTATCTCAGTTTCTGTCATGACTAACAAGTTGTGATAATAGTAGATCTGTACATTTGAGATGGACGTTTTAAGGAATAAAAAATAGTATGAGACTGAGGTCTAAATTCTTTTAAAGATTTGAAGATGGTGATTCTGAGGCGTAGAAGAGTAAGCCTAAAAAGCCACAGGTGGCCAGGCATGGTGGCTCACACCTGTAATCCCAGCACTTTGGGAGGCAGAGGTGGGTGGATCACCTGAGATCAGGAGTTCGAGACCATCCTGGTGAAACCTCATCTCTACTAAAAATATAAAAATTAGCTGCGCCTGGTGGCACACACTTGTAACCCCAGCTACTCAGGAGGCTGAAGCATCAGAATCGCTTGAATCCAGGAGGCGAAGGCTGCAGTGAGCCGAGATCACGCCACTGCCCTCCAGCCTGGCTGACAGAGCGAGACCCTGTCTCAAAAAATAAAAATAAAAAACCACATGTATAATAATATACATAAGCATATCTTTTGCTGCAAATGTACCTACAAATTGTCTAGATTGCCCAGCATCTTGGTCCTAAATCTCTCCACAATTGCCTTGACTTTCCTTCTGACTGTAGGTCTTAGTAACTTGATCTCTTTGACCTGTTTATGTAAATGTTAAAGAGGAATCTCTCCCATTCCTCTATGCAACTTGACAATGCTATAATCAAATATAATCTACAGCTGGAAGAATCATGCTTATGCTAGTGTTTAATAAAATTTAAAAGTGAACATTAACAAAATTATGTCTCAATACTATATGAAAGTGCATTTTTGTTACACGTAGTATGCACTAGTATTGTTTCAAACTCTTTCAACTTCTTTAAAAAGAGAATCTGGTAATATTTACTCTACTGCGTCAGGGACAATAATTACTTTTCTTGCTTTCCATCTGTACATGGGTTTCTATATTATTTTTAATTTCTAGTGTTCTTTCCATGGTCTTTGTAAAATACCTTTTTTTTTTTTGTGGCAGTCAGATCAAATGCCCCAATTAATCCAATGTTAAAGCTGAAGCATGACAAAAAAATAGTTTAAGAATCCGAATTTTAAAAATTTGTAATTATAGTTCTGTTATGCTTTTATATTATTTAAAAAGCTACTCTATTGAAACTAGCATGAATTGGCATAATTTCTACAGAAGCTGAGTATCTTTATATATCATGTGTAATTTATATTTTTAGCCTATGTCCCTTCAAGGTCATCATTTCCATTCAAGAGCTGTCATTTCCTTGCAGATGTCTGTGATATGCAGTGCCTCTAATTGCACTTTATCAGTATTAGCAAGAGTGCTACTTTAAAAATCTGTACACAATTTACTCCTTTAATCACAGACTGAACCCACATATGACATGCTTTTATTAATGAGAAACTGGTCATTAAGGAAGCTATCTCCAGGCACTTTTTCCGAGTGCTGAATTTAGGGGGTAAAATGAAACAATGCAACCAGTTCTTGGAAGCAGTGAAATCTATAAAAAGAATAACCACAGTGATTATTGGGTTTGAGTTTTTAATCTCACTCTTTACTTTGTTGATGAACAATGTTGCTAATATTTAAAAACTGTTTTTATTTTCTCCAGTGAACTAAATGTTGCTGCTGTTGATACAAACCTCACATTAGCTGTGTCAAAAAACGTGGCAAAGACCATCCAGTTATACAGTGTAAAATCAGAGCAGCTTGTAAGTGGTTTCCTTTATCTGTAAACTTTAATCATTTTATTTAAAATTACTAACTATATAATACTTGACTAATCATAAATATTGAATTGACTATTCACTTACTTTCATTTTTACTGTAGTGAAAGTTTGTAACTTCCTGATGAATTTAAACCAGAAAAAAAATTTCTGTTAAAAAAATGGCCCTCCTACACATTGTCAATACACTTTCAGAAGACAGGCAAGTTTTACAAGGTTTCTTTTTTTAACACATATGCCAATTAATGGGCTAATTATATATTTTTAAGTATTTAAATATTTTAAATAATTTACATAAATTATAATTATATATGATCAATCAAATTTTCCCTTTTGTGTGACCACTAACTCCATGTATCATTCATGCATGGTCACCTAGTGTGAAATTGACTTGAAGTGTTAGAAAACTGTTGGAGGAAGTAAAGTACGTAAAATTTTAGTAGAAAAATGTTTATTTATTTTTTAAAGATTCCAACTCTAGAACCTGGGAGTTTAACCCTAAAATTATTCTATTTGAAATAGCTATATGCATGCATTTAAAATAAGTACATAACTGAATCATAATCTTAATTCTATACATCAATGTTTTAAAGTTAAGTACACATATTTCACTAGTATGTATGTATGCTAATTGAAATCCAAACAAAATGAGACTTCAATATATTTTTTTACCATTATTGATATACTAATTTTAGACAGTGTGTCAAAATCTGATTGTCTCCACTATCTTTAGAATGTTAGCTAACTACATTTTTAGTTTATCCTCTCTAACCATTCCCAATTGAAATATCATAATAAACAAAATAATCTACTTTTACCCATATCCAAGTTGTTTCAGTTTGTTCTGTGATAATTTTTAGGGTAAGTTGGTGACATACTGAAGGATTTACATAAAATGATCCTTGGAGGTAATAGTCATATTACGAGGCTTCCTTCTTTTAGTTCCCATGGATGGCCAGATTTTGTTTGCAAATATGGTACTATTTTCAGTCAATTGATCTTGTAGTCTTGACAAAATCATCTTAGAAGCATCTTTTTAAGAACTTTATTGAAAACTAACCATACAGAGATATGGAAGCTGTTTGTGGGAAATTACTATGAATTTAGATTACTAATTTTTCTCTCAATCTTTGTTTAAATCTTTATTATAATGTTCACTGCTTCAACAACATGGTTGTTGCCATAAATAAAATTCAGTATTATATCTAGTAGAGTATAGTGTAATTACTGACAATGCCAAGATCTGAAGATAACACCATAAGAAAGATCCAGCATGTGTATAGAAAATACCCTGCATTGAGAGTAGGGAGGGACAGTGGTAATGGTAATATGTACTTCAGTTAACGTAGTAATGGCAGAAGGCTTAGACGAAATCAAAATATCTGCAAACATTTGACTGAGTTGATACTGTTGATCAAATTGTCGGTGGCTGTAAATTACTTAAGCGTATCTAACGTACTTGCAGTGTTGAAGGCTAACAGAAAATCATTGACATGTTTTGGTTTTTAATTGGATTATTTCTTTTTTTATTAAAAATAGTTTTATTTTTCAACTTTCATTTTGAAGTGTATAAGGGAAGCTTAAGCATTAAATAAGATTATAAAAAGCATCATATGCGTAATTTTTTAAAATATTGACTAATGTCTTAAGTAACAACTTGCTGTTAATGTTCGTTTCTTGGCATTTAATAACTCTTCTACCCCTCTGTGTGTTAAAATTATACCTGTTTTGTTCTTTAATCTTTACAAATATTCCTATTCTTTTAGAATAATTTGACTGAAAACATTTAGAGGAAAATAGCCAAATTGTAAGTCTTTAGTGGAAGAAAGACTTGAAACAGATTTTTGAATTGAATAACTACTCTGCCTATAAATGGAAATGTTGACTTGAGATTTGGTATGAAAACTATATCAATGAATGGGAGATTATTTTCAAAGATGAAAAATTTAAGCTTCCAGTCCACAAGATTAAGAAATGAAAGAATCTGTTGTTTCCTGACTTTTTAATGATTGCCATTCTGACTGGCATGAGATGGTATCTCATTGTGGTTTTGATTTGCATTTCTCTAATGACCAGTGATGATGAGCTTTTTTTCACATGTTTGTTGGCTGCATACATGTCTTCTTTTGAGAAGTGTCTGTTAGATCCTTTACCTGCTTTTTGTTGGGGTTGTTTTTCTCTTGTAAATTTGTTTAAGTTCTTTGTAGGTTCTGGGTATTATCCCTTTGTCAGATAGATAGATTGCAAAACTTTTCTCCCATTCTGTAGGTTGCCTGTGCACTCTGATGATAGTTTCTTTTGCTATGCAGAAGCTCTTTAGTTTAATTAGATCCCATTTGTCAATTTTGGCTTTTGTTGCCATTGCTTTTGGTGTTTTAGTCATGAAGTCTTTGCCCATGCCTATGTCCTGAATGGTATTGCCTAGGTTTTCTTCTAGGGCTTTTATGGTTTTATGTCTTACATTTAAGTCTTTAATCCATCTTGAGTTAATTTTTGTATAAGGGGTAAGGAAGGGGTCTAGTTTCAGTTTTCTGCATATGGCTAGCCAGTTTTCCCAGCACCATTTATTAAATAGGGAATCCTTTCCCTATTGCTTGTTTTTGTCAGGTTTGTGAAAGATCAGATGGTTGTAGATGTGTGACGTTATTTCTGCAGCCATAAAAAAAGATGAGTTCATGTCCTTTGCAGGGACATGGATGAAGCTGGAAACCATCATTCTCAGCAAACTAACAGAGGAACAGAAAACCAAACACTGCATATTCTCACTCATAAGTGAGAGTTGACCAATGAGAACACGTGGACACAGAGAGGGGAACATCACACACCGGGGCCTGTTGGTGGGTGGGAGGCTAGGGGAGGGATAGCGTTAGGAGAAATACCTAATGTAGATGATGGGTTGAGGGGTGCAGCAAGCCACCATGGCACTTGTATACCTATGTAACAAATCTGCACGTTCTGCACATGTATCCCAGAACTTAAAGTATGATAAAAAAAGAACAGAACAGAAACGAAGGAAAGAAGGAAGGAAGGGAGGGAGGGAGGGAGGGAAGAAAGGAAGGGAAATCAGATCATTAATAGAATGTTCAAGCAGTGAGATAAAGGAAAGCTAGAATTTTAAAGATAAGCATGTTTTCAGAAAGAGTGACTTGCAAATACAACCTGAAATGTACATCGAGCAGCTTTTCAGAATCTGAAATGTATTTCCCTAAAGATTAGTTATAGAAGTTTCTTGGCTACTGAAACGTTTTAGTATACTTAATTATAGCTTTAATTCATATCAAGAGAAAGGCTTATAAAAGGATTTTTCAAGCTGATTTTTAATATTCTGGGATATAGTAGATTATAACATTAAATTATATGTAAGTGCATTTTATACTTACAATAATACATCTGAAATTATTTTTATGATTACATATTTTTTTCCCTAAGGCTTTTCTGTTACTAATCACCAAAGGTATGTGTTATACAAACCTAAATCTCTGTAAGGATAAATCCTTCAGTCCTTCTGAATCCAAAGCTGTACCAGAGTATTTATTTTTAAGAGTGAGGTTGGGCCACAAAAGTAACTACCATCATTAACCTTTATAGTGAATCAGAAATTGTACCAAGCCATTTATATATATTATTTCATTTATTTCACAGCAGTCCTATGAAATGAAAGTATTACTGTCCACCACTACAAAATGTAGAAATTGAAGCTGAGAACATTTAATAGCATGAGTAATATAGACTACTAAAATTAGAATGCCTGGGAGCAGGTGTTGGCACTAGCATTCAAATCCAGACCAGACTGTAAAACAAGCTTGTCCAACTCGCCTTATTTTTCACTGTTGTTGTTCTCTTGTGTTTTTTAGGCTTTTAGCAGCCTGAAGCCATGGTTTTTAGTTTCTATCTCTAGTGCTAAGCAGAAACGTATAATGAGTAAGGGGCTTTACTGGCCTAACCAGAAACAGAAACTAAGAACCCATGACTGTATTCTCTCCCATGTTCACCTCTGCACCAACCTTTAATACTTTATTTCTGATCTGTAGCTTGTATATAAACATAACATCTTTTTTATTTAAGAAAAGTTACATTGTGTTATACGTATTGTTTTGTGAATTGCTCAGTCATTTTACAATATATCAAGATCTTTATTTACTGTGTTAATACATGCATAATGTATTTTATTTATGTGTAGAATCGTTTATGTTACTTCTGTGCTCTTAGTGTATAGTTAAATGATTTCATAGTTTAGTTTTGAAATAATAGGGATTTAGCATTGAGGCTTCACATCTGAGTTCTAAGCAATAGGATTTAGTTCCTCCATTATGTATTTAACTTAGTATGGGTCATGTGAATATCAGCTTTCTAGATGCTCTTTTGTAAAAATGAGATCAAGGTTTTTTAGATTTTCATTTAAAAATTCTTACTTGTCTTGACAGCAATCGTGAGGTTATAATTAATTTACTAAGAATTTTATGTTTCAAATACACACATACCTATAGGTGTAATATCATAATATTTTATGATTAAACTGAACAAATTATTTAATGGTGATATATTGAGGATTTGTATAGTCTGAAATGTGACCTTTAGAAGAAAAGGTCACTAGACTGTACAGTGGAAAGTTTGGGGTTTTTTGTTTGTTTTTGAGATGGTCTCACTCTGTTGCCCAGCCTGAAGTACAGTGGGATGATCATCGCTCCTTGCAACCTCTGCCTCCCAGGCTCAAGGTATCCTCCCACTTCAGCCTCTGGGCATGCCAGTATGCCTAACTAATTTTCTTATTTTTTGTAGCGATGGTGGGGGGAGGTCTCGCCACATTGCTCAGGCTGGTCTCGAACTCCTGGGCTCAAACGATCCATAGCCTTGGCCTTCTGAAGTACTGGGATTACAGGTGTGAGCCACTGTGCCTAGCCACAATGGAAAGTTTGAATTAGTGTTTTTCTTATCCTCTGTGTGTTAAAAGGAAACTAAAATATTAGTACATAAGGGAACTGTTGTGGCACCTTTAAAATTTATAGGCTTGTAAACTTTTTTGATATCAACTTTGGAGGCAAATATATTAATAAGTATCCCTTTTAAAAACTGAAGAGTATTTTCCAACAGTAACCATTATTTGATGGTTTCAGGGAATGGCATCTAGAATCTTAGTGTAAATGGCAAATGTTATGAACTGTGAGAAAGGAGATTGGCATTTAATTAAGTTGCAGACCATTTGAAACAATAATAGGAATGACATTTAAGGGGAGGTCTCAACTTCAATGCAGATCAGTAGCTATGTATGAGGTCAATAGTTCTAGACACTAAGATTTTATTTTAAGGCTTTGTAAATATACACTTTATTCTTTATATAATTTCGTAAGTTGGAGACTTGACGTTCCTATGATGGAAAAAAACATACATGTGTGATATTTAAATGGTATAGAGACATATGAGCTCAAATATGAGTTCAATTTTTTTTTTTTTTTTTAAGTTTTAAAAGTATTGGCCAGGTATGGTGGCTCATGCCTATAATCCCAGCACTTTGGGAGGCTGAGGTGGGCGGATCACTTGAGGTCAGAAGTTCAAGACCAGCCTGACCAAAAATGATGAAACCTCATCTCTACTAAAAGTACAAAAATTAGTCAGATGTGGTGGCGCACCAGGAGAATCGCATGAAACCAGGAGGCGGAGGTTGCAGTGAGCTTAGCTTGCACCACTGCACTCAAGCCTGGGAGACAGACCGAGACTCCATCTCAAAATAAATAAATAAAAGTATTATTTAATGGAGATTTTAATGCCATCTACATGGATTATCACCCCATATATTATTATATGGTAATAGCTTATGTTGTTAATATACAAAAAATAAAAGATCAAAGGAAATATGAAATCACTTGGAAGAGTTTTTATATTATGTGCAAACAGATGAAACAAATCAATAGTGCCTTTTTGACCAAATGCACTTTCTCTGTGATACAAACACACCAATCCCTTTAGGTTACCTAGCTAGCCTCTTGATACTTTTTTTTTTTTTTTTAAAGAGATGGGGGTCTCACTGTGTTGGCCAGGTTGGTCTTAAACTCTTGGCCTCAAGCAACCTCCCACCTCGGCCTCCCCGAGTGAGCCACTGCGCCTGGCTCTCTTGATCCTTTAGATAGCCTGGCACTCTTTGTTACCTCTCTTCTTACGTTGGACTATTTTAGGATTACTTCATCCTTTCTTCAAGATCGCTTTCTGGCCTGACACACTGGCTATACCTATAATCCTAGCACTTTCAGAGTTCGAGATAGAAGGATTGCTTGAGCCCAGTAGTCCAAGACTAGCTGGGGCAACATAGTGAGACACTGTGTCTACAAAAACAGAAGAAAAAAAGATAGCTTTCTGACTTGCTTTTCAGACCTGTAAGAGCTTGATTTTCTGGGGGCTGTGGCAAGTCAATACTAGACGAACTGTCAGGACTAAGGGTCAGTAGATAAAATTGAAAACAGAGAGCAATGACAAATAATATTTTCAAGAGAAGGTAAAAAATTTGAAATTGTTAGTTAAAGCAGGTCGAAGTCTGTATTAGTTACCTGTTGTCATAAGAATGCCATGTAACCGACAACCGTTGTTGGCATGGGTGACACACAGCATTTATTGCTCATGCTTCTCGGGTCATATGGGGTGCTAGCTAGGTGGCTTTACTGAGGTTGGCTGGGTTTACTCACAAGACTGGCTGGCTTCTGTTCTAGGCTGGCCTTAACCATATTAAACTCTGCTCTATTATACGTATCTCTAGTCCTGCAGCAGCCTATCCTGGGCCTGATCTCATGGTGAAGACGGGGCACAGGAGAGAAAATACTCCCATAAGTCTCACTCACCAAAACAACCCCTCCACAGTGCAAAATTAAATAGCAAAGAATGTAGATACAAAGGGGGTGAAGAATTGGGACGAATTGTGTCATCTATCATAAAGCCAAATTGAGAGCATGCAACAATGATAAAAGAGAGCTTGTGAACTTTTTTAATTTTAATTTTTAATATTTAGAGACAGGGTATCGCTATGTTGCCAGACTGTTGTGCAGGGAGTATTCACAGGTGCGACCAACGTTCTCTAAAGCCCCAAACTCCTAGGCTCAAGCAATCCTCCTGCCTCAGCCTCTCAAGCAGCTGGAACTACAGGCAACTCCAACACACCTGGCTGAGCTTTTATTTTTATTCCCAAGGATGTACACTCCCTACTTGAATCCTAATGGTGTGTTTTTGTTAAATTTTATGTCATTTGACACCACCTTCACTGCCAAGGAAGAGAGAAATTCATTGCTATGGTAATTTACTTAATGATTTCAGTTAATGTTAATATTACTATAAAAATCATAAGCCTTTTTCCTATATGGCTTTTAAATTATATATGTTGACCTCTTGTCACATTTTCTAATCTTTATTGCCCTAAACCTCTTCTCATTACCACAGGCATATAATATTCAAACATTTTCCCTTTTCTATTTTTTTATCTTTCTCATTTAAAAATTTTTTTTCTTCATTCCAGAATATGAAGTTTTTTTAGTCTCTGAGTAAATGGAATCCTCCACACCCACCCTAGAAAATATTAGTATTAGAAGTTTGAAAAGAAATTGAGCAATTGAATCTTGAATTCAATTGAGCAATTGAATAACTTTTTACTTGCCATGTTATCACTTCAATACCGTCAAGAAGATTTTTGAAATTTGTTATTTAGTTTTTCCAGATGTTTTCATTGAGAGGATTGGTCAATTACATAGTCAATTTTTTACTGGGATTGGAAGTCCTAACACTATAGAGCTTTTATATCTGTTGAAGCATATTAGTGATCAAGTAGAGCTTTTAATCTTACCCTTTTCCAAGGTATGGACTATAATTTAATTCCTTCATGTGTGCTTAAAAATTAACACCATTTGAAATTATATTTCTGGGAGATAAAATTGTTAACACTTAGTCAAGGTTAGGCTGTGGTTTACTCAGAGCACCCTCCTTCCTAGCGTACACCCACATACAAATACATATCACATTAAAGATATAGCTGTAGTCATAATAAGATCTAAAGAAAACCTGCATTTACTGCCCAGGGCCACTATAGGTATCAACCTAGTGTGACAAAGAGCAAGGTTGCCTTGCAAATGGAACTAAGGCCAAAACATGCTCAGGAACTACATCTGCAGTATCCCAGTGTGACACCAGCTACCGGCATTAGATAGGGTTCTGAACTTGAGACCTGTAGTAATGGTATGAAGGGAGGCATGATTAATGGGGCAACTGTAACTACCCCTCCCCCAACACACGTATTAGGCACAAACCCAGAATGAGGGAGAAGACTTCCTTTTAAAAATTAGGATGCAAACTAAAACTCTGCATTTGAGTATAAGCAAGCTTGTTTGAATCTTAGAAGCTATGGATTGTCTTTGATTATCCTTTGCTATATAAGACATGTAGCACACTTTTGAGCAGCTTTTACTCAACTCACTAGTATTAAGTTGTGCTAGTTTAGAGTACTTTCTGAGACATATCTAAAAGCAAAATTGGTGACATGGAAAGATTCTCACTGTAACAGGAATTAAGAAAATCCTCTTTATCTCTTAGAAAATCTTAGCATATTCAATATCTTAGGGCAGGAATTGATAATCTAGCAATGGGAATGGTTTAGGGTATCTGTGGATCCTAGGAAATTATAAAACTTATAAAACATAATTCCATTTGCAAGTTTTATGAAAACAAAAATATTTCTCAAAATATTTTTGAAATTGTGAACCCCATATATCTGAGACAGGTCTCAGTTAATTTAGAAAGTTTATTTTGCCAAGGTTGAGGACTTGCAGAGACACAACCTCAGGAGGTCCTGATGACACCTGCCCAAGGTGGTCAGAGCACAGTTTGATTTTATACATTTTAGGGAGTCATGAGACATCAATCAACATATGTAAGATGAACATTGGTTCCATCCGGAAAGGTGGGACAACTCAAAGCGGGCAGGGGGCTTCCAGATCACAGGTAGATAAGCAATAAATCGTTGCATTCTTCTGAGTTTCTGAATAGCCTCTCCAAAGGAGACAATCAGATATACATTTATCTCAATGAGCAGAGGGGTGACTCTGAATAGAATGGGAGGCAGGTTTGTCATAAGCAGTTCCCAGCTTGACTCTTCCCTTTAGCTTAGTGATTTGGGGGCCCCAACATTTATTTTCCTTTCACAGAATTTTTCTGGGAGAATGCTCTAACAGATTTTAAAGAGGCCTGTGATTCTTCCTCCCCAAATAACTGATAGATACCTGGAAAATCCCCCAGGTATTTGGAAGTTAAACAGCAAACATTTAAATGAGCTACAGGCCAAAGAGGGATATTTTTAAAAAATATTTCAAACTCAATAAAAATGAAAATAGAACAAATGTATTGGCATTTGTAGGATGCAGCTAACTCAGCAAAATTCAAATCATTAAATACTTTTATTGGGGAGGAAAAAAGATCTCAATCAAGGATCTAATCTTTTACCTTAAGAAACTAAAAAGAGGGAAAAAAAAAGGGCAAATTAAACCCATAACACATAGTAAGAAGGAAATAATAAAGATGAGAGCAGAAAACATCAAATTAAAAACAAAAAACCAATAGAGAACATGATTAAAGCCAAAAGCATATTCTAGAATTATGATTCTTAGTAAAATCATTGTATACAAGGGATCGCTGAAAACCAACTATTTCTATCTACCAGCTACAAACAGAAAATAGAATTTACTTTATAAAAGGCTATTTACAGTGGCAGCAGAAAATACTGAATTCCAGAATTTGATATTTTCAAGTTCTAGGAATAATTTGACAAAATATGGGCACGATTTTACACTGAAAACTATAAGTTATATTGAGAGAAATTGAAGAAGAATTTTTTAAATGATGGTATATATACTATGCATGTATTGGATGACTCAGTATTGTAAGGGGGTTGATTCTTCTGAAAGTGATCTATAGATTTGATGTAATTCCAATAAAAATTCTAACTTTAAAAAAATTTGATCAATTGATTGTTAAATTTTTATGGAAATGCAGAAGTGTCAAGAATAACCAAGACACTTGTTTCAGGAGATGGAGTCTTGCTCTGTTGCCCCAGGCGAGATGCAATGTCGTGGTCCTTGCTCACTGCAGCCTGGAACTCCTGGGCTCAAGGGATCCTTCTGCCTCAGCCTCCCTAGTAGCTGAGATTTCAGGCATGAGTTACCACACCTGGCAATCAAGACAGTTTTTTTAAGAAGAGGAACAATGCAGAGCGATTTGCTCTACTAGATAAGAAGACTCGTAAAGTTATAGTAAAGGCCAGGTGTGGTGTCTCACGCCTGTAAATCCCAGCAAACTTTGGGAGGCGGAGGAGGGAGAATCACTTGAGAGCAGGAGTTAGAGAACAGCCTGGGTAATTGAGTGAGATCCCATCTCTACAAAAAAAAAAAAAAAGTTCTAGTTAAGATAATGAAGTATAAAGTATTAGCACAAATATAGAAAAATGGAAGATTGAAAGAGAAACAGTCCCACACGTATACAGTCACAGTATATTAAAATTCACAGTGAACAATTAATTTTACCAAACAGCCACTTTTCTCCAGTTTAAACATCAACTGCCTAAAATAACATTACCAAAACTAAATGTAGTATATATTTTGGAAGTTTGGAGAAAATGAAGGAGTAAAGGGGTGTGTGTGTGTGTGTGTATGTTTGTGTGTGTGTTTGTAACATCTTTCTTTTCTTGGGTCTAGATTTTTTATGTTCACTTTTGGTAATTCAAAACATATGTGAGGCTGGGTGACATGGCTCACGCCTGTAATCCCAGCACTGTGAGAGGCCAAGGCAGGTGGATCGCTTGAACCATGGAGTTCAAGACCAGCTTGGGCAACATGCGAAACCCCGTCTCTACTGAAATACCAAAATTAGGAGGATGTGATGGCACATATCTGATGTCCCACATACTTGGGAAGCTGAGGCAGGAAGGATCACTCGAGCCCAGAAGGTGGAGGCTGTAGCAAACCAAGATTGTGGCCACTGCACTCCAGCCAGAGTAATAGAAGGAGATCCTGTCTCAAAAAAAAAAAAAAAAAGCACATGTGAGTACTATCTTTGCTAAGAACCGGAGAGAGAACTTTTTGAAAAATTTTATGCCTATCAGTTCTGTTTCGATTTTTACCATATGCAAGATTTTACAAGAAGGAATAATTTGATTAGTATTCAGAGGGACTGATCATAACGAATGGGACTGAAGAGGCAAGTCCAAGTGCCCAAAAAGGCAATAGCAGCCTGGCAATTACTGAAGCATTGTGTGTTCTGGACTTTGGTTATACCGCCATAAAATGATACCTTCAACCCCAGATCCTCTTGCTTATCAGCCTGGACTCTTGAATACTGACAGACTTAAAACTGATTAAATGCTCTTGCTTTTCCGGAATTCCTTGTGACCCAGTCTGACATCCTTGAAACTATGTAACCTTAATCCCAGATCCTGCCAGCTCTAGCAGGCTATAGTAAGGGCTTTGGCCTTCACTCAGAATGAGAGGGAAGCTATTTAATGGTTGAATGCAGAAGGAGGAAATCTAATGCAAAAAGGAAGGATTAGAATGCAGGAAGTAATAGTAAGTAGCAAGCACAAAACATTGATAAACATGTAGGTAAATCTAATCTTTAATTGCATAAAATAAGAAATAATAGTGACTAATATGGAACATAGAAGTAAGATGGAACTAAAATACAAGTCCACATTAAGGTATAAAATGAGGAAAGGGTGATGGATTTTAAAGCGTTTTAAAATGCATGTCATTGTTCAGAAGGATTGTAAAGCCATAGATACATTCACTTAAGTTGAATATAATTTTTTTTTTTTTTGAGACAGAGTCTTGCTTTGTCGCCCAGGCTGGAGTGCAGTGGCACAATCTCGGCTCACTGCAAGCTCCACCTCCCGGGTTCACACCATTGTCCTGCCTCAGCCTCCCGAGTAGCTGGGACTACAGGCATCCGCCACCACACCCAGCTAATTTTTTGTATTTTTAGTAGAGATGGGGTATCACCAAGTTAGCCAGGATGGTCTCAATCTCGTGACCTCGTGATCCCCCTGCCTCGGCCTCCCAAAGTGCTGGGATTACAGGCGTGAGCCACCGCGCCCGGCCTAAATTGAATATAATATTAACAATTTAATTATGACTACTGAAAGAATAGAAATAGAATATATAACTTAGAATTAAGTTAATGGAAAAGGGTAAAAAAGGAAACTATCAGTTGAGTAAAAGGCTGAAGAATATACAGAAACAAAAGAAGCAAAAATTGAATCATGACAAATAAGAGAAAGTTTATAATAAGGTAGTAAAATAATTCCAACATGTACATCACTGATCACAATAAATATAAATATACTAAACTGGCCACTGCCACTTTTCAATTTGCATAGAATCAATGGCTGAATTCACCTTTGTGTGACATACCTAAAATACAAGGACAGATAAGGGATGAAAGTAAAGGAATGGAGAAAAAATATTTCAGGCAAATACTAATCAGAAGAATGCTGACATAACGATATTAACATTAGACAGAATAGACTTTAAGTCAAAAAGCATTATTAGGGATTGTGAAGGTCACATATTGAGAAAAGGAACAATTTACTAGGAAGGCAAAGAATTATGATACACCTTACAAGACAGCCTCAGACTAATAAAGCACAAGTGGATAGAATTATAGAGAGAAATGGACAAATCCACTATCAAAATGAGAGACTGTGGTGGGGAAGAGGGTCAGTCAAGCCACATTGGAATTACATCCTTTAAAACTACTTCTCTTGAGATGCTTTCTCAAACAGTTATAGCCATTTATGGCAAACACAATCATAGAATGACAAATAAAATAGTGACATGTTTTGCAAACTGAATTCCTGCTTTCAATCAGGTAATGAACCTTTTTTCCTGGTTTTACATTATAAACATTAATATTAAAACCAATATACAGAAAGAACCTAATTAACTTGGAGTTCATTAATACACTTTTTTATTATTAGGACTTTAGCTGAACTGAATATTATTGTTGGACTATATATAAAGAATTTCTTAGGCCAGGCGCAGTGGCTCACGCCTGTAATCCCTGCACTTTGGGAGGCCGAGGCAGGCGGATGACCTGAGTTGGGGAGTTCGAGACCAGCCTGACCAACATGGAGAAACCCTGTCTGTGCTAAAACTACAAAATTAGCCAGGCGTGGTGGTATATGCCTGTAATCTCAGCTACTAAGGAGGCTGAGGCAAGAGAATCGCTTGAACCTGGGAGGCAGAGGTTGCGTGAGCCGAGATCGTGCCATTGCACTTCAGCCTGGGCAACAAGAGTGAAACTCCGTCTCAAAAAAACAACAAAAAGAATTTCTTATTACGAAAAGTAATAATGCATGTAAGATTATAGATTTAATTACATTTTTTAAATTATTTCTTAAAAATAGGGGTGGGGATCTCACTATGTTGTTCAGGCTGGTCTCGAACTCCTGGCCTCAAGCAATCCTCCCACCTCAGCCTCCCAAAGTGCTGGGATTACAGGTGTAAGCCACCATGCCAGGCCCTTACCCCAATTGTTTTTTTTAAATTGTATTGATTAATTAGGCCTTAATACTAGGAAGCTGGGATTTTAGTTATTCTGTATCCCTCAAAGTAATAAACTGTCATTCTTTTTTGAAATTCTGTAGTTTGAAGTTTAGTTTGTACTATAATCAAATTACTGTAAATCAAAGAAGCCTTATTCTCTACATTTCATGTAGATATGAAGGATTGTTTAAGTTGTTAATAAATTACTTACAGTATTCATTACTGGAAAGTGGGAAAAGCTCAGCATACCTGAAAGTGAACAGTTCTTTCTTTTTCAAATAATTAAAAATATGCAGACTTATGACTCTAAATTTAATTAATAAGGCCAGTGTTTAGGTCATGGGTAGGTAGAAATTCTATCTGCTGTTCAAAAGCTTAAGACCCTTTCAGGAAAAAGAAAAGCTCTTAGAGAGGATAATAGATTTGATTAGATGATTTCATTCTTAGCAAATTGTGTTTGCATTTCTTATCCCCTGTATTGCCAGGTGGAGATTTTGACAGGAGCATGGGAAATCTAGAGAAGGTTAATGAGAAAGTTAGGTTGAGAAAGGGGCTTTGTGTAGTAGGAATTGGTGCTGTTTGAGCAACAGAGCTTTGAGTTACAAAGCTGTATTTTATTCCTGTGTGTTGTTCATGCTCATCTCTCATGCATAAACAAGACATGATTTTGTTTCTTACTTTTTGGTTATAAACTGTTCAAACTGGATCCCATCTCAAGCTATCATCTCTTTAATAACAGATTTGTGTGAAGATTTAGCCTGATGTTAAGATACAACATTACCATTGAATCTGTTCTATGGTTCAATTATACCTGTCTTTATTTTGTAAATAGCTATTTAAAAACCTCTTTTTAAAATTAAGTTGTCAAATATTTGATAAATTTAACAGTCCGGGATATAACTAAGAACCAAGAAGGCAATGAAATCCTTCTCCGAACTGCTAGAATTGATGTTACAGTGTCCATATACTAAAGCACACACACATAACTCATAGGAAGGTCTCCCGGCTTTAACATGGTTAGTCCTCTGGTTTCCCACTTCAAAGCAAGTTAGACCAAGATGAGGGAAGAATATCAAAAAAAGATCAAAAAAGAGAAAGTTTACACCTTAGGAATAAGGGAAGGACTCGTAAAATCACCAAAATTTAAAGAAGAATAGGAAACACCAAATATTAAAAGAGGTAGTAATCTAAGTTTGTTTAATGAATGAAGGGGAATGCAGCTATGTATACCCTACTAAGCTTGGATAAAGTCACTAAAAGCAGAGAAGAGATTTAACAGCATAAAAACATTGCTCAAACACTTGTGAACAGTTACAATGGTTAACCTAAGTAGAATTTGCCTTCTTCAGGTACATGTTCTGTGTATCTTATTTATGAAACCAGAAAAGTATGACATACGCTGTGAGAATATTTTCTTGAAAATATTTTCTGATAGTTTTAGCAGTCAAGAAAATTAGTTTCATTTATTGTCAAAATTTAGTTAGATTGATGTGCTGGGAAAGTGACAAATTGCTGTGTAAACCTACAGGTTTGTCCTTCACTATACATTTTCAAAAACATACCCTAACCCTGGATTCCACATAAAATATATTTTGTAATGTATTACAAACTCTCTCACACACGTGTGTGTGTGCGTGTGTGTGTGTGTGTGTGTGTGAGGGTGTGTGTGTGTGTATTATTATTATTTGGAGACAGGGTCTCTCTGTCACCCAGGCTGGAGTGCAGTGATATAGTCACAGCTCACTGCAGCCTTGACCTCCTGGGGTGCCTCAGCCTCCTGAGGACCTGGGACCATAGTCAAGAAACACTATGCCCAGCTAATTTTTTCATTTTTTGTAGAGACAAGGTCTCACTATGTTGCTCAGGTTGGTCTCAAACTCCTGAGCTCAAGCGATCCTCCCACTCCAGCCTCCTAAAGTGCTGGCATTACAGGCGTGAGCCACCATGCCCAGCCTATACAAACTACATTTGGCCTGAAGGATCTTTGATAATTTAATTGTGAGCACATACATATTTAAACATATAATTTTACATTTTTATAGGATAATTGACATGTTATAATAAACTAAGTGATATTTAATCATAACTCTTATATTCCTTAATCTGAACCAGGTAATCTATGATAAAAGCATTTGAAAAGTAAACATGAATAAAAATTAAGGCTGAGTGCAGTGGCTCACACCTGTAATCTTTGGAATATCCCAAAGGTGACTTCTTGAGCCCAAGAGTTTGAGATCAGTGAGGGCAAAAAGTGGACCCTGTCTCTACAGAAAATTAAAAAATTAGCTGGCCATGGTGGTATATGCCTGTGGTCCCAGCTACTTGGGAAGCTGAGATGGGAGGATCACTTGATTAGGAGGTCGAGGCTGCGGTGAATCATGATCATGCCAGTGCACTTTAGCCTGCGAGACAGAGGGAGACCCTGTCTCAAAAAATAAAAATTAATTATTTTTGTCTGTGTCACAGATCAGTAGATTAAAAAGTACCTTGGTGAGATTATCTTCCCCAAATCCTTCCTTTGGTCAAGTAAACAATAACCAAAGCAGTTTATCTTGTCATATTATCTTAAATCTTTCAGAGATGGAGATTGTATCCTTTTAATGTTTATAATTTATGAAATTATATTGTATAACAATTTCTAAGTATATTCTACAAGTAAACCTTTTAGATACTTTATGGAATTCCACAGTGCCTTTTGCTAGTATTTTACTAATCTTCCACTTTACGTAATGCTTCATACTGTTTCTTTACATTTTTGCTTTTTTTTTTCCAGTCTTTTTGTGAAAGCAAACTGCTGCATAGACATATCTGCTTTCTTTTTTTACAGTTAACAGTATAACTTTAGCTACTTTCATTGTTTGTTCCATCATGTGAATTGCCTAATAGACCCAACCATTCCCTTATTCTTAGACATGTAGGGTTTTCCGATTTCTCAGTTTTTTAAATATAATCTTTGTGTATAAACTTTTCTGTATTATTTTCTTATGATACATTTTCTGGGGTTCATTTTTGGTTTTTGTTGTTGTTTTGAGACAGGATCTGGCTCTGTCACTCAGGCTGGAGTGCAGTGGCGTGATCTTGACTCACAGCAATCTCCGCCTCCTGGGTTCACACCATCCTCACACCTTAGCCTCGCAAGTAGCTGGGACCTATAGGCGCGCACCACCACACCCAGCTAATTTTTGTATTTTTTGTAGAGATGGGATTTTGCCATGTTATACCCAGGCTGGTCTCAAACTCCTGGGCTCAAGCGATCCTCCTGCCTCAGCCTCCAAAGGGCTGGGATTACAGGTATGAGCCACCATGTCCCGCTCCATTGTCTGGATTTCTTTTACGATATATTTCTTACAATATTTTCTTACATATATAAGGGTATGGCAATTTTGAGGCTCTTGGAATATATTGCTCCTTAGTATCTCGTGACCTAGAGGATCATTGAACTGTATATCTAAAAAACTGATATGATGTAGATCAGGAATTGCTAATAGATTTTATGCCCTGGGTCAAGTCTTAGAGATTTGTAGTCACTACCTGGAGTGCAATGTTGAGAGACCATAACAGGGCCACAATTGATTGTTGATGTCTTCTATATGCATGGGAGTGGGCATAAATAGACCACTAGAAGTGTTTCCATAGTATCTGGAAAGTAACTTACTTACCCTTTTGTAATTTATAAGTAATCTATAATACATTATTTTGTTCTTTTTAGACATTTTTCGGAGTCATCAACTTTATAACTCCCCACAAATAATTTTTAGATTTTCTTAATAGAAACTTAAAGTTGTCATCCAACTCATCCTTTGAATTTTCAGTTTTATTTCTTTTAGTTTTAGTCCTCAAGCATGATGATTAGGGAGATTTTGGTCATTTCATCTGCAGATTAACAGTTATATAAAAACATTCTTCATGTTATTATAACTATGTAATTTATTGTTTCAGTTATCTAGTCTCATCAGTTGTTTCTCACACATTGAATTCACATGCTGTTCCTAATGAGCAGATGTACGGAATTAGAATTTCTGAAGAATATTTTGTTCAGATAATTAAATTTTTAAAAATAGTGTATCTTGTCATTTGCACATAATTATTTTAATTTTTATTTAAGGATTTGTTTAGCATTTGGATTCCCTCATGCCTTGTGTGTGTGTGCACGTGCGTGTGTTTGTGTGTGTGTTTTAAAAATAAACTCATGCAACTCTTTTTGTTTCTAACATCTTTCCAGATTGTATTGGAATAGTGTAACATGATTAACCAGTAGGTACATTTCTCCTATTTTACAATGTTGAATCTCTTATTGCTCCCAATTTTCTAGTTCCCTCATTCTCAGTGCTTTACAGCCAAAGCTGTATTTTTGCACCTTGGTACAATTTTATTCATCTCAAATAAGATAGGCTTTGAAAAAACAACCATATGTAATAAGCATCTTCTACTTTGAGACGCCTTGCTGAACATGTACATGAATTAGTGATGTCAATTTTAAGGAGCTTACAGGAAATGGCTTGAGATAGTAAAGGTTAAAGTGGCTGAAGATGGGTGGAAGATTATGAAGTAGTTGAGGTGCCTACTTTATACAAGATGCTTTGTTACCACAACCCAAATGGAGCAAAACCTACTCTGTAACTCCAGGCAGCTTCACTGGCATTTGGTTCTCATTCCTAAATGCTAATGTGTTCCTTTGGTCTCTAGCCAGTACTGAGATAGACTAGAGGTTGAGGGAAGGAACCAAGCAAAGGAAAAGTGAAAAGAAAATACGAATAAGACATAGAATTGTCTGGAGATAGAAATATGTGGTATTATCATTTTTAAGGCATTTTACAGTTTACATAGCATACTTTGGTATAAACTGTATTATTAGTTCCATGTTACAGATTAAGAAATTGAAGCTACAAGTCACTCAGCTGGCAAGTGGTAGGGACAGCAGACATTCTGGGAACAGGAGTTTTCTGATTGCTTCTATTTTTTCAGGGAAATATACAGCAAAGTCATCAACTGAGAGTAAGGAGGAGGGAAGGAGGTGTCAGAGATTAGAGAAATGAGGAGAAAGCGAGGAACAATCTCCTAGGGGCTTAGGAGCATGAATGGGATATTTAACAGTATTGACAGGCAACACCAAGAACTCACCTTAGTTTAGTGATCATGATTTAAAGTCCAACCAGTGAGAAGCTCATTCAGCTTCTCACACCCAGGCATTGACTTGGTTTCACCCAGGACTAGAATTTTCCTAAGTGACCATGAATATATGTATTCTTAATACCCTGCCCCGCTTGCTCTCTGAAAACTAATGAACTCTCCAAACCCCAGTTTAAGGCCAGTATCTCCACAGTTGCACTGGATCCCATTTCCTCTGAAGATACCGCTCACTGCTGAAAAGATATCACTCACTGCTGAAATTGATTTTAATGAATCACATAATCTAATCCAGAAAGGAAGGAAGTAAAGAAATGGGTATCAGGGACTCCTGTGAGATAGAATGAGAAGGTGGTGCATTTGGGAGGTCTCAAGGGGTTACTGAATTATTGGAATTAGAATCAAAGGGACGGCCGGTGCGGTGGCTCATGCCTGTAATCCCAGCATGTTGGGAGTCTGAGGCAGGTGGATCCCTTGAGGCCAGGAGTTCGAGACCAGCCTAGCTAACATGGCAAAACCCCATCTCTACTAAAAATACAAAAATTAGCCAGGCATGGTGACACATGACTGTAATCCCAGCTACCCAGGAGGCTGAGGCACAAGAATCACTTGAACCCAGTAGGTGAAGGTTGCAATGAGCCGAGAACATGCCACTGTCCTCCAGTTTGGGTGACAGAGAGAGAGCCTGTCTTAAAAAAAAAAAAAAAAATCAAAGAGAAGCATAAATATATATCTACCTACTATGTACTCACAGAAATTAAAATTAAAAATAAATAAAATCAAAGGGAAATATTTGAAATGGCAGCCTGAGAGTAGCGTACTTGAACTCATATTCGAGAGAGTTCAGTCATCGTAATGGCAAGATTATAGAGTGTGACCATGGAAGAAGATAAATGAGTTGGAGTGAACAGTAAGATTGTTGAAGGAGAAGAGGACAAGGAACTGAGAGTCCGTTGTATTGGAAGGATAATCTATTTGAATATTGATTTAATCAAGAAGTATTGCAGGGTCAACAGCAATGAGCAAACCTAGTGCCCAGATCTTTGTCTCTAATTCCATTTTCCACTAAAAGGAACCAGAACTCTTTGGAGACATGGCTGATTCCAGATTAAAGTATTTCATCAATGTAAATCTGTGAAGTTGATAGCAACTGTGGTTTTGTAAGAAAATATCCTTATTAGAAAATACACACATTGAAATATTTAGGGGTAAAGGGCCATAATGTGTGTATAACTCAGAAAAAAAATTATGCACATTCCTGTATGTGACAGAGAGAATACAAATGATAAAGCAAACAGGATAAAATGTAATGATCAGTAAATCCAGATAGAGAACATACAGTATTCCTTGTACTGTTTTTATTTTTGTAACTTCCTGTAAATTTGAGATTACAGTTGCATGGGTCCACTTATACACAGATTTTTTTCAACCAAAGGCAGATCAAAAATACCATATTCACGGGATATAAAACCTGTATATATAGAGAGCCAACTTTTCCTGTACGCAGGTTCCTCAGGGCCCACCATGGGACTTGAATATGCATGGATTTAGGTGGGGGGTGGGTGTTATGGTCCTGGAACCAATCCTCCTTGTATAATGAGGGGAGACTGTATTTCCTAAAAAAAAAAAAAACAAAACTATGACAAGAGTGGTGTTGGAGAGAGACACAAGGTCATCCACTTAGCTAGGTATTGGACTTGGACTGATTATATTCTGTGTGGTAAAATCAGGATAAGCAGCAGATTATTTACATCTCCAATCTTTTGGAAACTTACATTTTCACTTTGATATTTTTATTTTGTTCTTTGTTTTTGGCATGATGACGTTTCATTTTTAGTTCTTTTATATCAATAATGTTTTGTACCCAAAACTATAACTTTTTACCTAGCTTTATAGGTCTTTTGAACTTAAGTCATCTTCTCTTAACCTTCATTTTCACAAGGTTCTCAGAGCATCAGTCGATAACCTTGGAATCCTGGGATTCTTTCTATGCTTTCTTAAAAAACAATTTTATTAAGATATAATTCACATGTCATATAACTCACCCATTAAAGTGTACAAGCCAATGGTTTTCAGTATATTCACAGTCAATTTTAGAACATTTCGTCACCCTAATAAGCAACCTCATACCAGTTAGCAGTCACTTCTCATATACCCCACTGCCCCACTGCAATTTCCAATCGACTTTTGCCCATGTAGATTTGCCTAATCTGGATATTTCATATAAATGTAACCATTTAATATGTGGCTTTTGTGGTTGGTTTTTTCACGTAGAATAATGTTTTCAGAATTCAACTATGTTGTAGTATGTATCAGAACTTTATTCCTTTGTGTTGCTAAGTAATGTTCCATTGCATGGATATTCTACATTTTGTCAGTTGGTTGACATTTGGGTTGTTTCTATTTTCTTATTATTATGAATAAGTGCTGCTATGAATATTTGTGTACAGATTTTTGTGTAAATATATGTTTTTATTTCTCTTATATATATGTATATCACTAGGAGTTGAACTGCTGTGTCACATGGTCACTCTGTATCTACCTTTGAGGAAAGACCAGATTGTTTCCAAGCAGCTCCTCCAATTTTACATTCCCACCAGCAACGTATGAGGGTTCAGTTTTTCTACATCCTGGCCAGCATTTGTCATTACTTGTCTTCCTCATTATAGCACCCTAGTGGGTGTGACTTGGACCTGTCTATACTTTGAAACCCCCAAAATATGATCAGTCCTCAATAATAAAGGATCTCCACCCTTTTCTAGCAGCAAGCATATCTCCTCATTAAATACTGAACACACAAAACAAATTGAAATAAAATAACATAAAAATTCTTCCCCTTTCCCATTTCTTTGTTCTTCAAAATTGATTGGAGAGAATCTCAAGAGAAGTAAGAGAGACTGGATTTTTAAAATTGTAAATCTAGAGCTTGTAACTTTTAAATGGCCATTATAGTCAGATGTATGTTTAGCATTTGACTCCTCCTGCCCCGAGTCTCCCATACCCACTGATGCCACTCACCATGGCCACTTACACCTCCAGAGTGCCTTATTCAGGAGCCTCTCCCCTTCCTCACCTTGGCACAGAGCCCATCATTTGCTTTCTCTTGGGAGGTCAGAGCTTCTGTTAGTATTAGTTCACCACACTATTGATTAAGTTGCATTTTGTGGGCTCTTCTAAGTGCCTAAGTATTATCTTTTTAACATAGTTCTACAGAAAAATAAATATATTTTCATGCCACCACCTTAGAACACAGCTTGATTGCAATTGTGATTATCTTTGTCCATGAGGAAAGTCAAAATAAATTGGAGTTGTTTAACCTGGTTATGCTTTCTATGTCCTGATCAAGTTTAATTTATCTTTAAATAATAATTGTAATAAAGGATTGAGTTAAAATCTGATCAATATGAGAATGGTTGATAAATTTTTTTCTTAAATTTGAACCATGACAGTTAGGAGATTAACTCAATAAAGCATTCCATGTCCCTTTCCCTGAAACTCATGAATTTAGAAGTAAATTAAAGGTCAAGTGTAGAAAGTTTTTAATACCACTTCTATTGATCATCTATACACATTATAATTTTGGGCTTTTTTTAATCTATAAAAAATCATAGTAATACCCTCTTTGCACGATTCATTTCATTAGTGTATTAGGATGCCTGTCAAATATACATGAGATTTAGGTTTATTTTTATTTATTTCTCTCTCTAGCCATCCCCTTTCCCCCTCCTTCCCCTCTCTCTCTTCTCTCCTTTCCTCCTCCCTTTTTTTGCGGGCTTATTTCTGAGCATTTGAATAGAAAGAGCCCAACTGGCAGTTGCCAGAAGGTATTCCTTAGGATTACTATGTTATTATATCAAAATAATAATAGCACACATGGGACATTTGGGTCACACCTGCCTCAAGAGTCCATCAGCTGTGAAGTATTAATGGAGCTGTTCTTCCCGTGCAAGACCAATTGTGCTTCCACATCCATGGTGTTTTCCCTACACAGATTGCTGGCTTTACCTCAAGTCCAAAGCTTTAACTTGACCTGAATATTTCCAGTTAACATTCTCTTTGTCAGAAGGGCATGAACTTCTCCCCGGTTAAAGAAATGTGTGTGTGTGTGTGTGTGTGTGTGTGTGTGTGTGTGAGAGAGAGAGAGAGAGAGAGAGAGAATTATTTTGACACATTCTTTTGATATTGAATTCTTACAGCTCTCCACACAAGGAGATGCAAGTCAGGTGATTGGGCCTCTTACTGAAGGACAGAGAAGAAATGTGGCAGTAGTGAATTCATTGTATAAGTTGCACCAATCAGTAACAAAGGTAACTATTTTATTAAGTTTTTTTTACTTAATTTTAAATTCTTCATGCCTCAAATTTGGACAGTTTACAAATTGTTATTTAGTACTTTGGAAAAGAATACAATGAAAACGTGATGATTATAAAATAAACTAAGGAGTTAACTCTTTTAAACAGTCTTTTATTCTGGCCTTCATTGTTTGTATGACTTTTTGTTTGTACATTCAGTTTAAAACACATGAACTGTAGCTCCTCAAGTTAATTAAGTTTATTGAGCAAATTATTGGAGGACAAATCATACATATTTCATACTTATTGAAACATGTAATTTGATACAGTGTGGATGGTAGCAAATTATAGCAAAGCTAATGACAATAAGAATGCTGAAGCCCTCCAACATGTCAAAAATGTTCTATTAATATCTTTGCATTAAAAAGTCAGGGAGGAGCTGTATTAAAAACTGAATTTTTATAATAAAATCACTAATGACTGCTTACACATAGATAACGTGTATTCATTTTGCTATTTTTCTACTAGGCATTTAAAAGAAATGCCTGAACCTTGTTTGTCTCCATATATTATGTCTAAGGTGAACTGTATTGTTAATTACTAAAAAAGCAACACTTTCAAGTCCATCTGTGACTCTGGAGTAGCTTGTGCTTAATTATTCTCTATAGGTCATTTTTGAAATATTTTATAAATAGGAAGATAATAATTTAGAAGACCTGAAGAAAGCTAATGGTTAAATGATGTTCTTGAAAACTTGATTTATAGTATGAGCTTTAATATACTAGATTGTGTTTTAGAATAATTCTAGGTGACTATTACTCACTTATTTAAAGATTTTAACAAGTCCTTTTATCAATTGGGGTTTCTAAAAATGTGTATTTTACACACTAAACAAAATACATGTTAAAGAGTTATTAACAGGTAAATCTCAGAAGGGTAAAAATTATTAAAAAACACTAAATGATGTATTTTCCATTTTCTTTAATCATTACTCCAAAGCACCACAAGCAAGGAAAGATTGTGTTCTATCTAGCCTGCTTTAAATGTCTTTATTGATATTTTCAAAATTTTCATGATGTTTGTATTGATTTGTAAAAATTGAAATGCTGACATTTTTATTTTAAAGACTTGTTGGAAATCAGAGTCAGCCTAAAGACGTGAGTGAAAGAAATGTGTAAATATGGCTTTATTCTGACCTTTTCAAGTTAAAACTTTATAATTAAAACCTATGTAACACGAATAAAGGAAACCTAGCTCTTAGTATTTATTAATGTTATTTTAAGTATGTGTTTGCTTTATACACAAAATTATTTTTCAACCTATCTTAATAAATACAGATTTTTTAAATCATGTATAAGATATTACTATAAAGCAATGATAATATTGTATATGTACTTTGTGGAAACAGCTTTATTATGCTATGATCAAAATTAGTATTTACAGAAATAGACTTAAGCAAAACTATAACGGGATCAAAACCTTGTTCTAGGTTGTTTCCAGTCAGAGCTCATTCCCACTGGCAGCTGAGCAAACTATAATTTCAGCTCTAAAGGTAAAAGAATTTAATCTTTGACTCTATACATCAAAGTGGTTTTAGGATTATTTGTTTTGCTGAGTGGGCAGTGTCATGTCACATTTTATAATAATTCAGAATCCTCTATATATACAAAAGTAGCATGTTGATAATTATCCTAAAGAGAATAGACAACAAGTGTGTTTATGTTTTCTAGAATTTAAAAATAGACCCTTTTGGTGTCTACAGATTGTGTTCTACTTATGACAGTTGTGTACATGGAAGCAAAAGTCCTACCTGTATTTATCTAATGGCAGTACAACCCAGTATTATTCCAGTAAAGCAGTGGTTCTCCAGCAGAATCATTTTGTCCCCTAGGTGACATTTGACAGCATCTGGAGACATTCTGGATTGTCATGACAAGGTGGAGATGCTACTGGCATCTAGTGAGTAGAAGCCAAGGATTTTGCTGAACATCTTGCAATGCATAGGACAATACCCACCCCTCTCTCATAATAGAATTTCCCAGTCCAAAATGTCAGTAATGCCAAGGTTGAGAAACCCTACTTTAAACTGAGGCATAAAACCAGAATATATTCTTATTTTTTATATACAAACATAAGTATACCCCCTTTCTATTATTTAGGGAATTTCATAAAAAATAATGGTATGAGATTCAGAGCCATATGTAGTTGACAGTATCTCTTTTAAAAACAAGCATATTATCAACAGTACTAGAGAGGCACATTTTGAAATATTACTACAACCCTTCAAGTTATGTATTTGTATTCCCACTTTATATATCTTAGAAATAATATCTTGCTCAAAGTCATATCGCTGGTAAATGCAGACCTCATTAACTCTAAAGAGTTATGTCTGCTACACCTTGCCACCATCATTCCTTTATTTGCGAAATATTTATTTAGTACTTGGTGAGTAAGTAACTAAGGCCATAAAGCATAGACTCTGGAGCCAAACTACCTGTATATGAATCCTATCTGAGCTATTTAACCAGCTATATGACCTCAAACAAGTAAATAAGCTCTCTCTTGCCTTAGTTTCTGCATCTATAAAATGGTACAATAAACCTACACAAAAGTAATAAATTTCAACTATTAGATTGGATTTACATCTCTAAGGGAGAGTTTTAAAATTGAGATGAAAGTCTACAAGTAAACCCTATGGAGAGACACATATTTAGAGAAAAGAGGAAACAAGGAAAGAACAATCAGAAGAAGGAAGAAAATTAGGAGAATACTGTGTCACAAATCCTAAAGGGGAAGGGAGCTTCTAAAGTCAAATGCTTTAGAATTTACAGGGAATGAGGATTTAACAGGCACCAAAATGTAAGGACACTAAATTCATGTATGAATGGATTTGATTCATTGAGGGTAAGAGAAGGAGACAGTCTATTTTCCCCCAATGTATTAAAAGTATACTTGTATGTTTTCTCTATATCCCTTTTTCCCCCAATGTGCTTTAAAATATTTTTCCATAATAAAATAATTGTTTTTAGTAAGGTTGGCATACGTATTGATGATCATAAAATCAGATCAATACAACAAATCTTAAAGTCTTAACATTCTTGGTTCCAGACAGGGAATGGATACTCTTCTATAATTCCACATTTTTTTCTTCTAGCAGTAACTATCAAACATTTTTTGATAACTACCCAAAATAAGTATATTTTACTTTGTGCCCTCATACATAATACATAAGCATTTATAAATATTTACATACATATGTAATTGCATAAAGTGTACTTCTATACACATTTATAATTGATACAGAAGTTTCACAAAATAATACTTATCCTTATTTTGTGTACGCATTCTAATATTTTCTATGCTAGTCTATTACTTTTTAAAACATTACGATAGTGACCCACTGAATTGATTTTTTTGACGTCTAATGGTCAGACACAACCCATAGTTTCAGAAGGTCCATTCTCTGGATTAAGACAGAGCGCCTTCACTTTGATGATAAAAATCACTTGGAGAGTTAAAAATAGAAATTACTCATAGACTATTTCAGTATAGGGTAGTTTCTCTGAATCTTTATTTTTAACAGATAACAAAGATTATTCTTTTAATATATTAGCTGGAGTCAGTGCGGGGAAAATTGCCCTAATCTTGGGCTGCAGCCGTGACTCTGAGGTTTGCTTACCAGGACGAGTGCTGTGTGTAGCTGAGTCTGTACTTTGCTAAGGCATACCAATTTTGCCTTTATGAACTGGATAACAGAAGACTAGCAATAAGTACAAGGCCCTCCTGCAGTGGCCTCATCAGTTAGAGACTTCATTGCTCATATTAATACACTCAGTGAAAGTTTTAACTTTGCTATTTAAGTCTTACAAAAAACTGTTATGACTTATTAAGTAAAAGGTAAAAAAAAAAAAAACCCGACTTAGAATAAAAAGGAATGTTGAATTTCATAAAATTGTTGGAAATTTAATAAGTCACTTTGAATTCAAGGTAGAAAGTTATGATGTATAAATGCCTGCAGCCCAAACCAGAAATCTGCTTGATTTGATTTGATAGAGAAGATATTAAACATACTTTTTTTTTTATATATACTTTAGGTTTTAGGGTACATGTGCACAATGTGCAGGTTTGTTACATATGTGTCCATGTGCCATGTTGATTTCCTGCACCCATTAACTCGTCATTTAGCATTAGGTATATCTCCTAATGCTGTCCCTCCCCCCTCCCCCAACCCCACAACAGTCCCCGGAGTGTGATGTTCCCCTTCCTGTGTCCATGAGTTCTCATTGTTCAACTCCCACCTATGAGTGAGAACACGTTTAACTTACTGAAAAATATAGATATAGACATATAACAGTCCTTTCTTCTCTACCTTGAGATTTTATCCAAAATTAAATGTTATTTTAGGCTTGAGGTTCATCATTATGTATTCTTTTTTTCATTTATTCAAAAATATTTATTGTCTGTCATATGCGAGGTATTAGTGATACACAGTGAAAGTCACAAATAAAGTCCTTTCCCATGTAGGGCTTTTATTGTAGTGAGGAGCCCAGTGGCGACAAGTGCTATGATGAAAAATAGGGCACAGTAAAGGATAGAGAATGGGGATGGAAGGAAAGTGCTATTTTATATAGGCCTTTCCAATCAAGAGACATTTTAGCAAAAATCTGAAGGAACTGAAGGAGTGAGCCAAGCAGCCATCTGGGGCAAGTGTTCCAGGAATAGATCCCTGAATTGGACAGGCTTGTAATAGTCACAGAACAGCCAGGAGGCCAGAGTGACTGGAGCAGAGTGAGTGAGAGTAAAGGAGCAGGAGTGAAGTTGGAGAGCGAGCAGAGCAGGGTTTGGGTGGAGAGCAGATGCAGAGTCTCCATCATCACATATTCTAAGCATTGTCTAATATGCCATGAATGACATAATTAATATTGAGTATACATTTAGAGTTATTTCATTGTAACCACCATAGCTATATAAGTACCATTTAAACCCCTTGGTCCAGTAATTCTGATCCATTTTTTACTGAGATTTGTCTTGTGCAGATAGTGATTACATTGCCAAATTTATATATGGCAATGCTTCTTTCTCCCTTTTTGTGTGGGTTTGATGTTCTATATAAAGGAATATTCCAGATTGCTGAGGCTCCAATATTTTTGTAATTTTAACTATTTTAGGTAAATCTTTTTAAAATGTATAACATATTTCCCTGCTTTGTAAAGAGCATAGGAAATATAATCTAATCTCCTTTCTCAGTTTCCTTGTTAGTTGTTAGTTTCTACCCATCCTTGAAATGAAGGCATTCCCCAAGATGCTCTCTTCTCTTCCTATTTCATATTTTTCCTAAGTGGGAAACCTCACCCAGCAATAAAGTTTTCTGTGTAAACCACCATATCTTATGCAAATAGAGATTTTTATTTCTTACTTTCTGATCTTTATGCCTGTTTTTCCATGCCTTGTTTCACTGTCCAGGATCTGCAGTACAGTGTTGAATAGAACTGGTAAGAATGGACCTCATTTACTTGTTTCTGACCTGGGGGTAAAGCATTCAGTATTTTACTGTTTTAAGTATAGTATTAGCTATAGGTTAATCATATAATTATGTTAGCTGTAGGTTTTTGATAGAAGGCCTTTGTCAGACTAAACAAGTTCCCTTCTATTCTTAGTTTTCTATTTTTTATTATAAATGGTGTTGAGTTTCATTAAATAGCTTTTTCTGCATCTATTGAAATAATCATGTGGCTCTACTCTTTTATTCTGCTAATGAAGTATATTATAGTAATTTATTTTCAAATATCAAACCAACCTTAGTCATGATGTATTACCCTTTTTATGTATTCCTGGATAGTTAATGTATCCTTTTACGTAGTCCTGGATACTGGTTTACTTAATTTTTGTTAAGGATGCTTACCTACGTCTATATTCATAAGGAATATTGTCATAAAATTTTCTGTGTCTTTATTTGGTTTTGGTAGCAAGTTAATACTGGCTTCACTGAGTTTGAAAGTGTTTCCTCCTCTTCTGTTTCCTAAAAGAGTTTGTGTAGAATTTGTTTTTGTTTTTGTTTTTCCCCTCAAGTGTTTAGTAGAATTCACCAGTGAAGCTATCTAGGCCTGCAGTTTTCTCTGTAGAAAGGCTTATAACTACACCTTAATTCATTTAATAGAGAAAGGGCTATTTGTATTATCTATTCTTCTTGAATGAGCTTTGATACTTTGTGACGTTGAAGGTATTTGTCTACTCAGTTACCTAATTTGTCAGAATAGTCTCTGTAATACTTACTACCCTTTTGTGACTTATTTGTTTAAAGACAGGGTTCCACTGTGCTGCCCAGGCTGGAATGCAGTGGATATTCACTGGCACGATTATGGTGTGCTACAGCCTTGAACTCCTGGGCTCAAGGGATCCTTCTGCCTGAGCCTTTGAAGTGGCTGGGACTAAAGAGATAAACCACTGTGCTGAGCTCACTTAACTATCTTTTTGATGTGTTTAGGACCTGTAAGAATAACCTCTTTTTCATTTTTGATATTGTTGATTTGTGTTCTCTTCCTGTTTTTTTCTCGATCAATCTAGCTAGGAGTTTAGCAACTGTGTTAATCTTTTCAGTGAAACAACTTTTAGCTTTATGAGTTTTCTATTTCATTGATTTCTGCTTTTATCTTTTTTTATTTTCTACTTTTTGCTAGTTTCAAGACTTTCTGTTTATCTTTGGATTTGTGAGTTTTCTTTGCTATTTTTTAAGATTTATTTGAGACTTTACATCATTGATTTTAGACCATTTTCCCCACAAATAAGCATTTAACGTTGTAAATTTTCCACTAAGCACTGCAATTTTTCTGTGTTATACTTGTGTCTTCATTCAGTTTGAAATATTTTTCTAATTTCCTTTGTGATTTCTTATTTGGGTCATGGATTATTTAGAAATGTGTTTTTAAAATGTCTAATTACTTTTGGGTTCTGCATATATCTTGTTACTGATTTCTAATTTAATTCTGATAACAGAATTAAATGTTGATGGTTTTACCTTTTTTTAAGTAAAAGCAAGTTTATTAAGAAAAGAAACAAAAGAATGGATACTTCATAGGCAGAGCAGCCGAATGATGATTTTTAATGATTATTTTAAATCATCATTTAAAATCTGATGAGTTTAAATTAAATTTTATCTTGTGAGTGTGATGGCAAAGAACACTCCTAATTTTCTTTTGCCAGAAATGTATTTCACTTTCATCTTTGAAGGATATTTATACAGAAAATAGAAATATGGGTTTGAAAGATGTTTTTCTCTTAACACTTAAAATATGTTCCACTGTTTTCTGGCCTCTATGCTTTCTGATAAGAAGACATTACTTATTAAAATTAGTTCCCTTGTATGTAATCTTCTTTTTTTTTTTGGCTAGTTGCAAGATTTTCTGTTTATCTTTGGTTTTCAGCAGTTTATGATGTGCCTAGGCATAGTTCTCATCAAAATTATCCTGTTTGGGATCTGCTGATTTTCCTGAATCTGTAAATTCATGCTTTTCATTATTTTGAGAAGTGTGAGGCCTTTCCCCCCCGCCGCCAAGTAGTTTTGCTGCCTCATTCTCTCTCTTCCCCATTATTTTCTTTTCTTACAGGACTCCAGTTACCAGTATATTAGACATTTTGCAGTTGTTTCTTAGGTCTAATTATTTTTTAGTATTTTTTCTCTTCTGCAGAGAGATTTCTATTAATTCTGTCTTCAGGTTCATTGACTCTTTCCTCGGTCATCTCTACGTATAATTCTTCTACTAAGCCTATCCAGTCAATTTTACAATTTCAGCTACTATAATTTTTAAGTTTAAATATACCTTTTTTTTTTTTTACATTTTCATTCACTCTACTGAGATTTCCTATTGTTTTATTTATTGTGAGCATATTTTTCCTTGCCTCATTGCGGTTCTTGCCTGATAATTCTAGAGTCTGGTTCATCTCAGGGTTAGCATCTCTTGATTGTCTTTTCCCTTGAGAATTGATAAAATTTCCTAGCATTTTATATGTGTAGTAATTTTGAATAAATCCTGAACACTGTGAATGTTATGTTGTGTAGAACCAGGATTTTGTTTTTTTTTTTTTTTTTCATTTCTTATAAGCATGTTAGTGATTTTGCTTTACAGGCAGTTAGCTTGGTTATACTCAAACTGTGTACTGTCATACCTTCAGTTGGCCA
Organism: Symphalangus syndactylus; assembly: GCF_028878055.3. NCBI lineage: Eukaryota > Metazoa > Chordata > Mammalia > Primates > Hylobatidae > Symphalangus > Symphalangus syndactylus. The sequence continues at coordinate 97,401,755 of NC_072428.2, read as the reverse complement.
CACCTCAATCAGTTCACTTCTTTAAGCCTCAACTGCAAGCCCCATTTAGTTTGCTCTGCACATGCATTGTTGATAGTTAGCTGAAGACTCGTGCCGAGTTTAAACATAAAATTAGGCGGTCTTCTCAGGCTCTCTCCTTTTCAAGCTCCCTCTCTCACTCTCCAGCAGCTCTGTACCACTGCTGTGGCCTTATAGTTGTACTCCTTTTTGTAGTCTAATTTATCCAGTTTACTATCCAACATGGTTTTTCCTAAATCCAAATCATTAACCACATTTTGTGTATTGCTTAAAACCCATCATTGGTTTCCTGGTACCTTCAGGATAAATTCCTAACTTGTTAGTAACCTATACAAAGTACACCTCTTGCTGCCTCTGTCTCTTCCAGGCACTTATACTCCATATGCGCTGAATGTCTTGTGGTTTCCCAAGTGCCTCAGCTTTCCCAAACTCCTGTGCTTGGGAATCCAAAACTTTTTGAGTGTCAACATGACGCTCAAAGGAAGGTGCTCACTGGACCTTTTCAGATTTTGGATTTTGGGTTACTCAACCTGCATAATGTTTTAACTATTCTCACTAGACTCTGAGCTCCTGTATGGAGGGCAAACATGTACACACACACACGCACACACACACATGCATACAATCCTGTACATTGTCTTTATTTTTAGCAGAGATTAAGGGTTATAAATTAGGAATTTAACGATTAAAGGTCCTATATTTTACCTTTCCTCATTGATTTTGATCATTTGTATGAGCCAAAACTGTCTTCATTATATTTCATTATCTTTGAAGTGTGTATAATATATTTACATTTTTGATTTTACGTGTTTTGAGCCTCAGTCATTATTTTCACACTAAAAGCCCATAACTAAGACCTAGGATTTTACATCAAGTAAATGATGATTTATACGTCCCTGCTGAACAGTTTCCCAACCATGGCACTATCAACATTTTGAGCTGGGTAATTCTTTGTTATAGGGGCTGTTCTGTATTCTGTAAGATGTTTAGCAACATCTTTGTCCTCTACCTACTAGATGCTAGTAACAAACTTGTACCCCCATCCCCAACTGTGACAATGAAAAATGTCTTTAAGCAATACCAAATGTTTCCTGGGGAACAAAACTGCCCACAGTTGAGAATCACTGCTGTAGAACTCTCAACTGAAACCTAATTCATGAAATGCCCAACTGTTGTGCCCTATTAGAAACATTGTACTGGAGCCTACTTGAGGGTAGAAGGTGGGAGCAGGGGAAAGAGCAGAAAAAAATAACTATTGGGTACTAGGTTTAGTGCCTGGGTGACGAAATAATCTTTACTACAAATCCCCATGACACAACAAACTCCTGTATAATAAATCTGCACATGTACCCTTGAACCTAATAGTTAAAAAAAAAAAAGAATCAATGTCTGTTTATTATATTCACTCTGGTTAAAAGCATATGATGTTGTTCCAATTCTTAATTACTTTTGGTCTTGCCTAACTCTTTTGTGAAACTTAAATGTGTTCATTTGACCTTTACCTTATTAGTGGAACTACCGTCTTCTTGCATATGCCTTCCTTTTTTCATGGGCTTATTTAACCACTGAACCTTTTGGAAAAAATAAGAAGAGTGGGGGTGTTGAAATTTGTTAGTGCCATGTTCCACATATTTTAAGCTTTAAAAATCATTACCGACAGTGGTTAGGGAGAGGAGCAGACTTCTGTTAACTTAGTCTGCATTTGATATAATATGAAAACTGTTAGTCATGGTGTTTCTCACATCTCAGATTTCTTTGGGTTGTTTTTATTTAATCTTGCCTCTTCTTTATCTTTCCTTTTTTTTTTTTTTTCAGGCTATTCATGCTCTTATGGAAAATGCTGTGCAACCCTTACTCACTTCTGTGGGAGATGCTATAGAGGCCATAATCATCACCATGCATCAAGAAGACTTTTCTGGGTAATTACTTTTAACCAAATTTTTACTAACTTTTACTGCCTTTGTTTTGTATTCCCACCTCTATGCGTACTCCCTAAGCTGCCCCCTTGCCATCCAGGGCCTTGTTCCTTTTGTGATGGCATTATTTTTCAGCCCCCTTCATTACCCATTGTGAGCACCATTCACAGATTAAAATTTTTCAGTTCTCATTTTCATCACTTCTCTCCTCTTTTTAAAAACTTTCTTTATGAACAGTATCACATTACATGTACATACATTTCTTTCTTATTGAAACACAAAATGAGTCTGTGGGACTTAGCCAGGTACTTCAGGACTTTTGGTAGTTTTTACCCTCTTCCCTTCCCAAGCTTGTCTTTTTCCTTACTTCTCACAAATACCCTCTACTTCAGCCCCTTTGTTACCCCTTGTCATAGGCATGGTATTCCTTGTGTAAAATGCCCTGCCTCTGCCACTGTGCTAGTCCAAATCCTGCTTTGGCTCTTGGCAAGCTCCAGCCCAACCTCCTCCAAGATTGATTTTTCTTCCTTGGAGGTTATGTGACAATCTAATCTGCTCACATCACACCTAGCCACAAACACTGTGGTGCTATTCCAAATCTGTTTCATGTGTGTCTTGCTCATCCATGTCATAGGTATCCTGAGAATAACAATCATAGTTCCTAATCCAATATTTACAGAAATCTTTTAAAATAGAGTAAAATGGTTTTAGTTCAGTGTATTAGAAAACTATGGAGCATTTAGAATAGTTATTTGCAAATGCTTGCTGTGATTTTTAAAAAACTTAACCACATTAAAGCTAAACACTCAAATATTAATATGTAGATATATATTTTATATTCCCAAGTTCATAGTTATTATTTTTGAGCAGTCCTGTTTCTCTTTACATTCTTGTTTGAAAGAATATCTGTTTTATGAAATTTCCCTCTACTAGTTTAGCTATTTATAGAAAAATAGATTATTTCACTGTCCTCTACTTTTTCAAATTATTATTTCATTTACAAAGTTTCTTTTTTTATTTTTTTTTAACTTTTATATTAGGTTTGGGGGCACATGTGAAGGGTTGTTACATAGGTAAACACGTGTCATGGAGATTTGTTGTACATATTATTTCATCACCCAGGTATTAAGCCCAGTACCCTGTAGTTATCATTTCTGCTCCTCTCCCTCTTCCCACCCTCCCCCATCAAGTAGACCCCAGTGTCTGTTGTTTCCTTCTTTGTGTTCATAAGTTCTCATTATTTAGCTCCTACTTATAAGTGAGAACATGTAGTATTTGTTTTTCTGTTCCTGCTATAGGTTGCTGAAGATAATAGCATCCAGCTCCATCCATGTTCCCATAAAAGACATGATCCTGTTATTTTTATGGCTGCATAGTATTCCATGGTGTATATCTACCACAGTTTCTTTATCCAGTATGTCATTGATGGGCATTTAGGTTGATTCCATGTCTTTACTATTGTGAATAGTGCTGCGATGAACATGCGCATGCATATGTTTTTATGGTAGGATGATTTATATTCCTCTGGATATATACCCAGTAATGGGATTGCTGGGTCAAATGGTAGTTCTGCTTTTAGCCCTTTGAGGAATCACCATACTGCTTTCCACAATGGTTGAACTAATTTACACTCCCACCACAGCGTATAAGTGTTCCCTTTTCTCTGCAACCTCACCAGCATCTTATTTTTTTGGCTTTTTAATGATAGCCATTCTGACTGGTGTGAGATGGTATCTCATTGCGGTTTTGATTTGCATTTCTGTAATGATTAGTGGTGTTGAGCATTTTTTCATGTGATTGCTGGCTGCATGTATGTCTTTGTCTTCTTTTGAGAAGTGTCTGTTCATGTCTTTTGCCCACTTTTTAATGGGGTTGTTCGTTTTTCCCTTGTGAATTTGTTTAAGTTCCTTATGGATTCTGGATCTTAGACCTTTGTCAGATGCATAGTTTGCAAATATTTTCTCCCTTTTTGTAGATTGTCTGTTTACTCTGTTGATAATTTCTTTTGCTGTGCAGAAGCTCTTAGGTTTAATTAGATCCCGCTTGGCAATTTTGGCTTTTATTGCGATTGCTTCTGGTGTCTTTGTCATGAAATCTTTGCCTGTTCCTTTGTTCAGGATAGTATTGCCTAGGTTGTCTTCCAGGATTTTTATAGTTTTGGGTTTTACATGTAAGTATTTAATGCATCTTGAGTTGATTTTTATGTATGGTGTAAGGAAGGGGTCCAGTTTCAATCTTCTCTGTGTGACTAGCCAGTTAGCCCAGCACCATTTCTTGAATAGGAAATCTTTTCCCCACTGCTTGCTTTTGTCAGCATTGTCCAAGATCACATGGTCACAGATGTGCGACCTTTTTTCTGGGCTTTCTATTCTGTTCCATTGGTCTATGTGCCTGTTTTTGTACCAGTACCATTCTGTTTTGGTTATGGTAGCCTTGTAGTTTAGTTTGAAGTCAGGTAACGTGATGTCTTCAGCTTTCTTCTTTTAGCTTAGGATTGCCTTGGCTATTCAGGCCTCTTTTTTGGTCCCATATGAATTTTAAAATAGTTTGTTTTTAGTTCTGTGAAGAATATCGTTAGTAGTTTGATAGGAATAGCATTGAATCTGAAGATTGCTTTGGGCAGTGTAGCCATTGTAATGATACTGATTCTTCCTATCCATGAGCATGGGATGTTCTTCCATTTGTTTGTGTCTTCTCTGATTTCTTTGAGCAGTGTTTTGTAGTTCTCATTGTAGAGATCTTTTACCTCCCTGGTTACCTGTATTCCTAGATGTTTTATTCTTTTTTGACAATTATGAATGGGATTGCCTTTCTGATTTGGCTTTCAGTTTGGCTGTTGGTGACGTATAGGAATGCTAGTGATTTTTGTACATTGATTTTGTATCCTGCAACTTTGCTGAAGTTGTTTATCAGCTGAAGGAGCTTTGGGGCCAAGACTATGGGGTTTTCTAGATATAGAATCATGTCGTCTGCAAACAGAGGTAGCTTAACTTCTTCTCTTCCTATTTAGATGGTCTTTATTTCTTCCTCTTGCCTGGTTGTTCTGGCTAGGACCTCCAATACTGTGTTGAATAGAAGTGGTGAGAGAGGGCATCCTTTTCTTGTGCTGGTTTTCAAGGGGAATGCTTCCAGCTTTGGCCCATTCAGTGTAATGTTGGCTGTGGATTTGTCATGGATGGCGCTTATTATTTTGAGGTATGTTCCTTTGATACCTAATTTATTGAGAATTTTTAACATGAAGAAGTGTTAAATTTTATCAGAAGCCTTTTCTGGGTCTATTGAGATAATCATGTGGTTTTTGCCTTTAGCTCTGTTGATGTGATGAATCACATTTACTGATTTGCATATGTTGAACCAATCTTGTGTCCCAGGGATGAAGCCTACTCAATTGGCCTGAAGTTTTCTTTTTTTGCTGTGTCTCTGCCAAGTTTTGGTATCAAGATGATGCTGGCCTCATAGAATGAGGGTTGGGGAGGAGCCCCTCTTCCTCCATTTTTTGGAATAGTTTCTGTAGGAATGGTACCAGCTCTTCTTTGTAAATATGGTAAAATTTGGCTGTGAATCCATCAGGCCTCAGACTTTTTTTAGTTAGTCGGCAATTCGTTACTGATTCAATCCCAGAACTCATTATTAGTCTGTTCAGGGAATCAGTTTCTTCCTGGCTCGGTCTTGGGAGGGTGTATGTGTCCAGGAATGTATCCATCTCTTCTAGGTTTTCTACTTTTTGTGTTTAGAGGTGTTCGTAGTGGTTTCTGATTTTTTTTTTTCCTATGGGGTCAGTAGTACCATTTTCTTCCTCATCTCTAATTGTGTTTATTTGATATTCTCTCTTTTCTTCTTTATTAGTCTAGCTAATGGCCTATTTTATTAATTTTTTTCAAAAAGCCTACTCCTGGATTCATTGATCTTCTGAATGGTTTTCATGTCTCTATTTTCCTCAGTTCAGCTCTGATTTCTGTTACATCTCATCTTCTGCTAACTTTTTTGATTTCTTCATGCTTTTCTAATTCTTTAAGTTGTAAAGTTAGGTTGTTAATTTGAGATTTTTTGGCTTTTTGATGTCAGCATTTAATGCTATGAATTTTCCTCTTAACACTGCCTTAGCTGTGTCCCAGAGATTGTGATATGTTGTATCATTGTTCTTGTTATTTTCAAAGAACTTTTTTTTTTTTTTTTTGAGACAGAGTCTTGCTGTGTCGCCCACACTGGAGTGCAGTGGCGTGATCTTGGCTCACTGCTGCCTCCACCTCCTGGGTTCAAGCGATTCTCCTGCCTCAGCCTCCTGAATAGCTGGGATTACAGGCCCACACCACCCCCACCCCAGCTTATCTTTGTATTTTTTTTAGTAGAGACAGGGTTTTGCCATGTTGGCCAGGCTGGTCTCCAACTCCTAACCTCAAGGGATCCAGCTGCCTCAGCCTCCGTAAGTGCTGGGATTACAGGCATGAGCCACCACGCCCAGCCCAAAGAACTTGTTGACTTCTGCCTTAATTTCATGTATTTACCCAAAAGTCATTCAGGAGCAAGTTGTTTAATTTCCATGGTTTTGAGCAATTTTCATAGTCTTGACTTCTATTTTTGTTGTATTGTGGTCTGAGAGTGTGTTTGGTATGATTGATGTAATTTTACATTTGTTGAGGATTGTTTTATGTCCAATTATGAGGTCAGTTTAGTGTATGTGACATGTGGTGATGAGAAGAATGTGTATTCTGTTGTTCTGGGATGGAGAGTTCTGTAAAGGTCTATCAGTTGCATTTGGTCCAATGTTGCATTTAGGTCCTGGATATCTTTGTTAATTTTCTGCCTTGATGATCTGTCTAATACTGTCAGTGGAGTGTTGAAGTCTCCCACCGTTATTGTATGGGAGTCTTTGAAGGTTTTTGAGATTTTTTTTTTTTTTTGAGAGAGTCTCGCTCTGTCCCCCAGGCTGGAGTGCAGTGGCGTGATCTCGGCTCACTGCAAGCTCTACCTCCTGGGTGCACGCCATTCTCCTGCCTCAGCCTCCTGAGTAGCTAGGACTACAGGCGCCTACCACTGTGCCCGGCTAATATTTTGTATTTTTAGTAGAGACGGGGTTTCACCATGTTAGCCAGGAGGGTCTCGATCTCCTGACCTTGTGATTCACCTGTCTCAGCCTCCCAAGGGGCTGGGACTATAGGCGTGAGCTACCGCGCCTGGCCGAGACTTCTTTGAAGGTGTCTAAGAACTTGCTTTACGAATCTGGGTGCTCCTGTATTGGGTCCATATATATATAAGATTGTTAAATCTTGTTGAATTGAACCCTTACCATTATGTAATGCCCTTCTTTGTCTTTTTTGATGTTTGTTGGTTTGAAATTTGTTTTGTCTGAAATTAGGACCTTTGCTTTTTTCTGTTTTTCATTTGCTTGGTATATTTTCCTCCATCCCTTTATTTGGAGCCTGTGAGTGTCATTACATATGAGATGGGTTTCTAGGGTGATCTCAGTGTTCCTTCCCCAAATTGGAGGCAGCAGAGGAAGGGATCTTAGTAGTGGTTGTGGCCAAGGGTCATTTGCTTGTCTCCTGGGGGCTCCATCCCAGACAGATGCATGTTAGAACTCACTCACTGCAATCAGCCCAGTGGGGGAGGGTCTAAGCTGTAGGCCTAGCAGGGAGTGTCTATGCTGTGGGCCCAAGCCAGGGGTTCTCCTGGTGACAAGCAGTGGGGTGAGGGGCAGGGGGACCTGTGGGAGGCAGACTGGTTTCCTCTCCTTGGGTTGACTGCAGCTTGTTGGAGGTGTGGATAAGGTACTTATGGTCTTTGCTCCTTCATTAATCCAAGGGTGACAAGGGCAGTTCCATTACAGGGGCAGTGGCAAAGAGGCTCTCAGCTGCCGCTGGAGGCTCTGCCCTTGGAGTTGCCAAGTTGCTACTGGCTTGATAGCTCTGGCTGGGGATGGCTGGAGGCCCAGGCCTGCCTGGTGAAGAGATATGGGAACAGGTACCCATGTAACAGTCTGGCCACTTTTCTGTAGAGCTGCTGCAGTATGCTTGGGGCCCACTCCAGTCCCTGGTAGACTCAGATTTTCCAGTGCTTGGAGTTACCACCGGTGAAAGCACTTTTCTGGGCAGTGGGGGTCCCCCTGGCTCTGTGTTGCTCCCGGGTGAGCCGTTGTTCTGTTTTGCTTTTCTTCGTTCTCTGTCGGTCAGCTTGTTTCCTTGATTAGTCCCTGAGTACCTGGATGTTTCAGTTGAAGGTGTCTGTTCCTTTCCTTGAGAGCTTTGCACACTAGCTGCTTCTAATTGGCCATATTGACCTCTCCCACACGGGAAATGTGGGAAATGTCAAAAGATCAATCTAGGCTGGGCACAGTGGCTTATGCCTGTAATTCCAGCACTTTGAGAGGCTGAGGGGGGCATACTGCTTGAGCTCAGGAATTCGGGACCAGCCTAGGCAACATGGCAAAACCCTGTCTCTACAAAAAATACAAAAATTAGCTGGGTGTGGTGGTGTGCATCCGTAGTTCCAGCTATTTGGGGAGCTAAGGCAAGGGGATGGTTTCAGGCTGAAGGAATTGAGGCTGCAGTGAGCCGTAATCATGTCATTTCACTCTGGCACAGATGACAAAGACAGAACCTGTTTCAAAAAAGGAAAGATCAGTCTCTATTTTAAAAAAATATATGAAGCATAGGCTGGGCGCGGTGGCTCACGCCTGTAATCCCAGCACTTTGGGAGGCAGAGGCGGGCGGATCACAAGGTCAGGAGATCGAGACCATCCTGGCTAACACGGTGAAACCCCGTCTCTACCAAAAATACAAAAAAAAAATTAGCCGGGTGTGGTGGTGGACGCCTGTAGTCCCAGCTACTCGGGAGGCTGAGGCAGGAGAATGGCATGAACCCAGGAGGCAAAGCTTGCAGTGATCCCAGATCACGCCACTGCACTCCAGCTTGGGCGACAGAGTGAGACTCTGTCTCAAAAAAAAAAGGCCGGGCGCGGTGGCTCACGCCTGTAATCCCAGCACTTTGGGAGGCCGAGGCGGGTGGATCACGAGGTCAGGAGATCAAGACCCTCCTGGCTAACACAGTGAAACCCCGTCTCTACTAAAAATACAAAAAAAAAAAAATTAGCCAGGCGTGGTGGCAGGCGCCTGTAGTCCCAGCTACTCAGGAGGCTGAGGCAGGAGAATGGCGTGAACCCGGGAGGTGGAGCTTGCAGTGAGCCCAGATCGCGCCACTGCACTCCAGCCTGGGAGATAGAGCGAGACTCTGTCTCAAAAGAAAAAAAAAATAAAATAAAAATAAATAAATAAATATATATATATATATATATATATATATATATATCACAGAAGGGTAAAGTGAATTCTACCAAAAAAAAAAAAATACTGTATTTGGAACTCAATATGACATAGGACTATACAACTGCTGATTACCAATATTTGAGATGAAATGGTTTTTGTTCAAAAGTGATCTGAAGTGTCCCAGTTAGATCAATCATGAATGCCTCTCAGAAGGGAGCCAAAACAAGCTGATTTTTGAAGGCTTATTCTATAATAACAGTGGTCACATACTTTTAATTTAATTGGTGAGCTGCCACTAGTGCCTATAGATAACACATTAGACATTAACAGCTGAAAGTTAGTTCCCAAATAGATATGTTTTTACTAATTTGCTTAAATACTAGTGAGCCAAACTGTTTCTTCAACTGATAGGTTGCCATGAGTATGAAGCATTATTTTAAGGTGCCTAACATTGTCCTTATTTTTTTTCCCAGTTGCTTTGGTGACTCCATTTCAGCTCAGTGTATACAACAGTAATTTGAGATTCATATTTACAGCAGTCAGTTGAGATTCCAGTGAAAATTATTCATATATAGCAGTACAGGCATATGGAGCACTGCTGCTTTTATTTAAAGTATTGCCCCATGGCAGTAATTTTCCTACTTTGTAGAATCTTGTGATTAGTAATTCTGTAATGTCATGTCATTTCATATATATATGGCTTATGTGAAATATGAGGTGGAGTTGGATTAGTCAAGAAGCAGGAATTGCCTTTATTTTAGGGCCAGCCCCCAGGGATAACAATTAGAAAAACAGTAGTGAAAACCTGACCCTTCAAGCCCTTCACACCTACTCCTAGGTAAAAGGAATAAAGTTTACCTTCAAGTCCAACTTATATGTAGTGGGGTTACAGACTCCCTTGCTATTTAAAGAGTAATCATGGGCTGGGCGTGGTGGCTCATGCCTGTAATCCCAGCATTTTCGGAGGCCGAGGCAGGCAGATCACTTGAGGTCAGGAGTTCGAGAGCAGCCTGGCCAACATGTGAAACCCTGTCTCTACTAAAAATACAAAAATTAGCCCGACGTGGTGGCAGGCAGCTATAATCCAAGCTACTGGGGAGGCTGAGTCAGGAGAATCGCTTGAACCCTGGAGGCAGAGGTTGCAGTGAGCCGAGATCGAGCCACTGCACTCCGTCCAGCCTGAGCGACAGAGTAAGATCCTATCTCAAATAAATAAATAAATAAATAAATAAGTAAAGAGTAATCATCACCATGGTTTCTTGGTATTTGAAATTTATTTTAAAAGACTGATGTGTTTCTTTCCAAATTAGACAAAGTTTAAAATGTAAATATCTGATTGACATAGAACATTGATTAAAATTGTTGCAGTCAGTGTAAAGTGACTCATATCTGATTACAGTTTTGAGTAGGGAAAGGAAGGCAGTGAAAGAACTCTACATTATTGAAGTGATAGATGAGCCCCTTTGTGGAAGGGAGAGCACTCACACAAAAGGTTAGTGGCATGAAGATTAACATTCACTTCTCGGTTATGCGTATGTTTAATTCTTCTATTTATATATATTTGGCCACAAACCAAGTCTCAACAAATTAAAGAGAGCTGAAATCAAGTATCTTTTCTAATGACAATGGTATGAAACTAGACATCAATAATAGGAGAAATCTTCGAAATTTCACAAATATGTGGAACTTAAACAACATGCTCCTGAACAACCAGTGGATCAAAGGAGAAATAAAAAATATCTTGGGACAAATGAAAATGGAAACAAAATGCATTTTGTTTAAACAAGGAAGTAAAATATCTATACACTGAAAACTATAAAACATTAATGAAAGAAATCAACAAAGACACAAATAAATGGAAACATATTCTGTGTTCATGAATTGAAAGAATATCATTAAAAGGTCCATACTACCCAAACCAGCCTTCAGATTTAATGCAATCTCTACCAGAATTCCAATGTCATTTTTCACAGAAATAGAAAAAAATAATCCTAAAATTCATATGGAACTACCAAAATCTCTGAATAGCCAAGGCAATCTTGAGCAAAAATAAAGCTAGAGGTATCACACTACCTAATTTTAAACTATATTACAGAGCTACATGATGATTAAAATGGCATGGTGCGCTGGCATTGACCAATGAAATAGAACGGAGAGCCCAGAAATGAGCTCACACATTTACAGTCAATTGATTTTCGACAGAGGTGCCAGGAACACACAATGGAATAAGGACAGTTCCTTCAATAAATATGTATTAGTAAAACTGGATATCCAGATGCAGAAGAATGAAATTGGACACTTATCTCACACCATATGTGAAAATCAAATGAAAATAGATTAAAAACTTAAATGTAACACCTGAAACTAAAACAAATTTAAGAAAACAGGAAAATCTGAGCAATAATTTTTTGGATTTGGTCCCAAGAGCTCAGACTACAAAGCAAAAATAGACAAATGTGATTACATTTATCTAAAAAGCTTCTGAACAGCAAAGAAAATGAGTGGAGTGACAATCTATGGATTCGGGAAAATACTTACAAGCCATACATCTGATACGGGGATTAACGTCCAAAATATATAAGGAACTCAAATCAATAACAAGAAAACAACCTGATTTAAACATAGGCAAAGGACCTGAACAGACATTTCTCAAAAGAAGACATACAAATGGCCAACAGATATGTGAAAAAGCATTCAACATCACTAATCATCAGGGGAATGCAAATTAAAACCACAATGAGATTTCACCTCACACCTGTCAGAATTGACTTATCAAAAAGATGAAAGATACCGAGCGTGAAAGATGATGTACAGAAAAGGGAACCCTTGTGTACTGTGGTTGGAATGTAAATTAGGCAGCCATTTTGGAAAACTGTAAGGACATCTCTCAAAAAACTAAAAACAGAACTACCACATGATCCAGCAGTCCCACTTCTGGGTACATAACCTAAGCCAACTTGAAATCAGTATGTCAAAAAGATATACGCACTTCCATGTTCATTGCAGCATTACTTACAATGGCCAAGTTATGGAATCAATCTAAGTGTCCACCAACATTTAGATTGATAAATGGATAAAGAAAATGTGGTATACATACACAATGGAATACCATCCAGCCTTCAGAAAGACAGGAATTCTGTTAATTGCAACAACATAGATGAACCTAGAGAACATTATGCTAAGTGAAGTCAGCCAGACACAGAAAGACAAATACCACATGACCTCACATATCTGTTGTCTAAAACAACCGAACGCATAGCAACAGAGAGTAGAATGGCAGTTAGCAGCTATGGGGTGGAGGGAATAGAGAGATGTTGGTCAAAGGGTACGAAGTTGCAGTTAGGAGGAATAAATGATAAGTATTTAAGGTGATGAGTATGCTGATGACCTTGATTCAGTCATTCCACACTGTATACATATAACATTACTGTGTATCCCCTTATATATTATTATAATTCATCAAAAATAAATATTAAAAAAATGAAATAGATTGGCACCATTTTCGGAGAGGAAGGCTTCTTTTATTTGTTTGGTTTTGCAGCCTGGCCTTGGGGAGTGACAAACCTAGAGTAAAGCTAGGCTATGCAGTTGTCTGAATCTGGCAAAACCAAACCCCACATGAAGATGGCCATCATTTACTAAGGCTCCCCTGTACCCAAGCGCCACTCCACCATGTGATGATACTGCAAACAGAAATGTTCCACCATACAGCCTTCAGCAGCCTTGCCGTTGTTGGCACAGTCTTATGCCTGTATGAAATCCCTTCCTGCGGGAACATAGGCCTACTTTTTCTATCTCTATCTGCTTCTGGAAGTGACGGACCTCTGGTTAGCATCCTATTTATAGTAACCACTGCTGTATTTGAAGATAATTAAGTTCAACTCATTCTCTTGCTCTAAGCATTTTAGTCATATCTGTTGTTCTTCTATAGATCATCAGCAATTTCTCTACGTCATTCTCAGAATATGGAAACACTTAACTTGCTTTTTGAAAAGGATTCGGCATGATGTAGCCAGTGATCTCATTTATTAGAAAATATCAGGTGTTAGCTAGTTTTGGTATATCTCTTTCCTATAAATATTTCACATTCTTTTAATATATTCTTTAAAGAGCAGTTATAAACATTTATAAATTATAAATAGTATTTCATGGAGCATCAGCTGGTATCATTTGTTGATCCAAATTAAAGCCTTTCCAAACCTCATCATCTAGAGGAAAAAATTGCATACCATGTGTACTGTTACATAACCATTTCCACAGTCAGAATTTTGTTGGACTGATCTGATTAAATAGCACAAGAGCAGAGAGATCTTTGCCGAGAATTTGTATAGGGAAAGCAGCATTTTCTGCCACTGCAAAGTATAAAATGCTATTTCAGGATCCATTATTGATACATTCAGTTACCAGGCAAAACATGTGAGTGGATGGAGAGTTGAGAGGCTGGGAGGGACCTTGAGAGGCCAGAGAGTAGCACTTGTATGATTCATCCAAGACAGATGGTTGTCTATTTCATTCTTAATAATCTTTAGGTAAATGGATTCTAAAATTCCTTCAGTAATCCTCCTGGCATCTAAACCACTTTTTAAAATGTAATTTTTAAACATTGTTTTCTGCTAACACTTACCAAAAAATAATTAATGTCTTTTATACCATTAAGGGAAGCCATTACAAAGGATTGAAATAGCATTGGTGGGGAGAGGGGTACAAAATCAAAGAGTGTGATTTAGTGCATCGGTGCTGAAAAGGGCTGCTTTTTCTTTTACAGGTCATTATCCAGCTCAGGAAAACCTGATGTTCCTTGTTCTCTGTACATGAAGGAGCTACAAGGTTTCATTGCCAGAGTTATGAGTGACTATTTTAAACACTTTGAATGCTTGGATTTTGTCTTTGACAACACTGAGGCTATTGCCCAAAGAGCTGTTGAACTTTTCATCCGCCATGCCAGTCTCGTAAGACCTCTTGGTGAAGGTGGGAAAATGCGACTTGCTGCTGATTTTGCACAGGTACATTGATGAATTACTACAAAAGAAAAAATGTTTTGGCCTCAATATTATCTATTAAATGAAAGAATGTGTTTTCATCAGTGTTTTTAAAGAGTTGCAGCACAAAGTAAGCCCACTTAAGCATAAATAGTTAAAAAAAAAGGACGAGTTTAAAGATACTTTTATACCAGATATATTTTTCTTTGTATTTAACAAAATAATTATCCCTCTCTTTGATATTTCAAGGTTAAGGTGAAATAGCTCATTCCATAGGAAAGCAGTACTTCCCATTTTTACTTAATATGGGATTTTCTCACTATTTTACTGTCCCAATAGGTCAAACCTTGCTGGCCAATAATATAGGCAATGAAATCATATTTCAGACAGTGAAAAGAGACCACTTGTTGCCATGTCACCATTCCAAGGCAGTGTTCCCATTCATTTAAATGCACAGTGGGCCAGGTAGACATAGAGTCTGATTATTTGTTCTCTCTCTATCAGGTACAGTTCTTCTCTGTGGCTAGCCTTGAAATCATTTCAAGCTATCTGATGTGTGTGAGAGATAGAATGACATTAAAATAGCAAAACATTATCAGCTCTTATAGAAAGCGTTTTCTTTGTCCTTTAGACAGATTTTTTAAAGCCTTTCAGTAGGCAATGAAGAAAAACTCCAAACATGTTTTCATTAAAAGATTCAGAAACAAAGATGATTGTTACTTTTGTATAGCATACCAAGGGTAAAATCTTCTTTTTTTTTTTTTTTTTTTTTTTTTTTTTTTGAGACAGAGTCTTGCTCTGTCGCCCAGGTTGGAGTGCAGTGGCACGATCTCAGCTCACTGCAACCTCTGCCTCCCGGGTTTAAGTGATTCCTCTGCCTCAGCTTCCCGAGTAGCTGGAACTACAGGCACGCACCACCACGCCTGGGTAATTTTTGTATTTTTAGTACAGATAGGGTTTAACCATATTGGCCAAGCTGGTCTCAAACTCCTGACCTTGTGATCCACTCACCTTGGCCTCCCAAAGTGTTGGGATTACAGGCATGAGCCAGCTGGGTAAAATCATTTTTAAGCCTTTCCAAGCTATTAGCTTTACTAGTCTAAATAGTTACTGAAATGAATTCCTCATAGCAATTTGCCAGATCCTCCCCACTTATAAAGATAAATGTTAATGTCAATATTTATTCTTGTGTGTATCCGGGAGTGTGTCTTGCTTCATTATTTCTACATGGAGGAAAGGACCTGGACAGACTGCTTGTATCAAGTCATTGGTTGTCAGGTGCTCCCTCAGACTTGATACACTTTCAAAAAAGGAACAGGTAACACAAACCTAAACTTTCAAGAGCCTGTTTCATTGCAAATTGACTGATGGAGCAGTTAGTCATTTTCATCTCCAAATAATATTCCTGGGGCCTTTAGACCATAGAAATGAGCCTTCATTTGGAAAATATGCTTGTAGTAGCCACAGCATAAAAAGAGAGATTAAATGTTACCATTTATATGGCTCTTTTTACCTTTTACATTTTATGAACTTAATTCTTAGGCACCCGTACATTTTACTTTGTTTTACAGGTACACTTCGCTTAAAGAAAACTATTTGTAAATAGTGTCTTATTTGTCCCTTACTGGGGTTTCAGATTGCTTATTAAAAACCTGGTGATGTACTAGAACCGCCTATTTGTTTAAAAAAAAAAAAAAGTGTAAAGTATACTCAGATGGTCTCTGTTCTCCTCTTCCCCTTTCCTCCTTAATTTTGTTTTTCTTTTTGTTTCATCTTCTTTCCCTGGGCTCTCTCCCCTACCAGCTTATTTGCATTCTGCTCCAGCTGGTTCCTGAGTCACTTTCCTGGAGGCAGCACTTCAAGTCCAATTAGAGTAGCAGGCAAGCAGGAGATGGCCAAAACGAGAGTACTGTAGGAGAGAGGCTTGTTTTTGTTTTTTACTTTAATATGTTCCCTTATGGGTCCTGAAAGATGGAAAGTATTGTCCTTTAACCCTTGCTACTGCAGCTAACACCTGCTCAAAATGCATAGCTTCCAGAGGCAGGGGTGAGCTTCCACCTTCCAAAAGACTGCATTATTCAAAATGTTACTTGGCATCCTTTTTTCTTAAGACATGTTGTCTAGTAAGCCAAACTTTTCTGAGTCCCTTCCCTTAAGGTAAATTAAACTCATCAGTCATTATTACTAACTTATGCTCAAAAGCCTCTATTTTCTGTTTTTTAAACATACAAGAAGCATTTACACACACAGCATTTACTTACTGTTAAGCCCTGCAGTGACATTTGGTTGCAGCAGGTAGTGTGGTATTGAAAAACAGATTCCTTTGTTCACCCCTGTACAGTGTGTCCCATTTTCAAAACATCCTGGCACTCACCTTAGGGATGACTTCAGTCCTGTGGATCATGGGTACAGAAAAGACAGGCGGAAGCACTATCATAATTAATCATACCTGTGATCATTATCTTTGGCAAATATTGTTCTACCGTTATGTCATGGTCTCCCCCACCCACTTTTTAAATTAAAATTTGAATTTCAAGGTTTTATTTCATTTGGTTTGGTTTCTTGCCACAATTGCAATTATGTGTTGTACCTCAGCTTTCAGCATCACATTTGGTTGAAAGTGTTTTTCGGGAGTCAGTCAAAATATTTAAATAGCATTACCCTAACATTTGTATTCATGACAGGCATCAACTGGGGACTAGAGGGCTTTTCAACTGCCTTATTATTGAAAGTTCTATCAATTCATATTCAAAATTAAACAAAGCCATTGAGGTCACTGAAATCAAAAATACACAAATACTCCATGGGTTTAAAAACTGTTCTTGTGATAAAAGTGCCTGCCATTCTAGCATAAATAACAAAAAGAGAAAGCTCAAGAGGGGACCTATAGACCAGGTTTGGGAATACTAGTTATTTGCCATAAAGTCCAATTGCAAAGACAGATAATGACGTATTTTCAGGATTTCTTTAAGAATCCTAACTTCTCCTCACTGGCATCAGTGCAGGAAAGAGAAAGTAGTTGCAGGGTGCCATCTGGAGGGATCATGGTGAGGGAAGTACCTGACATCCAGCCCCCTTAGGAATCTAGGTCATGGGCATGAGGTGGTTTCCTACAGGTAATTAATTCCCCACTGTGACCACATGGTCTCAGTGCCTACACTGATCACACAGCAGTTCTGAAATCACTAAGCCTGTCCACAACACTGGGGTTCTGCTGATTCTGAACCTCTTTGAGATCTTGCCCACAGTGTCCTCTGAAGCACATACTCCCCCTCCACCCCTCAGTTTATTTTCTTAACTGAAGGAAAGAGTGGCTGTTGAAGTTGGTATTAAACTATTTAGTGGTACTTCTAGCAGTTTCTATTTATAGGTCTTCTGGTGCCCTTTAAGTATACATTTATATCTTTTTCACTTTGTGCCTAAAAATATTAATTTAGAAAAGAAAACAAGACAATCAAAATTCTAGTTTTTGTTCTAATTCCTATTGCCTTTTCTTCTCCTGAACAATGTCAGGGCAGGAGTGCCCTAGGAGTATCCAGAGAAGTCCTGTGGTTAACCAAATGTCTGTGGTAGGGAAGGAACAGCTATGTAATTAGTTCACCGTGCCTGCAGCTGACCGCTCATTCTCTCCAAACGGGGGCTGGAGAGAAGCAGTTGCACATGCCACTTTTGTATCCACTGCTAATGGCAGAGTCACCTCCTCTTACCAGAACACTCTTGCCCTTTAAAACATGGCCTTTATTGTTTAATGGAATTCTGGAAGAAGAAAACGATTTACAATATCCTAGAGGTCTTTTATGGATAAAAAATTTTATTTTAAACATTAAACATTTTGAAATTGTCCTGCGGCATAGAAGTCTTTTGCATACTCATACATTTTACAGCCATTCGAGGTCATATTTTCTCATATCGTAACTTTTTCCTAACCATCTATTTGTTTTAACATTTGGTCCTGCTCAAGTGCTAAGGCAAAGATTGTCTTTGAAGACAGTGATTCCACTAGAGTAGTTGGGAATTTGACAAAAACACTTCATGAAAAATATATAATTTCAGTATGTAAAAAACCATTATATATATAGAGTTAGGTATTTGAATGGAATTATATCAAAGATACAATGATAATCACATTTTTCCTTTGTGCTCAGTGTAAAGTTAGTGACACATATGGAAAGAAAACAGAAATTCCTACCCAGTGAATAAATGAAACAGGTTCCAAAGAACAGCCTATCACCTACTATCTTTTGAGTTGGGCACACTGGCTCACAGCTGTTCTGTTTTGCATTGTTGGCAAGAATCCTTTTTCTTCCTTACATTTTTATCTTTATATTTATTTATGATTATTCATTTTATAGTTTCCCAACCATACAAGGTTTCCTTGTAGGACATACAGTATGTAATCCATGTCTTTAATATGTTATGAGAGAAATTAACCTGGTTACTGTTCATCCTCAAGACCATCCCAAGGAAGCTTCTCCAACTCTCTCTTGACACTGAGGTCATAAGTTTGACATAGCACTTATCATTTTGCTAAATAAGAATCATTATGTGTGTATGTATGTATGTTTATATATGTGTATGTGTGGACATATACACAAATACTTTTGATTTTGTTGATGATAATCATATTGTTTGAATAAATGAATATCCCCTTCTTCATTAAATTTGAGAATTTAGTGAAGGCAAGACAGTCTAATCATCTAATCATCTTATCCTCATATCTAGCTTGGTACCTAGCACTAAGGCAGTCAAAATGTTTCTCAAATGGATGATCGATTGGGTCTCTATAGTGTACCCATGGCAAGGAGATTTTAAGCAATTTTTTGTAAGGGTGGCCAGCAGGACAGAAGCCTTACATCATATGTGCTTCTTGAAGAAAGGTGCTGTACTATCAGGGAGGAGCCTATTCTCACCCATTTTCTAAACCATTCTTTACCAGGGTGCTATTTATAGCAAGAGTGGAGAAGCAGTCTATCACTTGAGTAGCACATATGCAAAAAGTTTGCATATGCACTTGGTAGAAAAGAACAGGTAACCTAATTAATGACAAGTAGAATTTCCAGTCAAAGGAGGAAAATAAAGCGAAGTGAAACCAAGATTTGCTAAATTCTTGAGTTAGGTAGCATATTAATTTATTAATAATTGAAAAGAGAAAAAACTTTTAAACACTGTTAATAATTGCTGACAATTAACAGCACTTCTTATATGCTATGCACATAAAGCTTTGTGGAATTATCTTTTAATTTGCATTATTCTATTAAGTAGGTATTATTATCTCCATTTTATAGATGAGAGACCTGAGACTTCAAGAGGTTAAGTAACTTGTCCAGGGTCACAAACTAGTAACGAGTGTCAGCATTTGGAATGCTGATACAGGTATGCTACTAAAAGCTCCGGAGTTTATCCTTTTAATTACTTTAGCCGCACTGACTGATAAAAATTGTCATCATTTATATTGAATGTAAAAAGACTTGTAATGCCTAAAGCATAGGCATGCAATCTTGAAAATTTTCCTTTTCCTTATTTTTCAATGGATAAATAATGTAAACTTTTTCCTTTTATATAACAAAAAATGTTTTTTTTTATTTTCATGAAGGAATTGTCTCATCTTGGGCCCTCTTAGTAAATAAGTGCAAAAATTATGTAAGTGCTTGCCTTTTAATAAATTTAGTTGGCCTTCACAACTTGCCTTATGGTCCAGATAAAATTCAGTTTACTGCAAGCTACAACTTTCTGTGATCCAGGTCTTTCCCAAATTCCCCCAGTGATTCCAACATTAAAACAATGGAGTATCTTTTAATATTTCAGATGGAGTTGGCTGTGGGTCCATTCTGTAGACGAGTATCTGATTTAGGAAAGTCCTATCGGATGCTGAGATCATTCAGGTAAGACCGAATTCTTTGTTCATACATTCATATCCTCCAGGCAAATAAATCCTTTCTGTCCAGGTTGAACTTCATAAAATTGCCAATATTCAACCATTTTTTATCTACAACAATGGCAATTTCATGATTCATCTTAGAAAGTATTCAAATCAGAAACCCATATAGATACTTATGCAGTGACTAATAAATTAGAGGGTATGTGTATTTTCTTAGTCACAGTTCACAAGATTAAGCTGGTAAATTATGCTTTTCTTAGGGAGAATTTGTTTTTATTTTTAGCTTCCCATTATTAGAAATGGGAATTGCCTTACTAGGCAATTCATAATTATATAGACATGTTTTTCTGAAATGTTCATTTGTTCATTTATCATTTTTAACCCAATCTACTTCTAACAGGTCATAAGTTACATTCCAAGTTATGGATATGATAAAACTATTGAATGAAGTATTAAAAGAATCAAGTTCATGGCTGAACACAGTGGCTCATGCCTATAATCCCAACACTTTGGGAGGCCGAGGCGGGTGGATCACCTGAGGTCAGGAGATCAAGACCATCCTGGCCAACATGGTGAAACTCTGTCTCCACTAAAAATACAAAAATTAGCTGGGCATGGTGGTGCGCACCTGTAGTTCCAGCTACTGGGGAGGCTGAGGCAGGAGAATCGCTTGAACCAGGGAGTCAGAGGTTGCAGTGAGCCGAGATCATGCCAGTGCACCCCAGCCTGGCGACAGAGTGAGACTCCATCTCAAAAAAAAAAAAAAAAACAGAAGAATCTAGTTCAATGATGAAATGCAGAGAATGAATATAAATGTTAATAGGTAAATTAGCCTAATGCAGTTGAGCACAAAATTTAGTATTGAGCGGAGAAATCACTTTACAAAGAAACACAAGAGTAGGTTGCAAAAATTTTCTCCCATTCTGTAGGTTGCCTGTTCACTCTGATGGTAGTTTCTTTTGCTGTGCAGAAGCTCTTTAGTTTAATTAGATCCCATTTGTCAATTTTGGCTTTTGTTGCCATTGCTTTTGGTGTTTTAGACATGAAGTCCTTGCCCACGCCTATGTCCTGAATGGTATTGCCTAGGTTTTCTTGTAGGATTTTAATGGTTTTAGGTCTAACATTTAAGTCTTTAATCCATCTTGAATTAATTTTTGTATAAGGTATAAGGAAGGGATCCAGTTTTCAGCTTTCTACATATGGCTAGCCAGTTTTCCCAGCACCATTTATTAAATAGGGAATCCTTTCCTCATTTCTTGTTTTTGTCAGGTTTGTCAAAGATCAGATGGTTGTAGATGTGTGGTATTATTTCTGAGGGCTCTGTTCTGTTCCATTGATCTATGTCTCTGTTATGGTACCAGTACCATGCTGTTTTGGTTACTGTAGCCTTGTAGTATAGTTTGAAGTCAGGTAGCGTGAATATCCAGAATCTACAATGAACTCATACAAATTTACAAGAAAAAAACAAACAACCCCATCAAAAAGTGGGCGAAGGACATGAACAGACACTTCTCAAAAGAAGACATTTATGCAGCCAAAAAACACATGAAAAAATGCTCATCATCACTGGCCATCAGAGAAATGCAAATCAAAACCACAGTGAGATACCATCTCACACCAGTTAGAATGGCCATCATTAAAAAGTCAGGAAACAACAGGTGCTGGAGAGGATGTGGAGAAATAGGAACACTTTTACACTGTTGGTGGGACTGTAAACTAGTTCAACCATTGTAGAAGTCAGTGTGGCGATTCCTCAGGGATCTAGAACTAGAAATACCATTTGACCCAGCCATCCCATTACTGGGTATATACCCAAAGGACTATAAATGATGCTGCTATAAAGACACATGCACACGTATGTTTATTGTGGCACTATTCACAATAGCAAAGAGTTGGAACCAACCCAAATGTCCAACAACGATAGACTGGATTAAGAAAATGTGGCACATATACACCATGGAATACTATGCAGCCATAAAAAAGGATGAGTTCATGTCCTTTGTAGGGACATGGATGAAACTGGAAACCATCATTCTCAGTAAACAAGCAAGGACAAAAAACCAGACACCGCATGTTCTCACTCATAGGTGGGAATTGAACAATGAGAACTCATGGACACAGGAAGGGGAACATCACACTCTGGGGAGTGTTGTGGGGTGGGGGGAGGGGGGAGGGACAGCATTAGGAGATATACCTAATGCTAAATGACGAGTTAATGGGTGCAGCAAACCAACATGGCACATGGATACATATGTAACAAACCTGCACATTGTGCACATGTACCCTAAAACCTAAAGTATAATAATAATAAAATAATAATAATAAAAAAACAAAGAAACACAAGAGTTGATTCATATTCATGATCTAACAGAATACCAGTATAATAGAGAGAAAAGTCCTTGTCAGTGCTGAACACTTAGATTTTTTTCAGCTCAGATTTTAAGGAACATTGAATAACATTGAGTAATGACTGGGGTCTTTACTAGCCGATTTTTAGAAGATAAGGAGATGTTATTCATATGGCTGTTTATTTAGTAAACCAGAACTTTGTAAGTTTTTTACATCATAGCACAAATAGAAGAAGATATTTTCTTTTCTTCTGTTTTTTGAGATGGAGTCTTGCTCTGTCACCAGGCTGGAGTGCAGTGGCACGATCTCGGCTCACTGCAAACTCCACCTCCCGGGTTCAAGCGATTCTCCTGTCTCTGCCTCCTGAATAGCTGGGATTACAGGAACACGCCGCCACACTCAGCTAATTTTTGTATTTTTAGTATAGACGGGGTTTCACCATGTTGGCCAGGATGGTCTCAATCTCCTCTCCTCATGATCTGCCTGCCTCGGCCTCCCAAAGTGCTGGGATTACAGGAGTGAGCCACTGTGCCTGGCCGAAGAAGATATTTTCATTTAAAAAGGTGGCCAACCCTGAGGGCTGAGGGGATCAACATAGTATTTTGTGACTACAGCATACCAGATGGGAGGCCTTTATATAAACTGTCCATAATATCCAAGAGCATAATGGTTGAAGATTTCTCAATAAGGATAAGATAACAGTACAGGTATGCAGCTTTCTAAAAACCATCTCAGTACTGGAAACTAGAGGATCAATAAGCAGTATGTCCTTTAAATGATCGCTTTGCTCTCTTATGTCATCAAGCTTTGGTAGTAGAACTTCTGGTGGAATATAAGAAATATAAGAATCCAATATTGTTGATTGAGCGGGGATCCTTGTATTTTACCTCGCCTGTTTGTAATTAGCACAGGCCTTTTTTTTTTTTTAATGGCAACACAAGAGTCTGGATTTTATTTTTTCTGAAATGAAAAATCGCTGCCCATCTGTACAGAGATGAGTTTTAGGAAAACTTAAAGTGAGATCACAAATGCTTTCAGATACCTTCTTTCGATCAGCTCAAATCTTTTTAAAACTTTTTAAGTATTTTGTTGAAGCTATAGAATTCTGCACTACTAAACATGGGCGAGTTGAAGGATGATGAGGTCTTGAGGTTGCCAATCCATTGGTCATCTGTACCATAAAAGTTACTTCACTAAAACCCCTATACAGTCATTTACACTGAGTAAGATGGTAACACAGCAATCCTAGCTGGGTAATAAAACGTTGCCCTGGCTGGCTGAGTCAATTAACATACTGGAGGATATTAACCATCTAGTTATCTCATACCTTATTGAAAAAGGTATGAGAAAAGCTGAGTTAGCATTGCTATAGGAAGATTTGCCTTTTTTTTTTTTTTTTTTTTTTTTTTGAGACACTCTAGCCTGTCACCCAGGCTAGAGTGCAGTGATGCAATCTCCATCTCAGCTTACTGCAACCTCCATCTTCCATGCCCAAGTGATCCTCCCACCTCAGCCTCCTGAGTAACTGGGACTACAGGTGTGTGCCACCATGCCCAGCTAATTTTTATACTTTTTTGTAGAAACGAAGTTTCACCATGTTGCCCAGCCTGGTCTTGAATTTCTGAGCTCAAGCTATCTGCCCACCTCAGCCCCCCAAACTGCTGGGATTACAAGTGTGACAGGTGTAAACCACCACACCTGGCCTAGACTATTTTTTTTTTATAGCCCCAGTCCCATGTTTAGTTGTTTATTGCATTATTGCACATGCATGTATAAAATAATGCTAATTCACCCTGGCCAACATGGTGAAACCCC
The DNA here is from genome assembly GCF_028878055.3 of Symphalangus syndactylus. Lineage (NCBI taxonomy): Eukaryota > Metazoa > Chordata > Mammalia > Primates > Hylobatidae > Symphalangus > Symphalangus syndactylus. Next base: position 97,377,538 of record NC_072428.2, on the reverse strand, counting down.
ATCTCTACCAAAAAGTACAAAAATTAGGCAGGCATGGCAGCACACATCTGTAGTCCCAGCTACTTGGGAGGCAGAGGTGGGAGAATCGCTTTAACCCGGGAGCCGGAGGTTACAGTGAGTCGAGATTGTGCCACTGCACTGCAGCCTTGGTGACAGAGTGAGACCCTTTACCGCCCACCGCCCACCCCGCCCCCCCCCCCCCAAAAAAAAAAAGTAGTGCTAAGTTTCCTGTTTGCTGAGGCAGGATGACCTTCGTGTAAGCACTCTTAAAGTTGTGTCACAGTATGGAGATACAAGGTCTGAGGATAAGTTTCACTTAAGACATCTATTTTAAGCCATTTAAGATGGGAATTTTCTGCCAACCCTTTCCAATTCTCACATGACAAAAAGAATCTCTAAAGGAACATTTAAAGTTTGGGTGACACCTTCTAGTACCTATTTATAGAATCAAGAATCAATTGATCAATGTATAATTTTAATAGTTCTACTTTTTTTTTATATCTAGCTTCTTATGGCGTAACAGTTTTCAAACTTTTGACCATGACCCACAGTAAAAGATACTTTCTATTGTAATTTGGCATATACTTGCATGCAAACATGGAATACACTCAAATCTATATACATATACATGGACACCCATATGTATAGTTCATGAAATAGTATTTACCCTTACTTCATGTGATAACCTCTAACATTTCTATTTCATTTGATTATTTTAACCCACTAAATTAGTTTAATGACCCACTCATGACCTGCATCCAGCAGTTTCTCAGATTTCTCACGAGGCCCTTAACTCTTGAACTTTCGTTGCTCTAGTGACAGGGAGCCAAGTTTTTTCCTTTCCACAAACTGTGAAGATTTATGCCCTTTTCTCTTGGGATTCTGGTATCTCTGAGCTTCCTCCTGCAGATGACCCCTTAGCTCCTAAGGCCTCAGGCGCATAAGAATAATTGTTTCTTGCCTATGGAGTATCCTTCATAACTTGAGTTAATTGAAAAATTCCAACAGAGATATTTTTATATATACCAGTATACTTCTGTAGTTATATTGAATCTACAGAAATCTACTGAATTAATCCTAGTACTTTCTCAGTTGTTTGATGGGACTGATACAACTATTTTATAAAAAGCTTAGGATTAGGATTAACTGGATCAAGAAATAAAATAGAAGTGTAATATATTAAGGGGTTCAGATCCAGCCCTGGTCTACAAAGAATGTTTTGAGTCCTATCAGATGAGAAGAAGAGAGATGTGAGCATGTGCTGCGGCCTCTGCCCTGCACCATTGTTGGGAAAGCCCTGGCCCTGCCGGCTTCTTTGCAGTTGTCACGTGAAGAGAATTGACTTCAGAAAGCTTACCCATGTGGCGGGTCCTAACAAATTCCTTCCTAGAGAGGAGTAAATCGGTACAGAGCCATCTTTATCCTAATAACCTAATTATAGGCCCTCTGGTTTTTTTTTTTTTTTTTTTGAGACGGAGTCTCGCTCTGTTGCCCAGGCTGGAGTGCAGTGGCGCAATCTCGGCTCACTGCAAGCTCCGCCTCCCGGGTTCACGCCATTCTCCTGCCTCAGCCTCTCCGAGTAGCTGGGACTACAGGCGCCCACCGCCACGCCCGGCTAATTTTTTGTATTTTTAGTAGAGACAGGGTTTCATCGTGGTCTCGATCTCCTGACCTCGTGATCCACCCACCTCGGCCTCCCAAAGTGCTGGGATTACAAGCGTGAGCCACCGTGCCCGGCCAGGCCCTCTGTTTTACCTACCTACAAAATCTTGTTAGAGATCTGTCTCTTCTTCAAAATGAGTCCTGAGCAGTTGCAGTGAAGAGCTTACTCTTACTAATATGTGCACTTCTTCCATCTGTGCTGTGGGCTGTGACAAAGAATAGGCATCATCCAAGTTAGACCTTGGCACTTGTTCATGAGTCTCCTCACCAAAGACTCTCAATCAAACCAAAACCAGTTGAATGGTAGTCAGTAGGAGATTGCCTGAATAAAATATGCTAAATTCATAAGATCAAATATATGCAGACATTAACAGTAATATTATTAGTTAATATCTGGTAAAATGAAAAATACTCCGTAGTGCATCACTAAATAAAACAGGCGACTAAGCAGTATATGGTATGACCTCTACTATTTTTTATTTATTTTTTTTATTTTTTTGAGATGATGTCTCGCTTTTGTCCCCCAGGTTGGAGTGCAATGGCGTGATCTTGGTTCACTGCAACCTCCACTTCCCGGATTCAAGCGATTCTCCTGCATCAGCCTCCCGAATAGCTGGGATTACAGGCCGCTGCCACCATGCCCGGCAAATTTTTGTATTTTTAGTAGAGATGGGGTTTCACCACGTTGGCCAGGCTGGTCTCAAACTCCTGACCTCAGGTGATCCGCCTGCCTCGTCCTCCCAAAGTGTTGGGATTACAGGCAAGAGCCAACACGCCCAGCCGACCTCTCCTATTTTTAAATTAATAGCATTTGCTAGCCTCAGCAACATGGCGAAACTCTGTCTTTACAAAAGATAGAAAAATTAGCCAAGCGTGGTGGTGCACATCTGTGGTCCCAGCTACTCAGTAGGCTAAGGTGGGAGGACCTGAGCTCAGGGAGGTCAAGGCTGCAGTGAGCTGTGATTGGGTCATTGCACTCCAGCCTGGGTGACAGAGTGAGACCCTGTCCCAAAATATAAAATAAATGAATAAAAGTGTTTGTTTGAATGGAGAATAAAAGACAAAAAGGAAAAACATGAAAATATCTTTGAGTAAGATTGTCACTTGGGGTTTTTCTTTTCGGGTTTTTTTTTTTTTTTTTTTTGAGACAGAGTCTCGCTCTGTTGCCCGGGCTGGAGTGCAGTGGCGCAATCTCGGCTCACTGCAAGCTCCGCCTCCCGGGTTCACGCCATTCTCCTGCCTCAGCCTCCGAGTAGCTGGGACTACAGGCGCCCGCCACCGCGCCCGGCTAATTTTTTGTATTTTTTAGTAGAGACGGGGTTTCACCGTGGTCTCGATCTCCTGACCTCGTGATCCGCCCGCCTCGGCCTCCCAAAGTGCTAGGATTACAAGCGTGAGCCACCGCGCCCGGCCATTTTTTTTAATTTTCTGCCTTATTTTATTTTTATAGTCAGAAAAGTCAAATACTATTTTTAAATCTCTCTTGCATTGTTTTTCCCATTTAAAAGTAACCATGGAGCTAAAAAGTAATAAAAAAATCTACTAAAACATTACCCAATAAAGAGCAGGTGTGAGCTGACAAGAAAAACAGGCAACCAAACAGCCAAAAGCCAGTGGGTTGCAATAGCCACAGAGGGCCTCAGTTCCAATTAGGGGCAGTGGCTGCAGGGGAGGGCAACGGGCTCAGTTCAGGGGCCCCTTCATAATGGAGGATGACAGTGCCAGCCAGAGTTTCCGGTCCAGACCACACCCAGCGTGTGCACACATGCACATGCCCTCACACATACACACAGGCCTTAGTAGGTGCTCCCTTCCCCCATCATGCAGCCATCTGCCACAGGGCACTTTGTTCTTGATGGTGATATTAGTGGACTATTTATGTAAGCCAGCAAGCTTCTTGCATATATTTACATTTTATTGTCTATATTATAGTTTCTCAGGCAGCAAGAATCCTTTCATACTCAGTAGAGAATGCTGCCTCTGAAAGCTTTTGACATTAGTGATTTGCCCCTGGGTGATTTGTATTTCTACGCAAGACACACGTGTCAGAGCTGTAGAGACCCTGTCTTTGTCTGCCTCTCTGCAGCATGGCATTATTCCCTAAGTAGTGTTTGTGAGGTTGTTACCTCAGCTCCTCCTGGCCAGAGGCCACAAAACTGTGACCCTTGACATTGTCAGTATAGATCTTTGTGAGGCGAAGGGCAGAAAAGGGAGCAAATGCTCTTCACCAACTCAGGGGCACAGACCCTGCCTTTAGGCAGGCCTCACCACCTTTGCTCCTGAAGGGACAGCTTGTCCCTGATAATGTCCACAGTCTGCTCTGCTAGAAGCTCATTTCCAGCTAGGCTTAATGAAAGGGCAATGAAAGCTGTCAGAAGATAGGGGCTGTGTTCTGATGGATCTTTTAGCATGAGGAGCAGTGGAAGAAGAAAACTGTGAATAACTAGAATGTAGTGTTCCTGTCAATTGTTTTTAATTGTAGGAGTGATGAGGGTTTTCTAGGTCTACAGTTTGTATTTATGATCCTCTGTTGATTGAAATTCCAAACCTCTGTGCCTGAATGTTTATAGAACTGAAAGAAGGCCATCTCTGCAGCTTCCATTTTTAGCACCTTTAACACTAAGACCCTCCAGATGCATTCTGTCGTTTCTGTCCACTTGTGAATCTGGGGCCCTTAACCCATCCCTTGAAATAACTGTTTCTCTGAGGTTTCTGGATTCTTAATTCTAAGTTTCAGATTTCAGTGTTACAGCCAGAAGGCAACCACCATCTTGGACTTAGTTGTTTTGTTGCTCTTTACTACAACTTTGGCAGTGCTAAGCGCACCCAGGTAAACATGAAGAGTTGAATATTTAGTTTATCATCATTTTTATTATTTCTGACAACTATTATTTGGTTATTTATTTTATACCAAGCCTGTGCTGAGTGTTTTACTGATACTTTCTCATTTAGCCCTCACAGCACTTAAAAGTTAGGTATGATCCCCATGAGGTAATTGAAACCCACAGCAGCAAAGTGGGAGGATCTGGGAGCCACATTTTAGACCCAGGCTGCCTGATTCCAAAGCCTGTGCTTGTAACCACCATATCCCACATCTTATTCCAGAAGTTTCTGTTTGTTTTCTATCTGAATTGTCCTGGAACAGGATTTGAATGCTTACGTGTATCATCCAGGAAAATCAGAAAATTTTAAAGAGAATCTAAACTCCCCACTTTAGTGGCCACCTCCTGCTGCTGAAATGCCTCATCTCACTGTCTTCTGTTGCATTCAGGCTCCCAGACAGTACACAAGGAACACTCAGCCAAATGTACGCTTTATTCTTAAAGAACGTCTGCCCAAATCCCTGCCTCCTTTCCTACCTGGTCTGTTGGTATAGACAATCTAGACTGAGACAGGGACCTTTCTAACCTCTCTACTTTGAACCCAAATCAGCCCCCTGCTTCATTCTCTCCTGGGACCCACATGGCCCCTCGTGCCACAAACTAGGCCTCCCTAAAGAATCTCCATAAAAATGCTCACCTTCTGCAGGCCTCCAACACTTTCTCTTCTCTCTCAAAGGCCCTCATTGTGTCCTGTGCAGGGAGCATGGCCACCTGTGCCCTGCCCCCTGAAGGGAATCATGTTCCTTCTCCCACTCTTTCATTTCTGTGCTGGTTCCAGACCTCAGTACACTTACTTAATGGTCTTGCTGCCTTCCCAGGCCCTTCAGCAAGAGGAGGTCGAGATGCAGTGGTGGCAAGTGGCATGGAAGAGAATGATGCCTATATCTGTCTCAGGATACCACTGATGTTAGATGTGGACATAGGAGCAGCAGGATTTTTATCTTACTTTACTTCATGATTGGCCTTAACAAGCTGTCAGAAGACTGACAGCTGCATAGCTATGAGTCGTTTAAATGTGAATCTTGCTGAGTAGAAAAGCAGTTTTTTTTTAATGAGACCTAATAGTTGGAAAATTAACACTACCTTCTGCCTGTAAAGTTTACCCTTGAAAGTGCTGCTATATTTAGAATATTATCCTCTAAGAATGATACTGTGGCATTTGGTATATCTGCATTTTATAACACCTTATTTCTTTTTGTTTCATAAAGCACTTTAGATGGTTATTTATTTTTTAACTTGCTAGTGTTTAAAATTCCACCTGAAATCAGGGAGAAGGGAGTGCTCAAGCTGTGTTCTTTCAGCCTCTTAAAACAAGCACCCAAAACAAAATGTCTGTGTTTGATGTTTACAGGTAATTATGACAGTGATGCACAATACAGAATAAAATCTAGTTTTGCTTTTCATGGATTTTTTGACAGTCCTGTTAAAAGGGACAGGTGAGGCTGGACGTGGTGGCTCACGCCTGTAATCCCGGCACTTTTGAAGGCCGAGGTGGGCGGATCACAAGGTTAGGAGTTTGAGACCAGTCTGGCAAGCATAGTGAAATCCTGTCTCTATAAAAATACAAAAATTAGCTGGGCATAGTGCCATGCGCCCCTGTAATCCTGTAAGCCACCTCAGAAGGCTGAGGCAGGAGAATTGCTTGAATCCAGGAGGCAGAGGTTGCAGTGGGCCAAGATAATGCCATTGCACTCCAGCCTGGGCGACAGAGCGAGACTCCATCTCAAAAAAAAAAAAGGTGGGGGGACAGGTGATTACCCAGAAGATTCCATTTTAAAATGAGCTGGTTCTTACCAGGCCTGGCTTAGACAGGCATCTCAGCCAGAAACCTCTGTGTGGGCTGGGCTGCTAGACATGCTGTTACGCGCATGTACTGTTCAGATTGTTTCCCTCTCCTTGTCTGTCTTCCTCCTTGTCCTTCCCCTTCTGCCCTTCTTTCTTTCCTTGTATCATTTACAGTTTGCATCAAGAATATATTGGAGGAAAATAAAAATGTAAATATTCAAACCATAAAACTAACTTAAATTGCTATAGATAATTTCAAACTTGGCTTTAAACTTCATGAAGCCAAAGATAAGAGAGAAACAGAATCAGCTATCTCATTCTCATTATCAGAAGGAAGAAAATGCTTCAATTCCTAAGAGAAAGTTAAGCATCTCTCTTTTTTTTTTTTTTTTTTTTTTTTTGAGACGGAGTCTCACTCTGTCACCCAGGCTGGAGTGCAGTGGCACGATCCCGGCTCACTGCAAGCTCTGCCTCCCAGGTTCATGCCATTCTCCTGCCTCAGCCTCTCTAGTGGCTGGGACTACAGGCGCCCGCCACCATGCCCGGCTAATTTTTTGTATTTTTAGTAAAAATGCGGTTTCACCGTGTTAGCCAGGATGGTCTCAATCTCCTGACCTCATGATCTGCCCGCATCGACCTCCCAAAGTGCTGGGATTACAGGTGTGAGCTACCACACCTGGCTGAGAAAGTTAAGCATTTCTTGGCATTTAATTCTAAAGTACTTATAAGGATTTTTATATAGAGAGCTTCATACAGGAAGTACTAAGAGATGGGAGGACCAAAATTCTTGATCACCTTCCTGTTGTGGAGGTAGTATAGGATTACATATGGCTGCTTTTCGTTAACAATCAAGGACTGCCATATAGGACTGAACCCCACCCCCATCCCCGGGGTCTTCTCACATCCTAAACTAGGGTTCAAGATCAACCCTACTCTGTCACATGGCATGAGCGAAAAATGGGCTCTAATGAAGAAAGGGAAAACTCACAGGACCAATGTACTGCTGAACACGACAACCAGGGACAGCAGGACAGAAGTGAGGGCCTGAAGCCAGGTGCAGTGGCTCATGCCTGTAATCCCAGCACTTTGGGAGGCCAAGGCGGGCAGATCACTTGAGGTCAGGAATTTGAGACCAGCCTGACCAACATAGTGAAACCCCGTCTCTACTAAAAATACAAAAATTAGCTGGGCGTGATGGCAGGCACCTGTCATCAGCTACTTGGGAAGCTGAGGCAGGAGAATCGCTTGAACCTGGGAGGCAGAGGTTGCAGTGAGCTGAGATTGCACCACTGCATTCCAGCCTGGGCGACAAAGCTAGACTCTGCCTCAAAAAAAAAAAAAAAAAGAAGAAGTGAAGGCATGAGTCTGGCTATCCTTTGCATCTGTCAAAGTCCCCTTTCAGGGCCTGGGCACACCAGACCTACAATATGAACTTGTGACCCAGTGGAGGGACTTCTTATTACACTTTTTGCCTGCAATAGCTCAAACATGAGAGCAGCCTCATCACAATGAGCAGGTTAGAATCATGGGCTGGATTTGAAGTTTAGGGAGCTGTCTGGGAATGTCAGCTGCTCAGCATCCGGGACCATAGGGCTGCAAGATATTTCAGCTTTTTCTGTTGGGGACAAATAGTGACCAGTCTATGGAGAGCAGAGCTGAGGCATAGCCTCGTTCATCATTCCAACCCAGAGTCAGTTTCCAGAGGCCTTTAAGACAACCCTGCCAATTACCCCGGAGGAACTTAAGGTCACACCATGTGAAAATAATTCCAAAAGAGACTGTGATTATATGCTTCAAGTAGCTAAGTGACTAGAGGTCCGTTTTGACCCAAAGATAGAATTTGGAGTACCCAGAGAGGTGATAATTGTATGACCTTCAAATGGTGCTCCTGTACACATTAGTTTTCTCAGACAGGTTTTTCTATACAAGTTGTTGACAGTTCAAAATTGAACATACGCAAATCAGTATATGTAATCCAGCATATAAACAGAACCAAAGACAAAAACCACATGATTATCTCAATAGATGCAGAAAAGGCCTTTGACAAAATTCAACAACCCTTCATGCTAAAAACTCTCAATAAATTAGGTATTGATGGGACGTATCTCAAAATAATAATAGCTATCTGTGACAAACCCACAGCCAGTATCATACTGAATGGGCAAAAACTGGAAGCATTCCCTTTGAAAACTGGCACAAGGCAGGGATGCCCACTCTCACCACTCCTATTCAACATAGTGCTGGAAGTTCTGGCCAGGGCAATCAGGCAGGAGAAGGAAATAAAGGGTATTCAATTAGGAAAAGAGGAAGTCAAATTGTCCCTGTTTGCAGATGACATGATTGTATATCTAGAAAACCCCATCATCTCAGCCCAAAATCTCCTTAAGCTGATTAGCAACTTCAGCAAAGTCTCAGGATACAAAATCAATGTACAAAAATCACAATCATTCTTGTACACCAGTCACAGACAAACAGCCAAATCATGAGTGAACTCCCATTCACAATTGCTTCAAAGAGAATAAAATACCTAGGGATCCAACTTACAAGGGATGTGAAGGACCTCTTCAAGGAGAACTACAAACCACTGCTCAGTGAAATAAAAGAGGATACAAACAAATGGAAGAACATTCCATGCTCATGGGTTGGAAGAATCAATATCGTGAAAATGGTCATACTGCCCAAGGTAATTTGTAGATTCAATGCCATCCCCATCAAGCTACCAATGACTTTCTTCACAGAATTGGAAAAAACTACAGTTCATATGGAACCAAAAAAGAGCCCACATCTCCAAGTCAATCCTAAGCCAATAGAACAAAGCTGGAGGCATCACGCTACCTGACTTCAAACTATACTACAAGGCTACAGTAACCAAAACAGCATGGTACTGGTACCACAACAGAGACATAGATCAATGGAACAGAACAGAGCCCTCAGAAATAATGCCGCATGTCTACAACTATCTGATCTTTGACAAACCTGACAAAAACAAGCAATGGGGAAAGGATTCCCTATTTAATAAATGGTTCTGGGAAAACTGGCTAGCCATATGTAGAAAGCTGAAACTGGATCCCTTCCTTGCACCTTATACAAAAATTAATTCAAGATGGATTAAAGACTTACATGTTAGACCTAAAACCATTAAAATCCTACAAGAAAACCTAGGCAATACCATTCAGGATATAGGCGTGGGCAAGGACTTCATGTCTAAAACACCGAAAGCATTGGCAACAAAAGCCAAAATTGACAAATGGGATCTAATTAAACTAAAGAGCTTCTGCACAGCAAAAGAAACTACCATCAGAGTGAACAGGCAACCTACAGAATGGGAGAAAATTTTTGCAACCTACTCATCTGACAAAGGGCTAATATCCAGAATCTACAATGAACTCAAACAAATTTACAAGAAACAACCCCATCAAAAAGTGGGCAAAGGACATGAACAGACACTTCTCAAAAGAAGACATTTATGCAGCCAAAAAACACATGAAAAAATGCTCCTCATCACTGGCCATCAGAGAAATGCAAATCAAAACCACAGTGAGATACCATCTCACACCAGTTAGAATGGCCATCATTAAAAAGTCAGGAAACAACAGGTGCTGGAGAGGATGTGGAGAAATAGGAACACTTTTATACTGTTGGTGGACTGTAAACTAGTTCAACCATTGTGGAAATCAGTGTGGCGATTCCTCAGGGATCTAGAACTAGAAATACCATTTGACCCAGCCATCCCATTACTGGGTATATACCCAAAGGACTATAAATCATGCTGCTATAAAGACACATGCACACGTATGTTTATTGTGGCACTATTCACAATAGCAAAGACTTGGAACCAACCCAAATGTCCAACAACAGTAGACTGGATTAAGAAAATGTGGCACATACACACCATAGAATACTATGCAGCCATAAAAAAGGATGAGTTCATGTCCTTTGTAGGGACATGGATGAGACTGGAAAACATCATTCTCAGTAAACTATCGCAAGGACAAAAAACCAAACACCGCATGTTCTCACTCATAGGTGGGAATTGAACAATGAGAACTCATGGACACAGGAAGGGGAACATCACACTCCAGGGACTGTTGTGAGGTGGGGGGAGGGGGGAGGGACAGCATTAGGAGATATACCTAATGCTAAATGACGAGTTAATGGGTGCAGCAAAACAACATGGCACATGGATACATATGTAACAAACCTGCACATTCTGCACATGAACCCTAAAACCTAAAGTATAATAATAATAAAAAAAAAAATTGTACTTTCTCTAGAGGTCTGTTTCTGTATATACTGATTATGTGAATCAGCATAGCTGTTCTAGAAACAGGATGAGTAGTTGCTACAGTTGATACTCTAAAAGAGGCTGCATTGCAGAATTAAGAGCCAGGCTGTCTGGGTTTGAATCCTTGCTTTGCCACTTCTAGCTTTTACTGGATTTCTCTATGCCTCTGTTTACCCATCTGTAAAATGGGGATGTAATAGTACCTAACTCATAGGATTTTTAGAAGAATAAATGAGTTAACATATATTTGTTTATTGTATACACTTATGGGGTACAAAGTGATATTGTATGTGTACCATATGGGATGATTAATTCAAACTAAAACATCACCTCAAACAGCATTTTTAGGATAAGAACATTTGAAATTTATTCTGTTAGCAATTTTGAAATGTATTATGCATTCCTACCAACTATGGTCATCATGTTGTGCAATAGATTTCAAAAACCATCCTCCTCCTGTCTAACTGTAACTTTGTACCGTTTAACTAAAACCTCCCCATTTCCTCCCCCCCTTAGCCTCTGGTAACTACCATTCTGTTCTCTGCCTCTATGGGTTCTATTGTTTAAGATCCCACAAATAAGTGAGACCGTGTGGTATTCGTGTTTCTGTCTGGTTTATTTAACTTAACGTAATGTCCTCCAGGCTCATCCATGTTGTCGAATGACAGGATTTCCTTCTTTTTGAAGGCTGAATAGTATTCTGTTTTGTATATATGTCATATTTTCTTTATCTACTCATCCATTGATAGACACTTAGATTGATTCCATAACTTGGCTATTGTAAATAATGCTGCAGTTAGCATAGAAGTGCGCCATCTGTTCAACATGCCAATTTCAAGTCTTTAGGATATGCACTCAAGTGGGATTGCTAAGTCATACTGTAATTCTATTTTTAGTTTTTTGAGGAACTGCCATACAGTTTTCCAAAATGGTTGTATTAATTTACATTCCCACCAACAGTGTACAAGGGTTCCCTTTTCCCCCACACTCTCATCACAGTCTTTCATTTTTTTAAATAATAGCCATTCTGACAGGCATGAGGTGATATCTCATTGTGGTTTTAATTTGCATTTTCCTTATGATTAGTGATGTTGAGCATTTTTTCATGTATCTGTTGGTCATTTATATGACTTTTTTTGAGAAACATCTATTCAGGTTTTTTGCACATTTTTAAATTGGGTGGTTTTCTTGCCATTTTTGTGTTCCTTATAGATTTTGAATGTTAGCTTCTTATCAGATGTATGGCTTTCTTCTAATCGATCAGTTGTCTTTTTACTCTCATTATTTCTTTTGCTGTGCAGAAGCTTTTTACTTTAATATAATCCCATTTGTCTATTTTTTCTTTTATTGTCTCAGCTTTTGGGATCAAATCCAAAAAGTTAACCTCCCACACCAGTGTCATGGAAGTTCCCCCTATGTTTTCTTTCTTCTAGTTTTTTTACAGTTTCAAGTCCTTTCAAGACCACACCTTGACTTTTATCCATTTTGAATTGATTTTTTATATGGTATGACTCAAGGGTCCAAATTATTCTTCTTTAGGTGGATATCCAGTTGTCCCAACACCCTTTATTGGAGAGGCTGTCATTTTCCCGTTGTGTTTTCTTGGCACCTTTGTTGAAAATCAATTGACTGTAAATGTGTAGGTTCATTTATGGGCTGTATGTTCTGTTCTATTGCTTAGTGTTTCTATTTATATGGCAGTACCATGCTGTTCTAATTGCTATGTAGCTCTGTAATATAGTTTAAAATTAGGTAGTGATACCTCCAGTTTTGTTATTTTTACTTATGATTGCCATAGCTAATCTGGAATTTTTATGGTTCCATATGAATTTTAGGATTATGTTTTCTATTTCTGGGGAAAAAGACGTTGGAATTTTCATAGGGATTGCATTGAATCTGCAGATTGGTTTGAATAGTATGGACATTTTAACAATATTAATTCTTTCAGTCCGTGAACACAGAATAGCTTTCCATTTATTTTTGTAATTTTATTTCATCAATATTTTACAGTTTTTAGTGTACAAATCTTTCACTTCCTTGGTTAAATTTATTCCTAAGTACATTTATTCCTAAGTATTTTACATTCTTGTAGCTATTATATGTAGGTATTTTCTTGATTTCCTTTTCAGATCATTCATTGTTATTGATTAGATTTGTCTTAATTTTGTATCCTGGGACCTTATTCCTTTATTAGTTCTGTCTTTTGGTGGTATCTTTTTGGTTTTGGATATGTAAGATAATATCATATGCAAACAGGTAATATTTCATGTCTTTCTTTTCTATTTGAGTGCCTTTACTTTCTTTCTCTTGCCTAATTGCTCTGACAAAGACCTCCAGTAGGATAATGAATAAAAGTGCTTGCTGACAGTGGACATCTTTGTCTTGTTCCTGATCTTAGAGGAAAAGCTTTCAACTTTTCACCATTGAGTATAATGTTAGCTGTAGGCTTATTGTATGTGGCCGTTAATTTGTTGAGAGTTTTTATTATAAAAGGGTATTGAATTTTGTCAAATGCTTTTTCTGCATCTAATAAAATGATGATATGGTTTTTGTCTTTTGTTCTGGTGATATGATACATCACATTTATTGATGTATATATGTAGACACATCCTTGCATTTCTCCCAGGAAGAAATCTCATTTGATCATTGTGAATAATTCTCTTAATGTGCCATATAATTGGGTTTGTTAGTAGTTTGTTGAGGATTTTGTATCTTCATATCTATGTTCATCAAGGATATTGTCCTGTAAGTTTCTTTTATGTCGTTTTGTGGCTTTAGCTTCAGGGCCTCCTAAAAGTAACTTGGAAGTATTCCTTCCTTTTTGGTTTTTGTGGGCAAGTGTGAGAAGGATTGGTATTAGCTCTTCTTTAAACCTTTTATAGAATTCACCTGCGGAGCCATCAGGTCCTGGGCTTTTCTTTGATTGGAGACTTTTTATTATGGATCCAATCTCTTTAGTCATTATTGGTCTGCTCAGATTTTCTGTTTCTTCTATTTCTGTTTTCTGTTCCTTCTTGATTCAGTGTTAGTAGATTGTATGTGTCTAGGAATTTTATCCATTTTTTTCTAGTTTACTGAATTTGTGGCCATATAATTTTTCATAGTAATCGCTCATTATCCTTTGTATTTCAGTGGTAGCAGTTGTAATATCTTCTCTTTCATTTCCAATTTGATTTAAGTCTTCTCTTTTTCTTTTTTAGTCTAGTTAAGGGTTTGTCAATTTTGTTTAACTTTTCAAAAAACTCTTTGTTTTGTTGATTTTTTTCCCCTGGTTCTCTAGTCTGTATTTCTGCTCTGATCTTTGAATTGTTTTCCTTCTGCTAACTTTGGGCTTAAATTTGTTCTTCTTTTGTAGTTTCTTGAGGTGTACCATTAGGTTGTTTATTTGAGATGTTTATTTTTATTTAAGTATTTGTTGCTATAAATTTCCTTCTTAGAACTGCTTTTGCTATATCCCATACGTTTCGGTATATTGCATTTCCATTTTCATTTGTTCCAAGATGTTTTTTGATTTCTCTTTTGTTTTCTCCTTTGACTCATTGGTTGTTGAGGAGCATGTTGTTTAATTTCCACATATTTGTGGCATTTCCATGATTTTTCCTATTACTGATGTCTAGTTTCGTACCATTCTGATTAGAAAAGATACTTGATATGATTTCATTTCTCCCAGATTTGTTCAAACGTGGTTTGCGACCTAACATATGACATATCCTGAAGCAAGATACGTGTGCACTTGAGAAGACGTCTATTCCCTTGCTGTTGGATAGAATATGCTGTATGTGTCTGTTGGGTCCATTTGGTCTAAAATGTAGTTCAAGTTCATTGTTTCCTTATTAACTTTCTATCTGGATGATTTGCCATTGTTGAAAGTGAGGTATTGAAGTCCCCTACAATTACTGCATTGTAAGTTATTTCTCTCTTTAAATTATGTAATATTTGCTTTACATATTTAGGTGCTCTGATGTTGGGTACAGATATATTTACAGTTGTTATATCCTCTTGATGAATTGACACCTTTATCATGATGACTTTCTTTGCCTTTTTTTATTGTTTTGAGCTTAAGTCTGTTTTGTCTGATAAAGGGATAGCTAGCCCTGCCTCTCTCAGTTTCCATTTGCACGGGATATCTTTCTTCATACTTTCACTTTTGTTCCTTGTGTCCTTAGAAATGAGTTGAGTCTCGGGCCAGGTGCAGTGGCTCACGCCTGTAATCCCAGCACTTTGGGAGGCCAAGGCGGGCGGATCACAAGGTCAGGAGATGGAGACCATCCTGGCTAACACAGTGAAACCTTGTCTCTACTAAAAATACAAAAAATTAGCTGGGCGTGGTGGCAGGCGCCTATAGTCCCAGCTACTCTGGAGGCTGAGGCAGGAGAATGGCGTGAACCCAGGAGGCAGGGCTTGCAGTGAGCTGAGATAGCGCCACTGCATTCCAGCCTGGGCTACAAAGCAAGACTCCGTCTCAAAAAAGAAAAAAAAGAAGTGATTTGACTGTCTTGTAGGCAGCACATATCTGAGTCTTTTTCATTTCGTTTTTTGTTTTTTGAGATGGAGACTCACTGTGTCGCCCAGGCTGTAAGTGCTGTGGTACAATCTTGGCTCACTGCAAACTCTGCTGCCTGGGTTCACACCATTCTCCTGCCTCAGCCTCCCGAGTAGCTGGGACTACAGGCGCCTGCCACCACACCTGGCTAATTTTTTGTATTTTTAGTAGAGATGGGGTTTCACCATTCACAGGATGGTCTCGATCTCCTGACCTTGTGATCTGCCCACCACGGCCTCCCAAAGTGCTGGGATTACAGGCATGAGCCACCACACCCGGCCAGCTGGGTCTTATTTTTTATACATTCAGCCATTTTTTCTTTTACTGGAGATTTTATTGCTCTTAAAATCAAAATAATTATTGATAGGTAAGGACTCAATAATACTAGTTTGTAGTTTGTTCTCTGATTGTTTTGTGGATGCTTTGTTTCCTTGTTCCTCTCTTGCTGTCCTCCTTTGTGGTCTGATTGTTTTCTGTAGTGATATGCTTTGAATTCTATGTATGTTTTGTGTCTCTACTCTAGATTGTTGTTTTGTACTTACCATGAGGCTTCCAAAAACCATATACTAATAACAGGATATTTCAAGCTGATAACAGTGAATTGTGATAACATACAACAACTCTACATTTTTATTCCCCTTCCTTACACATTTTAATATTTTGATGTCAAAATATACATCATTTTGTAATTTGTATCCCTAATTTGGGCTATACTTTTTTTTTCTTTTTTTTTTTTTTTGAGACAGAGTCTTGCTCCATCACCCAGGCTGGGGTGCAGTGGTGCAATCTTGGCTCACTACAACCACCACCTCCCAGTTCAAGCAATTCTTGTGATTCAGCCTCCTAAGTAGCTGGGACCACAGGTGTACACCACCATGGCTGGCTAATTTTTGTATTTTTGGTAAAGACAGGGTTTTGCCATATTGACCAGGCTGGTCTGGAACTTTTGGCCCCAAGTGGTCCGCCCACCTCAGCCTTCCAAAGTACTGGGATTACAGGCATAAGTCACTGCGCCTGGCCTTGAGCTATAATTTTAATAATTTTTAACTTCTTATTAGATATAAAATTATTTTACAGACCACTATTACAGTTCTAGGTTTTTCTGAGTATGACTCTATATTATTTATAGCATTGATTTTTGTGTTTTCATATATTTTATTAATTAGCAGCCTTTTATATCAGCTTAGAGAACTCCATTTAGCAATTTCAATAGGCAGGCCTACTGCTGATGAACTCCATTAGCTTTTGCTTGGGAAAGTTTTTATTTCTTTCTCATTTCTGAAGGATAGCTTTTTTGGTTAGCAGCACTTTAAATATATCATCTCATTTTATGCTGCCCCAGCAGGGTGTTTGCTGAGAATCCTCTAGTAGCCATATTGCAAGTTCTTTGTATGTGACAAGTTTCTTCTTGCTGCTCTCAATTTTTTTGTCCTTTATTTTTGACAGTTTGTTATGTGTCTTGGTGAACTCCTCTTTGGGTTGAATTTTTAGTACAAGTCTACAGCTAAAAAGATGGATTAGGCCAGGCGCGGTGGCTCACGCTTGTAATCCCAGCACTTTGGGAGGCCGAGGCAGGTGGATCACGAGGTCGGGAGATCGAGACCACGGTGAAACCCCGTCTCTACTAAAAATACAAAAAAATTAGCCGGGCGTTGTGGCGGGCGCCTGTAGTCCCAGCTACTCGGAGAGGCTGAGGCAGGAGGATGGCGTGAACCTGGGAGGCGGAGCTTGCAGTGAGCCGAGATTGCGCCACTGCACTCCAGCCTGGGCAACAGAGCGAGACTCTGTCTCAAAAAAAAAAAAAAAGATGGATTAAAGACTTACATGTTAGACCTAAAACCATAAAAACCCTAGAAGAAAACCTAGGCATTACCATTCAGGACATAGGCGTGGGCGAGGACTTCATGTCTAAAACACCAAAAGCAATGGCAACAAAAGCCAAAATTGACAAATGGGATCTAATTAAACTAAAGAGCTTCTGCACAGCAAAAGAAACTACCATCAGAGTGAACAGGCAACCTACAAGATGGGAGAAAATTTTCGCAACCTAATCATCTGACAAAGGGCTAATATCCAGAATCTGCAATGAACTCAAACAAATTTACAAGAAAAAAACAAAAAACCCCATCAAAAAGTGAGCGAAGGACGTGAACAGACAGTTCTCAAAAGAAGACATTTATGCAGCCAAAAAACACATGAAAAAATGCTTATCATCACTGGCCATCAGAGAAATGCAAATCAAAACCACAATGAGATACCATCTTACACCAGTTAGAATGGCGATCATTAAAAAGTCAGGAAACAACAGGTGCTGGAGAGGATGTGGAGAAATAGGAACACTTTTACACTGTTGGTGGGACTGGAAACTAGTTCAACCATTGTGGAAGTCAGTGTGGCGATTCCTCAGGGATCTAGAACTAGAAATACCATTTGACCCAGCCATCCCATTACTGGGTATATACCCAAAGGACTATAAATGATGCTGCTATAAAGACACATGCACACGTATGTTTATTGCGGCACTATTCACAATAGCAAAGAGTTGGAACCAACCCAAATGTCCAACAACGATAGACTGGATTAAGAAAATGTGGTACATATACACCATAGAATACTGTGCAGCCATAAAAAATGATGAGTTCATGTCCTTTGTAGGGACATGGATGAAACTGGAAAACATCATTCTCAGTAAACTATCTCAAGGACAAAAAACCAAACACTGCATGTTCTCACTCATAGGTGGGAATTGAACAGTGAGAACACATGGACACAGGAAGGGGAACATCACACTCCGGGGACTATTGTGGGGTGGGGGGAGTGGGGAGGGACAGCATTAGGAGATATACCTAATGCTAAATGACGAGTTAATGGGTGCAGCACACCAACATGGCACATGTATACATATGTAACAAACCTGCACATTGTGCACATGTACCCTAAAACTTAAAAGTATAATAATAATAAAAGAAAATTTTAAAAACTTGCTATTTAATTTTTCAGTTCAGTTGTTGTTGTCTCCATTTCCAGGATTTCTATTTGGTTTTTGTTATAGTTTCTGTTTTTCTGTCAGATTTCTCATTTTGTTCATATATTGTGTTCCAGATTGCATTTAACTTGTTATTTTTATATTCTTTTAGTTTGCTGAACTTCCTTAAGAGGATTGTTGTGTATTTTTTGTTAGTCATTCCATAGATGTCCATCTCTTTAGGGTCCATTATTAGAGCTTTATTAATTTCTTTTGGTGGTATCATTATTCCCCTAAGTCTTCATAATCTTCATGTCCTTGTATTGATGTCTGTGCATTTGAGGAGACAGCCACCTCTTCTGTCCTTTAGAGGTGTTCTTTAGCATAGATTTAACTTCGTTATTTATTTTAGCCTGTGATTCTGGATGAGCCAGCTGATATCAACCCCAGGGAGGCAGAGCTTGCTGTCAGTTTCACTAGTTGGCTGGGTCTCTGACTTTGCTCTGAGTTTGGATGCGGCTGCTGGCTGAGCTTCACCTTCCAGCAAGACTACTGGCTGGCCTCTGCAATCAGGCAGAGCTGCTGGCTGGGAACTGTGATTGCTTCTGATATCTGGCAGGGTCACAAAGTGTACTTCCCTGTTTGGGAGTATTGCTATTTGGGTTATGCAGTTGGGCAGGTCGGCAGGCTGGGCTCTAGGTTTAGATGGATCACTGTTCTAGACAGGTCCAGAGGTTATGCTCCATAGTCCTTGCCTGGGCTGGACCATGGGATGGGCTCTGACACTGGGTGGAGCCACTGTTTGGCGCTGCTGTTTGGACTTCAGGGTTTGGGCAAGTCTAGCCCCTGTTCTCTGCAAAAAAATGCACTGTGGTGGGCATCTCTTTTCCTGGGTAGGGCCTTGGAGTGGGCTCTGAGGCTGGGCGTAGAGGCTCGTTTTCTAGGGACTCAAGCCAGATTGAACTTCTTGTTCAGCTTCTGGGAGCAGCCGACTCAGCTCTGCAGGTAGGGTAGACCATTAGCTGATCTCTCTGATCAGGTGCCACTGCTGGCAGGAACACAGAGCTACCACCCAGATCTGCACACCAGTCACTGCAAACTCCACCTTCTTGATTTGTTTGACAGCAGGAGATCTTGCCCTGCTGTTACTGCAGTATTCCCTTTGAGGCAAGACAGTCATGGGCTTCCTTCAAAGCACCTCAGAATGCTAAGGAAGCTAGATCTCTGCTTTCAGTTCTCTTTTCCTCTGTAGAAAATGTGGGCTTAGCAGAATCCCCCCTATGGCTCTGTGCTGACTTGGAGGAGTGGGAGGAGTGATATGGTCAAGGTGAAACCGTGCCTCTTACTCTTCTAATGCAGTTTTTATATGGTTCTGTGTTCTGTGTAGGTGTTTCAGTCTCATTCGCAAGTTTTGGGGTCTTCACAAAGATGTTCTTGGCTGTGGATAATTGTTAGTTGGATTTTCTGTGGGTGGGCAATGAAGCCAGGAAGTTCCTATTCTACCATCTTGCTAACTTCACCCTCTATAAAGCTTTAAACTGTGTCTGACACACTGTAGGTGCTATATTTGTTAGCTCTTGCTACTGTTGATGATGACAATTATGTTAAAACTAGGAGCTTTTACCTAGATGAACACAATGTCATCCACACAGAGGACTTACAGAGATGCCTACAAACAAATCTGAAATATTCTCAGCAAAGTTTTCATATTTGTTTAGATACTTGAATGATCGCCTAAAGCTCTGCAGCATTGAACACTGTGAAATTATTTGGGCCTTGCAGATTTTCAAGGCAGGTACATCACGTTTTCACTGTGGCCATAAGACCTTAGTCGTCTTCTCATGGAATGTCTGGTTTGGAGCTTTATGGCTTTCTGGTGATAGACAACATAAATGACTGAAATGCTTCCCCAGTAGCTAAGGAAAATATATTACAACATAATGTTATTTGATAGAGATAGATTTTTACTTGTAGAATAGTTAATATAAAGCCATCTTTACTAATAATAATTCTGTATCTAATGAGAACCAGCTATCTATGGAGAACATTCTTGACTCTTGACCTTATCATTAGTGTAGGGAAGAAGTTTTCTTCTCTGTTTTGTACAGGCCTTCATTCATAATTAGAGTAATTAAGTTGGGGTGAAGAAAGACCCCAGGATACAGTGCTGTTTTACATGGTTCAGAATCATTATCTGATCTGTCAAGAGATGTTGCTGCCATCTTACCACTTGGGATTCAATGTCCACAGCTCCACTTCTAATCAGCTCTCATGCATAAGAGCTGAAAGCCAGTAACAGTTCAGATAATTCTTGCCAGCCTTTTGCACAAGGTGATATATAATTGGTAGTGGAATGGATTTGCCTGCATGCTCCTTCTATAAAATGTGGACAGTGAAACCCAGACATGTAATATAGTATAAGGGAGCAAGCATAAATTTTTGATGGAATGTTCAGCAAAGTAATAACTTTGTATATACAAAGACATATGTGCCTTTTTGAAAAGTTGTGTAGAAAATGTTTGCGTATACCCACATTTGATTATGGTCCAAAGAAGGATTCTATTTTAAATAAAAGCTGAAATGATTGATGAAGATAAGAATCTGTTAATAACAACTACTTGAAGGCTTTACTTTTGTTCTTTGCTTTTAGCCTAGTAATTAGATGAACTTTATAAGGAGCATTTGCTGAGTCCAGTGGATGTCAGACTCATAGACCAATGAACTGGGGGTCAAATGGGAGCTGAAGGGTAGATCAGCCTGTGAGCATGTGGGCATGTGGGGGTGGAGGCGTGTGGGCGTCTCAAGGCTGCATAGGGTGGTTAAGCAGTGGAGGGCTCCTTCAGTAGCCAGTCTAGGAAAAATGCTATTCTACAAGAAGAATGATTCTCCCACCAAATCACCTATTTCAGTATTGAACAGTGTGAAATAACTTCTGTTTTTCTCGTCTAGACCTCTGCTCTTCCAGGCAAGTGAACATGTAGCCAATAGTCCTGCGTTGGGGGATGTGATTCCGTTCAGCATCATTATTCAGTTTTTGTTCACGAGAGCACCCGCTGAGCTGAAATCTCCTTTCCAGGTAACAAATAAAGTCAAGCCAGAACCCTTTTGTGAATTCCCATTACCTTTGTGAATCCTGAGTCCCTACTCACTGAATGATTCCTGGCCTGCTGCTGCTTTGTTTAGTTGCTGATGTCTATCTTTGACAGTGAATAGATAATAGAAAAGGAAAACTCCCACTGCTCAGTGTCTTCTTTCTCAGCAGTGTAAAAAATTACCTGATGCATCCAGAATTTACCTTTAATAATGACACAAGTAATTTGTGTTCATAAAGAATTTTTGATGTCAGCCCCATTTTCTTTGCTGACCCACTGTCAATTGGCAAATCTAGAAGGCTCCTTGGTAGTCAGGAAGGTGCACCAAGGCCTGTGCCCCCTTCCCACTTCCCTTGGACAGGTTTTGGGGCAGTTTCACCTTGGGAATATTTGAGAGTGCTTTTCGAACCAGCACTTGCTGCCATTTAATAAAGAACGTGTATGCACTGTCTCTCATTGTGTTTCAACCCTGCAGAGGGCAGAGTGGTCCCACGCACGCTTCTCTCAGTGGCTGGATGACCATCCATCTGAAAAGGACAGGCTCCTCCTCATCAGGTAAAGCCAGGTGCTCCAGGGGCACCCATCTGGGCTGGAAGCCCAAGGAGGGTGGGGATGCAGGAGAGGATGAAGGAGCAGTGCCTGGGGGCATGGACATGTGACTGCATCTTCCAGTGGCAGGCCACCTCACTGCCTAGGCACAGGTGCTGGAGCAACCAGCAGTTGGAAATGTTGGCCACAACATCTTTTGCTTTCTTTCATTCCAAACCTTCGTATCCCTGATGTGCAATCCTGTGTCCCATGCAACCCTAAGGACCATGCATTTGTACCTTTGAAAATCATCATCTGCTATGAAAAGTTTTGCCCTAGCTCCACATCTTTTACTTCATTTTCGTGTGCTGCAATTACTGAATTGGTGGAACACAGATGTGAGTGAACTTTTAAAAATACCCAAGTGCGAAACAGTTCTGAGGAGGAAACAAGGACAACCCAGCAGCCGCTGGGATACCATGGCCCTCCAGTAGTGCCCCATGAATGCATTTACATACATATGCAGGTGCCCTTGCCCACACACCTGCACACACCCCCATGTATCCCAACCATGCCCAGGGTGGGGTGCTTTAACTGTCATACATGGCTTATTAAGCAACACTCTTCCCTGCAACTGCTCTCATCATCACCAGAGACCTCTCAGCCACCAAACATTCCCATTCTTACCTTACCACTCTGTAGCTTTAGCTAGAGTTGACCACCATTTCCTTCTGTAAACTCATAAACTGGGACTCAGCACATTTTTATTGATGCTGAGCTCACATTTTATCAGCATGGTAGGCCCTGGGCCAGGAACCGAGGATACGAAGTAAGCCGAGATATGGCCCTGTCCTCTCAGAGCTTACATTACACCACAGCCATCTGTTTCTGTTCTAACTTCTCTGGCCATTTTTTTTTCTGTGTCATTTGCTGAATTATCTTCTTCTAGCCATTCCTTAAATGCTATCATTTCCCATATTTTGTTCTTCTCGTCCTGCGTCTGCCTTGGTTCCCAGGTGAGCTTGTCCAGACCCGTGCCTCTAGTGCCCCTTCTATACTTAAGAGCCCATAGGTCTGTGACTGCCTATTGATGGGGCCTAGGCCCAGTAAACCTGCTATCATATGTCACCACCCACAGAAATCTCAACCCCAAAATGGTCAAAATAATTCTAATCTTTTCTCTCAAACCTTCTCATTCTCTTATACTCCCTGTCTTGGTTGGGAGGTCACAATCACCTAAGTAGCCAAGCCGGAAAACTTTTATATCATCATTCAACTCCTCTGTCATCCTTATTCCTCAAACCCACTCTGTTGTGCCTCTAAAATAGCTCTTGAAGTCATTCTCAACTCTCCCAGGGGATCCCAATTCTGTTGGTCTGGGCCCACTGCACCCGGTGATCCTTTGTTAGCCTCCGTGCCAGGTGATGAGTTGAGTTCCCTAAAGCCAGAGTGGGGCTGATATGATGAGGTGGTTCTAAACCACATGTGCACACAAGAATCATTTACACAGCTTGGAAAATTCCTAGTGCCCAGGTCTCTCACCCTTGCCTACCTCAGAATCTCTGGGGTAGGCCTGGTATTAGGATTTCTCTATAGCTCCCCAAGAAGGTCCAGGGTGCAGCCAAGGGCGTGCACCCCTGCCATAGTGGGTCATATTTCAGTTAGGATGAAAGACTGCTGAGGAAGCTATGACAGGTCAGTAGGAAACATCAGCCTGTCAGCTTTGTTTCCAGAAGTGACCCTGAGCCCTCAAGCTTGGTGCCCACATCCTACATGAGCCACTGGCCCTCTGGGCATATGTGTGGATAAAGATTAGCTCGGACTCTGCTCTTTTTCCTTGCTTATCTGTTACTCAGCTATGAACATCTGACACAGAAATGGGAGAGGTTACCAGCCCCGGTGAATGTTCCTGGTAAAATCTGCCCTCGGGAAAGGCTTTGGATTTAGGTGAGGAGTTTGGACCTGGGCTAACACAGGGATTTGCAATGTCTGTGTGGATTATTTTTCCTGAGTCCCAAAGAGTCACTCAGCTGCAACACACTTGGTAATCTTAAAAAGAGGATTCAGTTAATTGAACACGTTCATTTTTCTCATCTTAACAAGTTGGTCATTTTTGTTGTCTTAACAAGTTGGAATGAGTTCATCCAAAACAGTTATCCTGCTGTGGGTACATCACAAATCTGTTTTCTTTTGCTTCTCTTTAAAAATGTCTCCTGAGTGATTTCATCAGCAGTGCTGTTGCTAAGCCTATATTTAGCAACTGAAAATCATGCTCAGAAATACTGTCATGCTTTTTTAAAAAGGCATATCCATCCCTCCACACATGGCTGATTCCAGAACCTTCATGCCCTTAGCAAAAAATTGAGCTGTCCTTCAGGGATTCAAAAAAATACTGTACTCCTGATGCACCCCAGGCTCTTGGCAAGGAGGGGACTTTTGTCCTAGAGAATGTTCTTTCTTATGTATTATTGCAAAACAATTTTGTTCTTGCATACTGAAGCATCAGTGGATGAATTTCTTTCCCCTGTAGACAAACTGAGGGTGAGTATTGCTCTTTAAATGTCAGTAAGTTTGTTTTAGCTTCTGGGGCAAACCTTGTTGTATACTCATTCTGTTCCTCCCAGCGTAATATGTTAGGTTGTCATAAAATAGGGCAAATTGAGGATAGTGTAACTACTGCTGCTGAATAAATGGGAAATAGTGAACTATCCTGCCTTCCTGTTTTCTTCTGACACCAGATGCTTTCTGGAGCTTAAATGAATACCAGTCAAGTTCATTTGAAAATCAGAGTAATGACTTACTCATGGGACCAAGTGGTGTAAAGGGGGGCAGTTTTATGTGTTCAGCCTGCATCAGGCAGGTGCTCCAGACACGTGTGCTCCCTCAGATGCAGAGGCAGCCGCCTAGCTCATGCCTGTGGGTAAGTGCTGAATGTGTTTTCAATAAAGATAGAGTCTTTGATGGAAAGATTTCTCAAGCTCTGTAACAGCGGTGGGGTTGGCCTCAGATCCGTTTACTCTGGATATTTGCCGTGGAGAGCAACTCTTCTTCTTATGGCCCTCTTTGAGTAGGAGTACACTTTTATGATGTCAAAAATGTTCACAGACCTTATTAGCCTAGTGGTACTTTTATCTACACCATCAGAGAATGTTTGGTGCCATGTGCATCCTTGGATCCCTTGCCCTCTCGCCATGGTCCAGGGTCCACAGTCTGGAAGCCATTCCCTCAGCTTCTCTGTATTTCTGTAGAACTCCCAAGATCTCCATTGATGGAGGGAAATGTTTCTCCTCCTGGTACCCCTATGTCACTAGCTACCTATCAGTTCTGTGAGTGGAGTGCCTGAAATAGGACCAAGAGGGAGGATGGAACCAGGGAAAAACCTGGGCTTAACTGCTTATTGAGGCTTGTAGTGTATCTTTAAGTCATTTATGCATTTCAGTACTTACTAATCACACTGAATATTTAAATGCCTGACAAAAATCAATGTTGTTTTCTATGAAAACCTCCACTTGGCTAGTTTTTGTCATGTTGAGCAGTGTTGCCATGTTACCACACACCATTCCTCTACTAATCGTGTTTTGTTTTTTCCCAATAAGGATAACCTCAATAATCTACTTATTTTGGTTACAAACCAGAGTTAAGACTGTTACATAACGCTTGGCCTGACTTCCAAGAAAGCTAATGTTTTGCTTAAGCAAATGAAGTAATTTAATAAGTACTCGAAAATCTTGCTGTAATTTCATGTAGGAGGGCAGCTTAATCTTTTTTTCCCCATACTTCTGATGGTGTTTTTGATGACTACCCAAAAATCTAACCAAACTCATTTCTGATCTTTCTTCTCCATATTGTGTAACTTACGTGATGTCTTATCCTTTTAAATGCCAACAAAACTAAGTTGATTTTTGTCCATCAAATATATCTAATCCATTCACTATGAAATGATTATAGTTCCTGTGAATTTAAACACTTCTTATACCTTCTTATTCCAGAATAAGACACCTCGGTGTCTTAAAGACAGATGAGCCCTTGGGGATTTCTTTACTGTGTATGATTCTGTAGGGACTACATTTGGGGAGTGGAGACAATTTCCCAGGATGGCATACCAACTAGAAGCCTATTACTAGAAGAAGCAAGTTTTTTTCAGAGACACGTATCTCCATTCAGGGTCAGCTCTGGTTGAACTAAGGCATCTCACAAAACATTGTTCTCTAAGAGCACTAAATACCATCTTGCATGCCAGTTGAGAGTGGTATGTTAGCTGGGACTTGAAACTGGGTATATGAGCTGAGTAATGGTATGAACTTACATGTTATTTAAAACAGCTACACATCTTCTGGCTCACGCCTGTAATCCCAGCACTTTGGGAAGCCGAGGCGGGCGGATCACGAGGTCAAGAGATCGAGACCATCCTCGCCAACACGGTGAAACCCCGTCTCTATTAAAAATACAAAAAAATTTGCCGGGTGCAATGGCAGGCGCCTGTAGTCCCAGCTACTCGGGAGGCTGAGGCAGGAGAATGGCGTGAACCCGGGAGGCAGAGCTTGCAGTGAGCCGAGATCGCGGCACTGCACTCCAGCCTGGGCGACACAGCAAGACTCCATCTCAAAAAAAAAAAAAAAAAAAAGCTACACTTCCTCAGTAAGGGCTTGCCTATCCCCCTACATACCTGATTTAAAGTACTCCTGCCCTGACCAGAGCATGGAGCCAGCCTTCAGGGATTCCAGAATGCCGGATCCTACTGAGTCAAGGCTGTTGATAAAGAAGTTAGATCGTTTCACAAACCTGTGTGACTCCAAGATGGTTTCCATTCTTTCCTGCTGCCTGGAGTTAAGAAAGGCTTTTCTTAAAAGGGAGCATTTGAAGCCAAGTCCTAAGAGATAAAGAGCTGTGCAAGAAAGCAAACAAGGAAGGGTATTCTAAGGATAAGGAAGATAATGTGCAAAGTGCTAAGAGAATGTGGCTCTTTAACTGAAACATCCAGTATGGCCAAAGATAAACAGGCCCTTTGGCACCCCCTACTTTGTTAGGCAGAGACAGCTTTATTTCATAGTAATGTATGAACAAACACCCTTGATCTTTCCCTAGGTGGGCAGTCAGGTTGGGCCATACAAATGGGGCAAATATGCTTTGCACATTACTTGGTAACACAAAAATGGAAACTAATGATTTGAGGGTCTTTTTAGGCCACATCAGGCTATCTAAAACCCAGCAGTAGCACAGAGGGCTGGAAGCAGCTTGATGATGAAGCTGGTATTCAGTTGGGTTGAGTCTAGGCACTGACCAGAGCATAGAACCAGCCTTCAGGGATTCCAAAATGCTGGATCCTGCCAAGTCAAGGCCATTGATAGAGAAGTCAGACCTTTCCAGATTTCCTATAAAGAATAGGGCATGGCAAGTGCTGTAATACTTCACGGAGAGATCTCTTGCTGTAATATGGAAGACTGACCAGAACAGGGGAGAAAACAGCAGTAGGATGCTCACCACCTTAAGAGGCTACAGCAATCATTAGGGCACAAGATAGCAAGGGTTCAAAGTGAAGCAAGGGGGAGAGGAGGGACTGGATGTGGAAATGTGTGTAGCAAATTAATAGGATTTGGTAATTGTTTCGGTGTAGGAGGGGAAAAGAACTTAGAGACCTTAAGTTGATGGAGCCCTTTGTTGAAATAAGGGAAGGCCAACAGGACGCTGCCCCAATTTTTTGACAAGTGAGTTTGAGGGCTACCTGGAAGCAAGTCAGATAAAACTGTCCAGAGGACAGGAAGAAGCAGAGATCAGGAGGGGGAGGTCGAGGGCTGGAACTTAAGAGATGTGAAATCCCTTTACATATGACAGTGGCTGGTGGGATGAAGGGCACTACAAACTGATCAGTGATAGCCAGACTCTGGGGAAGTGTTTTCCCCACAATTCAATGAAAAATCTTGAATGAACCCAATTAGATTAGTATTTTCAGTATTTGAGAGCAAAAAGAAAACCACTTAAGTGCTATTGTATGTGAGCTGAGTAATGGTATTAACTTACATCTTTATACAAATGCTCCAACCTCAAACTGAAATTTTGAAGAAAATATAATTATGACAAAAATGTATTTGTGTACCTGGTACTTAAATAGACCAATAATTAAAAATTAATCTCGTAGCCAGTCTTTTTAGCTCCACTTAAACAGATGATCTGGTTCAGGGACTAACGAACTTTTTCTGTAAAAGAAGGGCCAGATATATTTCAGACTTTGCAAGCCACATGGTCTCTGCCTCAACTATTCAACTATGCCATTGTGTGACAGCAGCCACAGACAATATATAAATGAACAAGCATCAGGCCAGATTCAGCCTGCAGGCAGTTTGCTAACCCCCAACCTAATCCATGAGATCATAATCATAAATAATGGAATGGTACCACATCCCCTTGATTAAATTCAGACTGCTTCCCGATCATGTATTTTGCCATTACAGCCCAAGAGCACTTATTCTAGTTGTTGGTTGTTCATAGTTCACCAAATAACAGGAATATAATGCATCTACTGGTGTTACCAAATGTGCCAAAGGGCCCTATCCCCTTGTACTCTTGAGCGTGCCTTTCAGAGGTGCAGGATGCCCCTCATGAGCTCTGGGAGTAGGCACAAATGCCCATTCCGTTGCAGGTGTCTTCAGCAGGGAAGCAGGGAAAAGGGAAATTGAGAACATATTTACACAGCCAGAGGACTCTAAGACTAGACCACTAAGAACAATGCAGACTGAAAACATGGTTATAGTTTTTCATACTAAACGTAGTAACCATAGTAACACTACCAGTAAATGAGTGAAGGCTGTTGGTCACTTGGCTTGTGAAACTGAGCATTAACAGTTCCAGAAATGAGCTTATTAATAATTTTTATATATTGGTATCCCCTTATCTGTTTTATGTGATTTATGTAATATTTTGACATTGTTTTCATTTTGGTTTTCAGGGGAGCCCTGGAAGCTTATGTTCAATCAGTGAGAAGTCGAGAAGGCAAAGAATTTGCACCAGTTTATCCCATAATGGTTCAGCTGCTTCAAAAGGCTATGTCTGCTCTTCAGTAATGATATCTTTGTTCATCTCCACTTTGTGCTAACCCATTCATAGTTGGCAGTTAAACACATACTCCAAAAGACAGCTACTATCTACTATTTTAAGAATGTAATTGATCTGTATTTCCTATAGACGTTTACCTCTTTAGCACTTATACTTTAGCATAAAAATGTTGAGTCATCACAACCTTTTAATTCCATGGACCTGATTTTTCCAGAAAGATGTTTTCCTCTTTAAGATTTTTGTACAAGGCTAAAATTTCTTTCCCATCCATAACCAAGTCCTCCTATGGGTACTCAAGTTATATAATATGTACCCTGCTTCCCCCAACCCTGCCTTCTTCACTAAATGGGCATGTAGCTCAGTGGTTTCCAAATTTGGCTGCACATTCATAGCACCAGGGGATTTTTTTTTAAATCCTGATGCCCAACTTGCACTCCATATTAATTAACATGTCTAGGAGTGGGAGCCTGACACCAGTATTTAAAAAAAAAAAAAAATCCCCAAAATGATTCTAATAGACAACAAAGTTGAGGAACCACTGGCACATCCCCAAGCTAAGATACAAGGTTAAATGGCCTTGTTTAAGTATGTCATACTGGATCTTTCTTTAAATAAAGCAAGGCTTTTGTTATACGTAGTCATGTTATTAAAAGAAGACCTTTGGGCTGTTTAACCTTGTAACAAAGATGCCACATGAAAAATAAAAATTTTTATTCTATAGCAATTCTCTATAAATAGTAGATAATCTAAGTCCTTATTTTCTGATGGCTCTTGTTCCACTATTAACATTTTTGTTTTTAATTTTTAAAATCCCATCATCAGCAGCCTCCTAATTAGCAGTGTTAGGAATTTGCCTTATGTTTTCCATCTCCTGAACCTGTTATTCTGAGAACTCATAAATAAAATTCAGCCAAGATTAATCAGTAGACGTCAGAGATAAGCAACTTTTTTTTTCCATTTATTTGAAATAATATACAAGAATATAGTGTGCAAAATTTAGGGGCAACATCATGAAGAAGTGTAATGAACTGAAATCAATTTTACAGCTGTGATTCCTAACCAGAAACACCACTTGGTAAGTAACATGAAAAGCCATGATTGTAGCTCAGAGCAAAAGCAGCTGTATTGCCAATGTATTTGCTCTAATTTTAGACAGTTGGAGGAAAATTAAAGTGCAAGTGTTGCACTGCAATAAGTGCAAAGTCTGCCCCCACCATAAAGATTATGATGACAAAATATATTTAAGATACATGGCTGAGGAGATACAGAACACGAAGTTAAAAAATACAATGGTGTTGACTGTTAATAGCACCATTACAGTGACTATATCCCAATGCTATTAACTAACTTTACCTTGGCCTGGGCTAGGTCTCCACTGGAAATAACGGATGGCTGCTGCCACCTGGTGCATCAACTCAGCATGCCATGGTAACTGTAGCAGGTGGCTCTTAGGCTGGGACACCAACACCAGCCACCTGCCACATGTTCTAGTAGCCTCTTGGCACTGACCAGACTAGGAGCGCCTATGTTTGGCACAGATGCTGAGCCATGTGGTGGTTACTCAAGGAAAGGCCGACTCCCAGCTTCTGCTTCATTCCATCATGTGTACAATACAGATTAATAAGCAGTAAGGAGCCAATGTATAAACAGCAGTTACATATTTTTTAAATTCCCCTTTCGTACAATTTAAAATAAAACATGTATACACTTCTCCTCTCTTTCTACTGTACTTTAGCACCACAGGATATCAATTTTCAAGCCTATATTACCTGATAGACATATATGAAGTTCGGAAGAAAAATAAGGCAATTTGGTTTAAAATGTTGATAGTTTTAGCTTAATGCTCTAATGGAGAAAGCAAATCCTCACTCATATTATTAAATCATTTCAAGACTCAATGCTATCAGTATCTTATGGTCACACGAATTGAGGACAAATGGTGAGACCTTGATCTTCTTACTTAAGTCTTTCCATCAAGAGTCAATGTATATGCAAATAGACTTAAGAACATAAGCATCCTGGTTTAATGTTGTTGTGAGCCCTGTGGAAATAAAATTAAACTCAGTGAATGTGTACAAATCAATACACAGTAATCCTATATATGAAAGCTAAGATGTATAAGATGTTTATAAATTTACTATTAGAAAATACTGCTTTCTTAAAGGTGATTTTTTTTTTTTTTTTTTTTTTTTTTTTTTGAGACGGAGTCCTGCTCTGTCGCCCAGGCTGGAGTGCGGTGGCGCAATCTCGGCTCACTGCAAGCTCCGCCTCCCGGGTTCACGCCATTCTCCTGCCTCAGCCTCTCCGAGTAGCTGGGACTACAGGCGCCCGCCAACACGCCCCGCTAATTTTTTGTATTTTTAGTAGAGATGGGGTTTCACCGTGGTCTCGATCTCCTGACCTCGTGATCCGCCCGCCTCGGCCTCCCAAAGTGCTGGGATTACAAGCGTGAGCCACAGCGCCCGGCCTAAAGGTGATTTTAAAAAGCTAGCTGATACCTGATGGCTCAAGCATCCAGAAAATGTATGCAATGATAAGACATTGACTAGGATGAACAGAAAAGGGATACAGGAAACGTCCGAACACATGAAATTCTAAATTAACCAAGAACTTCCAAAACTCAATTCAGCCACCCTCTCATCTGACTACTGACCACTATTTTTAAAGAAATTGTTGAAACATTTAAACAGATGTGACCTGCATTTTACTAAGAAACAAACAGGCACATGTACACAGAATGAATTTAAATATTTGGCCAGCCCTCCTACTATAAACTAAACTATTGGTATCTCCCCTTCATTTTTTATTGATACTTCAAATTGACCCCACTGTATCACATGCAATTTTTTGCAATTAATCTAAAAACGCTGAACCTAAAAGATGCTAGCTTAGTAATGGAAAAGTTATAAGAAACAAGTCTATCCAAGATAGCTTATCATACAGACTTGTTTGCTACCATTCCTGGGCCTATTTCTTCTCCTCCTTGAAATTTTTCCATCTAGAAATTCTGTGCCAATGGCACAAGTCCCCCATGAATGGCAGCTAACATACCCCCACACCTCCAGCCTTATTGGTCCCTCACCAATTAAGGAAAAAAAGCTGTTGAGACATACCAAAAATTAGAGAAATTTTCTACTGTGATATTAATGGATTAATAATGCTTATCTTTCAACCCAACTAACTAGAAACACTGCATTCCAAAATTATTTTTCCAATTCAGTGTTTAAAACATTCTTTTTAAAGCTTGCCTGAGATTTCGACTTTCCATGCTAAGAGAGTAAATGACACTTGAGGAAAGGCAGTCTTTATATAACATTATTAGGTTTTGAAGTATAAAAATGCTAGAGATAGCATCAACACAACCTCGTAAAGGTTGTAACAACTGCCCCAACATGCCAGTACACCTACACGGATAAGGCAAGATAATTTTTAACACTATTTATTGAAACATACTGAATTGGTTCTTTTCCTCTTCCAACAGTCAGGATTTAAACGTTTCTGTTCTTCAGCCAAAGCCTTTGCTTCTAATGTGTACATTCTTCTCTCTTCATTCTTCATTTTCTTCCACCTGTCACCAAGGATCACACTTATGGCTCTGTAAAATAAATATTTACACAATGCTAAAGGCACACATTTTTCATAAATCTCATGTCAAGTGCTGCTACTTCAGGAGAAAAATGTGAAGTTAAAGAAGATGAAAATCTTGTCTATCATACAGATGGGAAAAGGTCAAGGCCACAATGGTCATTTCCAGTAAAATCCCGAATCAAATAATCCACTGTTTCATATCAGCAGCATAAAGTATTCAACTTGTACTAAAAGCTAATCTTACTCTCTATTTGTGCCCGTAACACCTATCAAATAGTTTTGATAAAGTTTCATTCACACAATCACAGTGAAAGTGTAGAATTAACTATGCATATCTTAGGCTGGGCGCGGTGGCTCAGGCTTGTAATCCCAGCACTTTGGGAGGCTGAGGCGGGCGGATCACGAGGTCAGGAGATCGAGACCATGGTGAAACCCCATCTCTACTAAAAATACAAAAAATTAGCGGGGCGTGGTGGCGGGCGCCTGTAGTCCCAGCTACTCAGAGAGGCTGAGGCAGGAGAATGGCGTGAGCCCGGGAGGCGGAGCTTGCAGTGAGCCGACATCGCGCCACTGCACTCCAGCCTGGGTGACAGAGCGAGACTCCGTCTCAAAAAAAAAAAAAAAACTATGCATATCTTACTATTTCTCTCAAGAGAAAACCAAGTAAACCTTTAGACAGTATTTTTTATTACTTGAGAAAACTGGATAAACTCAAAATGGTAAGAAGTTAAACTGATAGACTACATCATGACAAATATTAGAAGCTATTTTCTCCTGTTTGTTACTCTGCTATGAAACCTACTAAAACAGTCTCACCTAGGGCACACAGATGTAAACCACCTTCCTTCTATTAAGAGCTTTTAACCATTCACTTCATGACACCCATATAAAACATAAGGTCCTGGAAATTTTGCACAAAGCACATCAAGTGATTTTTATACTGACTGATATGGAAGCCAAAGCAACAGGCATTTGTGCCTTCGAACAGTAAACCACAGAAGCTCTCCTACAAGTGTATTTGTCTTTTTATCCAATAAGTTAATGCAGTTAAACATTGTGCTGCATTTTCCTTTATTATAAACCAATTTTTGGGCTGGACGTTGTGACTCATGCCTGTAATCCCAGCACTTTTGGAGGCCAAGGCGGGCAGATCACTTGAGGCCATGAGTTCAAGACCAGCCTGGCTGACATGGTGAAACCCCATCACCCCGTCTCTACTATTTGCCAGGTATGATGGCACATGCCTGTAATCACAGCTACTGGGGAGGCTGAGGCACTAGAATCGCTTGAACCCGGGAGGCAGAGGTTGCAGTGAGCCGAGATCCCGCCACTGCACTCCAGCCTGGGGAACAGAACGAGACTCTGTCTCAAAAATAAATAATAAAATGAAAACCAATTTTTATATTCCATTTGCAGAACCCATAAAAAAAAAAAAAACTTTTAGTCTTGGGTTAAAGGTACCATATAATGGTTGACACATTTAAACAAATCAATAAATATTCACACCATCTCAGTTACCCACAGTAGGAAAGAATGAGATGTTTCTGAAGGGGGGTGGCACTTGGGAAACAAATTTATTATTTTAAGCTAAAAGATGACAGGTAATGAAATGTACACAATGCTATAGACTATACTCTGTATTCCCTAACAAATGTAAAATATACACATCTAAAGATTATTTCTGCAGTGAATGTTACATCCAGATGGACATTTATAGCAACTTAAAATGAGCTACATGTCTCTGACCTATTCTAGTCTCCATTCCCTCAGAATTTGCCTCCAAATGAGAATTTCTTTATTCACTGAATTAAGGCAGCTTTATTAGAGACAGGGAAAAATCCAATTTCAAAATTATGATTTATCCCATTCAGTTGAGAGATAGGTGACATCTGATGGCCCTCAATGTTAGATGATTACCAGTATATCACATGGGAGCAATGCTAAAATGCAAAGAAAATATCAGATATGGCTGGGCACGGTGGCTCACATATGTAATCCCATCACTTTGGGAGGCAGAGGTGGGCAGATCACCTGAGGTCAGGAGTTCGAGAACAAGCTTAGCCAACAAGGTGAAACCCCATCTCTACTAAAACTACAAAAAATTAGCCAGGTGTGGTGGTGCATGCCTGTAGTCCAAGCTACTCGAGGCTGAGGCAGGAGAATCACTTGAACCTGGGAGGCAGCGGTTGCAATGAGCCGAGATCACACCACTGCACTACAGCCTGCGTGACAGAGCAAGATTCCGTCTCAAAAAAAAAAAAAAAAAAAAAAAAAAGATTTTTGAGCAATAAAGGGTATAACCTGATTTAGAGATCCTATAAAAAGATCAGAAAACAAAACATCTAAAGATAAAATGAGATTTACACTCCTTATAATCAGGATAGTCCAGTTCCCCAGAATTGGAAATAAATACAGAATGCATCCCAGCTGACATTCTCAATTACTGGCGGGGAAGAGACTTACAGGGACGTGAATCCTGTTTCTAGATGTCAAAGGATATGTTTAATAATTAAATACCAGAAATGTACAAAAAGAGAAATGCAGCATGTACCTGTCACTAAATCTAAGGCCAGTCATTTTCTCAGGAAAAACAAAAACTGAGCAAGGGGAAAGGTACAAATTATTCTTAAAATGTCTTTAAAGCCTAAAAGTCAGTCACAGAGAAGTAGACTTCCAAACTAACTTTTTTTAAAAAACATAGTTAAACCCACTCTTTTTACTGAAGAAATGGATTACAACTTAGATTAATTGCCAAAAGTCACACAAATGACTGACAGATCCAAGAGTTAAAAAATTTCAATAGTATTTAAAAAGGCTCTTAGCAGTGGGCCCAGTGGCTCATGCCTGTAATCCCAGCATTTTGGGAGGCCAAGATAAGCGGATCACTTGAGCTCAGGAGTTTGAGACCAGCCTGGCCAACATAGTGAAACCCCATGTCTACTAAAAACGCAAAAAAGTAGCTGGGTGTAGTGGCGCATGCCCATAATCCCAGCTACTTGGGTGGCTGAGGCAGGAGAATCGCTTGAACCGACAAGGCAGAGGTTGCAGTGAGCCAAGATCCTGCCACTACACTCCAGCCTGGATGACAGTGAGACTCCGCCTCAAAACAAAAAAACAAACAAAAAAAGGCTCTTAGAATTCTTGACTCACTAATTACACACTTATGTATCTAAAGGAACTAGAACAAAGCTATTCATTACTGTGTTACATCTGACTTTTCTCATGATATCAAGATAAAGGAAATGGTAGTTCTGATCCTCAGGGTACAAAGACTGGAAGAAGACAGCGTTATTAATATATGGAGAACGTGACTGGTTTGAGAGGGATTCAGTAGTAGAGGACTTGGAGATGAGTGAGGGTACAGGCAACAGAGTAGGAAGGACTTGAGCTGATTTTTATTCCCAGTTTCTACTGAGGACAGCTCTTAAGTTCAGCGTTTTGACAACTCTGGCAACTTGCTACAAACTGCCAGTTCCCCATACAATCCATAGTTTACTCATGTGAAAAGCTGTTCCATAAACATAGAACAGTTAATTGTTAGAACTGTGTCCACTAACAGGTAAATAACATGATTTTAAAAGGTAGATCTTGCACTTTGGGAGGCAGGCAGATCACTTGAACCCAGAAGTTTGAGACCAGCCTGGGCAACATGGCACAACCCCATCTCTACAAAAAATACAAAAATTAACTGGGTGTTGTGGCATATGCCTGTAATCCCAGCCACTCAGGAAGCTGAGGTGGGAGAATTGAGCCCGGGAGATAGAGGCTACAGTGAGTTGCGCCGCTGTACTGCAGCCTGGGCTACAGCACAAATAATAAAAGGTAGATGCTTACTACTAAGGTAGGTAACCTGTCTACGTATTATAAAATAATTACATATAACCCTAAAAATTCCACTTAAACTTTTTACTTTAAAGTCAACCTGGCCGGGCACGGTGGCTCACGCCTGTAATCACGGCACTTTAGGAGGCCGAGGTGGGTGGATCACGAGGTCAGGCCGAGGTGGGTGGATCACGAGGTCAGGAGTTCGAGATCAGCCTGGCCAACATGGTGAAACCCTGTCTCTACTAAAAATACAAAAAATTAGCCGGGTATAGTGGTGGGTGCCTATAGTCTCAGCTACTTGGGAGGCTGAGGCAGGAGAATCTCTTGAACCTGGAAGGCGGAGGTTGCAGTGAGCTCAGATCATACCACTGGAATCCAGCTTGGGTGACACAGCGAGACTCCGTCTCAAAAAAAAAAGTCAACATAAGAGTTGAATAAAAGCTATTAAAGAATAAGTTTACTTAACTATTCCAGTTACCATGAACCGTATTGAAGTGTTACTCATTTATTATAATCAGAATTATCACTATTTTTACCTGTTATCTTTCCCTGGATACATCTGAGTATATTCAACTCTGTATTTTTTGGCAAAAAGCATGAAGGCATTCATTGGTCTTTTGCACTTATTAGGAGAAGTGGCACTCACAGTCCCTGAGCTGTGGCTTTTGACACCTTTAGCATACAAAGAATTGGAAGAGAGCTGTGATGATCCAGGTGAGCCACAGTTTTTACTGAATCCAGATCTTGCAAAGTCTTGACCACCAGGTCCTCCACAAGACAAAGATGCACGACGCTGGCGAGCCATACTACTTAACACATAAACTGCGGAAGAATCCATAGGTGTGAAGTCATAGCTATAAAATTTAAAAAAAATAAGATTTTAATTCAATTTCGAATTCTCTGATTTCTAAAAAGCAGGTTAAAAAAACAAACTTAACATCTGATTGGAAATTTCAGTGCATTTCCCCCTGTATCATGTTACCAACACTAACAACTTTTGCCACTGACAGTTGCTTATAAAATGAAATCTATGTATGTGCTAACTAAAATTAATTTTTTAAAAAAACCTCTGCAGATAATACAAAAGCTTAAAAAACACTTTGAACCCCCCCAAAGGAATGTTATAATCAGCATACTTGATTCATAGCAAGTAACTCCTCCAAATCCTACACAACCCACTTATTCTTACTTTAAATTCATTTCTGGACAAATTTGACAATATGGTTTCTTGGCCTATAGGCACCCAGACCTAGAAAATTAAAATGGAGTGGCAGGCAACATACCAGGCCTAAGGACTAAATACTAGAGAAAACAAAAGGTTGGGAAAGGCAGTGAAATGCTGTTAAATGTGGCTAAAGGAACTTAAGGACAGGCCTGGTGGCTCACGCCTGTAATCCCAACAGTTTGGGAGGCCGAGGTGGGTGGATCACCTGAGGTCAGGAGTTTAAGACCAGCCTGGGCAACATGGTGAAATCCCATCTCTACCAAAAATACAAAAATCAGCTAGGCGTGGCAGCACATGCCTGTAATCCCAGCTATTCGGGTGGCTGAGGCAGGAGAATCGCTTGAACCCGGGAGGCAGATCACAGCACTGCACTCCAACTGGGCAACAGAGTGAGACTCCGTCTCAAAAAAAATAAAAAGTAAATAAAGGAACTTAAAATGCCCAATAATCTGGGTCATTTGTTTCGGTAAAGAAAGCCATACATACATCAGTCTCCAGAAAGGCCATCCATGAACTATAACATAGCCTAATAACATAAAGTTCATTGTAAAAACCCGTCTTTGTCAGGAAAGGCCACATTTTGTTCTGTATGTTCAGTTTACATAGACATGGAAATAAGCTAAAGAATTCTCTTTTGTTCCAGCATTAACTCTCTTTCTGCCTATAGTACTTTTCTGTCTTCTTGGCAGGAAACCTTTTATTCAGCTTCTAATCTGAACCTAGCTCCTACTTCCTTCCCTGAAACAGAAATTCCAGTAATACATCAAAATAGGTTAATATTAGCTATGGGAATACCATCTGCCTAAAGGTAAAACATGAGATTACAAAATTCTAAAGATAGATGGAAACCGCCAAAGGAATGAGGGCGGTCCATGCCACTGACTACACACAGTATATGACTTCTACCAATTATCAAGCACACAATGTCTTTTTTCTGAAAGTATTGCATGAAATAAATGTACTTAAACTATGACTCCAAAATTACCTAATGAATGCTTAGCAATCAGTATTATGTCAGGAAAACAATGTCTGCCTTCTAGGTTTGCAGTTTCTGTAAGATATCTTCAGCCCCTCCCATACATAATTTAGAAAAATAGCAAACTTCAGCACTGACACAAAATTACCCATTTCTACTGATGGAAAATGATTACAATTTAAAATACTAAAAGATACTGGGTAAATTACTAAAATTTGAAAACTCCACCATCTAGTGGCACAAATATAACTATCATCTACTTCCATTATGGATACAACTTAAATCAGTTTTAAATATTCAATCACAAAATTCAATGACTAACATTACTGCAGCAGTAATGACATAGTCTTTAAAAACAGCTTCATCTTTTGCTATACTACCTTAGGTAAGTATTCATTCTCTTCACTAAAGCAACTGTACCCAAATGTGCCTTTCACAGCTCTACTTTGTGTACATGCCATTCCTTAAGCTTAGAATGCCTGTTCCCACTTCACTGTCTAATAATTAGTCTTAATGGCAAACTCCACAATAATGTAGTGCCTATTAACCATGTCACATATGTTAACTTACTTAATCCTTCCAATATTATCCCCATTCTACAGATTTTAAAGGAGCCATAGAAATATTAATTTACTCAAGCTTCCATAGCAAATCAATTGCAGAGCCAGGATTTGAATCCAGGCAGTCCAGATCGAGCTCACGTTCCTATAAGGCTACACTGCCTCTCAATCAGCATGTACATTTACTGTATACATTTACTAATCCATTTCCTTCTCTAGACTGGAAGCAAAGAGGCATGGCCATTCTTAACTCATTTTTTAATCAATTTTGAATAACATAATAATGGAAAATTTTAACTGAGTTCAAATTCCAGCTAGTAATATAACCTTGGGCAAGTTAAATAAACCCTGTAGCCTCAGTTTACTTATCTGTAAAATAAATCTATGCTATGCAGTGGTGCCAAAAAGAACAATAAACATAAGACACAGGGCAGAGGCTGGCACAGTGTATTTCGCCATTAGGAGTATCTATTATTGTAGAAGTATCTTAGGTGAGTAGCTAGGGAACTCAAAATTTGGAATCTTTACAAGACATGGGCTTGAATCTTAATTCTGATACTAACTGCCTTTGTTTTGGGCATGTTCCTTAACCTCTCTCAACTTTACTTCTCCCTGTAAAATGAGGATATAATCTACAAATAGGGTAATTAATATTAAACAAATTAACATTATATATATAGTAGGCACTCAATAAGTTTGTTAAATCATATTACTTGAACAGAAATGTCAACTTCAGAAAGTCAAAACTGACTGTTTTAAACCCGCCTGAGGCCTAGAAGGTTGGCCTCAATTCTCAATGTTTCAGAATGGGCTACTTACAACAGAACCTTGAATTATGTATGAGAGCTCATCAACTGATTGCTGACTTCTGATTCTTCCCGAGCTAGAAACTACTCACATGTCCTCTGTAAATCATGACCCGAGAGTGTGCTTGGAGCAGTCCCACTTGGACTTTTTCCTCTTCTTACCTCTTTCTCTTCTTGCCCTCCCCCTAGGCCAGGCATCAGCTCCCTTAACCAGTCTAATCCACAGTGAAAATACAGTCACTTTCAGCTTCTCAATTTTTTCCTGGTTTCTCCATGATGATACCACCCATTTCCACTCCTTTGCAGGGTGGGTGCTCCCGCTGTTATACTGAAGTCACTCAACAGTAAAATGAGACCAGTGACTAACATCATCTTGGGAGTGATTATTATTCAGTGAGATCAAATGGTAAGAATTTGCTATCTCAGAAAAACAGGAATTAGGCAGGCAAGTTTTCCCTTTTACTTTAAAAAAGTTTTGTGCTAGTAATAATATGTAAACTTTACATATATATGTAAGTTATGAAGCATACAAATAAATGAGTGAACCCACAATCCAAATTAAGAATATTTCTAGTATCACTTTAAGTTCCATATTTGCCACCCCCAGAAATAACCACTCTCCTGAATGTTTATCATTCCTTTTTCAATTTTATTATGAAAATATTACTCATAAATACAACATATGAATACTATAGTAGCATTGGTTATATTAATATCTTTCTTAATATATAAGATACAGTGTTTCATTATGCAGAAATGACTGCTATCCTTTCAAAAGTCTACTTACAAGGTTGACCCTTGACTAATATCTAGAACTTGGATTCTGAGGGGTCCCATCATTCCCACAACCGAGAAGAGTAGTTTACTGTGCCTAAACTGGATGTACAAAGAACACAGTTTACTCTGAATGCCTGCTTCCCTTTTGTAAGTTTGGATTTTGGTATGTGCCAAGCAGAAGAAACCTACGTGACTGCTCTCAATAAAAACTCTAGGTGCCAAGTGCGCCTAACAAGCTTCCCTGGGAGACGACATTTCATTTATGTTGTCACAGCCCACTGCTGGGGAATAAAACATGCCCTTAATTCCACTGAGAGAGGATCCCTGGAAGCCTGGCTTCCCCCAGACTTCACCCCACATCTTTTCCCTTTCCCAATTTTGCTTCGTATTAGCATCTTTTTGCCATAATACATCATAGCCATGAGCACAACTACGTGCAGTCTTGTGAATTCTCTGAGCAAATCATCAATTCTGGGGGCTAGTCTTTAGGGACCCCTGATATAATTATATAATGTGTATTACAAACCATATATAAGGGTTATTTTATTTATTTCTAAGGAACATGATTTCATAAAATAGACTCATACTGTATATTTCCAAGACTTATTTTTACTTAACGTTATTTTAAAAATTGATCCATGTTTTAAAGTTTATAGCTAAGGTTCATTCATTTTCCACTAATTCCACTATATGATTATATCACACTTCATGGATTCACTCTCCAGTTAATACGTATTGATACTGTTTCCATATTTTTGCTATCATGAGCAATACAGCTACAAACTTACTTGCACCATCTCCTTGAGCATGACTACAAGAATTTACTTCTCTAGAATATATATAAAAGTGGA
This sequence comes from Symphalangus syndactylus, assembly GCF_028878055.3. Classification (NCBI taxonomy): domain Eukaryota; kingdom Metazoa; phylum Chordata; class Mammalia; order Primates; family Hylobatidae; genus Symphalangus; species Symphalangus syndactylus. Next base: position 97,336,138 of record NC_072428.2, on the reverse strand, counting down.
ATGAAATTGCTGATACTCACCTTTACAAGATAAAGCCAAATTATCTTCCAAAATTTTTCTATCAGGTTACAGTCTCACCAAAACATAGGAGTTATTACTAATCTATATATCCTAAGTATCATATCAGTCCTTAAAATTTTGACTCATTTTTCTAGTTTTTCAAAAAAGAATGTATATGAGGGATGTAATCAAACAGCATTAAGAGCATAAGCTTGTAGACATTTATTGAACATGTGGCTTGTGTCAGGCCCTATGCAATTTGCTTTTTTAATAATAGTTTCACTCATCCTCATGATACATAAAACATACTAATTAAACTGAATGAAATAAAATCTACAGGCCAGCAGGGACTCTTGAGAATTCTCTACTTAGTGCCAGTACATGCCTATGGATTTGATAATTATCTTAAAGAAAGAATGAGTCTTTAAATCCCAGATATCTACACACAGACTTTCTCTGGGTTCCTTCTAGGAGCAAGGTGACCAATTGTTCCAGTTTGTCTAGGACTGAGGGGTTTCCTGAAAGCTGGACTTTCAGCACAAAAACGAGGAAAGTACCATATAAATGAAGATAGCTGGCCAACCTTCTGGAGTCAGGACACATGGGTTCTTGTCCTATTCTGCCTCTTACTAGCAATGTGATCTCAGGAATAACGACTTCCCTCTCTCAGCCTTTCTAGATGTCAAGTTTGGGCTATTTTCCACTATTTGTTAAACCATGCAACTAATGCCCTTGGTCAAAATGAGTATTAAACAAAGATACAGTTAACTATTATATCAAGAAAAATACAGTTAACTACAAAAAACACATGAGATTTATAAGCTGTTTAAAAACAACGGGCCAGATATCACGACTTTTTAAATGTAACTATCAAAGATGAACCATTAAACTCTTGGTCATGTAACGTGATATTCTTCCTAATCTAATCCTAAATGTTTTATAAACTCAATTTTCCTATATGACAACTATATGCAAAACTCTGTTAACTATTATACTTTAATTACCTAATATGTTTTCATTTCATACTTTCCTCTTAATAATTCTTTTATAATTCTCAAATCTTTAAAGACTGAACTTCCTAAATATCTGACTTAACAATCATTAGGGAAATGAAGGGCAAACTTTAAGAGGAAAATAAAACAAAGAATTAATCCAATATTACCTTTTAAATGTATCAAAAACACCTGAATCATCAAAATTAATGGCATCGGGGTGTCCAGGAGGTAGACATACATCGCCAATATGAACTTCACAACATGGAATGCCATGCTGTACCACAGTCAAGCTTGGATAAAATGATGACCAACCTAAAGTTAAACAATGTTGCATAAAGGATGAGGACTCACAGAAAGCACCCTACTTTAGAACAGACATACCATTTCTATATCTTAAAAAGTTATTGCTAAGTCTCAAGAGATTCTCTAACACAAGTCATGTATCTTTACAATAAAGTACTAGATAAGTATTTCCTTTCAGCAATGTAAAAGCCCTCCAAAACTAGCTTATCATTCAGCATTTTATTATATATAGAGCTCCTCTATCAATCAGCACTTCCATCAGTCTACAATGACAATCAGCACTTCCATCAGTCTACAATAAGTGATAAATGACTGAGACCATGAAATAGTCTCTGAATTATAAAATTATGTTTAACATGGTGTTACTGTAATAAGGCTCTGAAGAGTGACTCCGGTTTATATCATATTTGGTAACTCTTAATGAAAATGTGATTACCAGATCACTACATTCCCCAAACTATACCAAGGTAATAGAAAGCTTATTATAGTATGCTACATGAATCTAAAAATTTCTCATACAGGAAATAAAGTTCCACCTGACTGCTAAGATACTTATGCACCATTAGGTATTATTGTAAGCATTCCCTATGGTAGTTTTTTATTTAGTTTGAAAGACGTTTTCCCCTCAAATTATTTTTTCTTAATCATCAAAGCTACAGACATAATTACAGATTTAAGAAGCTTTGTTTAAAAAAAGTTAACTACAAATGCAATTCAAGCCCTACCTTTATTTTTAACATAGAAAGGGTGGTCCAGCTTACACTCTACGGTAAGTAAACCATCTTCTACTGTACCAGGATCAAAAGTCAACTTCAGTACAGACTCGCCAAATGATACACTTTCTTCGTGTGATAACAACTTTAGACCATCAGAACCATAGCCCTGAAAATATATGCATAGCGTGAGTGAATTGAAATGTTCAATTCAAAACACTGTGAAGTTCCCATTACATGTAAGACTTTGCGGAAAAGGTAAAAATAACCAAGACAGGATCCCTGCCATTAAAGAGCTTTCAAACCGGTAGTGAAGAAAGACACATATATAAATAACTAGACTGGAATAAGCACTTTCACTCAGGTATAAATAATGGTGATGCAGTTTAATAAAGAGTTATTAATACCAAAAGAGAGATTAAGGAGGATTTTCAATTCCAGTTGGAACTGAGATTTAAAAGAAGAATGCAATTTAGAAAGACGAAAGGACATGCCTTGCACCAACAAATTTGTAATTAACAACAACTTTGGGGAGTGCTGAGTATTTGCTAAAAATACAAGGTGAGTTCAGATTTGGGGCAAATAAAGCTAATAAGGAGAGGCCAGTTAGTAAAGGCCTCTTAAAGACAGGCAAAGTACTTACACTTTTTGCTTAGAAGGTATTGGGAAATCAATCAAAGTGTTTTTATCAGCATGACTGTCAATTTTTAAGATGATGGTAAATAAGAAGAGACTCTACAGAAGAAAAGATCTCATATTCAATTACCTGAGGATATAATGAGAGACACCTATTATAGACCTGAATTGACAAATGCAATAGTAATAGAACCAGAAACATTTAAATTCAATGAATATTGAGCATTTAACACATGCCACATGGTAGGATCTGAAAATACAAACACTAACAAACATAATCCTTACCCTTACATTCACAGAAAAACAAAGGAGACAAACGCCAAAAACTTGCTATAGTATCCAATCATAATTACGCTAATCCAAGAACAAGGTAATGAATAAGAGAGGATGACTTAAAAATCTTTACAGAATTAGAATCAAATGAATATAAATAAAGGGAAGAAACAGAATAGTAAAAAACAACTTCATGGTTTTGAATCTGGTAATCAAGAAGGATGATAATAATAACTTTAAAAGAATAGGAGAAAAGTAAGCCAAGAAGAGGAATAAAAAGGTAAGGGCAGTTTTGTTCACACTAAGCTTAGTTCAAAGAACTGACTGATATTCATGCAGAGATGTCTAACATGCAGCTGGAAATGTGCAGGTGAAGGTCATAGACATAGATTGGCAAATAACGAAATTACAAAATCTTCCCATTCTCAGGGCTGCAGGAGACCTTAAAACTAATCCAATCCCATTTTTCAGATCAGGAAGCCAATACTCAGAGGGATTAACAATCTGCCTAAGATCAGTAACACAGGTAATTGCTGGAGAAGCTATAAAGAGAGCCCAGGTTTCCTGACTCCAAGTCCAGAGTGCATTCCACAGGACGTGATGGAGGTGCTGCTGACATTATCAGGAGAGAAGAACTGGTGAAGAAAGTGAAGGGGGAAGAATCTTGTCTAATATTCAGCATTGCGGGCAGTCAAGTACCAGGCCTAAAAGACTGAGAATCAGGACGCTGCCATGCTACACAAATCAAGGGAAGACAATGTCAGGAACTAACCCAATGTGTCAAATGTTGTACAGATGTCAAACAGAACAAACGAAGTCTCTCATCCTAGAAATCAGAATAAAGCTAGTAACCTTTGAGACAAGTTTTGTAGAGTAGTAGAGGCCAAAGTTAGACTATTGTGAACTTCACTGAAGTGAAGAGTAAAGCAAGGGGAGGAAACTAAAGGCAGCCAAGACAGGACAATCTCTCTCAAGAGACTTAATAGTGAGACACAGCAGGATCAAAAAAAGAATTTGTACAATCACACTTCACATGCCCATTTTCTTGCCTACAGGAGAGATGGAGAAATTAAAAATTTCAAAGTGGAAGGTGTCGACTTTATCCTAATATTGGTTGCTACTGCTTTTGCTCATCAACTTAGAAAATGCTAGTTTTAGTAACTTAATATAAAACAATTTATATAAAGTAATTTAATATAATTGACTGTCAATAATCTACAGGGGAATTAATCACTTTGTAGATTACCTAAGGCAAGGCTTTGGTTAGTTTATTTATTCATTACATATAAATATATATATATTTTTTGAGACAGAGTCTCAGCGTGTTGCCCAGGCTGGAGTGCAGTGGCGCAATCTCGGCTCACTGCAAGCTCCGCCTCCCGGGTTCACGCCACTCTCCTGCCTCAGCCTCCTGAGTAGCTGGGACTACAGGCACCCACCACACGCCCAGCTAATTTTTTTGTATTTTTAGTAGAGGTGGGGTTTCACTGTGTTAGCCAGGATAGTCTCGATCTTCTGACCTCGTGATCCACCCGTCTCAGCCTCCCAAAGTGCTGGGATTACAGGCATGACCCACTGTGCCTGGCCTCATTACTATTTTTAATAGCAGTTTTCCCCATTGTAAAGTGTATAAAACACAAAGAAGCACCAAGAAATATACTATTTCCCATCCAAGAAAGCATGTTAGAAAGGCAAACCTAAAATCATTGCTCCTCCCCATCAGACTAAGCAATGAGTGGTCACAAAAATGCTCTACCTAAAATGTACGACATCATTTAAATATGAAAGTGAATGGAGGATATTTCTGTAGATTAACAATAAATCTTGTTTCATTTTGAAAGATTTTGAAAAATTTTTTAAGAATTTTAAATCAACCTTTTGAATGCCCATTTGAAGATCTTCCTCATTATCACAGCCTTCAGCTCTAGCAAAATCTTCAACATCTTGCCATTCCTTATTGCTTCCCTTATGAAAGCACAGTCGTGTGCCTAAGGTTTAGGTAGAAAACAAGTATTAGACACATGACTGTACTAGACAAGTAAGCTGTGGAAAATTCAAGGTTTTGGTTTTTTTTTACCTTTCAAAAAACAGTGCCAGACAGTTGAAGGCCAGGAATTGCACCATCCCAAATCATCATCATCTGACAGGGAGGACATGCAGAAAATGCCAGATTCTGACTCACTATTTGCCTATGGAGAAAAATATTATCAACTTTTTTGTTTTTAAAATATACCTTTTAATATCTGTTTTCATCCCACGTCTTTAGGCCCATGCTTATAGGTGGATAACTTAATAATTCTAAACTTAGGGAAAATATAATGTCTTCAAAAACTGAAGATTGTCAGGCTGTGGGAGAATTTGCTAAAAAAAAAAAAAAAGACACACACAAAGTTTTTGGAAGCTTTAGTTATATGCACATTCCCATTAATAATAAGCTTTCCTAACACATAGTAGAGCTGTATATAAAATCAAATCCAGATCACTAACAGAACAGTGAGACTATTTCCTATGGGGAACGTTAATGTATTTCAACTGTTGTGCAAACTTTGTAAAAGTTTAACCTCATAAATAAACTTACCCTTTCATGTCTTACTGGTGTTTCCTCCTTCCAATGGTGATGAGGGAAGGCTGGTTCACTCTTCGAAGAAGAGGACACTGGTGGAGGGCGTGCATAGGAATGTAAACTTTTGCTAGTGGCTATGATGTGTACAGGAGATGATCTAAAATAAAGCAACAGTTTCAACCGTAAGCATAGGTCCTTAAAGTAGATCTTTCCTATTAATGAAAGAACTTCATATTTAAAATGCCAATGTTATTACATTGAACACATTTATGGTAAACACTAGTAAAGACAGCAAGATTTCATTTTATAATTATATTCCTTAACTCCTTATCCAAACCCTCCTCACACATCTTAGACACCGTTTTTTTTCAGATTTGACAATATATTTTAAATTACCACTACAGTTTCATTTATTTATCCCATTCATTTTTCTATCAATATGTATACATGTGTATATTTCATCTGTGAATGATAATACCCCCCCTTATGCAGGGCGTCCTATCCATTTCTTTCTTCTACTTTGATGTACTCAGTAAGTCTCAGTATGAAGGCAGCATTTAAGCTTAGTGTAACCAACTCTGAACTATTTATCTACCAACCACGTATCACTGGGTAGATAGAAGAACTACCTTAAGCAAAAATGCTTAAACTTTTTGTAGCAGAGAGCAGCCTATCCACCCTCCTTGTAACTGGACACTATTTCTTGTTTTCTAATACAAACTTGCTGAAAAGCAACTACATATAAGGTCTAGTCATTTTTTCTCCTCAAAGATCGCCTTAAAAAAATTTATCCCTTCCCCTCTTTTCTTCCCCTCAAAAGTCTCTTTTACCAGACAATGTTCCCTTTAGAGTATATGGAGCTTCCAGGAGCATACCCAGATCCTTCCCTCACAAACAGACCAGATATTCATGGGTGGGGTAACAGAAAGAAATAAGCCTATAAAGGATGACGAATGATGTGTATGGAGTCAGCAGTCTAGAAAGGAAGCAGAGAGGAAGACAGCCAGGTGGAGGAGGGAAAACCATCTGAAGGTAAGGTCCCAAATCAGGATAATTGTCTGAGATGCCAAATAGAGATCTGGTCCTTAACAGAAAAAGTTTATACATGTCTGTACTAATACTCTTTTTAAAAAGGAGAGGAAGGGCCGGGTGCGGTGACTCACGCCTGTAATCCCACTCAGCACTTTGGGAGGCTGAGGCAGGCAGATCACGAGGTCAGGAGATCGAGACCATCCTGGCTAACACAGTGAAACCCCATCTCTACTAAAAATACAGAAAACTAGCCAGGCATGGTGGTGGGTGCCTGTAGTCCCAGCTACTCGGGAGCCTGAGGCAGGAGAATGGCGTGAACCCAGGAGGCGGAGCTTGCAGTGAGCCAAGATTGCACCACTGCACTCCAGCCTGGGCGACAGAGCAAGACTCCATCTCAAAAAAGCAAAAACAAAAAAGAGAGAAAGGACATCTTTCCAATTTTTCCCTTATTTCCTGAGAAATTGTATTAGCCCTTCAATTTCTACTTTATCCTCGTTAACATTTTTCATTGTACCTTTCCAGAAATTACTTTTAGGTAAGGATCTATACTTTCATGTTCATATCACTCCTTAAATCAAAAGGCCCTCAAATTTCCATGCATTGTAGCATACGCTCCAATTTTTTATTTCAAATTATATGCTGGATGTTTCATCTTTTGCCCAAAAACTGCCCATCCTGTTATTACACATTTAGTTACATATGAAGTATCAGAGAATGGCCAAACTGCTAAATATTCCTTGTGTTCATCCCTGACTCCCTAATTTTAAAAAAGTGAGTTTTATCAGTTCTTCTATTTAACCATTTAAAATAGAAGTAACGAAAAGTAAAAATAAATAAAAATGAAGGAACAATGTGATATTCTAAAATGTATATGGCCTAAATACTCTGTGAAAATTAACATGCTAAACATGTCCAAACACTAACAGCATTGATTTCTTCATCTCTCTATCTATTCAGGGGTAATATAAATTTTTACCTGTCCTCAACTCCTTAACTATACAATTAAGACTTCAGATATCAAAGCTCAGTAATACAGTTTAACACCCAACAATAAGCTGCATGAGCAGACAGTGGTAGGAGGTAAGCCAGACAGCAGAGCATTACTCAAAATGCTGGACAGAATAATACATCCTCAGGGAGATACTCCTTTCCTTATGTCTTATGTTTTTATTTACACTGATTTTCTTCTGAAGGGTTTACTCACTTTCCATAAACTGTATTCCTAATCCTATGACTCCGCTGTAAAAAGTGAAAAAAAGTATTATCTCTAGAGAAAGAAAAAAAATCCAATAGTTAAATCAGGTTTTTTTAAAAAAATAAATAAATAAAAGGATTTTTAGCTTTTTGAGTATGAAGATTACAATGAAAACTAGGACTATAAAGGAAGTAAGAACTCTGAAAGGAAGTTTTCTTTCCTGTGGAAACGAACATGGAATTAAACTGAAGTTAAGTAAATTCAATTTGCTATAGTCACGATCAATAGCCTGCTAAATGTAAGAAAAGCAGCACAACTTAACGGGTTACAAGAAAAGTGAGATTTCATTCCTGATAAGTTTATTCTTTAGCAATGCATTACACTCAAGAGCACTAACAAAATTTACAATTATTCCTACATTACCTAGTATAAAACTCTGGTCTATCATTTTCCACTCACAGGTGTGCAAATATGGGCATTTCTCTCCCTTATAAACTGTCATATTTATCCATTTCTTTTTAGGGATAAATAATGAAGTGTTTTCCACTTAGGTCTCCCTAGGCATATTAGCTGGAAGCTTCCATAATTTCATAGCACAACTACTCATTTTCTTAAACTCTGTCTGGATATATGAAACAGTGATTTCTACCAATGGGAATCCACTTTTGTAAGTTTAAGATTTTAATATTAGCAAATTTTAGAATTAGCAAACAGGCAAATAACATAAGGCCACATAACTATGGAAGAAATAAACCTAGACCAAAAGGAACCCAACTCAAGGTTGATAAAAGTTTAAAATATAATCTTGATTACAACTCTGCTTCTTTAGAGAAATACAATTTTCATTTCTATATGCAGAAATGTATAATAAAAGTATTTCATGGTCTAACATTTTAAACATTTACAAATATTTTTTACTCTATGGTTCTCATTATCACCTTCATCTAATTCTCAAAATAGGAAATCATGGTAGTGAGTGAAATCAGTCTTTGATCATTAGATAAGGAGCTTAATTCTAATGACTTAATTTAAACTCTAATAATTTACAGCATTATTACTTTTAAACTAGAAAAATTTTAAAATAAAACCTTTGTGTAATGATAGAATTTTTAAATAAAAATATAATTAATGCTCCTACCTATTGTAAAATGAGCACTGCATCAGTGGACTTTGTGGACTGGTCGCAATATTTGCCAATTCTGTTAGCCAGTCCACCTCATTTTCACGGTAAGTAGTTTCTGGTATGTCTGAGGTATTTTGGTTCCAAGATGATCTTGGGTATTCTTGATGTGAAACATCTGAACTCAGCTGGTACATGCCAGATTGGGTAGGATCACTTTGAACTGCCTGAAGTTCAGGAAGGTCATCTGCAAATAAGCACACTCAAAATCATAAAAAGGAAATTACTAATACAAGGAACAACATTATAACTGCAGTTAAAAGAGAAGGCTTCAATTTTAGCTAATTAATTTTGAGAGAGGAAAATCATAAATTTAACATTCTGTTCACAGACTGGAAAAACATGGTTTGGTTTGTGTTTTCTGCTTTTTATTCCCCCTAGTTTTTTGTACCTCACCTAGGAGTGATCCATATGCCACTGAGACATTTTTACATTAATAAGTTAATGAAGAAAAAGGCATTTTATGTGTGCAATATGGACTTAGTACTCACATACTTTAATAACCTGTTATACAGACTATAATGAAAACAATAATTTCCATAATGATAATATAGATCACATAAATATTGAGCTACTACTTACACAACTCTGTGTTAAAGTATTTCTTTTTACTAATAAATTCTGAACTTGTTAATATTTACTGGTTATTTATTGGTTATTTTTTCCTGTAAGTGCATTCCTAAAAGGCAGTTCATGATACGCTTTCAGCTCCCCATAAGATGACTAGAAATATTACCCAAGTACCACTCATGCACACACCAAGCACTATAAGGAACACTGAATTCCAAAATACTGAATTCTTAAAAAAAATTATATACATATTCTTTAAAAGAATTATATATATATGTCTGTATGTATGTGTGTATGTAGTAGGGAAGAAAAAGCATCTTGAAGGCTTAAAAAAAAAAACTCTCCATGAAACACATACCTACAAACTCCATAAACCTATTGGGTCCCTTAAATATACAAGTCAAGAAAATTTCTAGTCTCCTAAATGTCACTATAAAAGTATGTATAATTCCTATTCAGGCAAATATTCCAGAACAGTCTACTAAAACTGAAATGTCCTATCTTAAAAAAAAAAAAAAAAAAAAAATTGTTGGTTTTTTTTTGAGACAGGGTCTTACTCTGTTGCCCAGACTGGAGTGCAGTGGTACAATTATAGCTCACTGAAGCCTTGGACCCCTGGGCTCAAGTGATCCTCACGCCTCTGCCTCTCAAGTAGCTAGGACTACAGGCATGTGCCTACCATGCCCAGCTAATTTGTAAAGAAATTTTTTGTAGAGATGAGATCTCGCTACGTTGACCAGGCTGGTCTTGAACTCCTGGTCTCAAAATGATCCTCCCACCTTGTCCTCCCAAAGTGCTGGGATTACTAGCGTGAACCATCACGCCAAGCCAAACTGAAATGTTTTAATTAGAAGTACTGACACGGGATATCCATTCGTAAAAACTGACTTCTTTCATGGAGTCATGAAGGAGCCAAGTTCTAGAACATCACACTAATTTAAAATAATTCTACCCTACAATTGTCATGCTGATATAGCTATTTCCTTTCCCTCATTGCCTTTGACCAACATTTATTTACTGCAAAGGGTTCATTTCTGTTTCTGAAGTTCAGGAAATTACTTTTTAAACGAAGTCATAGGTGGAAGGGGCATGTTATTTTACTCCCCTGGGCTCTAAGTTTCTGAGTTCCTCCTTAAACCAAAAACTGAGGAAGATCAACTCCCTGATTAAAATGGCACTCCTTGCTCAAAAGTAACCAGTACTCAATAAATACTAGGGCCCAGAAAATCCTTGGCATTCAAGCAGGTTATGTGTCCCAAGAGCTTAAGATCTCCAAATTTCCAAACATTACCGCAGTAAATAATCTCTTCCATTTCATCATTTGTAAAATTAAGACAGCTGTATCTTCTCCCCAGGGTTTTTATAAACATGAAGGAAGCCCCCCTATATTAAATGGGGGCAAAGCCAAGCTGAAAAGCTGGGCAGCAAGCCAAGGTCACTCATTAGCTCCATACTCCTGAACACCAGCCTCGAAGCAATACAATTCAAAAACACACCTCAACAAACTTACACATTTCTACAGGTCACATATCTCCAGGAGTAGTTTAGCAACAGTGACAACCATAAAGGTCAGATCCTCAAGTTTCAAGGGTCCGCTATAATTTCCACATCATACCAGCAAATCTGCCATGAAGAGTGGCTAAGCATATTTTACTGAACTCTCTCGAGTATACTTCAAAAGTAGCATCTTTCGAAAAGCCACAAGTGGGGTCCAATCTTTATACACAAAGTAAAGTAGTTTAACAATCTGTAAATGAGTCTCTATGATAACCATAAATAGCCCAACTCATGTTGGTTTTAAGTAGTATTTTAAAAGCAGTAACAGAATGTTGAAAACTCCTCATATACAAATACTTCATATCCCTTTCTAGCCAGTCAAGGTTGGTGGAGAAGCGAGCTAAGTAGAAAAATTTATCTGAATCTTAGTGAGATTTCTATATAACTTTTAATTTTGCTTACCAAGCTCCATGTGTTCATCACAGGAGTTATATCCAGGTGAAGATGGCAAATTCTCATTACACTGCAGCAACTCCAATGAGTCATTCATTCCTGAGGCTCTCTTGTCCATCACCAACAGGAGTTTCTGTACTGCATTAGGCATCTGATTTGTCTTCACTTCCCACACCATGTTATGGTGCTCTGACTTAAAATAAAAACGACATTAAGAAATGATGTCAAGCCATGCAATTTGGGCATTACACAAACCTAAAATAAATCAGAGACATAACAATGTTGTTTTGTGTTTTTTTGAGACATAGTCACACTCTGTCACCCAGACTGCAGTGCAGTGGCATGATCTCGGCTCACTATAAACTCCACCTCCCGGGTTCAAGCGATTCTCCCGCCTCAGCCACCCAAGTAGGGGGGATTACAGGCACATGCCACCATGCCCAGCTAATTTTTGTATTTTTAGTAGAGATGGGGTTTCATCATGTTGGCCAGGCTGGTCTCAAACTCCTGACCTCAAGATATCCGCCCACCTGGGCCTCCCAGAGTGCTGGGATTACAGGCGTGAGCCACCATGCCCAGCCACAATGTTAGATTTTAACTTAATCATACACTGCCATTTATAGCTTCCTCAAATCCTTTAGACCCGGATGACTCCGTAACATCTTGGCCTACAACTGAATACTCAGCACTAAATTACATCTCAATCCCAAAAGATTAATATCTTGAATTATAAAAAAAAAAGTCTTTTCTGCTGAGGAAAAATGGCATCGTATACACTTTTATTTAACCTAGTAACTGTCCTTTCAGATGCAAAAACTGAGACTAATAAGACTCTTTTTTTCACTTGTACCTTCAAATTCAAAAGGAAATTTTAAAACTTTCCTTAACAAAAGTTAAAAAAACTGGAGGAACATTCTATTTTGTCCTTTTTTTTCAAGAAGATTCTATTTTAATGTCTCTATTTACTGTGTTTTTTGTTTCCTCATTCTGAAAGTGAACTACTTCAGCACACTTAAAAAAAATACATTTTCTTTTTTCTGAGACGGAGTCTCGCTCTGTCACCCAGGCTGGAGTGCAGTGGCACAATCTCGGCTCACTGCAACCTCCGCCTCCTGGGTTCAAGCGATTCTCCTGTCTAAGCCTCCCTAGTAGCTGGGATTACAAGCGCGTGCCACCACACCCAGCTAATTTTTTGTATTTTTAGTAAAGACAGGGTTTCACCATGTTGGCCAGGCTGGTCTCAAACTCCTGGTCTCAGGTGATCCACCCGCCTCGGCCTCCCAAAGTGCTGGGATTACAGGCATGAGCCACTGCACCTGGCCAAAAAAAATACATTTTCTAAATAACATTTAAGAGTTTCTTAAAATGGTCATATATTACAATTCTCATAAAAATAAAAATGTTCTTAGGTTTTCTTAATGAAAATTTGGGACCTAGCCATAATAAAAGATACCTGTCATTCTGAATAGGACATTACGTATAGAAAGAGGAATAATAATCATGGGAAATTTAAACAACTAGTACATCTACCTGCAAGCCTACAAAATTATAACAAGGAAGAGAATACGGGTTAATACATTTAAATAATTTCTCAGCAAAATCCAACAACTAAATATTATTATGAAAGGAAAATGTGGTTATACCTTTTATTCCACCCTTTGGACAATGATCAAATTAGTTCTTTAACATAAGCAACAATGGTAAGATTTTTCTGATTTCTCAGGATCTAGTCTAAATTCCATTTTTTAAAAAAGTTCTAGCCTGATGCAGTAGCTCATGCCTATAGTTCCAGGTACTTAGGGTAGACTGAAGGGGGACGACAACTTCAGCCTATGCACTGGAATCCAGCCTGGGCAATGTATCAAGACCCCCCGCTCCCCACTTAAAGAAAAAGTTCTAATGAGTGAATATGAAACACAAAAAAAAATCCTGACTTTTGCAACAACATATTTTTCCTCAAAATAAAGCAATAAAATATATTGCTGTTAAAAGTCACTGAAAGTCAAGTATCCCAGTGCAGGCTGATCAAAACTGCACTGAAAAAATGTTAATCACTTAATATTTATAAGCTTTCTAAGTCATGATGTTAATTAGCAATAAACACTGATGACACTGATAAATTTCTTTCTACAAAGGCTTTTTCATGATCTTTTTGGTTTTGAAATGTATTCCTGACTAGAAAATACAATCACTGTGCAAAAAAAATGGGAAAAAAATTTTTTTGGAAAAAAACGAGCATGATTACTTCTAACCCCACCAACCAGACTTAGATACTTTCAACATTTTGATGTATTACAATCCAATTTCTTCTTCATGTACACATACACTCAATCATGTTTTTCTTCATATTTCATATTATAGTTTGATACCTTTTTGCCTAATATAAGTTCATAAGCATTTTCCTATGTTTTTTCAAAGCTCTAAATGGTTAAATATACATCATAAGGATGTACCGAAATTCACTTATCCCCTCTACTGCTAAATATGCTATTCCCAGTTTCTTCACTCTTCTAAAACACTGAATTTATATTCTTATTTTTTAAAAATATTTGCTTACATCTGATTATTTTAGATTGCTAGATACAGGGTTCTTGACACTTAGCCCAACTGCATGCATATTGCCTTACTATATGTCTAATATTCTATTTTGGATGCTATCTGCCTATATCCCTCAAAAATAACCCTTAGCCTGGGCACTGCTTTAGAGCCTTGCTCAATACTGACTATACAATTTGCTACTATTATGGTGTAGCAAAAAGGGCACTGGGTTAGATACACAGGAAACAGGTTTTGATCCCAGCTTGATCACTTACCAAATACATGACCTTAGTGACTGAGTTTCTCTTCATCTGTAAAATAGAGCTAATGATACCTGCCCTACTCTCCTCTGAGAGTAGTTGTGAGGATGAAACAGTGGAAAAAGTGTAAAATGACGTCTTTTGAAATTTTTTTATCCCCAGACATAGGGCAATATTAAACATACTTTGGGTTTGTAATGTCCTAAATAGAACAGTTACTGAAAATACACGGTTAACAGGTGGAAACCAGATAGCTATTCAGTTTCAACAGTCTCCTCCCTAGGAGATATTATGACAAGTCATCCAGCACATCTCCATAAAAATCATGTATCATGCCATTACTTTAGGCCCCTAAAAGATGAAATTTGGAAGAAATTAACATTTCTCCAGTTTAGTACAATGTACTGATCACAATCAGTCTTAGCATATAGTTACTGCAAATATGCTGGGATATAACAATTTCCCCCACTGAACTAGCGACTACAGAAAATGTGTAACACAAATCTATTTCTCAAGTATGAAATCATGATTTTGAGCCTCCACTCTCTCCCTGGAAAAAAAAAAAAAAGGAGCAAATTTAATTCATCAGTGATTCTCAACTATACCCTGTGGCACACGGAATCATATATATGCTTTAAAAAATGTCCAGGCCCCATTCCCAGAGGATCTGATCTATTTGGTCTGGGGTATGGCTTTGTGCCCTAGTTTTGGTTTCCAGGTGCAGAATATTGAGATACACTGGGCTAACAATGGTTGCTAAATCCCTACTTATTAAAAAAATCACTTATTTAATAAATATTACGTACAGGGCATTGTATTAGTTGCAATGTTGGACCTCACTAATGAACAATTCATCATGAGTCTGACTTTAGTGTAAAGATATAAGCAAATGACCATAGTTCTACAGAGCAGGACTTGGCTATGAATGGGTTAAAAGAAAAGAAGGGGCTGGATCAGTGGTTCACGCTGTAATCCCAGCACTTTGGGAAGCTGAGGAGGGCGGATCACGAGGTCAGGAGTTCCAGACCAGCCTGACCAACATGGTGAAACCTCGTCTCCACTAAAAATACAAGAATTAGACAGGTATGGTGGCACATGCCTGTAATCCAACCTACTCAGCAACCTGAGGCAAGAGAATCGCTTGAACCCGGGAGACACAGGTTGCAGTGAGCCGAGATCGCACCACTGCACTACAGCTTGGGCAACAGAGCAAGACTCCGTTTCCAAAAAAAAAAAAAAAAGAAAAAAGAAAAAAAGCCGGGTGCGATGGCTCACACCTGTAATCCCAGCACTTTAGGAGGCTGAGGCGGGCAGATCACGAGGTCCGGAGATAGAGATCATCCTGGCTAACACGGTGAAACCCCGTCTCTACTAAAAATACAAAAAATTAGCCAGGCATGGTGGCTGGCGCCTGTAGTCCCAGCTACTTGTGAAGCTGAGGCAGGAGAATGGCGTGAACCCGGGAGGCGGAGCTTGCAGTGAGCCGGGATTGTGCCACTGCATTCCAGCCTGGGCGACAGAGCAAGACTCTGTCTCAAAAAAAAAGAAGAGAGGGAGGTCTCCCAATGAGAGAAACTCACGAGTAAACTCATACAGATGGCAAAGTCCTAGTGAGATCAGAAGAATATAGAATCTAGTTTTACCACAAAGTAGGATGGCCTTGTGTGTCATGTGATCATGAACACTGAGGCTACACTACTACTCTATGGAAAGGTGGTCTAGGATCACAGTCTTCAACTGTAGTTTAGGAAAACTATTTACTTATTTAGAGAAAAGAATAGGGGCTCTGAAATCAGGCTGCCTGAGTTTACATACCAGATTTGCCACTTATTAGCTATGTACCCTAAATAACTTACTTAAAATTTTCATGCCTTGTTTATAAAATAGAAATAAAAGTACCTACCTCACAGGCTGCTATAAGAACTCAGTGAGATCATGTAAAACGCTCAGAATAGTGCCTGACACAAAGCAAACCTTCAATGTACAGTGGCTACTGTTATGATGAGCAATTATCAGACAATGAAGAACCACTGACGATTTTTTTTAAAAGAGGTCTGACATGATCAGAACTATACTTTAAAACAGTCTCTTTGAGTCTATGGACAAAATCATACTGAAATACTGTATGAGTATGCAGGAACACCTATAATATTTTAAGGAGAGTATTTTTTTTAAGAGAGCACTCACATTCCCAGTCTCTAAGCCACCCGTCTCCAGCTTCCTTTGCAATGGTTCTCAGTGCAGATTCCTTATTTAGTAACTCTTAAGAGAGAAACTAGTCATACTATGTGAGTTCTTTAAACAGCTAATATTAACAGTTTAGATAGGAGATTTTAACTCTTTCCATAGAAATATTTCTGGCATCTTAAGTATACAGAATATAATTTAACCTATTTTGATAACTAAAAATCCTTATGAATATCTGTACTATGCTTCACATACAGATGTGAGCTGCACAGTCAACCCTATCTGAACTTAAAACATTTCCCACTTTTACCTTTATTATGAAATTTGGAAGTTGCACTACACATGTATCTCTCTTCAGAGCTATCCTCTGTGTATGAACAGTGCTGTTCTTGGGGTCCACAGAAGCACAGCTGCAGTCTGTCTTGTCTTCCCCCTCCCTCTGCAGAGCTCTTTGGTTTCCTCATTCTTCCCAGCTAGAACTTTTTTCTTCCCTACAGCAGGTCCTGCAGTTTCCAACATTCACCAAGTATAGTACACTAACGTCTCTTTGCAACTTCTATTATTTCTTCAGCACTTTGTCTAAATTATCAACCACCATCCCAAAACTCCTTAAATGAAGTTGGAAAAAAACATTAATTTCAAAACAGAGCTACCTATAAATAACCAAAAGAACCAAATAAATATTTACTGAATATAAGTTCTATGTGTTCACACCTCTCATTGCTCAAGGCTATCAGAAGTTTGGTCCTGAGAAAACTGAAGTTCTGCTACTGTAAAACTACCATACAGTAAGAGAAGCTATACTTCAAGACAGCAGACTTCAGTTTCACTCTTACTAGCTGTGTAACCCGGGACAGGTCAATCTCAGACTCACGGTCCCTCTACTTACCTCACAGGGCTATTCTGAGAGTTCAATACATGAAAACAAAATTCAAAACTATATACAAATGGAAGTTTTCTGTCTCTTCTGTCTATTCTCAACTATTTTGGAGAAAGAAAGCAAGGTTTCCAATACAGTAAAGGAATACCAGAGAAGCCCTTACATTTCTTACTCCCCCCCTACATACATTATACCAATTACATACTCATTTTGATAAACAAGCTCCTCTTTCAAATATCTCCTGGTAGAGCTAACCCTATTGTTCATTCATGCTTTTGTATACTGCTTTGGTATCAGATTCAAGACAGCTTGCCTTGTATTTTAGTGAACTCTGCACATGTCATCTCTTCACTAGATCAGTGATTCTCAGTAACTATTTTCCAGAAGTTGTACTCTGAAATGTCATGTTCAGTGTTACAAATTTTACTTTCTTAGAAGGCCCCATTGCTTTTGGTATGCAAACTTCCAGAAGCAAATATCCACAAAATCTTAAGACACGAGAGAAAGAACTAGAAAAAGCTAAGTCTCAATGAATGAAGAAGGAAACTAGGTTTTACAAAATGCTTACCTACACAGCACTTCCATGTACTTCATCTAACTTTATTTTAAACTCAGAACAACTCTGTGAACAAAGTATTATTATGGATGAGGAAAACAGAACTATGATGACTAAATGGGATCATTTTCTTTTTGAAGGTGAGAGCTGAGAGGGAAAAAAGACAAAAGGTATAAGCCAGCATGGGTTACTTCCTGCTTTCAAGTGCCTATTATTCCCTGAATCCTTACCTTTCCATCATCATTTTGGAAACCACAGGAGGATTTTATGCTCTCCCCTTATCCTGAAGGATTTCCATACCCAGTCCAGACTACATGCTCAAATTGTTTTCAAAAAGAAGGTGAAGAAAAGGTAATTTGCAATTAATTTCTATCTCTGAAACTGAGGTATTTTAAATGGATTACACAATTATACGCTAAAACAAGCCTCCATAACAAAGTATATTAAATGCAACTTTCTATACCAAACGCATCTCAGAGGCCTTAATGCTGTTCTTTTAGAGTATTTTCAACAAAACTTCAAAAGATTTCACAGATATTTGTCTACAACTCTAGTTTGCCACTGGGCTACAAAAAAAGACAAAACAACAACAAAAACCCTTAGTGGATTCGTTTTGGGCACTTACCACTTTCATGGCCCTGAACAATTAAATCTCTAGGCGTGTTTTCTTATTTGGACCTGTTTTTTTATTTTTAAATAAGACTAGTGGCCAGGCCCAGTCGCTCAGGCCTGCAATGCCAGCACTTTGGGAGGCCAAGACAAGAAGATCTCTTGAGCCAGGAGTTCAAGACCAACCAGGGCAACACAGCAAGACCCAATCTCTAAAAAATTTTTAAAAATAAGTAAAAAAAAAAAAATGGGACTAGCACCTATCTACCTATCAGAATTGTTGTAGGTATAAAAGATATTACATCCCACAGACACTGCCCAATCCTCATCTATACAAGTTCTTAGTAATTTCATGCTCATTCAACATGAAATGCTATATTGATTAAGACAATAGAAAACCCATTAATAGCAAAAACAGCCATCCACAAACTGTTTTAGGAGTACTGTCAATTCAAATAAGTATTTAAGATGAGTCATATAAGTCATATATTAAAACTTGACATCATCTAAAAATTCTTGTGAAACTTGTTTTCCTAAACTTTGGTGCTTCATAATTTATATTATCATTTTCTATAGAGAAACTAGAAACATAATTTTCTCCATAATGTGGTTCATTGAGTTTACGAAACCAAGATGAAACTAGCAAGTGAAATCAAAACTTCATTCTATAATTTATCAGTCGAGTAAGCACAATCTTTTGCTTTAAAGTGGTTAAATGGTTCCTCAAAAGTATAAGATAAACTCCTAAACATTTTTACATTATCTATAAAAACCTGTGGAAAAAGCTTTTTTTTAAAGCTATGTTCAATAACTTTTAAAAATGAATGAACCACATTATGGAGAAAATTATGCTTCTAGTTTCTCTATAGAAAATGATAGTAGAAATTATGAAGCACCAAAATAAATGCTGATCAGTATACGAAAAATGTGAATGTTACTGATATCAGGCAGTTAATAAGAATATTAGAGTATACCATTTTTCCCTGAATTTTGTGATAAGCAGGTATCTGGCAGCTTTAATTTTTTTTTAATTCGTTGTGATTTATTTTTCCATTCTAAGTAAATACTCACTTTCATACTTAACAGACATAAAATTCCTGGCATTGACTTTTTTTTTTTTTTTTGAGAGGAAGTCTTGTTCTGATGCCCAGGCTGGAGTACAGTGGCCTGATCTTGTCTCACTGCAATCTCTGCCTCCCGGGTTCAAGCGATTCTCTTGCCTCAGCCTCCCAAGTAGCTGGGACTACAGGTGCGCGCCACCATGCCCAGCTAACTGTTGTATTTTTAATATAGACAATTTCATCACGTTGGCGAAGCTAGTCTAACTCCTGAGCTCAGGTGATCCACTCGCCTCAGCCTCTCAAAGCGCTGGGACAGGCGTGAGACACAGCGCCGGGACAATAGTAACTTCTAACGGATAATGTATGCGTGGGGTGGAGAGGGGAGTACCAGTATTTTTATTTCAAACACATATACAAAACACCAGCTTGCAATTCACCCTGAAGAACCTTCAGCGCACAGCAGTTTAATAAGTCCATGCCATCATGCCATATGCCTTCTTCACTGGACACTTCGATTAGTGAGGAAAGAATCCAAAAAAGTTTAAATACAGTGGGCCGGGCGTGGTGGCTCATACCTGTAATGCCAGCACTTTCAGAGGCCAAGGCAGGCAGATCACGAGGTCAGGAGATTGAGACCATCCTGCCCAACATGGTGAAACCCCGTTTCTACTAAAAATACAAAAAAATTAGTTGAGAATGGTGACGTGCACCTGTAGTCCCAGCTACTCGGGAGGCTGAGGCAAGAGAATCGCTTGAACCCAGAAGGTGGAGGTTGCAGTGAGCCGAGATCGCACCCCTGCACTCCAGCCTGGCGACAGAGCGAGACTCCCTCTCAAAAAAAAAATATATGTATATATTATATATTTTATATATACATATATATGTATATAGTGAAGAAAACAACTCTTACAGTAACAGTATCATGTTTGAAGTCTGAGAGGTATGCCCTGTGAAGCACACAGGATAGCGGAGACATGTAGGTGGGCAATCCTGGGAGAAGGTACCCTTTTAACTAGGGTATGTAGTTAGGAGTTTGAGAAGTTAAGAAAGAGGAAGGGTTTTCAAGACAGAAAAGATAAGTAGGTTTACAAAACTAAGACGAAACTAGAAAGTGAAATCAAAACTTCATTCTATACCAGTCGAGGAAGCACAAACAATATTTTGCTTTAAAGTGGTTAAATGGCTCCTCAAAAGTATAAGATAACCCAAAAACTTTAGGGAGTGGATTTAATTCTCAATATAATTCAAATTTCCTTGAAATTTTGTCAACTACTGTCTACCTTGCAAGAACTGAGTTCAACCAAGGCAACTGAACAGATGACCGACTCTACCACACTCATTTGCAAGATAAAGGAAAATAGCAAAAAAAAAAAAAAAAAAGTACGACACACATTGCAGATTTAGATCACTGTTAAATGACCAGAACAGTATTTCCAAATGTTAAAATTATTCTAATTCTCAAAAAGTACCTTTAATTTCAAAACCACTATTAGGAGTGGTTACGGCTATTCAGAGGGAAGTATTAATAAATCTAAAGCCTCCATCCGAGCTGTAAGACTCCATCGCTTCCCAGTATGTATAACTCCTTTTCTAAGCCTCCTCTCGTCCTGCCATCAGTGGCACCGTGAGCCAAAAACAAAACAGAAAACTTAAGTATTACCTCGCTGTCAGTGCTCCTTCTAAAAACGACTGTAGCTGAAAACTCCCTAAGAATGAACTCGAGTGCAGAGTGCACGGCGTAGAGTGAAATACCCTAGACAGCACGCAGCATTTAAAGCTACAAAAACCTGGCTGTCCACTTCGCCTGGCTTGTTTTGTTTTGTTTCAATCGGCCTGCGGTGGCAGCATAGGTTGAAAGGCGGAGACTGGAATCGCCTGCCAAGCCTCCTCTTTGGGTCACACAGAGCAGTGCCTCCCGGTTCACGCCAAGTCCATCCCCCACCCTCTTTCGCCATTCATCGCGTTCCCCTCCCTTCCCCCCATCATGTGACCGCAGCCCGGACTCCGGGCTTGTTTTTCCCCTCGGCTCAGACCCAGCGCGCAGGCGCCTGGGAGCCCATTCATTCGAACTGCGTAACAATGAGCCCCGGGGCCCAGCGGCTCCGCGAGCTCCTCAGCTCGGCCAGAGCCCCCCTCAGTCCAGAAGGAGGCGGCGCCTCACTGGGGTCCCCCACCTCCGGCCAGGCCCCCACCCCGGCCAAGCTCCGACCCTCCGCCCACAAGAGGGGAGTTAGAATCAAACTTTCCTGGGTAGCCCCAGCGCCGCGTCGGCCCCTTCCCCCGCCCTGGCCCGCCCCATCTCCACACCCGACCCGGCCACCCACCGCGCGACCTGGCCCCGAGCGTCGCCCTCCCCCTGCCTCCGCCCGGCCCCTGCCCGAGACCCCCTAGCGCCGCCGCCCCGAAGCCCAGGTGAGCTCGCGGGAGACGCTGGTCCGGTGGGCTCGCCGCGGGCACCAGTCGAACGGTTAGCTGCCCCCAAGCCAAGGGCAACCCTCCGAGGAGAAGGAACGAGGACCCGAGCCCTCCCGGGTGCCCAATCCCCCGCGCTCCTGCCCCTCCCTACCCCACCCCCACCTCTTCCCAAACTGAAAGACAACAAACCTGCCGCGAAGTGCCGGCAGCCCAGGCGCGGGCCGCTCCGGCCACGACAACACCACCAGCAGCTCTCGTACCCCCTCTCCGACCGACGTCGGCCTCCCCCGCGCGTGTTACTGCTCTCGCGGCAGCTCTTACTCCTCAACCGAAACTTTCCTACTTACCAAACCCGTCGCCATTACCAAGTCTTTCAAGCTTCGTCTTTCCCCTCCCCTCAACCCCCTGGGGGTTGAGCCCCCGCCCAGCTCTTTCGCCCTCTTATTGGACTGCAGAACTGCCATTCGGTTCTTCCCCTTTCCCATTGGGTGGTACTGTGGCCCGTCTCGGGGGCGGGCATGTATTGACTTTTGTGTTGTGCTTACTGGAGAAGACGGCGTGTCAATCACAAGAGTAAGTGCTTCGGATTGGACTATTGCCGAGAGGCCGGGGACCCGAGCCAAACCTTGTCCCCGAAATGGATTGTGGGTTCGTAGTCTCAAGCCTTGGTCCTTGGCTGTGTGAAACTGCTGGCCGGGGAAGAGCTGGACTACATATCCCAGAGGCGCTCGCACAGCCCAGTCTTGATAGTAAACAAGAGTCATAGGGACACGTGTATCAGCTCGTTTGTTTTGGTGTCTGGGACAAAAGGGAGGGGGCGGAGGAAGGGAGTGTTTTAAAGCTGGGGCCTCTTCTCTTCCTCTGGGCCTCTGCTAACACTTAGAGCGGCCTAAGCCTCTTGCAGCACCCAATCCGGGCCATAAACAGCCAGAGTTGCTCGCTGCTCAAGAGTTTGGCAGGAGGCCAGGGTATTGTTTTAGTGCGAGGGGAAGGAGATGACTGCACCAGCGGAAGTACTGCAGGCTAGCGAGGGACTTGGTCACCCACAAATCACGGCCCCAGGCACGAAGGGGCCGAAAGTGATGTTGGGGGCTGCACTGGCAGTGGGAAGAACTAGAAGTTCTTTCTCTTGTGCCTTGCCTCACCACTCCCAGGACAGCAACTTCAGATTGCCTTGTCAGCTCTGTTCAGTTCACCTAAGTTTGTTGAGACGCCAGCCAAGTGCCAGGAAGAGTGAGGATGGGGAATGGACTGTGAGCAAGCGAGAAGCTCGGGGTCTAGAGAATTTACAAAGCGGGGGCGGGGGCGGGCGATTACGAAATTGAGGCAAGTTAAAGCGGCATTTTCCATACTGATTAGTATGCTGGTTGGTTAACGTAATACAAAGGGGCGTAATGTATGACGTAAACTGATTTAATTTGTGAATCATTATCAGTAAGTTTCTCTGGTGAGTTTTATTAACCCTCTTCTCCTTCTAGACGTTTTCTCATTGATGAAAGAAACTGTCTTTCCACTTCATTTCCACTAGGAGTTCCTGAAGTTACGAATTCTCTGACTCACCAGAGACGCTTCCCTGCTTTATAGTTAACTTCTCTTTAAACATGGCTGTCCATTCACAGTCGGCAGCATCTAGTCAATAATTGGTGTCTTTACCATTCACATTACAAAGGCATGATTAAGCTTTTTCCCCCCTTTGAACCTTTAGTGTTTAATCATTTAAATTGTGCTTTAGATTTTATAACTTTAGATCACTAAATATGTGCTTAGAATTCAGATGAGGAAAACCTAAATTAGTAAGAAATCTGTAAAAGCAAACCTTTGGACAGAGCCAGAAATCACACAGCTAGTTATTTCTTTAAAACCTCCTGCATTTCTTGGATTTTTAAATATACCTCAAAGCCGCGTAACAAATCAAGAAATCCAAAATAAGCCCCCATATGTTGAAATCGGATTTAAAATTCTTGAGGATTCCCCATTTGAATCCTTGAAGTGAAAATAAAGTAGTCCTCCCGTGTGATCAAATACTTTCTAGGTTCACAAATAGTAATAAAGCATTCTATTTTTTATTAAAATAATTCAGAG
Organism: Symphalangus syndactylus; assembly: GCF_028878055.3. Lineage (NCBI taxonomy): Eukaryota > Metazoa > Chordata > Mammalia > Primates > Hylobatidae > Symphalangus > Symphalangus syndactylus. The sequence goes on along the minus strand of NC_072428.2, from coordinate 97,312,140 downwards.
GAGAGCCAACAGAATGCTTAATTTTTTCCCTGAGGAAAAAGGACAGGATTTGAATTTATCATCTTTCAGAAATTATTAGTGACTCAAAGAAATGAATGTCTCTGCTACTTTGTGTATGCTTTTCTTCCTTTTTTTTTTTTTTTTTAACAATGGAGGGTCATCGTGTACTAGAATATAAAGTATAAACTCTACTCCAACATGTAATTTCTTGACAAGAAAAATCTGTGAAGTTCACCTAATTATTTAAAATTGTTTTGGGATATTTATGTCTAACACCTTCTAGGAAACTAAAAAACTTTTCTCTTAAAAAAAAAAAGGTCGGGCGTGCTGGCTCACGCCTGTAATCCCAGCACTTTGGGAGGCCGAGGCGGGTGGATCACGAGGTCAGGAGATCGAGACCACGGTGAAACCCCATCTCTACTAAAAATACAAAAAATTAGCTGGGCGCGGTGGCGGGCGCCTGCAGTCCCAGCTACTCAGGAGGCTGAGGCAGGAGAATGGCGTGAACCCGGGAGGCGGAGCTTGCAGTGAGCCGAGACTGCGCCACTGCACTCCAGCCTGGGCGACAGAGGGAGACTCCGTCTCAAAAAAAAAAGAGCTGGCAAGAGATTGAGATGCTGCTTTACCCCTCTCCAGTACACAAACTGTGAGATCTGCTTTCAGCTAAACCTTGTTTTTAAAAGTTAAACTATTTTAAAATTTTTACCAAATGCCTTAGTGGTGATATTCTTTTATCGGGGGACACCAGAAATGGGAAAAAAAATTCAACTTTAGATCCAGATATTGTACAATACATTACAAATAATAATTTATCCTTTAATAGCTCTGTAAAGCCTTTTCCATTCATTCAGAAACGTTTAGTTCCATTTTTTGACCACTGTGCCAATTATTGAGAATAAAAAGATAGAAAACATTTTTTGCACACTTTTTCTCATTTTTGTCCAAGTCTTTAATATGAGTTAAATTTATATAGTTTAGTCACAACTGATTAAATACTGTTATTAGAATTCGCTACACCTTTAAGTGGACAATTAGTCCAATCTTCTGACTTCCCTGGGGGGCTAAATGACCACATTAGTACCTTATGTGTATTTAACAGAGACATCATCATTAATTGAGTGACCAATAAAACTAGCCAACTTATAAGCCAGGACAAAGATCAAAGTACGAAACTAGTAAGATCTCCTTGGAAATTTTTACACGTGCAAATTATGCTCTCAGACTAAAACAGATATAACTACAGTTTTTAACTATCCTTCAGATGTTTCCATGATAAAATTGACGTTAAAAAATCAGTTACTTTAAATAACACCTCTTCTTGATTGGTACAGTCACCATATCTATACACACATATACACACATAAAATGTATGCAAAAAATGTCAAGAAATTGTCAAATCAAAATGTCTTTCCAGCGGTTTGTAAAGTTACCTCTGTTATCTTAAATATCAAGTCCTAATTTGTTAGAGATAGTAAAAAACGAACAGAAGAAAAAAAACTGATAAATCCTATTTAGGAGTGAAATAATGTGTTTCCCTGATTCCACCATATTTGACACACCAATGACTGCTTTGCTGAACTAAAGAGAAGTTCAAGTACATGCATTGCCTGATATTGAAAATAATCACTTTGAATTGTCAAAAGGTAAACAAATGAAATCACATGAACAAGTACTAAATGGAGAAATTGAATACATGTATGGTCTAAGTACTTCTCAAAGTTTTCAGAAAGCGTCTTGCATATTTAAACTCTAACAAATATCCTTCCATATACCTTACTATCCTTTCAGATGAGTTAATTTTCTAATTAGTTCAAAGTACTCAGGTAATTCAGGCAAGTTGTAATGAAATCCACAGGAGCTAATGATGGCCATTTTAGAACTGAGTCATCTGTCTCCTGTTCCTGTAGTTCTTGATGCAACTCAAGTTTAGATTTTGCTCCGATGACCAGAAAGCAAGACCTTTCTTCAGTGGATGATAAGCTAATGTCTTAACACTATGACAACATTAGGAAGAAAAATCAACGTAAAAGGGAAGAATCAAAATGACTGTGTCTCCGGCTTGGGTAATTGCAGTATGTTGGGGAAGGGTGGTTATGCTGATGTTATTGACTGAGGGAATGCTGGAGAGGATAGCAGATTTGGGGACTGGGAGGAAGGGAAAGGATAGGTTCAACCTCAGGTGATGAGCATGCTGTGCAGGTAAGAAATTTGAGTCCAGAGGTCCTTGGGCAGCTGAATATATTCATCTGGCATTTAGGAAGTCAAGTCTAGAGAAATAAACTTGGGTATCCTCAGGACATAGAGAGGACTACTCATTTTTTGATCCAAATTTTTCTCAAAAAGTTTTTGTCAAGTCTAATTTGGTATAAATGAAAATGTATTTACAGAAGGCAACAATTCTATTTCATCTCACTCTCGATGTATAAAATCAAGCTCAAATGACTATTCTCATGTCCTGCAAGTTTTCTAGAGATCATTACTGTTACCTGAACTATTTAACACAAACTCTCACATAGTATTTTCTACTCCTATCTATTTGGTATCCTAGGACCTTCTCTATGTTTAGTTGCTAGCAAAAAGTACCTCATTTTAAGTACAATTAAGTCGGATAAAGGCAATTAAAATTGTAGGAATAGGGCGGGGCACGGTGGCTCACGCCTGTAATCCCAGCACTTTGGGAGGCTGAGGAGGGCGGATCACAAGGTCAAGAGATCGAAACCATCCTGGCCGAAATGGTGAAACCCCATCTCTACTAAAAATACAAAAATTAGCTGGGTGTGGTGGCGCACACCTGTAGTCTCAGCTACTCGGGAGGCTGAGGCAGGAGAAACGCTTGAACCCAGGAGGCAGAGGTTTCAGTGAGCCGAGATCACGCCATTGCACTCCAGCCTGGGTGACAGAGCCAGACTCCATCTCAAAAAAAAAATAAATGTAGGAATAGTACCCACGTCACTTTTATCACACTGTGCTAAACTGAATATTATTGCTTACATTTGTCCCCCCTCCACATTTACATTCTCTCCTTATCAGTCACCATCTCATGTGCTTTTTTTTGTCTGGTCCATAATAAGCTATCAAAAAAATACCTACCTGTGGAACAAATAAATGAAAAGTTACGGGAGACAAGCAGCATGAATTTTCTCATATACAGCATAGTGTAGCACTATATATAGGATGCTGGTCTGAATATTTGACTTTGTTAAATAACTTGCACTTTAACTGTCACTTCCTCTATGTAGTCATTGTTATTATTTGAGAACATGTCTCATCTTCCAGCTATGTTTATATGATAAGCACTATTATTCATTTTTGTTTCCCTCACAGTGTCAGTCACTCAAAGGCAAATTATTGGGTTGCTGCAAAAGTAATTGTGATTTTTACCATTTAAAAAAGTGGCAAAAACCACAATTACTTTAAGTTATACAGAATATAAGTAATAAAAATGTTGAGGATATTAAGTTCAGCTTTAGAGTGCAATTATGAGAAAATAGATTTACCAAAGATGTCTTTATAGTGTGCACTTTTCTTAAAATATTGCTTGGCTTTTAAAAAATGTCATTTGTATATACTTCAAGAATATAGTCATTATGTAAAGGAAGTACACTTGTATTAAATATCAGCCCTTGGCCTAAGAGAGGTGGTGAAGTTACAGGATGCAGAGTTTATTCTCTTGTTCCTCAGCAAGATCTAGGAAGGTTTCCAATTAGGACCAAGATGGAAAACCAGTCATCAATAGCAACTTTATCTAAGATTTTAACTGGTCATATTTCCTGTTCATAAACTCATTCGAGGGTCTACTTTGTAACCTTTTTTTTCAAGTTAAATAGAAAATATTTAGGGTTTCATGTCTGGGTTGTTACAGTCAAGAGCCACAAAAAACTTTCCCTTGTGCCTGAAAAAAAGGTCATTTTCTGTTTTCCGGTGACAGTAAAAAATGAATTTATATGCTATAATGAATCAGTTATAATTGGTGCTGACAAAACATGATTTAATGTATACACATTTTGTAGTAGAAGTTTTTATATTTGGAAAAATGATGAGACTCGGGCTATGGTTACATCAAAATCTGGGAAAACCACCTCTTTGGTAGATAGCGTTCATTTTTGTGGTGGACATTACCTCCCTATCATATATCACCACATTTTCCTATATATGTGATACATACTTCAGGATTTTCTAGGCAATTTTAGATTTATAAATTTGGAACATAAAAAGGTAGAGAAAGACCCAGATCTGTTGGTCAAATCAAAAGTTTTCCTCTCAAAATAATCTTATTCTCTGCATTGGAAACTATATACCAATTTATATGCCAGGCTCATTAACAGTATTTGGGAAAATATATGAGGCCATGAATTGGATGAGGAATCAATAGATCTCAATTTTCCACAAGTTCTGCCATTGACTCACAAAGTAAATGAATTGTGAAGTCACTGATTATCCTTAGGTATACAAATTGAACTGATTTAAGGTCTCATTGACACAAGTCTTCTGCAAATAACTGGTATACTTTACTGCTTATATTTCCATAATTCATTACACTTTTAAAGGGTTTTTATACCTGTGAAGATGAACAACTCTATAGTCTATTCAACCAGTTTTGCTGCCTTTAGAAGTATTCTAGAACAGGTAAGGTTGTCTGAACTCATTCCAATTCTTCCTTTTTTGTCAAAATTCTTTCTGATACTGGGTGTCAGGCTATACCAAACACTAAATTTTAAAAGCCAGCATTCCTTAAAAACTATTTCTCTTAGGTAGTAATTTTTTTTTTTTTTTTTAGAATCCCGTCTTCAGCAATTTAACAAAGCACTGCCTTAATCCAGATGTATGACTCACTTCTCTAGGCCTACACAGTATTAATTTTCCTTAAGAGTGCCAAAGGTCATCTCATCCTTTATAACATTTTTTGAGAAAGGAAAAATTCTATCAGTATCTTTAAAGATGCTTTGGAAAGGGAAAGAACACAGCATGTTTTTAAATCTTACGTTTCAATAAAATCCGAAGTCCCTTGCTTCATGCCGTTTCACTTGGAGAATTCTTAAGCTTGTTTGTTTTATAGACGGAGTCTCGCTCTGTCGCCAGGCTGGAGTGCAGTGGCACAATCTCGGCTCACTCCAACTTCCGCCTCCCAGGTTCAAGCGATTCTCCTGCGTCAGCCTCCTGAGTAGCTGGGATTACAGGCGCGTGCCACCACGCCCAGCTAATTTTTGTATTTTTAGTACAGACGGGGTTTCACTATATTGGCCAGGATGGTCTCGATCTCTTGACCTTGTGATCCTCCTGCCTCAGCCTCCCAAAGTCCTGGGATTACAGGCATGAGCCATGGTGCCCAGCCTTTTAAAGCATTTTAAATGGCATTTAGCCAGAGTTTATAATACTAATCCTAATGGTAACACATATACATTCACCTAAGTTGTGTCACAGGTAATGTGTATGTTAAAATACCTGCACTAAACCCTAATATGGATATGCAGAAAACAACACACACACATACACACACACATACACCTTTATTTAAAACAAGGGAAAGCACCGTCACTCCTGGGGAAAAAGTCCTCACCGCTTTCCTTAGCCACGCATGATACATGAGAGGCTCTGTCCTTGAATGAATGGTCAACAGATAATTCTCACGTAGTAAAGAGTGTTGATTAATAATTAAATAATGACATCCACAAGTCAAACTTGAGCTGTTTTAATCAGATAATTTTACACATAAATTCCTAGTTAGCCAGATTTATTTGGTTATTTTAAATGGCCAAATAAATCTGCAACAAACCACGATTATTTCTCCCACACATGACGATAGCTAATAATTTTAAAAACCTATTGCCATACAGAACCATACTTTCTTACTATGTTATGCCCTGGGGGTTAGCTTCCACATGCCACATTGCTATCATGCTTTTCAATGAATTATGCATTATGCACGTCAGAAAACTTTAAAGAAACAAACAAAAAAGTATGAAAAACAATAATTCATGTATTTTATTATAAAAGTGTGCTTTATTATAAGGAAAATTTAAATATAACCAACAATACTGAAAATAATGTAAGTGGCATTTATAGCCTTGGTCAAAGTTCTTCATTAAACAGGCGTTTGCTGTTCCATGAATAGTTAACAATTAGTTTATGCAACAAAATAGATAACTTGAAAAAGTGAGTAAGAATACAGAATGATGAACCAGGAATCTGGAGTTCTTTTGTGTTTTTTCTTGTTTAACAGACACGGCTTTTAAAATAAAATCTGAAATATAAAACAAGTCATCTTCATGTAGAGAGCTCTCTTTTCCTACAAGAAGGTTTTGCAAAAATGTTAAACTGTTCTAAAAATGTGGCTGAAGTTATACTTTACATACTTTAACTTCTTATATATACATTATCCAATTAACATTCTAACCACATTTTCATATACAAGTGGGACCATAAACATTCTCTAATAAGACTACACTAGCACAGAGTCATTCTACCCATGTATGTATATTCATCTGAAACCTGTTTCCCAAAATGAAATCACTCATTTAAAAGCAAACAACTGGTTAGAATTAATGTCTCTAGACACTGGGTCATGGGGCCTAGAAATCATGTAAGAGTATATTGCTTTGGTTGAATATAATTAAATTCATCTTATGTGGCAGCATACTGAGCATATCAATGAACAATGAAAATCTAGTACATCTGAGTTCATTCTGCACTAACTTCAACTATGAGTCTACATTAAAGCAATGGCAAGGCCTAATGGTATATACGGTAAGGGCAGAAATGCATTTTGTCTTTATATAGGGTTATGCTCATAAAAATTTGTTTCTATTCCTCTAGAGGATGTTTTTAAGAATTAAAAAAAAAAAAACCCATATTGGCTGCTATCAATGAGATTGTGGGTTGGCAACCATCCTAAAGAAGAACAGAAACCCAAGGGAACAGATGTCTACATAGGACTGTATTACGCAGGCCTAGTGAAGAACAAAGAAATAAACTGTGGGCATGCTGATAAGGATCCCAAATTATTTTTGGGATAGGAAAGATTTTTTAGGTGTAAGATCCTGAAGAATACAAAAAATGTCGGATCTTAAGTTTAAATCATTTTTTAGAAAAACAAAACTTTGTGACATTAAATGTCAAGATCAAATTTTTAAAGATATAGAATACAGAGAATTGCAAAATAAAAAAAAGCAGATATATGCTTGATGAGGGGAAAATGTGTTAATGATCTCTCATCTAAAAGACTGTTTTCCTTATTATTGTAACAACTACATTGCCTATCCATAAAACCACTGGAATTTGTAGGTTACTGACATTATGCCAACGAAGTCAAAATGTACTTTATTGCAAAAATACAAAAAGTTTTAAAATTGCATATGATATTTTATACCATTTCACCAATAGGCCAAGGCCAGCACATAACTTATCAAGCTAGAAAACTTTAAAACAAAAATGATTAAAATTTTACTGTGTATAATGAGTTATAAAAAAAAAAGTGATGCCATGCTGTGTAGCATGTTTCATTGCCAAGTGCCCTCTTACATGGGGATAGTCACTAATATGATATCAGTCTGAATTAGTAAAACACATATAGCCTATGATAACATCCTTTAATTATCTTCTTAAACACAGATACTTTCTATATATTACAATCATTTTTAATAAACCTTTCGGTCATAATTTTGTGGAGTACAAAGTCATTTTATCAGTATGTTGATTTTTTTCTGAACTACTCTTTAGAAAGTGATGTTAAAGCCTATTGACTATTAAATCACTACTGTTTATTGATACGTTGTAAATGTAAAAAAAGGAAAAAACCTGAAATCACAGAAAATGCTTGGCATCTACACAAACACATTCTCAGTGGACTAACCACTACTGTGTAATTTTGTCACTACAGGTCTTGCTCCATACTTTTGCTTCATGCAGTGGGTTCAACAATATCCATGTTTGTTCCAAACAGGGCAACTAATTGTTCTTCATAGGTAGCGATGTTCCTTTTCATAATTTCCATGCAAGGTCCCAGAAGCCTTTCAAATGCTTGCACATCCATTGCTAAGAAAAGAGAAGATTTTTTTTATTAACATTCTTTGCAAACCTGCAGAATTTCTAAGTCATTTACTGTATCAATTCCATATATATCAATAATGCAATGGTATTTTAGGTAAATACTATAAAATACAAGAAAAAGCATAATGATAAAAATGTTCCACTTGAAAAAGGAAGCAGCCAGGGCCACACTCTTGGGCCACGCTCTGCAGTCCCTCGGCAATATGATGAGCAATGCCAAGTTGGTGGGAGGTTCCTGGTCCAAGCTGAGAAAAGAATGAGGGACTATCATGGAAAGACCTTAGAATTTTAAAAAATAATTGTGCCGTCTCCACCTTAGCAATGTGAACTCCTCAAAGGTGGCATAAGAGTGTTTTCTATCCTGTGTTCCCTTCTCAGGGTTTAAAATGCCATGTTGTGAAGGCCAAGTGTTAACCTTTTGTAAGTTTTGCTGCCATACTATTGTCTATGCAATCCAAAAATGGCAGCTGACGTAATGCTTTTGTTTACTTCTGTAAGTACATGCTAGAAATCACTTTGCTTGCCTGTCTCCTGGATTTTAAAACTGGATTTATAATATATAGATAGAAAATATGATCATACTCTATACATAAAAGTACAAATTAAAATATATCTTCTTTGCCTTTTAAATTACCAAAGACAAGGCAATGTTTACAAGAACAGGGTGAATGGGCATTATGGCACTGCTAGTAGCATGTAAATTAGTACAAATAAAAGTAATTGGCAATATGTGTCAAAAGTTAATTTTTTAAAAACCCACTCCTGAATACCATTTCTAAGGAAAACTCCTATAATACAAAAAAGTCTTCTATGCACAAAAAATTGCTCCCCACCAAAAAGTTGGAGCCAAAACCTTCAAAGTATTTACCACTAAGGAATGATTAATTTATCATGTATATATTCACCTAAAAGAATTTTAAAATTTGGTGTAATAAAATAAGAACATTCCTAAGCTATAATGAACTTTAAAAGTTGTTTGGAAATCTGTTTAACAACTGGAAGCCCACACAAATAAAAAGGACAAGAAGGAATTATAATAGCAGAAATCACTGAGTGGCGGTGGTATGTTTTTTCCTACATTTTCTGTATTTCTCAGGTTTTCTTTGATGTGGATATAATAATCTGTTATTGAAAAAAAATTAACAGACTTTCACTCACCTCACCTTTACTCTAATAGACTTTCACTCACTCACCTTTACTCTTTCTAATAGCCCTACTTAAGGAAATTACCTGTCAGTTTCTAATCGTCTTCTCTTCCATCCAAATTTAACACTTGATTAATATACTTATTTAAAACCTTTTAAAGAATGACTTCTCTAAGAAGTTAATTCTAAGGATCCTTGCAAATCTTAAAAACATTAAAACTAAGTTTATTCTATTGAATTACAGATGAAAAGCACAGAGAGGGTAATAACTGTGGGATCAATTTTCTTAAAATACCCTCCATATTGCCACCTTCTGAACTGTATTTTCTTATCAAAGTAAGTGATTTCTCAGATATACAATCTCAGATATACACAGATGTCTGCACCTGACAACGACATTTCTGCCAAGCTACTCTGGTAAAATAGTAATAATGACTAAACAGCAAAGAACATTTGACTGTGCTTTGACAAACCTGAACCTTTGTGTCCCGGTACTGTAAGAGTAAGGATTCTCACAACATCTCAGCATTCCCCACAGATCTTAATAACGGACTTTATAAAAATAGTACCTTAGCCTTCTCTTTTGAGGAACATAGCAGATGTTGCTTATTTGAGAGATTCCATATAAAACGTGGTACTTGGAACTCTTATTTTAATGTCTAATATGGGATGTTATTTCATATATACACAAAAGAGCAAAATGCATCTGGATGTAAAAATTTCAAAGAAAAAATGGCTTCCACAAATCGATTTTATAAGGCAATGGGTCCTAATCTTATTACCTTTTGTGGGGACCACAAAACCTGTGAATCCAATAAAATGATTCACTCAACATGAATACATAAAATGCAGACATAAGTTCAACCAGCAGAAGCACGCCCACTGTTGCAATCCCTACCTAGACATTTGACAGTCCCAATGGCGTGCGCAGAAGCTGCTCGAGGTTTGTTAGTTACCAGGGCAAGCTCTCCAAAGTACTGTCCCCGCGAGCATCGAGCGATTTCTACTGCACCATTCTCTTCCACTTCTGATTTACCCTGACAAGGCAATTAAAAAGATGAGCTTTTCCTCAGCTTATGAAAAATAAAATCAACCTCAGTCTAAACATCAAAAAGTAGATCTGTTGTGTTCCTTGCTAACAGTATGTGGGTTCTGAGGACTTAGAATGCTTACCTTTCTTTTCATAGTAATTTTCACTTCTCCAGATTCTACAATGAAAAAAGAATCAGCCGAATCTCCCTATCAGAATAAATAACAAAAATAGACAGTGAAAATGAAAATTAATTGACAACAATCTTGTTACCTTTCATATCCCTAAAATTGATCCAACCCCAAAGTACAGATACTCACCTGAAAAGTGAAATCCTATGGGAACAAGCTATCTCGGTTTCTAAATCAAAAGGTTTTTTTTTTGAGATGCAGTCTCACTCTGTTGCCCAGACTGGAGTGCAGTGGCGCGATATCGGCTCACTGCAAGCTCCACCTCCCAGGTTCACGCCCTTCTCCTGCCTCACCTTCCTGAGTGGCTGGGACTACAGGCATCTGCCACCACGCCTGGCTAATTTATTTGTATTTTTAGTAGAGACAGGGTTTCAACGTGTTAGCCAGGACGGTCTCTATCTCCTGACCTTGTGATCTGCCCGCCTTGGCCTCCCAAAGTGCTGGGATTACAGGTGTGAGCCACCGCGCCTGGCCCTAAATCAAGAGGTTTTGATGGACAATTATGTAGTAATGATTTCATTTGTAAAATTATTTGAAATAATACTTTCTTCCCCCCCCCCCCCCCCAAGATGGAGTCCCACTCTGTCACCCAGGCTTGAGTGCAATGGTGCAATCTCGGCTCACTGCAGCCTCCACCTCCTGGATTCAGGCGACTCTCCCACCTCACCCTCCCAAGTAGCTGAGATTACAGGCATGTGCTACCACACTCAGCTAATTTTTTTTTCCCTTTTTTAAAAATTTTACTTTAAATCAGGGATACATGTGGAGAACATGCAGGTTTGTTACACAGGTATACATGTGCCATGGCGGTTTGCTATACCTATCGACCTGTCATTTGGTTTGAAGCCCCACATGCATTAGGTATCTGTCCTAATACTCTCCCTACCTTCACTCCCCACCCCGTGACAGGCCCCGGTGTGTGATGTTCCCCTCCCTGTGTCCATGTGTTCTCACTGTTCAACTCCCACTTATGAGTGAGAACATTCGGTGTTTAGTTTTCTACTCCTGTGTTAGTCTGCTGAGAATGATGGCTTCCAGCTTCATCTATGTCCTGCAAAGGACATGATCTCATTCTTTTTTATTGCTGCACAGTACTCCATGGTATATATGTACCACATTTTCTTTATCCAGTCTATCACTGATGGGCATTTGGGTTGGTTCAATGTCTTTGTTATTGTAAATACTGCTGCAATAAACATATGTGTGCATGTGTCTTTATAGCAGAATGATTTATATTCCTTTGGGTATATACCCAGTAATGGGATTTCTGGGTCAAATGGTATTTCTGCCATCAAAAAGTGGGCAAAGGATATGAACGGACACTTCTGAAAAGAAGATATTTATGCAGCCGAAAAAAAGATCATTACTAATCATTAGAGAAATGCAAATCAAAACCATAATGAGATACCATCTCACGCCAATCAGAATGGCAATTATTAAAAAGACAAGCAACAATAGATGCTGGTGAGGCTGTGGAAAAATAGGAACACTTTTGCACTGTTGGTGGGAATGTAGATTGGTTCAACCATTTTGGAGGACAGTGTGGCAATTCCTCAGGGATCTAGAACCCGCATTTAGTTATTTTTTTGTATTTTTATTAGAGATGGGGTTTCACCATGTTGGCCAGGCTGGTCTCAAACTCCTGACCTCGATGTGATCTACCTGCCTCAGCCTCCCAAGGTGCTGGGATTACAGGCGTGAGCCACTGTGCCTGGCCTTGAAATAATATATTCTCTACCACCATATTTCTGCTAAAAATCAAGAAAATGTGACAACACTGGGGTAAGAATTTCACCCAAATTTCAGCCTAGATAACAGCATACATAGTTGGAAATGGCAACACTGCTGTGTATGCCAGCAGCGTCCCCTTAGTTGGCAGAAACATGTCTGTGGATCCTGTGTTCCTGAGGAAGTGCCGAGACATGCACCCTGCGTCATCCTAACATCACAGGCATTGGTGCGGTGACCCAAGATAACCCATTAACTTGCAAAGAGCAGAAAGCACCCAAATGGAGCCGGAAGCAGCAGATGTGGGCCTTGACATTTTCACTACAGTCAACTGAGGACCAAACTCTGACATGCTAGCCTACTGACATTCTATTTCAAGGCTTTGGAAGGACTTCTAAAAGAGAAGTGTTGCTATTTCTACCCATATACCTGTTCTTTCTTGCTTTTGTTTCTTAATGAACTCTGCCTTGATCTCTGATGATGCAGTCTGAATTAAACAATACAATATGGAAGATAATAATACAGACATTGACTTTTCTAAGCCTCTCAAAGTGATTCTGGAAAAACTTAAGATATTTCAAAACTCCTTAATACAAATTCAAGTTGTTTAGCATCTGATTCTATCACAAAAATAAATGCTGAATTTAGATTTTTAGAATATAGTGCGTATATATGTATATTTATAAATGCTTTAAAGACAACAAATATGTAAGAATATCCTTAATAAACCCTAAGTACAGCATATCTCCTTTCCCTTATTCTTGTATCAGGTTTTCATAAAAGCTTCATATTAAGTTTTCAAGTGTTCTGAATCATAATAGGTCTATTAACTGCCGAGTAATTTTTAACTATTTTTAAAGCATGCTCTAAGTGTATGTAAAACTGGTGAAAACAATATGGTCTGTGAATTATGCCAATGTCATTTTCCTAGTTTTGATATTGTTATTAATAGTGATGCAAGACGCATTAGGAGAAACTGGGTGAAGAATACACGGGACCTCTCAAAACTATTTTTGCAACTTCCTGTGAATCTATAATTATTTCAAAATAAAACCTTTAAAAAATCATTTAAAACATGCTCTTTGCTTTGTTATTTGCCAGTTTATATAGTAGAACTTTAACCTTGCTTGACTCCATTTCTTCCCAATCCCTGACTGCTCTAACACACACATACACACAAACACACACACACACACTCAGCGGTGGGAGAGGCGTGTTGACTGAAAGATTTACTTATGTGTTTGTCTTCTAAAACAATTCTCTTTTTCTCAGTCTCAAAGACCTTGAATCTTGTTTCCCATATAAAGGAAGAGACTGCATTTCAGATAAACAGCACAAAACAGTATAAGGCTGTGATACAAAAATTACAGAATCTATTAAAAATCCATCTTAATCATTTGCTTAGTGCTTCAAAAATATAACTAGGAAACAAGGTACTATCATCTGCATGCTTTACCTGTGAACTTCAACAGTCTTCACAAATTCTACTTTTGGTAGCCCTACTCCAACCCAGGTATCTAATATTATTGGTTCCAGCCGGGATCTTAGAAAAGTATTAGGCATTAAATAACATGTTGACCCACATGTAGTCTTGGAAGCCAAAACAGTATATGTTGCAGTGTGTTCCTTTCTTGGTGAATTTTATCAAGGAGCAGCCTCAGGAATTTTCATCATGAACTGATCATGCAAAACTCTATAGAATTTTCCAGTGTACTTTCTGGGTCCTCATTAATGTCATGGAACATTTGCCTGTTTTTTCCTCTTATAAATGACTACAATGATGCAGAAAACCATTTGGTGGTTTAATACATATTCATTAGGAGTTAATTATATAAACAAAAATATTCAATAGAGTAATGACTATAAATGAAACCATTTTTAACAGGTCATTTGGTAGAAGTAATATTTATTTAACCTATCACTGCATACTAATTTTAGAAACATGAAAAGTTTATCAAGATCTACCACTACACAAACCTTTTGGAATATAACCCTTAACTGAATTACATTTTAAAATATCATACCTGAGCAATGATTTGTTCCCCATCGTTGTATACTTTGGTGCCTATCACATCTACTACTTTCAGGCGTTCAGAAAACTACAAAGAAAGAAAGATGATATTAAATAGAAACAAATTAACTAGCTAAGCTTATCTATTTCAGAAATAAAAAACTGGTAGCCTACAGGCCAAATAAATCGAGCAGTGTGTAGGTTGTATATGTGTTTGTTGTATGAATTACCAGCCAGCATTTTAAAATAATTTTTCATAAAAATTGAATCTCCTAGCCATACGTAGAAAGCTGAAACTGGATCCCTTCCTTTAAAACAAATGTAATTAAAAGGAAAAAAAAATTGAATCTCCAGCTTCTCTTGAAAAATCAGCATCACGTAGCCCATATTTCCACATGGCAACAATAAAACTATGGTGGGATAGCAGCTGTTTCTTTAGTGAAATACACGTTCTCCCATCTGCCAAAGTCCCTTCCTGGCTTGATTTTCTTCTCTGTGTTACCTGCCTAGCTCTGAAGGCACCAGACTTCCAATCCCTGATCTACTTTTTTTTAAAGAAATATGCTGCTGGAAAAGATCAGCTGTCTACCACGCACTGTGTGATGTGGACAAAATTTCTACCAGGTGTAAGCTGATAATCCAACAGAGACATTCAAAAGGAGAAGCACTGCTGTTTTGACACTTGCCATTTTATGTTATGGGTATATATATATATACCTGTCTTTAATTACTCTCAAAATACTTCAAACATGAGAGTGTGAAATAGAAAAGCATTTAATGATAAAGTATGGAAAATGAAGTTGAGTTTTGAGAGTAACAACAACCTACTCTCTCTCTCATAAGTCTCTACCTTCAAAGATAAAAACCTAAGAGCTGGTCTCATTGAAAAGACATCTGGGCTGAGAAATGAAGGAGCCCTGCAGCTGTGCAGGAAGACATTCCAGACAGACAGCAGGTACGAAGACCCCGAAGTGGGTGTGGGACAGGTGTGTTTGAGGAGTGGCAAGGAACTGATGTGTCAACAGAGAGATGATGAGTGTGGAGCAGTAGGAAATGAGGTTGGGGAAAATGGGTGGGGGAATGGGAAAGACTGTACAGAGCCTTAGAGGCCATGTGAGGAGGAGCTTAAACACAGCAGTGCCACAACCAGGGATTTTAAAAGGTTATTCTGCAATTAGCCAGGCAAGAGGTGATGGTGGTTCAGATGAGTCAGTGCTAATTCGAAGATTTCTGGCCTGAGACACTGGAAGGATATGTTGCCATCTGCGGGGAAAGGGAAAAGGAGTAGATTTGGGACATATTAGGTTTGAGATGTCTATTAGACATCTGAGAGGAGATCTTACATTTGCAGTTGGATAAGTAAGTCTGACCTTCAAGGGAGGGGCCTTGCCCAGTGATATCAATTTTAAGAAGCATCAATATATGGACAGTACAGATGGTCCCTGACTTACAATGGCTCGATTAATGATTTTTCAACCTTACAGTTGTTTGAAAGCGATAGAAACTATACTTCTAATTTTGAGTTTCGATCTTCTCCCAGGCTAGCGATATGCAGTACAATGCCAGGCAGAGAACCACAACGCCCAGCCAGCCTCACCACAATGAGGTGAACAACCAACAACCCATGCTCTCACTGTGCTGCCAGGTAACTGTTCCCAACTGTAGGCTGATGTGAGTGTCCTAAGCATGTTTCAGGTAGGCTAGGCTGAGCTAGAACGTTCCGTAGTTCAGGTGTATTAAATACATTTTCTATTTATGATATTTTCAACTCACAATGGGTTTATTCGTAAGGTAACCCCATAGTAAGTCAAGGGACATCTGTATTTAAGGCCATGCAATTCGACATGTTCACCAAGTGAATAAGTGTATCCTGAAAAGAGAAGAGGCCAAGGACAGAGGCCTGGAATGCCAGTTTTAAGAGGAGAAGAAAAGAGGAATAAACAGCAAAGATGACTGAGAGGCAGAGGCCACAGAGGACATTCTGTATCTAGAGAACGCCTCACTGTAAAGTTACAACTAGTGACTCTTGTCTACATCTATCTGATTGTATTAAGTCTGCTATTAGATAAAGACCACATATAAATTTGCTATAGATGCTAGGTAGGAATGTATTACTTTCAAATAACAAAACAAATGAAATTATAGATAGCAGAAGAAACAATGAGTTATAAAAATTAGCACTACCATTTAATCTTTTCAAATAAAAACATGGATAGATTTTTTTATTCAAAGAAATTTTTCTATAGAACTAAATATTGCTAGCAAAACAGAAACTTTTAAAGCAAAATAAAAGCACAAACATATACTTACCTCCAAAGATTTAAGGAATGGCAGTGACTCAATAAAGCTTTCATACATTTTTCTCTTTTTGGCATTGTTTTTCACAATTATTCTCCTGAAGGTTACCCTGTCCTACAGGCAGAACAGTTAAAGGGTAAATTTTATGGGGGTAAAGCTATACAAATAGTTTTATTTTATTCCCTACAAGAAATAACGATTGAAGATTCTGAAATAAAAGATTAACATCATTATACTTTTAATGCAACTCATTTGATATTTTTATTTCGTCAAGCACAAAATGTAATACAGAACCACATAAAATACTGTTTCCATTTTTTTTTTTAAAGGAAGCATCTGTTGACTTTTATACATAACAGAAATCTGATCAACATGTTGGGCTTTGCCCGCAAGGAGGCGCTGTCACAGCATTTTTAAAAATGTATACTAGCACTGTGTTCTTTTACTGTGTTATGTACTCTACGTTCTTTTTCATATCCACATTATGTCAAAATTTTCTTGTTAAAAATGTGGAGGTATGCCCAAAGAAATTATAAACGCTTAAAGTGATGGCTACTCCATTTACCCTGATGTGATCATTATACACTGTATGCTGTTATCAAAATAGCTTATTACACATAATATGTACTCATAAAAAAATTTTTTTTTAATGTGAAGGCACAGAGAAACTACAACTATGTTTTTGAGTAAGATCTAATTCCAGTGTTTACCATGTTCACAGTCTAAAATGTTCCTGTTTATATTATCATGCCCTCAAAGATACAGAACTCAGTTGAAGAACTAGTAAAAATTTTAAGGATACAGCTCAAAAAATTATTTTCCTAAAAATTTTTTTTTTTTTTTTTTTTTTGAGACGGAGTCTCGCTCTGTCACCCAGGCTGGAATGCAGTGGTGCAATCTCCGCTCACTGCAAGCTCCGCCTCCCAGGTTCACGCCATTCTCCTGCCTCAGCCTCCTGAGTAGCTGGGACTACAGGCACCTGCCACCACGCCCAGCTAATTTTTTGTGTTTTTAGTAGAGACAGGGTTTCATCGTGGTCTCAATCTCCTGACCTCGTGATCCGCCCGCTTCGGCCTCCCAAAGTGCTGGGATTACAAGCGTGAGCCACCGCGCCCGGCCAAAATTTTATTTTAAATAATTTCTCATAAAGTATTTTAATTCTTTAATAAAAGCCTCAATAATTATGTTAGCTTGGCATTCATTAATAAACAATTATACCATTTTAATAAAGTAAAAATTGGGATATATTATTTAATAAATTACTATGCCAACATTTTAATATTTTTTTTACTTTTATTTTTAATTTTTGTGGGTACACAGTAGGTGTATATTTATGGGGTACATGAGATGTTTTCATACAGGCATGCAACATGAAATACGCACATCATAGAGAATGGGGTATCTGCCCCCTCAAGCATCTATCCTTTGAGTTACAAAAAATCCAATTACATTTATTTTAAAATATACAATTTTATTATTGACTATGGTCACCCTATTGTGGTACCAAATACTAGGTCTTATTCATTCTTTCTTATGCCAACGTAAGAAGGCTGAATTTAAATGAACTAGTGCAATGGAGAAAAATGCCAGTATAGATGAAAGTCTGTAGGTGTGATGGACTGCAACTGAATGTTTCTATCACTCTAAAATCCCTCTGTTGAAATCCTAATCACCCAGGATAGTATGAGGTGGTGGAGCCTTTGGAAGATGGTTAGGTCGTGAGGGTGAAGCCCTCACGAATGGGATTAATGTCCTTATAAAGGAGATCCCAATGAGCTCCCTTGCCCCTTCCACCACATGAGAACACAAGGAGAAGACGCTGTCTGTTAAACAAGAAAACAAGCCCTCACCAGACACCGAATCTTCTGGTGCCTTGATCTTGGACTTCCCAGTGTCCAGACCATGGGAAATAAATGTTTGTTGCTTAAGCCACCCATTCTGTAACAGTCTGTCATAGCAGCCCAAAAGGACTAAGACACTAGGAAATTAAACATCTTGTTTCCCAATTTGGTATTGGCTATAATTTGGACTTGTTTTACTCCTAATACTTTTTTTAAAAGAAAATTTTACAAGATAATTAGCACAAATATTGAAATTATTTCCAAGCCTGGCTCTGCATCAGAATAAGCTATAGTATTGAAAAAGATTTCTGAGACACCAGACCGTAATGACTCAAGATCTCTGCATGTAGGGCTCAATAATCTGTATTTCATAAATGCCCCCAAAGTGATTCTGATATATAATCAGGTTTGGAAATCAGGTATAACACCATTGTATGGACAGCGTTTATTGCAAAACAAGAGAAGACTCAAAATAGCTTAACGATTTAGAAACTAATCATAATCAGTTATATCTCTCAGAAAGAATTTTCCATTAGTAACCTGTCTCTTCACACCCACTGTGACACATAAAGTCCAGAATTTCGAATACTTTCATCCTGAAGCCATTTCAAAAATCACCTTTCCAAATCATCAGTACAGTCACGTAGATCATGTTAGCCCTAAGGCTAACAGTGACCAAATATTATTTACGGAGTGAGACTGTTCTGCAATGGACTTTTCTCTTGGGCTTTTTATGCTTATCTTTACACACCTGTATTTATAAGGCAGACCTCCAGTCTGTTGACCTTAAAAGAAAAATTTATTTTCTACTCGACTCTCCCTGAGAAGGAGTTATTATAGTTATTAGTCAAGTCACCCTTAAAAAGTAGGCTTGAAATACTAAGTAATTATGTTAATTATTCTAACTTTTTTAGAAAGCTATTATATGTCAGGAGGATTATCACAAACTGCCCATTTTTATAAAATTTAATAACGTATAGACTACTAAAAATCTCTGGAAATGCTTAATCCTATCTTAGGAACTTAAGTAGTACGTGCACTAGGAAATTCTGGGTCTTTTATACCCCATTAAGGTTTCTACAAGGGCTAAAAACTATCAGTATTCAAAGAGGCCAACCTATAAAATAGTTGATCTTATTCTGAAGATGTGGAAGGAGGCAGTTTCCTCACTGTGTGACAATCTGACAATCTGAATCTGAATGGCAACCCCACTGGAATGACTACATTTGAAAACTAAACCTTCCTGAATAAAACAGGTCATGGCAGATGCTAGATTTATCCCACCACTTTAATGACAGGCAAACAAACACTTCTGTGGGTGAAGGACTGTCCTGGTTTGAAGTTTTTTCTTTGCTGACTTTGGGTATTCAAATCGCTGACAGTTCTTAAAACACTTCAGATGATGTTTCCTTTTCCCTAAGACAATTCAGCTTTTCTTCTGAACCTTAAAAAAGTGACTCATCACATTTTTAAATAAGTATATAATAACTGGTTCCAATTAAAAGAAATGTAAAATGTCGTCTCTTTGATCAAGAGATATTTTTATCAGCTGAATTGACTTCAGAGTCAAATACTGAACTGTGACTAAATAATGTGTGACTTCTGTAATGCTATATACAGTAGTCCTTGGAAATGAGACTGTTAACAGACTTCTTATTTACTTCAACCTCTTCTCTTTCCACAAAAGGATTTGAGAGAAATAACCCAATAAATCCATGTCAAAACTAGTGGGTAGGCTATTTTCAACAATTTTAAAAGAAAATACATATACTGTACACATTTCCCTAAATCTATGCTGTTCAAAGTTTGGCCTGACATCAGGCAGTACTGCCATCTCCTGGGAGCTGATGAGAAATGCAAAAATCATGGGCCTCACCCCAGAACCACTGAATCAGAATCTGCATTGTAACTGGATTCCCAGGTGATTTGTAAGCATATTAAAGTTTGAGAATCACTACCTTAAATACAATCCTCCAGATGCAGCTTCAGCAGTGCCTAATAATTTGCATCCTATCATATGTGAAAATATTGCCCGAATGTACCTTTAAACCAGCTTTTAAGCCTTGCGGGAATACCATATTAAGAAATATATTTAAAAGTACTAATGCTCAGGTCCCAGTGCTGAAGATTCTGATCAATTTGCCTGCGGTGAGGTCTAGGTAAGAGGATTTTCTTTTTTTTTTTTTGAGACGGAGTCTCGCTCTGTCGCCCAGGCTGGAGTGCAGTGGCGCAATCGCAGCTCACTGCAAGCTCCGCCTCCTGGGTTCATGCCATTCTCCTGCCTCAGCCTCCTGAGTAGCTGGGACTACAGGCGCCCGCCACCGCACCCGGCTAATTTTTTGTATTTTTAGTAGAGATGGGGTTTCACCGTGGTCTCGATCTCCTGACCTCGTGATCCGCCCGCCTCGGCCTCCCAAAGTGCTGGGATTACAGGCTTGAGCCACCGCGCCCGGCTAGGTAAGAGGATTTTTAAAAAATACTCCAGGTAATTCTGATGTGGGGCACATGGGCACAGCCACCAAGCATTTTTTCCCTACACATCTGCTTTTAAATGCAGAGTAGTTACCAATCAATTTATAGCACCAAGAGCATCCTTTTATACTGGTTTCTCAAACTCCGAATTTCTGATGCAGTAGGTCAGAATCAGTGGGTGAGGCCCCAGAATGGGCATTTCTAAAAAGTTCCCAAGTGATACAGCTGCCAGTGTTCAGGGGACCACACTCTGGGAGCCACTACTTAATCAGATTATAATACTTACCTCAGAAAGCTATCTGAGAAAAAGTACTGAAGGCTGCGTTTGTACGGCTGGTTATTTTCTAAGAGTGGGTAAGACAGGAGCATTCGGAATCTGAGTGTCTTTCCTGGGCCACCAGGTCCCAAGCTCCTGACTGGACTGGAGGAGTGGGGGCAATGACATGAGGATCTGACTTAGTGCAGTCTTAGTGCCCTACAGTTCAGCATTCAGTGGCTGCTTAATAAATTACCTGATGACTGATGATGTTTAAATTAAAATACTACATGTGGCAATTTGTAACACTGTCATAGCAATTGCTACAAATCATAACATTCAGGTCAAATAAATATTTTACTCACCAAACCCCACAGAGCACCAGGAGAGGTAGCAGTGATTGTAGCTGCTCTGGGTGTATTATACATTAAGGCCAGTTCGCCAAAACTCCCACGATTATCATAGTTACCAACACATCTTCCAACACCATCACATTTCACATAAATATCAAATGTGCCTCTGTTGGACATATGTAGATTGGAGGTTAATTCAAATAAAATCTCATTAAAATAAAACATTATTTCAGAAAAGAACCCTGTGAAATAAAAATCTTATTTCCAGCCTGTTTATCCCCTCTGATGACAATAAAGGGGAATCAATCGGTGCCATCTGTTCCAGACCATGTGCCTGCTGGGAAAAATGGGACTAAACAATAAAAATTTGGAACAACGAATGATAAAACTATAACTAAAGACTACAACCAAATAGTATATGCATAAAAAACCATTTGGAGAGGCCGGGCCTCACGCCTGTAATCACAGCACTTTGGGAGGCTGAGGTAGGCGGATCACCTGAGGTTAGGAGTTTGAGACCAGCCTGGCCAACGTGGTGAAACCCTGTCTCTACTAAAAATACAAAATATTAGCCAGGTGTGATGGCGGGATCCCATAATCTCAGCTACTCGGGAGGCTGAGGCAGGAGAATCGCTTGAACCTGGGAGACAGAGGTTGCAGTGAGGCAAGATTGTGCCATTGCACTCCAGCCTGGGTGACAAGAGCAAAACTCCATCTCAACAACAACAAAAAAATCATCTGAAGAGGCTGGGTGTGGTGGCTTACTTACACCTGTAATTCCAGCAATTTGGAAGTCCAAGGTAGGAGGATCACTTGAGCCTAGGAGTTCAAGACCAGCCTGGGCAACATAGCAAGATCCCATCTCTAAAAAAAATTAACCTTAAAAAAAAGAAAGAAAATCATCTGAAGAAACATTTATCAAACCACTGACTGTAGTTATCTAAGAGCATAAGAATAGTGAGGAATTCTAGGCACATTGGCTATCTAATTTAAGAGTTTCTGTTTGTAACATGAACATATTATTACTGTTGTGATCAGAAGAAAATAACTTTTTAAAAAGAATCTAGCTATAGCAATTTGGTTAGCCACTACTCTACAAAACTTACTAGGGTCCTTTATAATCTATAGCAGAGGTTGGCAAACTATAGCCCACAAACTGGCTATCTGCTTTTGTAAATAAAGTTTCACTGCAATGTAAACACTCTTGTTTGTTTATGTGTTATCTATGGCTGGTTTTATGCTACAACTGCAGAGTTGAGTAGTTACAACAGAGAACATATTGGCCTGCAAAGCCGAAAATATTTACTCTCTGGCCCTTTACTTTAGATCAACCCCCATTCTAAAGTTAAAAAGTAGAAATTCAGACTAGATATCTAACTCTGGTCTTTTTATAGTTTTTTGGTGCTTATCTTTTAACTGGGGTTCTTTTTCTAGGCAAATAAGGTTCAGTTTGCATGTCACTGCACTTCATATTACCCAGACCCTATTTTCACGTAAATTGCATTCTTCGTGTGGATGACTGACTTTCCACATACTGTATTTTATCAGAGAACATGCTTTCAAGGCTTGCACCTGTGAGGGCAGATAGAAAAAATTCTTTGGCTTTATTCTGTCGACTAAACCCTAACAAAGACAAAGGGTGGGGATGTGCTGCTAAAAAAAATTTTAAAAAGTGGCTTTTAACATTAGAAAATTATTATGGGCCAGGCCTGGTACCTCATGCCTGTAATTCCAATGCTTTGGGAGGCCAAGGTGGGAGGATCATTTGAAGCCAGGAGTTCAAGACCAGCCTGGGCAACATAGCAAGACTCTGTCTCTACAAAAAACCAAAAAATTAGTCAAGTATGGTGGCACATGCCTGTACTCCTAGCTACTTGGAGGCTGAGGCAAGAGGACTGCTTGGGCCCAGGAGTTCAAGGCTGCAGTGAGCTGTGACTGCGCCACTGCACTCCAGCCTAGGCAAGAAAGTGAAACACACTCTCTGCCCCTCCAAAAAAGAAAGGAAAGGATTAATAATAAAGAAGCAATAACAGCAGAAACATGACAGACAGTAGATATTATTAAGTAAGAAAATAATTGGTTTTCGTGGCCAGGCGCAGTGGCTCACGCCTGTAATCCCAGCACTTTGGGAGGCTGAGGGGGGCAGCTCACAAGGTCAGGAGTTTGAGACCAGCCTGGCCAGCATGGTGAAACCCCGTCTCTACTAAAAATACAAAAAAATTAGCCGGGCATGGTGGGAGACACCTGTTAATCCCAGCTACTCGGGAGGCTGAGGCAGGAGAATCGCTTGAACCCAGGAGGGCAGAGGGTACAGTGAGCTGAGATCGCGCCACTGCACTCCAGCCTGGGCAACAAGAGCGAGACTCCATCTCAAAAATAAATAAATAAATAAATAAAAGAATTGGTTTTCAATGTAATTCATGGATAGAATGACTGTTTCAAGGGAAACTCCTAGAATTTGTCCCACGGATAATCATTTTTCAAGTACAGGCTGAGTTTCCCTCATCCAAAATTCTTGGGACCAGAAGCGTTATAGATTTTACACATTTTCAGATTTTAGAATATTTGCATATATAGAATGAGGTATCTTGGGAATGAGACCCAAATCTAAATACAAAATTAATTTGTTTCCTATATACCTTATACACACAGCCTGAGGATAATTTTATTTAATATTTTAAGTAATTTTGTGCATGAAACCAAATTTGTGTACACTGAACCATCAGAAAGCAAAGGGGCCATTATCTCAGCCACCCAGGTGGACAATCTGTGGTTGTTCAGCATTACCATCATTCTTGACTCTGAATTTATATGCTACCAATAAGCCATCATTTTTTACTTGTATTCACACATAAATACCTAACAGTAAAAAATATGACATACCATTAATACAGTAAAAAATAATGTGTTTGGGGCAACTAAGCAGCACAGTAGCATCCCCAGAATACCGGCACTGGCTGCCAAACAAGAGCAACCACAAACAATGGCAGGCTTGCAGTCTCCACCTACAATGCTGTATTCTGATTAAAGTTACTGTACATTGCACACTAACCCCTTCCGGGATGCTGAATAAGCTGTTGTGTGCCTGCATTTTGACTGTAAACCAACACATGAGGTCAGGTGTGGAATTTCCACTTATGCCATCATGTTGATGCTCAAAATGCTTTGCAGTTTGGAGCATTTCAGATTTTCAGACTAGCAATGCTATACAGATTAAACTCTTCGATTTACACTATTTATACTTTTGCGCTGAAACTGTTCTCTACACTCGCTACTTTGAATAGGGTAAAACAAAGCCAAATGTGCTGAGGAGAAGTAAAATGAGCTACCAGTCCAGTTGAAATCACATCAGTCTAAAGTCTGTTAAAATACCGCAGGCTAGGCCAGGCACACTGACTTACACTTGCAACCCCAGCACTTTGGGAAGCCAAGGCAGGCGGATCACCTGAAGTCAGGAATTCGAGACCAGCCCGACCAACATGGTGATACCTCGTCTCTACTGAAAATACAAAAATTAGCTGGGTGTGGTGGTGGGTACCTGTAGTCCCAGCTACTCCGCAGGCTGAGGCAGAAGAATCACTTGAAACTGGGAGGCAGAGGTTGCAGTGGGCTGAGATCGCACCACTGCACTCCAGCCTGGGCAACAGAGCAAGACTGTTTTAAAAAAAAAAAAAAAAACCTTGGGCTGTTTTTTCACACAGGTTTCTTCTCTGATAATGTAAGGCCTCCGGCAGGCAAGAACCCCCAGAAAGAGCATGAACAGGGCAGGAGACCTGGCTGTGGAGTTGGCTCTACGCCAGTCATTTGGGTGATCTGAACCAAGTGCTGTCACTTCTGTGTGCCTGCATGTTTTCATCTACCAAATGGGTGACTATCTAACTGAAAAGCGAATAGACTATATACAAATGTAAGGCAGTTTTGAAAGTCAAAAATCCCCACTAAATGATTAAGATCGTAGAGGGTTAGGGTTTCTCATACACCTCTACAATTAAACACACTTAGGTGCATTTCTGAGGTGCTTCACTGATGAAAGCTATTAATGATATAAAAATCATTATTTTGATTCACATATAGATAACTGGTTTATTCTATTCTAAAATCCTGGCTAGTGCTTCAGCCACAGGTCACCAGGCATTAGGGATGAGGGAATGGGAGAATCAGTGAAAACTCTTGATTGAAACAGCATGTGCGACTGACGCATGAAAGATATCACCCACAGAGCCAAAATAACAAAATGAGGCTTCGGGAGACCAAACAGGTCATTTTCACCAAGACCTTTGAGGTGAACACAACCCAGCCCAGAGAGCAAACGTAACCCATTAAGTCAGGCTGGGAGACGACATGCGTTCCACACACAAGGGGAGGGGTCAGGGATGCCAACTGTCTCATGAACACTTATCATTGTTTTACAAAAGTGAAGAAATAAGGACTCAGCTCAGGCTGCTCTGCTGTTAGATTTCAGGATTCATCTATTGCATAAGGCACATTGTTCTATGATGAGGTAAAGCACAACTTAAATTTCCTGAAAACAGATTTTCAACATAAATCCAAGACTTCTTTAAATAATTACAGTTTTTTTTAAGACAAATATAATAATATACAATTCTTGGAAGGATGCCCAAACTACTTACTATATGGACTGGATGATGTTAAAGCAGTAGGAAGAAAGACTTTTCACCTTATCCCCCTGTGAAATATTTGCATTTTCTATTTTTTTTTATTTATTGTTATTATTTAAGATGGAGTTTCACTCTTGTTGCCCAGGCTGTAGTGCAAATGGCACAATATCGGCTCACTGCAACCTCCACCTGCCGGGTTCAAGCAATTCTCCTGCCTCAGCCTCCCAAGTAGCTGGGATTACAGGTGTGCACCACCACGCCTGGCTAATTTTTCTTGTATTTAGTACAGACGGGGTTTCACCATGTTGGTCAGGCTGGTCTTGAACTCCTGACCTCAAGTGATCCACTGGCCTCGGCTTCCCAAAGTGCTGAGACTGCAGGCCTGAGCCACCACACTCTGCCAATTTTGAATTTTTTAAACCATGAGCATGTTTTATATAGTTTATAAAAAAAGAACCTTTTAAGAAATACCAATTGAGGTCTACTGTGAATTAACATCTTAGATAATATATTATACTGCTGTTCTCACTGTAATAGGCATCTAGTACATACTAATACTACTACACAATATCTAGCAATTAGAATTTAGCAAATGAAGATGCTCACGTTAAATGACTAACATTTACAGATTAGACTAACCAAAAGTCATTAGTTCCTCTATAAACTATGTCTCTTTTCATGATCCACTGTGGTTTCACTGCATGTACTCACAACAGGTTTACAGTGCCTATTATGTAGTAATAAGAGTAGCGGCAATAACAACTATCCTATATTAACCTGTCAGTTGCCATAATAATGGTTGAGATTTTACACAAAAGCTTCTTTAAATTTCAATAGTAAGGTTGAGCAAAACTTACCTATCAATTACATAAAAGTTGTCACCATCGTCACCTTGATCAATTACATGCTCCCCATCTTTGACCAATTTTTCAAACATGGCATCTAATACTTGAGACATCTGCTCCTATTTTTAAAAAAGATGGGATATAATCTTTATCTAGAACATGTTTTCTTAAGTAACCACAGTCATATTTCTGTGAACAAGTCCAAAGAAATGGAAATATCATAACTACCATTAAATGTTGTCAGAAAAATACACAGTAGTCTCTTACCACATACAAATAAGATGATTATATACTCTCATATTCAGTATTTGAATGAAAGTAATTATAATTAGTCTATTTTAGAATATTTGCAACTATCGCCACTTTAAAATGAAAATTTAACCACAAAACCACCATATACCTTGTGAAATATAATCTTAGCAACTAAAAAGGATCAGGATAGTAAGGAATTACTTCAAATTTCTTTTAAAGATACCCATTTTTAAAAACTTCCTTATATTAGTCAACACTAAAATTTGTGTACAGATAACCTAAATACTTGGTGAATTTAGATCCTGATTCCAATCTTCTTTTTGCTTTAGCACCAAAATCAAAACAGAACAAAAAAGAAAAACAACAAAGTAAACCAAAAATGACTGTGGCAAATATTCTGTCACTATTCACTGTCATTAAGGTTGGCTTCAAGCTGCATCCACTGAGCTCACTAGGGCAGATTTGTCAGAAACATCAAAAATATTATTCAACAACTATTTAAACTATGTAAAATTTTTATTCTGTCAAAGTGTGACTGACAAGGCTCAAGGATAAATTTCAAACTGATGAGAATAAAGTAGGTGGTGAAAGAAATCTTTAATCAGAACAAATACAGGAATAATTCAAAGAACTTTGAAAAGACAGAATAAATGGATATGAGGAAATAATACAATACAAGGGAAAGTCTAAAGATTTAGAGGGTTATTTGTTCTGCTACTTATTAGCTCTGAGCCCTTGGTCAGGTGACTCCTTATGGGCATACAAAAGGTATAATGCTAACTGCCCATGCCAAAATCAATTACTATTATACATAAACTAAGGAGTTGAAGATAGATTCAAAGGGGAAAAAAGATGCAAGTGGAAAACACAGGTTGAAGAAACAAGATATTCTGGATAAAGAGGATAACAGATCACATGTGATTCTCTCCCTTTTGAGACCGCATGAAAACATTACAAGGCATATGAAGATATGAATCTACAATAGTATAGAGTACAGGAAGGGACAACTGATGGATGACAGAGTTTCAGGGCGAAGGTAAGTAACACGTGGCAGAGAGAGCTGCTCCAAGTACACAGGTGAGACTGCAGTGTGGAGGGGCCAACATACCTTGAGGAGCACCAGGAGGCTCCAAAGTGGGTAATATCTGGTTCTGCCAGCATGGGACTGAGACACGAAGCTAAAGACAAGCGGACTGATTTAAAGTCCTGCAGAGATAGTTGACACCTTCCTTCAAAATCCCTCTACTCTAATACAGAATGCCTAGCAGCCAAATGTGGACCCTCAGCTCTTCCCAGACAAAAGATCAGAGAGAAACTAAACAAATTAGAACTAGAACAGATACTGTGAACACTGGTGCCCTAGAACAAAAACCTTCATTTGGTAGGACTTAGGGGTTCCCCAATGTAACAGCTGGCTCCCTGTCAGCTCAAGCTAAACAGTGCACTGGTTGACAGGCCTGCCCTACTTACTCAGAGCTCTAAATCAGCTTTATGTTGCTTCCCTGGTAGCCTACAAGACTAAGATAAACAGCAAAATGACAATACATGAGATAGATATTTCAGGAACTGTAGAGAGCTTTTGCAGAGACATTTAAGATGATATTATATTCATGAGACCAAAAAAAAATACGATAGTTAGGAAAAGAGCAAATCAGAGAAAAATGGGTAGCTTGGAAATTAAAAATATGATTCTCATTTTTTTTCTTTAAAATAGATTTTTTTGGCAGGGTGCAGTGGCTCACGGCTGTAATCCCAGCACTTTTGGAGGCCAAGGCAGGCAGATTGCTTCAGCCCAGGAGTTTGAGAGAAGCCTGGGCAACATGGCAAAACCCCGTCTCTACCAAAAAAAATAAGCTGGGCATGGTGGCGCACACTTGTCGTCTCAGCTACTTTGGGAGGCTGAGGTCGGAGGACTGCTTAAGCCTGGGAGGTTGAGGCTTCCGTGAGCCGTGATCGCACCACTGCGCTCCAGCCTGGGCAACAGAGTGAGACTCTGTCTCAAAAAAATGAGTAGTCTCAGCTACTCAGGAGAGGCCGAGATTGGAGGATTGCTTGAGCCTGGGAGGTTGAGGCTGCAGTGAGCCGTAATCACACCACTGTGCTCCAGCTTGGCAACAGAGTGAGACTCTGTCTCAAAAAAATGAGTAGTCTCAGCTACTCAGAAGAGGCCAAGACTGGAGGATTGCTTGAGCCTGGGAGGTTGAGGCTGCAGTGAGCCATGACTGTTCCACTGCACTCCACCCTGGGCAACAGAGTAAGACTCTGTCTCAAAAATAAAAAATAAAATAGAATTTTTTAGAGCAGTTTTAAGCTCATAGGAACATTAATCAGAAAGTATAGACATACTCCACATATCCTCTGCCCCAACACATGACACAGACTCCCCGACAATAAACAGACTCCCCCACGATAAACATCCTCCAACAGAGTGGCACATTTGTTACAACTGATGAATCTACACTGACATCATTATCATTCAAAGTCCATAGTTTATATTAGAGTTTGCTCTTGGTGTTGTACATTCTATGGGTTTGACAAATATATAAAGACATGTATCCACCATTACAATTTTTTAAAGGTAAATAAAAGAGTAAGAAGATAAATTAAAAACAAACACCTCAAAAAAAGTCAATAAAGAGATGAAAAGAAATGAGTGCCAGAGACAGTAACAGAGAAAACAAAAAGGAAGAAATACAAACAATACAAGATGAATTTTCTAGACCCAAAGGACACAGGTTTTCAGACCAAAAGGGCACACTCAAGTGCCCAGCACAATCAATGACCATAAATCCCCACACTAGGATGAAATAATGTATTTTTTAGAACATTAAAGATAAAAGATCTGCAAAGCTTCCAGAAAAGAGAAAGAGGGATTCTTAAAAACATGAAAAGCTACTCAACTTCTCTCAAAATGAAGAGAAATCCAAATTAAAATCCAAATGAGATGCCACTTTTCACTCGCCAGATTCAAAAAAATACAAATGTTAGAATATCACACTGTGTTGGAGACCGTGTAGGAAAAGAGGCATTCTCACACAGACTTCCGGTGAGAAGGTAAAATGGAACAAACTCTAAAAAAGCAATTTGTCAAAATTTAATAAAATTTCAGATATGCATAATCTTCCACCTCACTGTTCCTTTTCTAGGAAGTTATTACACTGGTATTTATAAAATGCATCACCATTTTTCTTTGCATCACAATAGCAGAAGACTGGAAACAAACTAATAGCTTATCAACAGGGCACTGGATAAATAAGCTGTCATATATCCATTCACCAAAAAGCTCTGCTGCTGTAGGCATGTAGGGATTTTCAGACATCTGTCTTTCAAAGGAGTCACTGGCAGCGAGAGAACACTCAAAGAAGGGTAATCAAGAAATGTGAAAACCTGCAATGGGGGAATTTCAGGAAACAAGGCATTTAGGTGACAGAAAAGAAGACCTATATGAGAATACACCAGTTATCTTCTGTTCAAACCATGACATCAGTAGTTCTAGAGGCCATAACTGGGACTGTTGGGTGGAAGTTTCATGGAGATTTTGGCAGAATATAAAGACCTGCCTAGGAATGAGAGCTGTCTAGCAGTGACAAGGGCTGCCTTGCAAATAATTTTGCCTTTTCCAGAACGTTAAATAGTTGGAATCATGCAGCACATAGCCTTTCCACATTGGCTTCTTTCACTTAGTATTATGCATTTAAGGTTCTTCCATGTCTTCCATGTCTTTTCATAACTAGATCACTCATTTGTCCACTGTCCAGATGTACCAGTTTATTTATCCATTCACACACTGAACAACATCTTGGTTGCTTCCAAGTTTTGGCAATTTTGAATAAAGCTGCTACAAATATCTGTGTACAGGTTTCTGTGTGGACCTAAGTTTTCAACTCCTTTGGGTAAATACCAAGGAGCATGACTATTGGAGAGGATGGTAAGAGTATGTTGAGTTGTAAGAGACACCACTAAACAATCTTCAGAAGTGGCTGTACTATTTTGCATTTTGCATTCTCATCAGCAATGAGTTCTTGAACCACCTATGTTCACCAGCATTTGGTGTTGTCAGTGTTCCGAATTTTGGCCATTCTAATAGATGTGTAGTAGCATCTCGTTGTTTTAAGTCGCATTTCCCTGATGACATGTGATGTGGAGCATCTGTTCATATGCTTGTGTGCCATTTGTATATCTTCTTCACTGAGGCGTCTGTTAACATCTTTGGTCCGTTTTTTAAATCTGATGGTTTACTACTGTTGAGTTCTTTGTATATTTTGGGTAACAGTCCTTTATCAGCTGTGTCTTTTGCAAATATTTCCTCCCAGTCTGAGCCTGTCTTTTCATTCTGCTCACAGTGTCTTTTGCAGCAAAGAAACTTAATTTTAATGAAGTCCAGCTTATCAATCTTTCTTTCATGGATGTGCCTTTGGTGTCACATCTAAAAAGTTATCACCAAATCCAAGGTCATCTAGATTTTCTCCCATGTTATCGCCTAGGAATTTTATAGTTTTGTGTTTTACATTTAGATCTGTGATCCATTTTGAGTTAATTTTTGTGAAAAATATAATGTCCATTTCTAGATTCATTTTTCAGACGTCTAGTTTTTCCAGTACCATTTGTTGAAAAGACTATCTTTACTTCATTGTGTTGCCTTTTCTCCTTTGTCAAAGATCAGTTAACTGCATTTAAGTGGGGCTGTTACTGGGTTCTCCGTTCTGTTCCACTGATTAATTTATACATTCTTTTGCCAATACTATACTGTCTTGATTACTGTCACTTTATACTAAGTCTTGAAGTCAGTTAGTACTAGTACTTTAACTTTGTTCTTTTCCTTCAATATTGTGTTAGCTCTCCTAGGTCTTTTGCCTCTCCAAACTTTAGGATCAGTTTGTTGGGACTGCATTGAATCTACAGATCAACTTGGGAAAAACTGACATCTTGACAATACCGGGTCTTCCTATCTATGAACATGGAAATCTCTTCATTTATTAAATTCTTCCTTGATTTCCTTCATAATCTGATAGTTTTCCTCGCATAGATCTTATACGTATTTTTGTTAGATTTACATCTAAATATTTCATTTTGGGGGGATGTTAATATAAATGGTATTGTATTTTTAATTTCAAATTCCACTTGTTCACTGCTGATATAAAGGAAAGTGATTAACTTTTGTATATTAAACTTGTATACTGCAACCTTGTTATAATCACTTACTAGCTCTGGAAGCCTTTCCCATTTTCTACTTAGATAATCACGTCATCTGTGAACAAAGACAGGCATATTTCTTCCTTCTCAATACATTTTACTACACTTTCTTGTCTTATTGCATTAACCAGGACTTTCAGCACTATGTTGAAAAGGAGTGGTGAGAGGGAACTACAAATTTGTTGAGGTGAAATTCACATAACATAAAATTAACCATTTTATTTTCCTTTTTTAAAATTGTAACTATCCTGGTGGGGGTGAAGTGGTATTTCATTGTGGTTTTGATTTGTATTTCTCTAACGACTAACCATGTTGAGAATTTTTTGATTGCCAGTCATTTGTATATTCAAGCACTTTGCCCATTTCTAAATTGGAATTTTTGTCTTTTTATTGTTGTGTTATTTATATATTTTGGATACTAGATCTTTATCAGATATATGATTGGCAAATAATTTTCTTGTGCACACTGTCTTCACTTTTTAAAATAATGTCCTTTGATGTACAAAAATGTTACATCTGTGTGAAGTCCTATTTATCTCTTTTTTCTTTGCTGCTTATGCTTTTGGTGTCTAAGAGTCCAATGCTAAATCTAAGACCATAAAGACTTACTCCTTTGTTTTCTTCCAAGAGTTTTATAGTTTAAGCTCTTATATCTTTGGCTTTTGATCCCTTCTGAATTAATTCTTGTATATGCAAAGGAGTCTAGCTTTGTTCTTTTGTGTGTGGATATCCAGTGATTCAGCACCATTTCTTGAAGAAACTATTCATTTTCTATTGAATGGTCTTAACACTCTTGTGGGAAAATCAATTGGCCATAAGTATATACGTTTATTTCTAGATTCTCCATTCTATTCAATTGTTCTATATGTCTACCCGAGCCCAGTATATTGTTTTGATTACCATAGCTTTTCAGTAAGTTGTAAAATTAGGAAATGTGAATCCTGCAACTTTGTTCTTCTTTTTAAATATTGTTTTGATTACTTGGAATCTGTTGTTATATGTACAATTATAACATAGTGGCAACAGCAAAACATTAATGTGTTATCATGATTTAGTTTTATAATACACAAAAGCTACTAGTTTAAACTTGTATAAACAATACCGATGAAAATATTTTTTAAAAAGAATATGGAACCTCTATAAATACTGATATATTGTTTAATTTGAAAAGAACAGGGCAGGCCAGGCACGGTGGCTCACACCTATAATCCCAGCACTTTGGGAGGCTGAGGCAGGCAGATCACTTGAGGCCAGGAGTTCCAGACCAGCCTGGCCAACATAGTGAAACTCCTTGTCTACTAAAAATACAAAAATTAGCTGGCCATGGTGGTGCACACCTGTAGTCCCAGCTACTCGGAAGGCTGAGGTACGAGAATCACTTGAACCCAGGAGGCAGAGGTTGCAGTGAGCCACGATCGTGCCACTACACTTCAACCTGGGCAACAGAGCGAGACTCTCAAAAAAAAAAGAACAGGGCGTAACAGTGTGTCTATTCTGCTGCCACCAAAATTTGAAAAAGAATACACTTGTATGTGCATTGCATGACCCTGGAAAAATACACAAGATAGTAATAAAAGAACATAGTTCCTGAGAGACTGAGTTTCTGAGAGGCTGAGGTGAAAAGGAGATTTCCTTTCACTGACTACTCTTTTGTTCTTTTTGAATGTTTGTCAGTTTTACATGTATACTGATTTATATTTTTTAATTAATTAAAACAACTCTAATTAAACTGAGAACATAATTTTACATCTTCATATGGGCTAAGAAAAACTTTTGAAAGAATGATGGTGACGGGTTTGCAGGAAGTGGTTTTCATCCCCTCCTTGGGTCCCTGTGTGAGCTCTGGCATCTTTTTGTGGAACTGCAGCCAAGGTTGAAGATGAAGCCAAGGTAGCAGTGAAACAGACCTTTCTTGATGTAGTGCTAATTGGCCCCACAGGGACCATTCTAACCAAATGAGTTCATCAACTCAGGCAACATATGGTCACCCATCAAAATTCTAAAGGTTGATTAAATGATTTACTGATATTTTGTTTTGCTTGCTATTTATATTTTGACTTTTTTAAGGCAGGTAGAGGGTGAACATCAGCTTTATTGATTAGTTCTGACTCTAAATGTAAATGGGGAAAAAAGATGAAATAAATTGCTATAGTAACCATTTTGTGATGTTGGAATTAGCTGCATTTGAAAACATTATAAAACTGAAGAATTCATACACGGATATATGAAAAAGAAATTCCTGATAAAATACAGACAGGTGTCTGTTCTAGTCAATCAAAATGTAATTTCCCCATAATTATGCACAGAGTGAAAAGAACTTAGGAAATATTTAATATGCAGAGGCTTATCATGATGACTGACAACTACTGTAGGAAATCCACATCTAATTCTCCTACAGAATGCCAATTCAAGACTTAGCTCAGTAAAGGGCTCTGACTCACTTAAGAAATAACAATTTACTCTTCATTAATGGAAGAGCCTATCATATAGCCTAAGAAAATTATTTCAGTTAGCCTCAAATTAGAAATATTTCAGGAGGAAAATGGCCTACTGAGTGGAGCATTAAAATATTCATGAAAAGAGTATCTTCAAAGAGATTAATAATTATAAATGCTGTGCTCAACATACGAATATACAGCTCTCCAAGGAAAAATTTTCTGAAGTCTAGGAAGTGCAAGATTTTCAAGCTAAATAATGACTTCAGGAAATTCAAATGAAATAGTAGACACAAAGCCAAGATCATTCTTCTTGCTAATTACTAATTAGTTTCCCCTTCCTCCTTCAAGTTTTCCCATTTTCAGGAAAAGGTAGCAACTTCGCAGTCACTCCAGCTAGACATTGGGAGCTATCCTAGATTCCTTCCTTCCATCCCCAACTAAATCAATCACCAAGTACCAAGTTCTGTTAATCCTTTTTTGTGAAGCCATTCTTTTCTGTCTGTCCCTTTCCCCCTTCCCTGGAGTTCAGGCCCATTTCTTTTCCCTAGATCATGACCTCGTTTTCTTACTGGGCTCCACCCTTTTGTTCTTGTCTGCTTCCCCTGTTTTTCTCCCCTCTTTAACTCCGTCCTTGACATTACCACCAAAGTGACCTTAGATAAATCTGATAGTTACATTCTCTGACTAAAACTCTTCAGCTGTGCCCACTGCCTACAAGGCAGTCCAGTGCCACAGCAAAGCAATCGAGAAAGAATGGGCCTTCCCGATACAGCATCCACATCTTAGCTCCATCACTCCCATCACTAGATGGAGGCCATCCATCACTGGACGGTTGCCACTTTAGGCTCTAGTGATAACACTCGGTACTTTTCCTCACCTGGTGATTCCCTCCTCATTTTCAGAGGGCACAGCTCAGTGACCTCTCCAGCTTTCTGAACCATTAGGGTAAGCTAAGAGACAGACATCTTCTCACCGTGCCCTGACCATATTACAGCAATGTATCATGTTTTCCCAACATGCTTTGCAGTTGTGTTTTTACCCTCATTAAATTATAAATTCCAAAAGGACAACAACCATCTCTAATCTTTGTGGCCTCCAACACCTTAAACAGGTCTTGAAACATAGTGAGTAGTCAAGAAATTAAAATGAAAGGAGCTGCGTGATAAGCAGATTATATGAGCTGAATATGTAATTCAATTAAAACGCATTTGGGTTATTGTAAATAATGTGTACCACCAAAAACTAGAAAGCTATTTTACAATATGAGCTTAAACTAAAACCTCCAATCTGCCATGTTTTGGGCTAAATGTCTTATTCCAGGTGGTAATTTGCTGAGAAAAATATATTTTACTTACTTACATCCTATATCATCTCTGGAAGGATTTAAATAGTAAGGGAGTCATTCAAGGTGGTCTGAGCTCAAATTCAAAAAAAAGGTCTTGTGAAAACTACTATGTATATACATTTGCTTCTTCTCTATAAAACATTTGATCATGACAATTCAGAAACTGGATGTTTTTTCCCTCTATGTGTTGGTTTTTAAAATACATATTGACCTTCAGCAAAGCAGTGAAAAAAAGTCTAAAAAAACTCTTATGTTTACAAAATAATCACACTAAGCAAAGATGCTCCTTGCCAGACTATATTAGCAAAAGCTTTCTTAAATATTAATAATTTTAAATGCAACCAAAATTTTCACAATGCTTTTAAAGAGCTAAAGTTGAAATGGCAAGGAAGATCAATTTAATTTAGAAGACAGAACAGAAGAGACAACATCCCAGGGAAGCATAATTAGCAACGATTTCATTTATGC
The DNA here is from genome assembly GCF_028878055.3 of Symphalangus syndactylus. Taxonomy (NCBI): domain Eukaryota; kingdom Metazoa; phylum Chordata; class Mammalia; order Primates; family Hylobatidae; genus Symphalangus; species Symphalangus syndactylus. Next base: position 97,275,609 of record NC_072428.2, on the reverse strand, counting down.
CTGTGTGTCACTTAACCCTACAGACACCAGAATTTCACGACTTAGTCCCCGCTGAAGTATTAAAATACTGGTTCACTGAATAGGAAAGCACACAAACATAACACATGTAACAGTAACCAAATACTGAACTTGAACATTTTCACATCTAGCTCTAGTCCTTGGTATTCAAAGTATGTTGTGGGCCAAGAACATCAACATTACCTGGGAGCTTGTGAGAAATGCAGACTTTTCAGGCTCCACCCCAGACCACAAGAATCCAAATCTGCGTTTTAACAAGATCCCCTGATGATACATCAGCATATTAAAGCTTGAGAGCACTGTTTTTGGTGACCTCTGAAATTCTCCCATGTAAAGTTCTAGTCAAAAAATACAGAATCCTTGAATAAAGCCTACCTCTAAGTAAAACTAAGGATTAATTTTACCACTGCATTCTGTGTGCTTCTGGAGCAAAAGAGTTAAATACTACATTGGTCCTTGCCTTAGAGAACATGTGATCCACAGGCTAGCTTTGATATCACCTCAGGGTACTGAACCAGGTCTTTGCTTCCTCAGCACTAACTCCCACTGGTGGTAAGTGACGGTACTCGGCAAACGTGGATTGAATGAACCGAGCAAAGCAACTTGAATGGAAAAGGATGTATCAGGGCTACTCTGAACTACTGAATTCATACCATGAGACTGTAACTATGTTTAAGAGTTTGGCATAACTTTTTTTATTTTTTATTTTTGAGACAGAGTCTCGCTCTGTTGCCTAGGCTGGAGTGCAGTGGCGTGATCTCAGGTCACTGCAAACTCCGCCTCCTCCTGGGTTCATGCCATTCTCCTGCCTCAGCCTCCCGAGTAGCTGGGACTACAGGCACTAATTTTTTTGTATTTTTTTAGTAGAGACGGTGTTTCACCATGTTAGCCTGGATGGGCTCGATCTCCTGACCTCATGATCCACCCACCTCAGCCTCCCAAAGTGCTGGGATTACAGGCGTGAGCCACCACACCCAGCCTGGCATAACTTTTAACAAGACTTGAGTTAGATATTACTTAAACACCATCATTTTATTACAAATCTATCAAAAATTATTATTTAGGATTAAATATGTATACTTAGATAACCGTAAAAGTGTCAGAGGTGCATGAACCAGAGCAACTCCATCTTGAATAGGAGCTGGGTAAAATAAGGCTGAAACCTACTGGGCTGCATTCCCAGATGGTTAAGGCATTCTAAGTCACAGGATGAGACTGAAGGTCAGCACAAGATACAGGTCATAAAGATCTTGCTGATAAAACAGGTTGCAGTCAAGAAGCTGGCCAAAATCCACCAAAACCAAGATGGTGACGAGAGTGACCTCTGGTCATCCTCACTGCCACACTCCCACCAGAACCATGACAGTTTACAAATGCCATGGCAATGTCAGGAAGTTACCCTATATGATCAAAAAGGGGAGGCATGAATAATCCACCCCTTGTTTAGCATATCATCAAGAAATAACCATAAAAATGGGCAACCAGCAGCTCTCGGGGCTGCTCTATCAATGGAGTAGCCATTGTTTTATTTCTTCACTTTCTTAATAAACTTGTTTTCACTTTACGGACTCACCCTGAATTCATTTTTGCGCGAGATCCAAGAACCCTCTCTTGGGGTCTGGATGAGGACCTCTTTCCTGTAACAAAAGGATAACTTAAAGCATTCTTGTCTCAGTCCCATGTTTTCTTTTGAGAGCCTAGTGTGCGTAGAGAGCCGTGAGCCATCTGCTACTTACAGAGTGATGCAAAGATACAAAAGACACAGTTCCTGCCCTCAGACAATGGACAGATGAAGTGACTGATGGATCCTGGGTCTGGTCAAATTTAGGCCTTTCAAAGCCAGTAATGGAGCCTCAGAGATGGACATACAAACTTGTAATGTGTGGACCTAACATAAATCTCCAAAGTCATACAATGTACTGTGTTCCGGAAGATGTAATATAAACATAAATTACACTAGAAACAAAAGAGATTTTTAAAATATTTCAGAGTGTAAATATGACGCAGTATAGAACTGGTATAATGCAGTACATGAATCTTTATAAAAATGTCCTTTTTAAGAAGACCTCATTTTAAAAAGAGCAGGTATTGATTTAATGCTTCTCCTCTAGGACATCACCAAAAACTCAAAGATGTTGAGTTTGGCCAAACAAACAAGTCGAGGTAAGTTACAAAAGTTGACTCTATTTTCACATTTGGAATATGGCAGCAGAGGTTTGCTCCTAAATGACTATACAGCAATGACTAAGCATAATCTGACATGAAGGAAGCAGAATATGTACATCACAGTACAAGACAAAGTCTGAACAGCACGCGCACTCATATCAAGAGTGGGTATTCTAGAAATACCAAACCCAAAAATTAGAGATTTCCAAATCCTTATAAAGGACCAAAAAAAAAAACCTCACCTTAAAGCCAAGTGAAACGTTACTTTTAATCTGTATAATACAGAGTTTACTGGCTGTAAAGAGAAACAATCCTCCATGGGCCCTGAGCATCCCTGCATATTCCTGATGGGTACGAAGAGGGCAAGTTCCTACCCTCTTTTTACCTGGGCCATTTCTCAGGGCTGTGTTTGTAGCCCTAAGGTAATATCTTGAGAGATGAGATAATATCTTCCACAAGACAAACACCTCAGGCTTCTTTACTTCTTGCTCCAACAGCAGTACATTCCCCCAAACTCAATATTCCTCTACTGCAGTTCAACCTACTGTGCGTTCAAGCATCTGCAAGGGGGCCTTTACCATCACCCCAGGGTGATGTCAGCTTACAAAGAGGGCAAAACTCAAGACCCTGCACAGTTCGTGACACTGTCACTGGGGGAAAAAACAAAGCCATTTCTATTATTAAGATTTATCTTACCGGATCCAGATTCTTAAACAGCAGGATGTCTTTGCAAGCCTCTTGCAATCTATTTCTTTGATCATCAGTTTTTGGATGTATAATCTAAAAGGACATCAGATTTAAAAAACAAAGACATTAGCCAATACCATCTCAGTCAGAGATTTAAAAAACTAACAAAAATCAGAACCAATATTAGAAAGAACTGTTAGCGCTCAAGTTCGCTTCAGGTTGGTGCTGAGATTCACTTTTGGTGATTGGTAACTTATGAGCCTACCAAGTAGGGGAACATAATTCACCTTGTTGGGGGCAGGTTGGTATCCATTCATCAATATAGCACCGAAATGTTTTTCAAAAGCATATTTTCCCCTAGGTTAGCAAGTTCATTATGTACAGAACTGTGACTGGCTAGGAAGACTCCAAAGCTCCCAGCCAGTGGAGACCCATACAAAAGGACAACAGGTGCCAGCAGCTACACTGAAAATTTGGACTGCTGTCATTCTGTTTCTACTGAGCTTAATACTCTTTCAGGATGTAGTTCTTTCTTTTGAATCTTGATAAGGTCCCTGGAAAGAAGTAAAATGTTTAAATGTATACGGCATTAGATGCCAAATATATTTTTACACATGTGGTATGTACCTGCCCCACAGCGAGCAAGTGATTTTTAGAAGGGAGCAAGCAATCATGCACTGCCACTCCAAGAGAATGTATGTTCCAGGGAAAAAGAGTCCAAGGAGGCTGGCTGGTGCACTGATTTCAGAAGGAACTCAAGGAAACTAGTGTGCTATATTCTCACTAAACTTGTATTCTAGAGTGTGAAGAGTGGCAGAATGCCATGTGTGTACGTGGCTTGCCATCTCTCGAGTCCCTTTTCACTAGCAGGAGGCTCAACTGACTTGGACCAAAAGGTCCACTCTTTTGTGAACATGAGCAGTTCGGAACTGTAAGATGAGTCAGAGGGGCAAGGGGTAGTTCTAAAAGCAGCAGACATGGAGTTGGTTTCCTGAAGACCTACATACTACCTTTTTCTGTTCCAATGCTCACTCAAAGAGTGACCATGAGAGCTGATGGGCAGGTGCCTTGCCTCTTCAGGCAGCCTGCCCTACCATCAGAGCATCAGAGCTCACAGAATCAGGCAGCAGTGGAGTTTATAGCCACAAACATCAAAACTCACAATGGGAAATTTAAATCAGCATTTAAAACCATACCAGATGGCCAAAAGTTAATGAAAATTATAAGCCTGAAAAGAATTGGGGAAATTTATAGTATTGATATACTATTTATATGTAAACTATTGATATGTATACCATTTATTTGCATTATGTATAGACTATGTGAAAGAACTACTAGCTAGTGAGAGAAAGGGTCACTGCACTTTCCCCTCTAAGGGTAAGGTAGATGTAAACCTTTGTTTACTATCTGCCCAATATTCATCTCAAACTAGATTCTAAGATGACACACAAACACAGACAAAGTAGATCTCAGGGACTTCTCATTTACTGCTGCACAAGAAACCTTTAAAATTTAGGTATTAACGAAACCACACCAACCAAACTTCACTTCCTCCTACTTCAAATAAGGAAGGCTAACACACTAAAACAAAACAGGAAGTCATTTCTCACTTCACAAAATCCATCTAGAACTTCAAACCGAAGCAACCGAGATGTCTGCCTGCTGAGAAGCTCTGTTCTCAGAAAGGAGAGGAGGGAGAGTGCATCAGGCATCAGTATCGTGTGTCCGCTTCGCTCTGGTCAATTTTAAGTCTTTCTGCCCACCCCATTCAATTCCTATAAGCCTTCACACAGAAATCTAGCTTTTTCCTCTTCTCTCTTCTTCCTGCTACCTCTCTTACCAATGACGACTTTTATTTTTATTTTTATTTTTTTTTTTGAGACAGAGTCTTGCTCTGTTGCCCAGGCTGGAGTGTAGTGGTGCAATCTCAGCTCACTGCAATCTCCGCCTCCCGGGTTCATGCCATTCTCCTGCCTCAGCCTCCCAAGTAGCTGGGACTACAGGCGCCTGCCACCACGCCTGGCTTTTTTTTTTTTTTTTTTTTGTATTTTGTATTTTTAGTAGAGACGGAGTTTCACCGTGTTAGCCAGGATGGTCTTGATCTCCTGACCTCATGATTTGCCCAGCTCAGCCTTCCCAAAGTACAGGCATGAGCCAGCGCACCTGGCCTCTTTTTTTTTTTTTTTTTTTTAAGACAGAGTCTTGCTCTGTCACCGAGGCTAAAGTGAGTGGTGTACTCGGTTCCCTGCAACCTTTGCCTCCTGGGTTCAAGCTACTCTCCTGCCTCAGCCTCCTGAGTAGCTGGGATTACAAGTGCCTGCCACTGCGCCCAGCTAATTTTTGTATTTTTATTAGAGACAGGGTTTCACCATCTTGGCCAGGCTGGTCTCGAACTCCTGACCTCGTGATCCACCCGCCTTGGACTCCCAAAGTGCTAAGATTACAGGTATGAGCCCCTACACCCGGCCCAATGACCATTTCTAAGTAGTCTTTTTTTCTCAGCCCCACCTCCATCACTATGGTCTACTGCTCTCTTCCTGTTTCCCTTTCCCCTCACCCTGCCATTACTCCTCAGCACTCAGAGTCCACTCACTGTAATTAACCTCGTCAGTAAAATCCCTCTTCACTGGGGAGAGTAAACAGTCAGAAAGCAGGTGTGGTCTCTGACACTCCGGCTCCTCTGTACTGCAGCCACCTGCTCTGAAGATGCTCTCCTACATTTTTCCTCTGGGGCTTAGCATGATTCCACCTAAGGGATCTGTCTCTGGATCACTGAGGCCTCAGCAATACACCCAAAGTGTGATTTTAGTGTACTAGAGGCCACTTTGGTTTTCATTAAAATTAATTCCTGATTTCAGATAAAAATTTTATTTGTTAAACAAACGTAGCATAAATACATGCCAGGTACTATTTTAAAGTCTTTACTAATATAAACTCATTTTATCCTAGTGACAGATCCCATGAAGCAGGTTAAGAAATTTAGAGTTAAGGAAATCAACTTGCCCAAATCACTTGTCCAATGTCATCCAGTCCATAAGGTGCAGAGCCAGGATTCATGCCAGCCAGGCCAGCTACAGAGTCTATATTCTAAACCAGAGATCAGCAAACTACACCTGCAGGCAAAGCTGTTTTTGTATGTATGGCTTCTAGGCTAAGAATAATTTTATGTTTTTTAATGACTAGGGGGAAAAATCAAACAAATGATAATATTTCCTGACACATAAAATCTATAATAAATTCAAATTCAAGCGTCATAAAGTTTTAATGTAACACAACAGACGTGCTTTTCATTGATGTATTACCTACAGCTGCTTTCAAGCTACTATAGCGGAACTGAGTAGTTGCAAAGGAGACCCCATGACTCCCCAAAGCCTAAAATATTTACTCTCTGAAAATAGTGCATTTTTCAGTTAAAAAAAAAAAAAAACTTTACCAAAAAAAGTTTGCCAACTTCTGCTCTAAATTTCTGCTGCCTTTCCATTAAAAAAAAAAAAAAAAATTAGAAAACCAGTTAATAAGTAAGGTTTTAACTTAGACATTTTCTTTAAAGAACACTGTATATCAGTCGGGCACAGTGGCTCACACCGGTAATCCTAACAGTTTGGGAGGCCAAGGTGGGTGGATCACTTGAGGCCAGGAGTTCAAGACCAGCCTGGCCAACAGGGCAAAACCCCATCTCTACTAAAAATACAAAAATTAGCCAGGTATGTGGTGGTGCATGCCTGTAGTCCCAGCTACTCGGGAGGCTGAGGCTTGAGAATCACTTGAACCCAGAGGCTTGGGGGCTGTGTTTTGATTCCTACACTGTTTCACTGTTTCTTTAGCATTTCATGTTTCTTAACTTTTCATTAATTTACTCACTTGTCTGCTTCTGCCACTAGACTGTAAGCTCCAAAAGGGCAGAGACTTGTCCATTTGCTCACCACTTTACACCTAGCACCAGATATACAGGTGGAACTCCAAAATATTTTTGTGGAGAAACATAAGAAATACTCTACCCTTAAGTTTATTAGCTCTTCTCTACCACTTTCTACATGCTAGATCTAGACAACCCTTACATTTTCATTTATTAAAGGCATTCCAACTAAAATCTGTTATTTTCCAAAATGAGTCTTAAGTATTTACATTTTCTTTGAATTCATATCAGACGATAAATTTCTATTTATACTACAAACAATGATTTAGTGAGTCTCAGAAGTAACACAAAATGCCCAAATGAAATGTAATTTTATCACAATATAGTATACATTTTCCTCATAGATATTTCCCAATATCCTTCTAGATCTAAATAATTTTGAAATCTGTAATAATCATTCCCAAGAATGTGGTGTGGTTTGCTTCATAGTTTTTGAGACCAAAAGAAGTATAATTTTTAGTAACACATTTAGAGAATACTCAACCTAATTGATAACCTAAAAGTACTTTGCTATAATCAAACATATAATACATTAACAGAAAAAAAACTACTGAATATAACTTTAAAAGGTGTTACAGGGGACAGCTCTTAGGGTAAATGCCCAACCCACAAAGATTCCTCCTCCTCTAGTAACTGCCCTTATTTACAGAAGTGGTTCCCAAGTAGGTTGGACTTTTTGATCCTGGCCCTACCCTGGGCCAAAGCTGGGTCCATCAGAAACTCTTGGGAAACTGGAATTTTGAACTGAGAGACACAGTAATAGAGATGGGTAGCTGAACCCGTTTCAAAGACACTACGCTAAGTCTTACACTCTTGCTCTTGATGGACCCCAGAGGCAGGCTGGCTCCTGCCTGCCAGGCCTACAGCTTGGCCTTTGAACACTTTCTGCTCAAGCATTTGTCTGATAATCTCTCCCCAGTGTTTTCTTTTTCACATTTGTCTCGACAGGGTTAGGTTTTACACAGCCAAATGAATCTTAACTAGTATAGCCTCCCCAACAAAACTATTAGAAATTAGCTGGAGTGAACCTGCCAAAACACTTTATTTATCTCATGAATTAAATGGCAGCTAAAATTCAAGGCCTAACAGCTTTTGAATCAATGAGATACTGCATATTGTTTTTAAACTGTATTGCAAATGTTCATTAATTTAGGTTTTTATTAATTTAAACCAGCTCATCTCGATTGCTCTGATCTTAATTACTAAATTTTATCATACTCATTTATACACACATATAAAGAATGTATGTTGTCTTTATTGCCACCTGGTATTGTTTCTGCTAGATACACAAAGTATACGGTAGGCAAGGTCTAGTTTTTCAGACTATACGGGGTAACAGCACATCGCAGATTTTTAGTAAAAATACCTTAATCCTAAAACAACATCATTTCCAGGCTAGGATTTATAAACTTCACGAAAATAACTGAAGTTCTAATAGTGAGAAATGAGCTTCCACAACCCTGGTAGTGGGAATCCCCATGGGTCCAGGAATAAAATGGGATTTCAAGATCTTCCACGTTGTAAGGCTCCTGATACCACTGGATTTTACATAAGTTTCAATGAGCTTAATGATGTAATGACTTAGGGACATAGTATCTGCTTCTCCACATGAAACCTCAATCTTAAGTACTTTTCAGAGCTACAAAAATAAGTTTTTGTTTATACTGTTTAAGGCCAAAGAAACAAGAGGCACTTTTGCAACATATGTACTCAAAAAAAGGGGGAGGAGGGTGGAGCAGAAATTATTACTTTCCATTTCCAGGCATAGTCATCTCTTAGTTTACTTTTTACTAAATAAATAATAGAACTGAGCTGAAAGACATAGCTTAAAAACTGCTGAAATCACAGTGGACAAATTCTTACAAAAACATTAGGGCCTGCAAGAAGTCAGCTGCTGAGCAAACTATGAAGACTCACAGATTTAAAAAAGAATCCTAACTGCTGTACTGACACACTGGATGTGATTTTACCATGATTTGTTTGTTTCAGAGTAACTTTCCGTTGTTATAAATTAATAGGAGAAGGTCTTTCCCAGTATTTTTGTTTACTAGAAACAAGAAACACTGTCTAAGAAAAATAATATTATTACTATGAGAAAGACAGCTGAAAACATTTTTCATCACCAGGATATATTTTGTAAAGAGAAATACTCTTTGGATAAAAATAATTCTGCAAGACTCACAGCAGGAGTAGGCTATTGGAGATGAGACTAGGAAAAGAAATAGTCAAAATAATTCCATTATGTATCCTGTTAACCTACACGCCTGTTAAATCTTTTCTATGATTATTTTCCTGAAATATGACAAGGGCATCAATTTAAAATTCATTCATTCAGTAAATTACATACCCTGGACTCTGCATCATCTTCTTCTTCATCAGGATTATAAGCTTCTGCACATACTATAAAAAGAAAAATGAACATCTTAAAGATTGTTTCATCAAAAACCATACTACAATGAGTACATCGTTAACACTTAATGAACAAAAAGAGTACCATGGTATAAAAAACCATTAATTCACCTCAACCAGGGGAAGCAGTCTACCCCCCAAAACTGGTTTCATATTGTAATTTATAATTTACTTAAAAATAAAGCTGTATTTTAGGGCATTGACACTTTCTTTTTTATTTCTCCTATTTAGAGAAACATAGCTTAAACCCTTTCATTTTCATTTCCAAGGCATAATATCTAAACATTACCTAAAGGAACAGAAACAAAAGAAAAGGCTGTCTGCCATGAAATGATGAATTTAATCATATAGTTGTGACTTTCACAAATTATCCATAATCTAAATATTATGGAACAAATATTAACATTTTGCATATTTCAGGAACAAATATTAACATTTTGGATATTTCCTTCCAGTCTTTTTTCTGAGTTGAGTTTATATTGCATATGCAACTTAAAAACCTACTTTTTTCATTTAACACTGTAAGAATTTTGCATGTCATTAGAAACACTGTGTAAATACCGCATTTAAGGATTGCAGATTATCAAATGCTGTAAATAACTACCTCTCTAATACTGAATATTTAGCTGGCTTATATTAAAACAACTTTGCAATAAACACCCTCATGCATCGATATTTGTCTACATTTCAGATTATGCTGTAGGCATTATTCCCAAAGTTATTTGCGGGGGCTAAACGGTATGACCATTTTTAGGGCACATTTATCACCATGTTTCTTTCTAGAAGGATTGTACCTATCGATTGTCCTACAAAAACTATGTAATAAGACTCCCCTAACTGTACAACAGAATTGGATGCTATTGCTTAAAATCTTTGTCAATTTAAATAAATAACTTAATTTTTTTTAAATTATTAAACTTGAACTATTTGATAATTTTTTAAAAAATTTTAAATTATTTATTTAAATTGACAAAGATTTTAAGCAATAGCAAATGTTTATAGGATGACTGTATTTCCAGAAACACCTGGTTTTCTTTTTGACTTAAATTAGTTTTTTCATACCACTTTATCTGTCGTATTACAATCATTTTATCCAATTTGCTTTTCAATTGTAACTACAAAGTTTTTATAGATTATGCATATTTATTTTTAATGTCATGACATCTGTGAGGAAAGAAAACTCCCCAATGTGTTTTAAACTCAACATTAAACATCACAGAAGTATCACTGCTTTTGATCTTGAAAACCCTTTCCTTATTTGCAAATCTAAAGATTTACTTCTTTTTTCATTCAGTTGTTTAAAGGTAGAGCTTTCTACATGTACTATTTAATCTACATGGAGTTTATTCTGGTATAGATATAAAAATTTAAGGACAAAGAATAAATGAAAAGCTGACAAATGTCTTCCTAGGGCCCTCAGGGTGGCATCAAAAGTAGTATCATCTTTGGTACCACTATTCCCATTATTATTATATCATAAAACATTTTCTTTCCCCCAGGCACCACTCTATACATCTAGACCAGTGACTCTTAAACAAGTCCTATTGTGCTCTCCTCCACAGAGGTGATTCCACCTCTGCTGACATTTTAATTGTCACAACTATAGGGGGTTAGAGGGATGCCACTAGCATCTACTGGGTACAGGCCAGGGATGCTGGAAGCATTCTATGATGCACCGAACACCCCGCCCTGAACAGAAAGAATTACCTGGCCCAAAATGCCAACAGTACCGAGGCTGAGAAACCCTGATCTAAAGTACATCATCTCATTCAACCTCACAACAACCTTAAGGTAGGTGTTAATGTCATCACTTGACAGATGAAAGACCAGGGCACAGGAAAGCCAAGATCATACATCCTAGTAAGTGACAGGACCCACATTTTATCCAGGATTGTGTGTCTTGACTCCAAAGCTCTTGCACTTAACCGCTATTCTACATATGACTGCTTTGGTGAATTTACCAGCATAATTCCTGGACTTCAGCCTTCAGTCTCTGAAATGTAACAGAAATGGACCAGTCATGCAGAAGCAGGCTCACATTAAAGAACCTCACTGACATATGAAACCAGATTGCCAATTTAGTAACTACCTTCCTGAATGAACGATGGGACCAGCACAACTAGCTAGATCTCTCCCTGCTGGAAAACCAAAGAAGTAGCCAAGTCACTACTGAAAGACTGCTTGGTGAGCAGGAAATGGGAAGTAGGAAACTTTGTTAAATAAATTGAATGTTTCATGGAATCAGGCTGGACAGCCTGAGGCACTCAATAGGGATGGCCCTGACAATGTGTCTGGGACATTTTAACTGGGTTGGCTGCAACTCTCCAGAGAGCACAATGACATCTACTTCTAAAGCTTGGCTCTCTAACTTTCTGTCCCCAGAGATGGCCAACTTCACAGGCAGGAATGCTACATAATTTGTATGGCCCAGTGCAAAAACAAAACAAAACAAAAACACCATATATGGGCCCCATCTTAAAAAATTAAGACTTTCCAAAGGACAACAAGAGCAGAGCATTAAACCAAAATGCACAGCCCTCGTGAGTGCAGGGCCCATGAAGCTGGCCATGTTCATAGGATTGACACATTCAACGAGGTGGTGCAGTAGGCAGTAGGCAAGATATTTGGTTAAGATTAACTTGTTTTACACATACACACACCCCCACCCTCTGATCCATTATTGTTGATCTTAAATTTTAATTCACAGAAAGCAATCCTAATTCTCAAATTTCTAAGTACCTAGCCCCTAAGTCGTAATTACAAATCATCTGGAGTAAGAATCTACTATTTTTCCAAATAGGTTATCAATTGTCTCAATATTATTACTTAATACCCTGTTGATTTATGATACCCACTTTATCACATAGTGTGTTTGTCTGTTTCTGGGCTGTTTCACTGAACTATATATTGTGCCAATACTACAAGGACTTAGTTCTTGGCATTCCTGTTGCAATTGTTTCACTACATTAGAATTCATCTACCCCCACCTTCTGCAGCCAAATCAAAATAAAGTAAAGCTGTCATCGTGCCTTATAAAGCCTTATAAAGCTCCTTATCATCACTTAAACTGTTTCTTCTTATTGAACTCCCTCCAATCTCCTTTCCAAGCCAACCCTTCTCTCCATCCTCAACTAAAAAGTGAGATGGAGAGTCACATCTTGACCTTTCACCCACACAGAACTAATTCTGGAAACTCCACTTTTGTGCTCATCCTTCGCACTCTCACAATGCAGTGGGACGAGCTCATTATTGTCATTTACCACACTGCGTGCTTCCAAAGATGTTACAAGCTGTTTGCCTCTCCAGGCTGAGATACAGCCCTCCAGGGACCGACTGTGTGCTCTTGTTCATCTCTGTATTTCCCTAGCACTGACCTGGCACATTGCCTACTAGCTCAATGCACTTTTTTTTTTTTTAAATAAATGACTGGTTGATGAACAAACAAGCTTGCAAGTCCTTGAGGGCAGAGATGTCTTTTTTAAATATCTCACAATAATGTACTTGTATTATACACACTCAAACACACATTGAATGAACGAATGAATGAATGAAAACTTGCTCAATGTTAAAATGTCCTACACAATTTGTCCAAGAAATGGGGACAGAGAGGATGAGTGAAAATGAGAGCCTTTTGTCTTACTCACCAAAAGTCCTGACACAAAGATTAGGAGGTCAGTAAATATTTCTGTAACAAATAAGTGAATTAATGGCTCTATCTCTGGATGGGCACTCAAACTAAAGCCTCCAGGTAACTTGTACTGCCTTGTATTCTTTCTGAAACATATTTTCCCCATGCCTCCTACGCAATCTGAAATTTAGCTTGAAACTATATACTTCATCCTTTTTGTTTGGCAATTAAACAGCGGTGAGAACCAGAACCTTATTCTTTAAGTGAATCTTATATTGAGGTTTCCCTGTTTTGTTGTGCATATATGTATATACTACACTGGTTATACAGAATGGCCCAAGAATTTAAGCAGATTCCCACATTGCAGACAGAGTAATGTGCACTGGTGTAGCCAGACAACGGTCACAACTTGCAGCACAGAACAGGAAAATACAAACTATACTGACTTCGCATATTGTGGGACTTGGCCCTCAACCTTTTCATGTGCTATACATATAGAATGATAGATGAGGGATTATTCAACTCCCAGGGTTTTTCACTAAAAGCCCACAACATTTTGTTGTTGATGTTTTAAAAATCAGCATGGTCAAAACGACTCTGCACTAGACAAGTATACATAACCCATATTCGCATCCTGGCTAGCAAGGATTTAAAGGAAGCAGACTGAACTCCATGATTCACTGGGTCCTCAGCTCTGGCAGAGTCTTGCACACTCTAGATGCTCAATAAGTATATGCTGAAGGAATAAAAGGCAAATACAGTTTGCACAGAATGCATGGTTTAGAGGCCTTCAATCTAGAAAAATTGACTTCTATATAATACATAAAAGTTAATTTGCCAATGTTCTCAATAAACTAAGATTATAGCGTACTTATTTAAATAATAATCAGCTTAAAATAAAGCTGTTACAAAAGCACAGGTGTATTAAATAACAGAGTTGTGACTCAATAGAGTTAAACTTAGCTTATTGAAGGGGAAATGCCCTCCCACAGAGGGAAAAAAACTACCTTTTTCAAATATTAGTTAAAGGCATGCATCAACCAAGAAAACTCATTCTTAGGGGGCAAAAAGACTTACTGTATTTTTTTATAAAGCACAGATATACATTCAGTACATAAACAGATATACAGTATTTCTGTGGCAGTAAAATCTCATTGGGGGCATTTAGGGGGAAACAGCCCAAAAAGACGGGGGGTAGGGGATGATATTGGAAAAAAGATTGAGAAACACTGGTAAAAGGCTATAACAATTATATATATATACACATATATATATACACACACACATATATACACATACATATACACATATATATATATATATACACATATATACACACACACACACACACATACACACACACATATATACATAGCTAAGTAAAGGGAAGAGGCACAATGACAAGTTAATAGCCTTCCCCCTCCCCTGTTCATTCACATTTCTGCCCCGGTAATTTGGTATAGACCTGTTCTCATCCATTAGTAATGCTCTTAAATTTGAATTCACAGAGCAAAGGCATTGGAAGAACATGCCCAAAATATGGAAGTTCACATTTTGTTCCCAAACCACATTCAGGCAAAAGACCCACAGGAAGCCTTATTTATTCATTCAAAAAATATTTTTTTGAAATGTGGGGGATGACATAAAGGGAATAAAGGGATAATGCAAAGCATCTATGTGTATGTATACATATTCTTTTGTTATACATTTTATATAATGTGTAACTTGTTTTGCCTACATATTTTATATTACTTTCAATATTATATATGTACTATATTTAAAACATTTATAGAAACAGTCTAGAAATCAAGACAGAAACAGACTGATCATGATAACACCAGTGCCACAATGACGATATCTACAAAGTGCTGGAGGAACACAGACGAGAAAGGAGCAACCAGCAGCTCAGAGGGCAGGGGAAGGCTTCACAACAAAGGAGATTCCCTAAAGAATGAATAAAGAGTGGGAAGAAGAGATTGCTTTGTTTTGTTCCCTCTATTTTCCTAGCACCTAGAACAGTGACTGGCACACAGTAAATGTTAACAAAAATGACCGAAGAAATAAATGGTCATTTTAGTTGATGAGAAACGTTATTATCTTCTTCCTTATCCTTAGGCATAAAGAAACTGCATACTGCATATGTCAGATTAGACTGGCTTACACAACAGTTACAAACACTGCCATAATCTCAGTGACTCAAAATAACATAAGTGTATTTCTTGGTCACACAGTATGTCCACCTCAAGAGAGTACTTGGCTCCACTTCCTTACTGAAGGCTGCAGGCTAATGGAGCCTCTGCAATTTGGAAGGCCACCAGTCCCTAAAGCTTCTGCCTGGAAGTGACAGATGTCTCTTCTGCCAATAAGGAATATATATCACATTGCATTAGACAAGTTATATGGTCAGTCCTAACTTCAGCAAGATGGGGAAGTGCAAGTGTTACTACAACCTCAGAAGGCAAGAAAACCAGAATTTTGTGAATACCACTGATGACTATTAAAGAAACCATTTGATGGCCCCAACACAAGGTGTTTCTCTCTCTCTCTTATTCTCTCTCTCTGGCGTAAGGCAAATGGAGGAAGGGCTGAAATTGACATCACCATTTACATAAAAATGGGGGGAAGTTCATAATTTAAAAATCTACAGAATAAGGCTGTCTCATAAACTCTGAACAGAACCATTACAATTTCCTTAAAACCACCTTTCAATTTTTAATATTTTCCTACTTCCTGCATCAAAATATTAGAAGTTATTATAATCCACTCGGTTACAGGCTACATTTCAGCTACAAAAAATGCAATGTAAATATATCTTTTACCTTTCTGGCAGAAATTTTGGCACTGTTCATGAAATAGTACTTAAGTGAATATTTAATTCCCAGACCAGGGATGTTCATGTCAGCAAAATTTTACTATAAAGATTTTAGCCAAGTTATTTAACTGTATAACCCTGTCTTGGTGAAATAACAGAAATACAATTTCCATTAAATCTAGGATGTTCTGCCTCTCCCCAAGGTTATCAATGGAGCTTTAAGAATTAGCCATTCACAAAACACTTTCTAGTTCTCTATAAAACTGTATTTTTGACCTTTATTTAGGTAGGTTCTAAACCATCCCAGACATGTAATTACTATTCCTAAAAAATTTCTATAAAACTTTTTTCCTATTACTTCTACTATAAAATATTCTGCTGTCTCATAAACATTTTAGATATTTTAAATATTTGACTAAATTGCCATGATTCATTATAAGCCCATTATTTTTTGTGGCCCTTTAACAGCAGTATTTAGAATAAAACT
Organism: Symphalangus syndactylus; assembly: GCF_028878055.3. Classification (NCBI taxonomy): domain Eukaryota; kingdom Metazoa; phylum Chordata; class Mammalia; order Primates; family Hylobatidae; genus Symphalangus; species Symphalangus syndactylus. Next base: position 97,259,486 of record NC_072428.2, on the reverse strand, counting down.
CCAAATTTACTAATTCCTTTTTATGTTTTTATGTTTCTAAAAAGATTTTCCATTACATGTATACCACTACTCTTTAAGGGACTGTATAATTAATTAAGAAATATTCACACCCCACAAGTAAACATCAAGTTCAGGACACTATTGGGAAGGGTATTGCTGAAATACATATATAAGCAGCAATTGAGAGCTTCAAACAAATAAAAATTTGCTCATCATTTGCTATTTTCCTCTTATTAAAACTGTACATGCTGGCCAGGCATGGTGGCTCACGTCTGTAACCCCAGCACTTTAGGAGGCCAAGGCAGGTGTATCACCAAAAGTCAGGAGTTCAAGACCAGCCTGGCCAATATGGCAAAATCCCCTCTCCACGAAAAAAAAAAAAAAAAAAATTAACTGGGCATGGTGGTGCACGCCTGTAATCCCAGCTACTTAGGAGGCTAAGGCACGAGAATCACTTGAACCCAGGAAGCGGAGGTTGCAGTGAGCTGAGATGGTGCCACTGCACTCCAGCCTGGGCAACAGAGCAAGAATTAGTATCCAAAAAAAAAAAAAAAACACACACACAACTGTACATGCCAAAATCTTAAATCTGGTTTTTGTAATGTGTAATTTTTTTTCTTCAAAAATGCCTCCAAAGGAAAAAATAGTACCCCATGTCAGAACCCACATACATTTTGTAAATAATTTTTTATTCTACTCTTGGGTTCCAAAGAGTTAAAAACTGTAGTATGTGTACTCAATCACTGGAACTATCCTCAATAAAGTATCTTTCTACCACATGCTCTACAAGTATGCATTTGGTCTATAAAACATCAACCATTTCTTTTAATAACTGACTTATTTATAGCATGCCACAATTAAGAGGACACAGCATTCAAACAGTTTATAAAAGGAATCCTATCAACATAGAACGTTTCTAAGAGGATGAATCCAGAATAGGATAGGCTCAAATATTCTACTTAATTCTACTGTTCATACATCATGAGTAGCCCGTGGGATTCTGAGAATAGAGGAAACACCATACAAACCTTCACTCTTTCACAATGGAACAGTGGTCCCCTCTAGCTCCCAGTGTTCCTTAGATAAAGATACAAGACTAACCCAAGAAAAGACAGGTGCATGTAATCCATGGTATTTTACAAATTCTCTATTTAAAGTAAATTTTCTTTAAGACAAAAAATAAAACCTCACAAATGACCAAGAATAAGATAAACAGATATAATAAAAAGGGCGAGAAGAGTAATTCGGAGGAGAATATGTTTGGGAAACTATCTATTTTTTAAAGTCAATGTTGTCTGCGACTAATCATCAGAATTCTTCAATGCTGTTCTCTAGAACTATAAAGCAGCAGAGAGTAAGTGGATCAACTTGTACTAGAGGACAGAACTGTAATAGAAACTATATTTGTACTTTGCTGAAAATGGTCTGATAAGGATTTCTGAGCATTGCAGTTGATGAATATTATGAATTTTAAGAAATTAAAACGCCAAGGTGAAATAAAAACAGAATCCTAACTCTTTGGTTAAAAAGTCAACAAACAGCTTCCCAAGAATTTGTGCCAATGCTCTAATTGTTTAGATAATACAATCATCTCTTGGCATTTATTTTGGCCTGAGACCTTGAATCACCTTAATCTAAATATAAATACTAACTGATAATGAATGATATAGCTACATTTATCAGAATACAATTTTGTCTTTCAGATATAGTAAAGCTAGAGTTACTTAAAGCTTCAGAGTAGTTTTATTTACTGTTTTTGAGGTGAATGCTGCCTAGCATACACGTATCAGAGAATTACAGGAACAGAAACATTACAGAATCCTTCCCAATTGATTAATATATTTTCAGAACAAGTATCATTTGACCTGATGGCTTTAGGATGATAAATTTGAACTAAAATATAGCCATAATTATAAGAAAATAGTTTAATTACTGGCTTCTAAATTTAGTAATAAAACTATCAAATATGGGCTTTAGGGGAACATATTTCAATCAAGCCTCTCTACTGATTATCAGAAGTCTAAAAAAATTCTTGATGCTATTAAATATAAGCAAATTGTGATAGAGCAATGCAAATCAATATCCAAAGATTCAAAATATAGAACACATATTTACAAAACAATACAATTCAGACTGGTTTTTTCATTATTTAAAGGCAAAAGAAATAAATCCATGTAAATAATGTAATGAGCATTTCTTCTTGAAAAGTTCCATTTCCATTTTGTAAAGGGTAACTCATCAGCCTTTTTTTCACGCGTTATTTTCTGTGAGTTCAAACTACACATTTGTCTTATAAAGTCTGCTTTAAAAAAATAAAAATAAGATTTGGTAAACATTTTCCTATATCATTAGGTACTCCTGTAAAACAATTTTTAAGTGGCTGCATAGGAATCAGTAATATATATGGATATTTATCTTGTGTTTTTTTTTGTTGGAAATTTAGATTTCTTTTTTAACTTTCATTTCTTCAGATCAAGACTTAAATCAGGATTTGTGAGATGATAAATGATAAATTTAAATGAACTTTTAAAAAGAAAAATGATGTGATATAAAGACAATACCAGACAAGAAATATAAACTAATAATTAAGCATTTTAAGTCTATTAAATTAGCAAACTTACTTGTTTCTTGATTAAAGTCAGTATTGATTAGAGAGGATGTCTAGAGTTTGGTTTTGGTTGTTTTTTTTTTTTAGAGACACAGTCTTGCTCTGTCACCCAGGGTGGAGTGCAATGGTGCAATCATAGCTCACTGCAGCCTCAAACTCCTGGGCTCAGGCTGTCCTCCTGCCTTGGCCTCCCAAGTAGGTAGGACTACAGGGGCCCGCCACTGTTCCTGGCTTTTTTTTTTTTTTTTTTTTTGGTAGAGGAGGCTCTTGCTATATTGCTTAGGCTGGTCATGAATTCCTCGGCTCAAACAATCCTCCTGCCTTAACCTCCGAACATGCTAGGATTACTGGCATGAGCCACCTCACCTGGCCAGGATGCAGAGTTTAGAACAGACTTTTTTACGTACTGCTGGTGAAATTCTAAATTGGAGGTGGAACTGGGAATGGAGGGGTCAGTTTAGAAATATTATTAAAAGTTTTGAAATTCTTCATGCCTAATTCCATAAGTGCTCATCAAGTAATTTGATCTGAATAAATGACAGTTAAAAAAGAGAGATCTAAATTCCCAACAAGAAATTAAAATAAATATTCATATATACTACTGTTATCTATGTAGTCATTTAAAAACTATGTTTTAGATAAGATCTGGAAGAATTACCTGGATTACCAGGCAGAGACTCTTGTTCTCTTCCCTTATTTTCTCCCAAACAAACACAAACAGAGCCTCTCTCTGTGTTTTGAGCTGCCTAGAGATGTGACCACCACCACTGGGACTGCACTTGGTCAGACCAGAAGCTGGCAGTGGGATCTCACCCAAGGCCTGCTGTGACTACTACCTGGCTATGGCCTATGTTCACTCAAGGCCCTGGGGCTCTACAATCAGCAGGAAGTGAAGTCAGCCAGGCTTGTGTCCTTCCCTTCATGGTGGTGAGCTCCCAAGCCCCGGGCAGATCCAGAGGTGCCATCAGCAAGCCAGGGACTACAGTCAAAAATCTTAGAAGTCTACTTGGTGTTCTACTGTACTGTGGCTGAGCTGGCACTAAGACAGTCCTTCCCACTCTTCTATCCCCTTTCCATAAGCAGAGGAACCTCACCCCATGGCCACCACCACTATAGACCTATGGGGCGTACTGCCAGGCTACTGCTGATGTTCCCTTAGAGAGGGCTCTTCAGTCAATTATGATGAAGGGTGCCTAGCCTGGGACTCTCCCTTTGGGCAGTGGGCTCCCCTCTGGCCTAGGGCAAGTCCAGAAATGTCATGAATGGGTCAAGTCCTAGAATTGGGGACCCCAAAAGCCCACTTAGTCCTCTACCCCTCTGTGGCTGAGTTAGTACCTAAGGTGCAAGATCCAGTCCCCTTTACTTTTCCCTCTGCTTTTTGCAAGCAAAAGGAAGTCTCTCCCTGTAGCCACCACAGCTGGTAATGTGTAAACTCTCACCTGAAGCCAGCAAGTCTCAAAGACTCACCCAAGGTCCACAGCGTACTACCTGAGTATTGCTGCTGGTTATTCAGGGCCCAAAGCTCTTTAGTCAGCAGGTGATGGGTACTGCCAGGACTGAGTCCTTCCCTTCAAGGCAGTAGGTTCCCTTCTGGCCCTAGGCATGTCTAGAAATATCATCCAGGAATGAGGGCCTGGGAAGAGGGCCTCGTGGCTCTAACGGGTACCACCCTATCCTACTGTGGCTGAGCTGGTATCAAAGATGCAAGACAAAGTCTTCTTTACTTTTCCCTCTCCTCTCTTCAAGCAGAAGAAAAGGGTCTCAATTGGAGCTGCAAGCTACGAAGCCTGGGGTTGTGGAAGGGGTGATGCCAGCATTCCCTTGGCCACCCTAGTGTCTCAGTAAGTCGCATGCCTCTCCAGTCCAATGGCTCTGAGCCCACTTCAGCACTAGGATTTGCCTAGGAGTTCAAGTCTTTGTGGCCTTGACTGTTTTTCAAGTTTATTTACGGCCCCAGAGCACTTTAGCCCAACGTGGTGAGGCTTGCCGGAACTTCCCAACTGTTGGGATGGGCGATTCTCCTCTAGCTAGGGCTGGTTTAAATATTCCTTCTGTGGGCAGGCATCAGCTGAGTTAGCTTGCTTTTGCCTTTTGCTGTGACCGGGCATTACTGAGTGCAATACAATGTCTCACAACTGCTACACTCTCTCTCTCTCCCAAGCACATGGATTATCTCTCTGCACCATGCGGCCACTGCTGGAGGATGGTGGAGGGGAGGGATGGTGCTGGTAACCCAAGACTGTCTCCCACCCTCCTCAGTGCCCATTTCAGTTCTATGGAGTTAAAACAGGTACTGAGTGCTCACCCGATTTTGGTTCTTTTTTTTTTTTTGAGACGGAGTCTTGCCTGTCACCCAGGCTGGAGTGCAGTGGCGCAATCTCGGCTCACTGCAAGCTCCGCCTCCCGGGTTCACGCCATTCTCCTGCCTCAGCCTCTCCGAGTAGCTGGGACTACAGGCGCCCGCCACCACGCCCGGCTAATTTTTTGTATTTTTTTTTTTTAGTAGAGACGGGGTTTTTCGATCTCTTGACCTCGTGATCCACCCGCCTCGGCCTCCCAAAGTGCTGGGATTACAAGCATGAGCCACTGCGCTGATTTTGGTTCTTAAGAAGGTGTTTCTTTTGGAAAGTTGTTCAATTAATGTCCTTCCGTGAGGTGGGGGAGGAACAACTAGTTGAGGCTTCTATTCAGTCATCTTGCTTTGCCCCTCCTAAAAATTATGTTTTACAGGAGTATCTAATGACATTGGAAATTGTTCACCAACTTTTACTATTTTTTTTAAGAGAGTTTCAATATAGATGCATAGTTTGAACCTACAGAAAATATCCATGAAAAAATTCCGGTAGGATAGACACCAAAGTTTGTATGGTAGCTACTCCTCGGTAGTATGATTATTCTATTTCTTCACCTTCCTAGTAAGATAGGAGATTAACAGGACTTGTTTTCATGACCCTGCTGATCAAAACAGAATGTAGGCCAAGCACAGTCACTCATGTCTGTAGTTCCACACTTTAGGAGGCTGAGGTGGAAGGACTGCTTGAATCCAGGTGTTTGAGATCAGTCTAGGCAACATGGTGAGACCTCATCTCTTAAAAAATTTTAAAAAATTAGCCGAGTGTGGTGGTGCATGCCTGTAGTCCCAGCTACTTGGGAGCCTGAGGTGGGAAGATTGCTTGAGCCCAGGAGGTCAAGGCTGCAGTGAGCCAAGATCACGTCACTGCACACCAGCCTGGCCAACAAAGTGAAAACCCGTCCCTTAAAAAAACCAAATGAAAACAAAAACAAAAACTAGGATGTAGTAAAGAAACCAGCCCAAACCAGCTAGGACTAGGAATTATAGTTCATTTGCATAAGACATTCCCACCAGCACCACAACAGTTTACAAATGATGCCACAGCAATGACCTGGAGGTTACCTTACATGGTTCTGGGAACTCCTCACCCCTTTTCTAGAAAGTTCATGAATAACTCACCCCTTATTTAGCAAGTAATTAAAAGTGGGTATAAATATAGCTAGCCAGCAATCCACAAGGGCTGCTATGAGCCACTCTGCCCGCTGTGCTCTGGGATACCTCTGCTCTGTCTATGGAGCAGTCATTCGGCTGGACACTGTTGCTGGAAGAAACTTGCTTTTCTTGAATTGCTTCCTGAGCAAAGCCAAGAACTCTCCCAGGGTGAGCCCCAATTCTGGGGTTCGCCTGTATCAGCCTGGCAACCACGAAGGAATAAACAACACTGAACAAGATGAACATGACAAAGGGGCTCAGTAAAAATTGGGGCTCTGGAGCTATAACACTATGGAGCTCTAACTCTATAAGGCTGTAGAGCTGTACATGAGCCAAAGGCTCTTTTTAGAGCCAATCATCATTCCTGGTGACTAATAATCTAAGGGAACCTGAGGGAAACCTTCACCCAGATGCCAAATTAAGACCAATCAACACCATATGGCTTCCAAGGACAGGTGAGTCTCCCCTCTGTTCCCCCTTGACATTGATCTTTTTGGGTGAACCAAGAAGAGGGAACAAGGCCTCTGGCTAGGTAGTTCATTATCCCCTATCATTTGGGTGCCCCAGACAGGAGCATGCCTGCCATGTCCTTGTCACCCTTTCTCTCAAATCTGTTTGTCTCTTTAGTCTCTAATAAATGGCTGTTTTGCTCTAATGCTTATTTTGTTTTCTTTCACATCTGTAGTCTTTGCTTTGGCTATCTGAGCAATTGTTTCTATTCTGTGTAAGTCGGGACACTTTCCTAGTCTGTTCTGAATCCTCTTTTGGTAATTTTCAGAAGTCCCCTGTTGTGCTAACTTTGGGATGCCAGAGTCGCGTTGTCCAGTGGCCCCAACTGTGTTAGTTCTCGTGCCTTTGGGTTTCATGATGGGCCAACTCCTGGATGCTCTGGGTTTTTTGCCATTTCATGTTCCAGGTTTTTCAGCATTTGGCACCCTGTTAGGGGTTGTTGGTCTTTGTCACACTGATCATTTTCAGCCTCCTCTTTCTGTGCTTTTTTTGGAATTCAGACTATGAGAATCCTGTCACCCTATTTTACCTATCCTTCCACACTTTGCTTATTAAAACACCTCTTGGCTGGGCACAGCGGCTCACGCCTGTAATCCCAACACTTTGGGAGGCCGAGGCAGGCAAATCCAGAGGTCAAGAGATGGAGACCATCCTGGCCAACGTGGTAAAACCCCGTCTCTACTAAGAATACAAAAATTAGCTGCGCATGGTGGCGTGTACCTATAGTCCCAGCTACTCGGGAGGCTGAGGCCGGAGAATCGCTCGAACCCAGGAGGCAGAGGCTACAGTGAACCAAGATCGTGCCACTGCACTCCAGCCTGGTGACAGAGCGAGACTGCCTTAAAAAAAACACCACTTTTGTTATATTCTGCTTGCTGGTGGATGCAGTGATCACTTCACTACCCATTCAAACTTCACAATTCACTTTCATCACAACCTAACTGTACTCACGCTCTCAGGAATTGATGGCATTTGTACTACTGTCTAGCAGAGATCCCTGTTAGGGGGACAACAGCAAGCATCCCAGAGGACTCATTGCTAGGGTGCTTTTTAGGCAACTGAAGCAAATTCAAATTAAATGGCTTAAAAAGAAACTAATTTTCTTTAGTTTAGCAACACCACTTGGGTCCAATACAAATTGGGAAACCAAGAAATTTGGCCTAAAAATGGCTTTTTTTTTTTTTTTTTTGAGATGGAGTCTCACTCTGTCGCCCAGGCTGGAGCACAATGGCGCCATCTCGGCTCACTGCAACCTCTGCCTCCCGGGTTCAAGCGATTCTCCTGCCTCAGCCTCCCGAGTAGCTGAGATTACAGGCGCCCGCCACCGTGCCCAGCTAATTTTTGTATTTTTAGTAGAGACGGGGTTTCACCATGTTGGCCAGGCTGGTCTCGAACTCCTGACCTCAGGTGATCCACCCACCTCAGCCTCCCAAAATGCTGGGATTACAGGTGTGAGCCACTGCACCCAACCTAAAAATGGTTCTTTACATTATACTATTTTACAATTGGACTTATTCTGTAAAAAGGAGGAAAAATGAGGAGAGGCCCCTTATGTACAGACTTTTATGGCATTTTATCAGGATCTTGACTTAACGGACAACTATAGGATGTGTCTAGCTCATGTTACTTCCAGGCACCAAGAAGCCACACCAGATATCCTAGATTATCTCCTTCTAGCCACTCCACCTAGAAGGGCCACACTCTCTCCCGTGGGAGCCCCCTCGGTCCCTTGATTCTGAGGGGGGTCCTGCCAGTTCTCCGGTGTAATATTCTACCCCCAAAGTCACCAAACACCCCTCCAGCTTTTATAGCTAGCCTCAGCCTATACCCCCCGCCACTGCCCAAGGAAGTGAATCCAACCAGTGCCACCAGGAGTGGGGCCTCATATCAGCCCCCAAAATCAAACATGCATCCCTTGCAGGAGGGTAGCTGACGGAGACGGAGACAGTCCACAAACATGTACCTTTTTCTATGTGTGATTTGGCTTTATGCAAGGAGAAATTTGGTCAGTTTTTAGATGATCCAGAGAAGTTTATAGAGGAGTTTATTAAGTTGGCCAAGTCTTTCGACTTAACTTGACATGAGTTGCAAATATTATTGTCCATCTGATGTACAGTAGAGGATAAACAAAGGATTCTGGGTACTGTCCATGAATATGCAGATGGAGTGGCCACTCATAACCAAGACCATGACATTTTTCTTGTGCAGTGAGATGCAGTTCCAGATCCAGACCTTCAGTGGGACTACCAGAGGGGTTCCCAAGACCTTAAATGCAGAAATCACATGGCAACTTGTTTAACAAAAGGTATGGAAAAGTGTGTGGTTAGGCTAGTTAATTATGACAAGGTTAGAGAAGTAACTCAGAAGAATAAAATTCCTCTCTGTTCCAAGGCTGTTTGGTTGAGGCACTCAGGAAACACACTAATGTAGACCCAGATTCCCCAAAAGGATGAGCCATCCTTGGTATGCATTTTATCACTCAATCTGCTCCTGACATTAGGAGGAAGCTGCAAAAGGCAGTAATAGGACCTCAACTCCCCATGAGCTCTTAAACATGGCCTTTGGAGTTTACAAAAATAGGGACAGGAAAAGCAGGCGGAAAAAGAAACAAAAGACATGGCCAAAAAGTACAATCGTTCACAACTGCCTTAAGCACTCTTCTGCTTCAGGGTTATCCATCTCAAGGAAGTGTTGCAAGATCAGTGTCTGGAATGCCCAAACAAGAGCCCCTGACTTGCTGGTCCTGTAGCCAGAATCATTGTGCCTACTGTCACTAAGAGGGCCACTGGAAAAGGGACTACCCCAGGCTCCAAAGGCCACCCAAACCCATAATGGCCAAGATAATAGAGGACAGACAGGCCCCAAGGTTCCCCACAGCTCCCAAAGACACCTTACCATCTCCACAGAGGAGCCTCAGATAGTCCTTGATGTAGCAGGCAAGGATACTGAGTTCTTACTAGACAAGGGAGCAGCCTTCTCAGTGCTGACCCATTTCTCAGGGATACTGTCTTTCCAATCTTGTACCATAACTGGGATTGACAACCAGACAAAAATTAGGAGATTCACACACTCCTTTGGTTGTACCATGCAGGACAATACACTTTTCCACAGGTTCTTGCTTATGCCTAAGTGTCCCATTCCTTTACTGGGAAGAGACTTAGTTCCCACTTACAGGCCACAGTTCAATTAGGAGAGCCTCATAAAAATGCAATAGGCCAGGCAGGAATACTACTTCTAGCTCTAAGCACTTGCCTTCATATAGGTAAAGAAAAGACCTGTCTTCCACTGCATATCACTTCTCAAGTAGTCCTCTGTTTCAGACATGGAACTTCCCGGTAGAGCTGCTAATGCACCCCCAGTCCAGTTTTCTTTAAAACTCAATGTTGGTTACCATGGAAAAAAACAATAATTTTTGAGACCAGAAACACAATGGGGCACACAACCCCTGACAGTAAAGCTTTTAAAGTATAGACTTTAAAGTACTGACTGGCCCTGTCAGTACCGATTAACATCCCCATTTTGCCCATAAGTAAATCAAATGGAGAACAGAGATTATTTTAGGATCTGAGGGCAGTTAATGAAGCAGTACTCCCAGTCCTTACACAAGGACTCCTACTAGCTCCTAATAGCTCCGATAGCTCCTAATCCTTACACAATATTGACCCCTGAAAATGCTAACTGATTCATGGTATTAGACTTAAGGGGTGCTTTCTTTAGTACACATTTGCACCCAGACTCCCACTATATTTCCAGTACATTTTTGCTTTTGAATGGACTAATGCAGACACTCATGCTACATTTCAGTTTACCTGAACTGTCCTCCGTCAAGGTTTTAGGGATAATCCTCATTTCTTTGAAAATGCATTGGCAAAAGAAATAAGGTAACTACAGCTTAATAAATGGATCCCTCCTACAACATGTGAATGACCGTATTAATTTTCAGCCTTACTAGGGAGGACTCTGAAAAAAATACAATACAGGTCCTTAATTTTGTGGGGAAATGAGGGTATTGAGTATACCCCCCCCCAATAAGGCCCAAATTTCTGTTCAAAAAGTTAAATACATTCTCACCCTTGGGACAAGGACTCAGCCCAGGAATGAAAAGAATTCATTCTGGCACTCCAGCCCCGTGAAACTAAGAAACAATTAGTAATTTTTTTGATGGGGGGAGGGCAGGCATAGTGGCTCATGCCTGTAATCCCAGCACTTTGGGATGCAGAGGCGGGCGAACTGCCTGAGCTCAGGAGTTCGAGGCCAGCCTGGGCAACACAGTGAAACCCCATCTCTACTAAAATACAAAAAAAAAATTAGCCAGGCGTGGCGGCATGCACCTGTAGTCCTAGCTACTTGGGAGGCTGAGGCAGAAGAACTGCTTGAGCCCAGGAGGCGGAGGTTGCAGTGGGCTGAGATCGTGCCACTGCACTCCAGCCTGGACTGACAGTGCGAGACTCCGTCTCAAAAAAAGAGAAGAAAAAAAAATTGTGGGGAGAACGGCTGGATTCTGCCAGATTTGGATTCCCAGGTTCGGGCTCATAGCAAAACCACTCTATGAAGCTCTAAAAGGGAATAATCAGGAGCCTTTAAATTGAGACAGAATCTGCTAACAGGCATTCCTAATGGATTGATCCAGCAATCTTTATGTGGCTGAAAAACAAGCAACAGCTTTGAGTGTTCTAACTGAAAGACTGAGGAATAATCCTAGACCACTGGCTTACTTCTTTTAACAGCTAGACCAGGTGGCAGCTGGGAGGCCAGGATGCTTGCAACCTATGGCCACCACCACTCTACAGATAGAAAAAGCCAGTAAGTCTACCTTGGGACAATTACATGTCATAACAATTACACGTCATGGATGTTTGTAGAGTTTATCTAGTGCCTCTGTGACTGTCTCATTTCCTGTTAAATTTCTGTTTAGTTTGCTGGTCTGTTTGCAGCAGCCAGGACCCAGCCTCAGGCTATCTGAGCTTCTAGATTTCCTGTATGTCTGTCACCCAGGTCACTGTAACCAATGGTGCTGCTGGGCAGGGGCTGTATTTGTGTGTATGTGTGTGCTTTTCTTGTGTTCTCTCAATCAAATCAGCTTCCTCTTGCAGCAAAACTGGTAGAACCCTGGGGTTTGCCTGCATCAAAGGTATAGAGGAAACTATATTATTACAAGAGTGAGGTAGACATTGGCTCAATATTCCTTTTTAAGTGAATGTTTTAATTTTCATTAGAAATAAAGTTCTCAGTTTTACTGTAACATTGTTAATGAAATTTTTTCCTATTTCCCAATAAATTTTAGTGCCTTGATTCTGATAATTACAGAAGTTGTATATTTTTAGAAAGTATTAAATTTTAAAAGTAATTTTGAAAAGCGATTAGATACATTTAAAAGAAAGACTGATTATTAGCAAGAAAACATTTTTGTTTTAATCCCTTATGTTTGAGATATGAATGTTTCAGAGAATTTTATAATTATCTCTTTTTTTGAGATATGAATGTTTAAGGGAGTTGTGCAGTAACAGTTTTTGAAAAAATATTTCTTTCAGCCGAGCATGGTGGCTCACACCTGTAATCCCAACACTTTGGGAGGCTGAGGCGGGCAGATCACTTGAGGTCAGAAGATCAAGACCCACCTGGGCAACATGGTGAAACCCCGTCTCCACTAAAAATACAAAAATTAGCTAGGCATGGTGGCGGGCGCCTGTAATCCCACCTACTCGGGAGGCTGAGGCCGGAGAATCACCTGCACCCTGGAGGCAGAGGTTGCAATAAGCTGAGATGGCGCCATCGCATTCCAGCCTGGGTGACAGACTGAGGCTCTGTCTCAAACAAACAAAAAAATCTTTTCTTTCTGATTATTCTTGATGAAAATGAGGAAAACCTAATAATGCTGGTGAACCCCAAAATTGGGGGGTTCTTGGCTTTGCTCAAGAAACTCTGGGAGGGCTCTTGGCTTTGCTCAAGAAACAATTCAAGAGCAAGCTGACAATGAAAGAAACCAAATTTATTAGAGCAACAGCGTATAGCCAAATGGCTGCTCCATAGACAGAGCAGGGCTATCCCATAGGCACAGTGGCCCAAAGCAACCTGCAAGGATAGCTGTATTTATACCCACTCTTAATTATATGTGAAATAAACAGTGCGTTATTCACAAACTTTCTAGAAAAGGGGTGGGGAGTTCCCAGAGCCATATAAGGTAACTTCCAGATCATTGCCATGGCATCATTTGTAAACTGTCTTGGTGCTGGTTGGAGTATCTTATGCAAACATATTATAATTCCTAGTTCTAGCTATTGTTTTTTTTTTTTTTTTGAGATGGAGTCTCACTCTGTCACCCAGGCTGGACTGCAGTGGCACAATCTCGGCTCACTGCAACCTCTGCCCCTCCACATTTAAGCAATTCTCTGCCTCAGCCTCCAGAGTAGCTGGGATTACAGGCGCATGCCACCACGCCAGGCTAATTTTTTGTATTTTTAGTAGAGACGGGGTTTCACCATCTTGGCCAGGCTGGTCTTGAACTCCTGACCTCGTGATCCACCTGCCTCAGCCTCCCAAAGTGCGGCGATAACAGGGGTGAGCCACCGCGCCCGACCTGTTTTGTTTTTTTTGTTTGTTTGTTTTAACTATATCGTGTTCTGATCGGCAGACTGGTGAAAATAAGTCTTGCTGATCTCTGTCTCACCTTGGTTACTTGACAACTATCTTTAGAAGTACAATATAGCAGAATGAGGAGCATGGTCAGCCCTCATCTCAAAAGGCAATGAGGAAACTAAACTGTAAAAAAAAAAAAAAAAAAAAGAATCAGGGCTCTGGAAATCAACCAAAGGCATACAACAAATTAAGAATTTATTCATAAAAATAACTACTGATTTTGAGTTAGGACAGTGGTAGCCCATGGCATTCCTGCCTAGGGCTGCAATCCCTCACCCGCCAGGTTGGTCAGCATGGTGGTTCTACCAGCTTTGCAGGAAGAGGCTAACTTGATTAAGAGAACACAAGAAAAGCAAAAACTAAACAAAACCAAAAAATCGACAAACAAGCAGGAAGGGTAGAAGCTTAGATAGCCTGACACCTGGTCCTGGCTGCAGTGAACTAACCAGAAATTTAACAGAAAATGAGGCAGACACGGAGACACTTGATAAATTCTCCAAGCATTCATGGCTGCCTGGAAGGCTGTGTGGGTAAGAAGGAGAAACTGGGCAGTGCCCTAGCCCTCTACATATCTCTAGGCTGTCCAGGTGGCTACAGCGCAATTAGAGGAGGTATGAGTTAGCTTGGCAGAAAGTAAAAGCTAGTATGCTTGAAAACTGCCTAAAATTTGGATATGCCCCCAAACTCACACAAGTCCCATTGCCCTTACAACCTGACCAATCACTGGCCACTGCATCACGAAGACACAGGAGCTAACCTTGAGAGTCCAGGGTTAAAAATAAAAACAAACAAACAAAAAGCAAAAATATTAGCAGCCACATACCATGGCAAAGACAGAGCATACAGATTTAGCACAGACAAGTTACCAAAAAAAAAGCAACAACCTGGAGAGAGAGGAAATCAGAACCCAGAACTGCTACAATATATAATCTAAAATGTCCAGTCCTCAGCAAACTTGTAAGACATGCAGAGAAACAAGAAGTGTGATACATACTCTGGAAAAAAGCAGTCAACAGAAATGATCTACAATTGGACCCAGTTGTTAGACTTGGCAAAGACTTCAATTTCAAGGCAGCTACTATAAATATGTTCAAAGAGCTAAAGGAAATCAGGTTTAATCAATCAAAGAGCAACGACAATGACTCAACAAATACAGAATCTCAATAAAGAGAGAAATTCTTAAAAAAAAAAAAAAAAAAAAAAAAAAAGGAAATTCTGGAGTTGAAAATCGCAATACCTGAGATGAAAAACTCATTAGGTGAGCTCAAGAGATTTGAATTGGCAAAAGAATCAGCAACGTGATGATAGATTAAGAGAAATTATTCAATTTGAAAAATGGAAAAAAATAATGAATAAAAATGGACAGTCTTAGATATCTGTGAAACATCAAGTGTACTAGCCTAAGTATAACAGAAGTTCCATAAAAAATGGAAACAGAGAAAGAAGCAGAGAAAAACATTAGAATAAAATGGCCAACAACTTCCCAAATTTTACAAAAACATTTATGTACAGATTCTAGAAGTTCAATGAACCTCAGCATAGTATAAACACAATGAAATCCACACCCACATACATTTTAATCGAACTGTTAAGCTCAAAACCAGAGAAAATTGTCAAAGCAGTAAGAGAAAAATGATTTATTTCATACAGGGGAACAACAAAACAATTACTAACTTCTCATCAGCAACAATGGAAGTCAGAAGGTAGTGAGATGGTGTGTTCAAAGTGCTAATTGAAAAAACTATTGCCCAAGAATTCTCTATCTAGCCAAACTATCTTTTAACAAGGACAGTGAAATAAACTCAGGCTCAGATAGAAAATTCAAAGTGCTAACAGAAAAAACTATTGCCCAAGAATTCTCTAACTAGCAAAACTATCTTTTAACAAGGACAGTGAAATGAACTCATGTCCAGATAGATAACACTGACTAGGAGTATTTGCAGCTAGCAAATGCACCTAACAAGAAATTAAAGGAACTCTTTCAGGCTAAAAGGAAATGATACTAGATAGTAACTCAAATCTACAGGAAGAAATAAAGAACATCAGAAAAGGTAAATATCTGACCCACAGAATGATATAAAATATTTATAAACCATGTATCTGACAAGGTATTAATATCTAGACTATATAAAGAACTCCTACAACTCAACAACAACAAAAACAAGCAACCCAATTTAAAAGTGGGCACAGGACTGGCCGGGCATGGTGGCTCACGCCTGTAATCCCAACACTTAGGGAGGCCAAGGCGGGCGGATCACGAGGTCAGGAGATCGAGACCATCCTGGCTAACATGGTGAAACCCCATCTCTACTAAAAATACAAAAAATTAGCCAGGCATGGTGGCAGGCACCTGTAGTCCCAGCTACTCGGGAGGCTGAGGCAGGAGAATGGCATGAAGCCAGGAGGCGGAGGTTGGAGTCAGCTAAGATCGCGCCACTGCACTCCAGCCTGGGCAACAGAGCGAGACGCCATCTCAAAAAAAAAAAAAAAAAAAAAAAAGATTTTTCATGCAAGATGGCCGAATAGGAACAGCTCCAGTCTACAGCTCCCAGGGTGAGCGACGCAGAAGATGGGTGATTTCTGCATTTCCAACTGAGGTACTGGGTTCATCTCACTTGGGCTTGTCGTACAGTGGGTGCAGCCCATGGCACAGGGTGGGGCATTGCCTCAACTGGAAAGCACAAGGGGCCAGGGAATTCCCTTTCCTAGCCAAGGGAAGCCATGACAGACAGCATCTGGAAAATCGGGACACTCTCACCCTAATACTGCGCTTTTCCAACAGTCTTAGCAAATGGCACACCAGGAGATCACATCCCGTGCCTGGTTTGGAGGGTCCGACACCCACAGTGCCTTGATCACCGCTAGCACAGCAGTCTGAGATCGAACTGCAAGGCGGCAGCGAGGCTGGGGAAGGGGCATCCGCCATTACTGAGGCTTGAATAGGTAAACAAAGCAGCCTGGAAGCTCGAACTGGGTGGAGCCCACTGCAGCTCAAGGATGCCTGCCTGCCTCTGTAGACTCCACCTCTGGCAGCAGGGCATAGCTGAACAAAAGGCAGCAAAAACTTCTGCAGACTTAAACGTCCCTGTCTGACAGCTTTGAAGAGAGTAGTGGTTCTCCGGGCACGGAGTTTGAGATCTGAGAACGGACAGACTGCCTCCTCAAGTGGGTCCCTGAACCCTGAGTAGCCTAACTGAGAGATATCTCCCAGTAGGGGCCAACTGACACCTCATACAGCCGGGTGCCCCTATGAGACGAAGCTTCCAGAGAAAGGATCAGGCAGCAACATTTGCCATTCTGCAATATTTGCTGTTCTGCAGCCTCTGCTGGTGATACCCAGGCAAATAGGGTCTGGAGTGGACTGCCAGCAAACTCTAACAGACCTGCAGCTGAGGGTCCTGACTGTTAGAAGGAAAACTAACAAACAGAAAGGACATCCACACCAAAACCCCATCTGTACGTCACCATCATCAAAGACCAAAGGTAGATAAAACCACAAAGATGGGAAGAAACCAGAGCAGAAAAGCTAAAAATTCTAAAAATCAGAGCGCCTCTTCTCCTCCAAAAGAACACAGCTCCTCGCCAGCAACAGAACAAAGCAGGAAAGAGAATGACTTTGACGAGTTGAGAGAAGGCTTCAGACGATCAGTAATAACAAACTTCTCCAAGCTAAAGGAGGATGTTCGAACCCATTGCAAAGAAGCTAAAAACCTTGAAAAAAGATTAGACAAATGGTTAACTAGAATAAACAGTGCAGAGAAGACCTTAAATGACCTGATGGAGCTAAAAACCATGGCACGAGAACTACGTGATGCATGCACAAGCTTCAGTAGCCAATTTGATCAAGTGGAAGAAAGGTTATCAGTGATTGAAGATCAAATGAATGAAATGAAGTGAGAAGACAAGTTTAGAGAAAAGAGAGTAAAAAGAAATGAGCAAAGCCTCCAAGAAATATGGGACTATGTGAAAAGACCAAATCTACGACTGATTGTTGTACCTGAAAGTGATGGGCAGAATGGAACCAAGTTGGAAAACACTCTGCAGGATATTATCCAGGAGAACTTCCCCAACCTAGCAAGGCAGGCCAACATTCAAATTCAGGAAATACAGAGAATGCCACTAAAATACTCTTCGAGAAAAGCAACTCCAAGACACATAATCGTCAGATTCACCAAAGTTGAAATGAAGGAAAAAATGTTAAGGGCAGCCAGAGAGAAAGGTCGGGTTACCCACAAAGGGAAGCGCATCAGACTAACAGTGGATCTCTCGGCAGAAACTCTACAAGCCAGAAGAGAATGGGGGACAATATTCAACATTCTTAAAGAATTTTCAACCCAGAATTTCATATCCAGCCGAACTAAGCTTCCTAACTGAAGGAGAAATAAAATCCTTTACAGACAAACAAATGCTGAGAGATTCTCTCACCACCAGGCCTGCCTCACAAGAGCTCCTGAAGGAAGCACTAAACATGGAAAGGAACAACCAGTACCAGCCACTGCAAAAACATGCCAAATTGTAAAGACCATCCATGCTAGGAACGAACTAACATCAACTAACGAGCAAAACAACCAGCTAACATCATAGTGACAAGATCAAATTCACACATAACAATATTAATCTTAAATGTAAATGGGCTAAATGCTCCAATTAAAAGACACAGACTGGCAAAGTGGATAGAGTCAAGACCCATCAGTGTGCTGTATTCAGGAGACCCATCTGACATGCAGAGACACACAGAGCTTCATAATAAAGGGATGCAGGAAGATCTACCAAGCAAATGGAAAACAAAAAAAAGCTGGGGTTGCAAGCCTAGTGTCTGATAAAACAGACTTTAAACCAACAAAGATCAAAAGAGACAAAGAAGGCCATTACATAATGGTAAAGGGATCAATTCAACAAGAGCTAACTATCCTAAATGTATATGCACCCAATACAGGAGCACCCAGATTCATAAAGCAAGTCCTTAGAGACCTACAAAGAGACTTAGACTCCCACAAAATAATAATGGGAGACTTTAACACCCCACTGTCAACATTAGACAGATCAATGAGACAGAAAGTTAACAAGAATATCCAGGAACTGAACTCAGCTCTGCACCAAGTGGACCTAGTAGACATCTACAGAACTCTCCACCCCAAATCAACAGAATATACATTCTTCTCAGCACCACATCACACTTAATGCAAAATTGACCACCTAGTTAGAAGTAAAGCACCCCTCAGCAAGGATAAAAGAATAGAAATTATAACAAACTGTCTCTCAGACCATAGTGCAATCAAACTAGAATTCAGGATTAAGAAACTCACTCAAAACCACTCAACTACGTGGAAACCCAACAACCTGCTCCTGAATGACTACTGGGTACATAACGAAATGAAGACAGAAATAAAGATGTTCTTTGAAACCAATGAGAACAAAGACACAACATACCAGAATCTCTGGGACACATGTAAAGCAGTGTGTAGAGGGAAATTTACAGTACTAAATGCCCACAAGAGAAAGCAGGAAAGATCTAAAATTGACACCCTAACATCACAATTAAAAGAACTCGAGAAGCAAGAGCAAACACATTTAAAAGCTAGCAGAAGGCAAGAAATAACTACGATCACAGCAGAACTGAAGGAGATAGAGACACAAAATACCCTTCCAAAAAAAAAAAATCAATGAATCCAGGAGCTGGTTTTCTGAAAAGATCAACAAAATTCACAGACCGCTAGCAAGACTAATAAAGAAGAAATGAGAGAAGAATCAAATAGATGCAATAAAAAATGATAAAGGGGATATCACCACCAATCCCACAGAAATACAATCTACCATCAGAGAATACTACAAACACCTCTACACAAATAAACTAGAAAACCTAGAAGAAACGGATAAATTCCTGGACACATATACCCTCCCAAGACTAAACAAGGAGAAAGTCAACTCCCTGAATAGACCAATAACAGGCTCTGAAATTGAGGCAATAATTAATAGCCTACCAACCAAAAAAAGTCCAGGACCAGACGGATTCGCAGCCAAATTCTACCAGAGGTACAAGGAGGAGCTGGTACTATTCCTTCTGAAACTATTCCAATCAATAGAAAAAGAGGGAACCCTCCCTAACTCATTTTATGAGGCCAGCATCATCCTCATACCAAAGCCTGGCAGAGACACAACCAAAAAAGAGAATTTTAGACCAATATCCCTGATGAACATCGATGCAAAAATCCTCAATGAAATACTCGCAAACTGAATCCAGCAGCACATCAAAAAGCTTATCCACCAAGATCAAGTGGGCTTCATCCCTGGGATGCAAGGCTGGTGCAACATATGCAAATCAATGAACGCAGTCCATCATATAAACAGAACCAAAGACAAAAACCACATGATTATCTCCACAGATGCAGAAAAAGCCTTCAACAAAATTCAACAGCCCTTCGTGCTAAAAACTCTCAATAAACTAGGTACTGATGGGACGTATCTCAAAATAATAAGAGCTATTTATGACAAACCCACAGCCAGTATCATACTGAATGGGCAAAAACGAGAAGCATTCCCTTTCAAAACTGGCTTAAGACAGGGATGCCCTCTCTCACCACTCCTATTCAACATAGTGTTGGAAGTTCTGGCCAGGGCAATCAGGCAGGACAAAGAAATAAAGGGTATTCAATTAGGAAAAGAGGAAGTCACATTGCCCGTTTGCAGACGACATGATTGTATATTTAGAAAACCCCATCATCTCAGCCCAAAATCTCCTTAAGCTGATAAGCAACTTCAGCAAACTCTCAGGATACAAAATCAATGTGCAAAAATCACAAGCATTCTTATATACCAATAACATACAGAGTGCCAAATCATGAGTGAACTCCCATTCACAATTGCTTCAAAGAGAAAAAAATACCTAGGAATCCAACTTACAAGGGATGTGAAGGACTTCTTCAAAGAGAACTACAAACCACTGCTCAACGAAATAAAAGAGTACACAAGCAAATGGAAGAACATTCCATGCTCATGGATAGGAAGAATCAGTATCATGAAAATTGCCATACCGCCCAAGGTAATTCACAGATTCAATGCCATCCCAATCAAGCTACCAATGACTTCCTTCACAGAATTGGAAAAAACTACTTTAAAGTTCATGTGGAGCCAACAAAGAGCCCGTACTGCCAAGACAATCCTAAGTCAAAAGAACACAGTAACCAAAACAGCATGGTACTGGTACCAAAACAGAGATGTAGACCAATGGAACAGAACAGAGCCCTCAGAAATAATACCACACATCTACAACCATCTGATCTTTGACAAACCTGACAAAAACAAGAAATAGGGAAAGGATTCCCTATTTAATAAATGGTGCTGGGAAAACTGGTTAGCCATATGCAGAAAGCTGAAAGTGGATCCCTTCCTTACACCTTATACAAAAATTAATTCAAGATGGATTAAGGACTTACATGTTAGACTTAAACCATAAAAATCCTAAAAGAAAACCTAGCCAATACCATTCAGGACATAGGCATGGGCAAAGATTTCATGACTAAAACACCAAAAGCAATGGCAACAAAAGCCATAACAAATGCAATCTAAGTAAACTAAAGAGCTTCTGCACAGCAAAAAAAACTACCATCAGAGTGAACAGGCAACCTACAGAATGGGAGAACATTTTTACAACCTACCCATCTGACAAAGGGCTAATATCCAGAATCTACAAAGAACTTAAACAAATTTACAAGAAAAAATCAAACAACCCCATCAACAAGTGGGCAAAGGATATGAACAGACACTTCTCAAAAGAGGACATTTATGCAGCCAGCAGACACATGAAAAAATGCTCATCATCACTGGCCATCAGAGAAATGCAAATCAAAACCACAATGAGATACCATCTCATACCAGTTAGAATGGCGATCATTAAAAAGTCAGGAAACAACAGGTGCTGGAGAGGATGTGGAGAAATAGGAACACTTTTACACTGTTGGTGGGACTGTAAACTAGTTCAACCATTGTGGAAGACACTGTGGCGATTCCTCAAGGATCTAGAACTAGAAATACCATTTGACCCAGCCATCCCATTGCTGGGTATATACCCAAAGGATTATAAATCATGCTGGTATAAAGACACATGCACACGTATGTTTATTGCGGCACTATTCACAATAGCAAAGACTTGGAACCAACCCAAATGTCCATCAGTAATAGACTGGATTAAGGAAATGTGGCACATATATACCGTGGAATACTATGCAGCCATAAAAAAGGATGAGTTCATGCCCTTTGTAGGGACACGGATGAAGCTGGAATCCAACATTCTGAGCAAACTATCCCAAGGACAGAAAACCAAACACCGCATGTTCTCACTCATAGGTGGGAATTGAACAATGAGAACACTTGGACACAGAGTGCGGAACATCACACACTGGGGCCTGTCGTGGGGTGGGGGGAGGGGGGAGGGATAGCATTAGGAGATATACCTAACATAAATGATGAGTTAACGGGTGCAGCACACCAACATGGCACATGTATACATATGTAACAAACCTGCACGTTGTACACATGTGCCCTAGAACTTAAAGTATAATTAAAGAAAAAAGAAAAAAAAGTGGGCACTGGACTTAAGTAGACATTTCTCCAATATCACAAAGTCATTAGAAAAAGACAAGTAAAAATCACAGTAAGATACTTCATACCCATGAGGTTGGCTATTATCAAAAAACCAAAATAACAAGTATTGGTAAAGATGTGGAGAAACTGGAACCCTTGTGCACTGTTAGTGGGAATGTAAAATGGTGCAGCACCATGGAAAACAGCACAGCAGTTCCTCAAAAAAATAAACAGAATCCCCACATGATTCAACAAGTCCACTTCTGGGTATATACCTAAAAGAACTGAAAGCAGAGACTCAAACAGATATCTGTACATCCATATTCACATCAGCATTATTCACAATAGCCAAAAGTAGAAGCAACCCAAGTGTCCATCAACAGATGAATGAATAAACAAATGTGATATTTACATATAATAGAAAATTATATCATCTTAAAAAGGAAGGAAATTCTGACCCATGCTACAACATGAATGAACCTTGAAAACATTACACAAAGTTGAAGAAGCCAGTCACCAAAGGATAAATATTGCATGAGTCCTCGTCTATGAGGTACCTAGAGTACTGAAATTGAAAGAGACAGAAAGAATGTTGGCTGCCAGGGCTGGGAACAGAAGGGAATGAGGAATTAAGTATTTAACAGGTACAGAGTTTCAGTTTGTGAAGATTAAACAGTTCTGCGGATGGATGGTGATAATGGGTGCACAGCAGTGTGCATGTACTTAATATCACAGAACCATACACCTAAGAATGGTAAAAATCGTGAATTTTATGTTATGTTTAAAATTGTAATAAAAATACATAGACAAATTTTTTTAATTTTAAATAAGTATGTGAGTAAACAGAAAAGACTAAACATAAATTTTTGCTCTTCTCTTAATTTCTTTAAGACATCACATTTCATAAAGCAACAACCAGAACACTGAATTGTTAGGTTTATAACATACATAATATATAGGCAACAGCAGCACAGTGGGCTGATAGTCTATGTCCCTCATTTCCTCCTAGTCCACATACACTTCAATAAGAGTGTTTAATCCTTAAATGCCGCTATCCCCTGAAAGAGATCTTCTCCTTTCAGCTGCTTCCTGGATAATGACCACCATGAAAGGAATAGGGAGGACTATAAAGACCTATTTTGAAACTTCAGGATTCTATCCTGACCATTTCTGATAATGATACATCTGCTGATTTCATTCTCTGACACACACACACACACACACACACACACACACACATTTAATGGTTCCCCACCACATACAGAATAAAATCCCAACTCTTACAGTGACAGTGGCTTTCAAGACTACCCTCCCCCACAATCTGATCCAAACCTATATTTAGGGCCTCTTCTTCCTATAATAAAGCCCACATATTCAAACCTTATTAGACTATTCACTATTCCTTGAACATCATATTAACTTACATGGTTTGCTCAATTGGAAATTTATTGTTCCACTACCCATTCCCACCTATAAAAATCCTTCTCTTCCCTCAAATCTCTGTTCAAATGCCACATCCTCCCTGACACTTTTCCCCAAAATAAATACATGAATTAGGATTAAATACTCTCTTCTATGTAGAAACACAGAACGCACCTTATTTACGTTTCTGTTTCAGTAGATTCTCATCTTACACGGGGGATAAATTCTAAACAACATAGGAAGCAAAAATCTTCTATCGTCCAGGTTATTCTTGAAAATCCCATAGGAAGCCACTGCTGGAGACTGTCCCATAGTCCCACAAGAAGTCCAAAATAGTGGCATTTCCACCATTAAAAAACTGATTGCCTTTTCCTTCTAAGCACTAGAAGTTACTGCTGACTTGTATTTAGACACCATGTTATATGGAAAATGGATACCTTTAAGCCCTAGAAATGTTCATGCTCTGGGAGGCATGCAGGAACCAAGTGAGCCTGCAGGAACCGCAGATTCACATTCACAGGCTCTCACTGTCCACCTACTGCAGGGCACAGACTCACTGAGTGGAATGTGCATGCAGCTCCTTTGTGCTTGTGCTCTCTGTGGGATATGTTTAGTAGAATCAGGGTAGGTGACATTTGTCATGATGCACTCTCCTCTGGGAGGAGATTCATCATACCCATTTAGCTCCTCCAGGACTTGGGCACAAGCTATACCTTACTTACCTTTAGCAATCTCATAGAATGCACGTATGAATGTCTTGCAAAGAGTGAATAATTATAAATGCTTTTGAATTTAACTAAAGTGACAGCACAACCAACCACATATAAAACTATCTCTTCTACAGTTATTACAGTATAATCATTCCAAAAACGATCCTTTTTGTACCAAAAAAACAGTGCTCTTACAAATTAGAAATGCTATCTCTTCTACAGTTATTACAGTATAATCATTCCAAAAACGATCCTTTTTGCACCAAAAAAAACAGTGCTCTTACAAATTAGAAATGCTTACAGTTCTAGAAATAACATCCAATCTGATCTTAAAATGCAATAATTTTGCATAATGAGGGAACCAGGTGGTTGGCTGCTCTTAATGTTCTGAAGAAAATAACATCAAAAAATAGTTCATAAGATGAAAGATGACAGTGACCTTTAGCCTCCCAGTTTAACTCTTTGAAAAACTTGTGGTGTAAATGTAAAGTATTATTTCTTTTTTGAGACCTTTTCCTTTAGTAGCTAGAAGAACTGATATGCAAGATAATGGTCCCATTCTAGTATTGTTATTTCCTGTCATTCTATGTTAAGTATTATTCTGTTATAAACAGTAATGTTTCTCAACAGAAAAAGACACATCCAAATGGGTCACCTGCAGTTGCACAGCAGGTGGTGAAACAGGTGACTTGAGCTTCTCTCACACAAGAAGCTCAGGGATTGTCAGTTTTCTCAGATTTGCAAACGTGCTGAGTAAACTGCAGATGTCCCCTTAGGCTGGAAAGGAAGATCAGCGAGCCAACAGAGACACTGCCTTTGGCAAAGAAAGACAGAGGGCTTCTTCAGGCAGCCAGACTAAACTAAAAATCAGCTGGCAGATACAGTTCTCATAAGCTGACATGGGTCAGTCAAAATTAGCTCCAGGTGAGGTCAGGGTTTCTGAGCCCTGTGCCATAGCAGACCCCATATGAGCAAATGAGACAATTTCCAGGTCAACCCAGGATGGCTGGGCTAATTAGAATGCTTTCCTGGGATTTGGGGGAAGCCTTGAATGAGAGGGGATGTCAGGTCCACCTCTTTCTTGCTGCAGCTGTAAAATGTGGAACTGCAGTGGCGATGCTCCTCACCATATGGAGCAAGTAGCTGACAGCAAGAGAGAATCAGAGGCAAGAGACGGAGAGATTCCTAACAGGGTTCAAAACCAGGTTCCAGTTGCTTCTGAAGTCCAACTGCACTCCTACCCTTGCTGTGACTTGGTGATTCTGTGAACCACGCCCCTGCCATCTCAATAAACTCCCTTTTCACTTGATTGAATTCAAGGTGTTTGCACATTGCAGTCACTTGCAACCAAAGAGAATTCGGATGTTAAGAATACGTGTTCAAAGAGATCATGACAAGGAAAACAAGACAATCCAACCAGTTACCAAAAGTAACTAAGAATAAAACCATAGGGCAGTCATTGATAAGAAAGTAGTATTTGCAAGATGACAGATTCAAATGCTAGTGACTAGTCAATAGAATTATAACCACAAAATGGGTAATACATAATTCAGGGATCATGTGTGGTTCTGAAAGGAGTGTCCATGACTGTTTTATCTGCTTATCTGTGCTAGTAGAGAATGTAAATGATAGTCTGCAAAACTGTAATTATTCTCTTCCAACAAATTTTGCTGAGCAAATGAATAAATCTGCAAAACAAGTAAGGTTGGCCTTAGATCTTTAATTTAGTTTTTATGTTCCATGAATTTCAGAACCACTGTCTGGTATTTCTTTATAAATAGCTTTATTGTTTTTAGAAAAATGATGCATGTACCCTGCAAATAACTTTTTAACTATCAAAATTTTATTTTACCATAGGAAAAATGGTCTGAAATGCCTCTGGCTTTAGCAAAACTGATAAATGAAAACAACTTTTATTTACTGACCATTTATATATAACACAGTAGTTGGTGTTTATGAGGGAGACAAGTACTAAACAGGGTTCCTAAACTCTACTAATGTAGAACCTGGTTAGGAAGATAAATCCATCTGTTATGGGAGCAGTATAAATTATTATCCATGGTTACATCTAGAATGACTGATCAACAGTATGAGGAAAGAGCGCAGAATTCAGAGAGACTGAAGCATAATCCCATCTCGGCCATTTTTTTCCTGCCACTTATTATATGACCTTTACACATTGCTAAGTACCATGAATCTCAATTTTTCTCATGTGTAAAATGTGACTATTTTTTTGTTTGTTTGTTTTTGAGATGGAGTCTCGCTCTGTTGCCCAGGCTGGAGTGCAGTGGCACAATCTTGGCTCACTGAAACCTCCACCTCCCAGGTTCAAGCACTTCTCCTGCCTCAGCCTCCCGAGTAGCTGAGATTACAGGCACAGGCCATCGTGCCCAGGTAATTTTTCTATTTTTAGTAGAGACGGGGTTTTACCATGTTGGCCAGGCTAGTCTCACACTCCTGACCTTAGGCGATCCACCCACCTCGGCCTCCCAAAATATGATTATTAAAACCTACCTCCGGCTGGGTGCAATGGCTCATGCCTGTAATCCCAGCACTTTGGGAGGCCAACGCAGGCAGATCAGTTGAGGCCAGGAGTTCAAGACTAGCCTGGCCAACATGGCAAAACCCCGGGTCTACTAAAATTACAAAAATTAGCTGGGCGTGGTAACACACGCCTGTAGCCCCAACTCCTCAGGAGGCCTTGGCAGGAGGATCATCTGAACCCGAGAAGAGGAGACTGCAATGAGCCAAGATCACACCACTGCACTCCAGCCTGGGAAACACAGCAAGAGTGTCTCGAAATAAAGTAAAATAAAATATAAAATAAAATAAAAGCCAACTGCATGAGAATCACATGAGGAGTAAATCTCAAAAAATAGATTGATATATTTGGCTTAAGCTGCCAAAAGACGTAAGAATGATGTCAAAAAGATAAACATTCACACTGCTGACAAATGAGGGAATAAGCTCCAGACCTTTGCACACATCTCCTTTCCCTGGAATGCTCTCCTCTCCCCTCACCCTCCACCCTGTGCGTCCCAGGCCTTGGCTGAAATGTCAGCTCCTGAGAGAGGCATTCTCTGACCTCTATGTAAATAGGTGCTGGCATCACTCACTAGATAAATAAATCACCCCACAGATTCTGATTCAAGATAACTGCATAGGATACGTGAACAAGGTTTCCGCCCCTATGAAAGACCATGCTGAATAAGCCACGTCCAACGAGTAGCTCACTGGATTCAAACTCTGACTGCTCTCTGATAAGCTGTGCATTCCTTTGACCAGTTAATTTCTCTATGCCTCAGTATGGAAATAATAATAGTATCTAAAAGCTGATGAGAGCATTACATGACATACCGTAAATCAATGAATGTTTAGTATACAGTAGGCAGTCACGGCTTGGTTATATGAAACGGTTTGTGGCTGGTGTAATAGAAAATGGGGTTAACAGAGTAATTGAGACTGTAGATTCTTGAGGCCCCTGAGTTAAAATGTATAAATTAAGTTAAAATGTATAAACTTTATCATATGTGGGATGTTAGGGCAGAGATGTACCAGGTGAGCGAGAAAAGAAGATGAAGACTAATTCAAGAGAGATAAGTAATCTAAGTGTGTGATAACTGGAGTGGTGGCAATAGAAATAGAAAGTAAGGAAAAGAGACAGGGTTTCACCAGGTTGCCCAGGCTGCTCTCAAACTCCTGAGCTCATGGGATCCGCCTGCCTCAGCCTCCCAAAGTACTGGGATTACGGACAGAATGCCTGAATTTGAATCCAGTCTCTGCCCATCAGTCACTGTGTAAGTTTGGGAAAGGACTTAACCTCTCTGGATCAGTTTCCTTACTGGTAACATTAGAACAATAACAGTGCCTGTCATATAGAGCTGCACTTAAATAATAAAATGATTTAATACATGTAAAGCACTTAGAAAACCTCCTGGCTCACAGTAAGCTCTAAATAAATGTAGCTATTTGATTATTTAAAGTGGTTCTAACTGGAATTCCAGGTTCTACTTATATTAAAGTTTGTATGCAAAATGGAACCCAAGTTCTTTTTCAAAATGAAATATCTTTATCCTTTGCAGCACCATGTTTCTAATGCCCTTAATATAGTACTTTTCAAGTTTAAAAGGAGGAAATAAGAAAAAAGTCCGTATTTGATGGATGAAAATGCTTTCAGGAAAAAAAAAATTAAATGTGAATTACATAAATGTTCTCTATGTATTTATTTCACTTTTCTGCTAGATTCTCAATCTAAAATCAATCTTAAGTAAGAGGACTTAGACTGTCAAAATAATATACTATTTCAGAGAGGCATATGTTCTTAAAAGGCACATAATAGAACATATAACATTTTCCTATGTGTAAAAAAGTTTCATTGCAATTTTATACAACTATTCTGTAATTATTTTAAAGCCATGAAGTATACATAATCTAAAAAATGTGTTTTAATTTGTGTTAAACAATAGTTGTTATATGTTAGTTATATTTTAAGAACATAATTAATAATCAATATGCTATGACCAAGCAGAGTTCATTCCAGGAATATAAGGATAGTTTGATATTAGATAATCTATTGAAACTTACCATATCATTATGTTTACAAAGTAAACCAAATGATCATATGAATGCTATAAAGACATTTTCGGGTCCGGTGAGGTGGCGCATGCCTAATCCCAGCAGTCTGGGAGGCCAAACTTGGCAGATCACTTGAGCTCCAGGAGTTCAAGACCAGCCCGGGCAATGTGGCAAAGCCCCATATCAACAAAAAAATGCAAAAATAACCCAGGCATGGTGGCGCACACCTGTAGTCCCAGCTTGTGGGAGGCTGAAGTGGGAGCATCACTTGAGCCTAGGGGTGACCTGAGATCACACCACTGCACTCCAGCCTCGGCAACAAAGAGTTTGTCTCAAAAAAAAAAAAAAAAAAGACATTTCTGAAAACTTCTACTTTTAATTTTTTAAAAAACCCCACTAGTATTAGCAATGCTACTAGCAAGCATATATTCTCACTATACTTTAAGAAATCGGTAGGCCGGGCACGGTGGCTCACGCTTGTAATCCCAGCACTTTGGGAGGCTGAGGCGGGCGGATCACAAGGTCAGGAGATCGAGACCACGGTGAAACCCCGTCTCTACTAAAAATACAAAAAATTAGCCAGGCATGGTGGCAGGCACCTGTAGTCCCAGCTACTCTGAGAGGCTGAGGCAGAAGAATGGCGTGAACCCGGGAGGTGGAGCTTGCAGTGAGCCGAGATTGCGCCCCTGCACTCCAGCCTGGGTGACAGAGCGAGACTCCGTTTCAAGAAAAAAAAAAAAGAAATTGGTTAAGTATTTTGTATTCATTATCTCATTAATTAACCATACCTCATGAGCTAGGCACTCTTACTACCATACTTTAGGGATAATGAACTGAAGTTCAGACTAAATAACCCTCTCAAGGTCAAACAACTAGTTAGTAGTAAAGCCCAAATCTGAACTCAAAGCCATTGAACCTCAGATCTGTACACTTACAAATCAGAGAAAAAAAAATTTAACAGGAAATTCACACAAGAAAATATAAATGGTCAACAATAATTAAAAGGAGCTATGTTTCATTCATAAATAAGGAAATGCCAAATGAAATATAACTAACCTAGCAAATTAACAGACATTTCAAAATTCTGTAATATCAAGTGTTTTACACTGTGTTGAACCTAAGATGGGAATATGAATCAGTATACTGTTTTAGAGGGCAATTTGACAATGCCTATACCAATTTCACATGCTCAAATTTCATGCTGCTTTGATTAAGCAATCCCTCTTCTAAAAAATATATACTGTAGATTTACTTGCAAAATTATGCAGGTATTTGTACCTAAAACCTAAATACCCTTGTTACACACATTTCAATACACACATATAATGGGACACCATTAAGAAGCATTAAGAAGCAAGAGGTGGCTTTAAGTCATTAAAAAGCAAGAGGTAGCTTTAGAGGTAAGGTCATGGAAAATGGGACACAATACACTGTTAAGTGAAAACGGCAATGTTCAAAAAACTGGATATAAGTTTAATTTCAACTAAATATGTATGTGCATAAAAACATCCAAGAAAATACACAACAAACTATTAGGTATGGCTATTTTTTAGGACTGGGACTGGGAACACTGTAGAGACACAACCCTTTGTTTTCATTTTATACTCTTCTGTACTACTTGGCTTTTTTTCCATAAGCATTTATCAATTTTACAATAAAAGTTTTTTAATGATGTAACATACATGCATATACTAATCACAACTATAAAAAAGATTGATTCATAAATATTACATTTTAGAAAAATTTTGGTAACTGAACCTTACAGTGAGAAACATGACCTTATCATCAAAAAGGCCAAAAAAGTATTTTGACTTACTCTTGCTGAATATATGGAAATTGGAGATGATTTCAAATTAAAACACAGAAAATTGGTACAATCATCACCTCCCACCCTTCACTCCATCCATGCCCACCTCCCTTGTATATTCCTCCCTCTCCTCACCTTCTTCCAAATCATCATAGAGCATCTAACATTATTGCTTTTAGATGGCTGAGAGGGCAGGTCTCATCCATTCCAAGTTATACAAACAGAGACAAGTAGATCTTTTATTTTTCATAGGATCCATAATTACAAAGGAATATGGTATTTAATAATCACAATTCTGCGAACCAAGCAAACATGACTTCTCAGTTGTTAGCATCTCCCTTACGTATACCTGTAATATTAATCTTCTGTTTGACTTACAGATACTTCAAAAGTATATAGGCCAGGTGCGGTGGCTCACACCTGTAATCTCAGCACTTTGGGAGGCCGAGGTGGGCAGATCACCAGGTCAGGAGATCGAGACCATCCTGGCTAACACAGTGAAATCCCGTCTCTACTAAAAAAAAATACAAAAAAAAAATTAGCCAGGCGTGGTGGCAGGCACCTGTAGTCCCAGCTACTGGGGAGGCTGAGGCAGGAGAATGGCGTGAACCCGGGAGGCGGAGCTTGCAGTGAGCGGCGATCACGCCACTGTACTCCAGCATGGGCGACAGAGCGAGACTCCCTCTCAAAAAAAAAAAAGTATATAGATGGTAGTTATTATAATAGGAGTTAAATTGATTTTCCCAGTATTAAGGGTTTTCTCCCTGATCCAAGAAGAAACAAAAAGCAACAATAAACCGGACTAAACTGTAAGCAAATCACTCCTAAAAATGTACAAGTTTCCTATTTGTATAAATGAATACTATGCTTTACATATTTCTAGATATACATCCACTAATTTGGTTGGCAACAAGATATTTTCAGATTTCTAGCTGAAAAGATAATAACATAACATTTAAATTTAGATCAAAACTAATCTGAATCACTCAAATTGACTGCTAAAAGTATTAAAATGTGAACTATTTTGTAACTTGGGGCACAGAACTTTGAATGGTGAATTGATTAAAATATAAAGAACAATTTTAAAATGTAAAAAACTTGTTACCAAAAAAACACAATAATTTAAATGCTTCACCTCTAACAGTACGTATAGAAAAACAATGCTGGTACTACAAATTACCTAACAATTGCCTTTTCTCTGCTTTATTGGAATTTAGTGCAAAAAAAATTTAACATAATTTCCAGACTCAGGATAAAAACTGTAACAGGAGAAAATAGGTAGAAGTGGTTTGATTTCATTTCCTGCAGAATAGTCAAAAACACTTGCATGATCTGGTCTTAAAGTAATTAAGACTGTGACGGTCCTACTAGTCTATAATTCCATTTAATAAAATAGTTAAAAACTAGGTTTGGCCAGACGCAGTGGCTCATGCCTGTAATTCCAGCACTTTGGGAGGCCGAGGCAGGTGGATCACAAGGTCAGGAGTTCGAGACCAGCCTGGCCAATATGGTGAAACTCCTTCCACTAAATATACAAAAATTAGCTGGGCATGGTTGCGGGTGCCTGTAATCCCAGCTACTTGGGACGCTGAGGCAGGACAGTCACTTGAACCTAGGAGGCGGAGGTTGCAGTAAGCCGAGTTCATGCCACTGCACTCCAGCCTGGGTGACAGAGCAAGATTCCGTCTCAAAAAAACAACAGGCCGGGCGCAGTGGCTCACGCTTGTAATCCCAGCACTGTGGGAGGCCGAGGTGGGCGGATCACGAGGTCAGGAGATCGAGACCACGGTGAAACCCCGTCTCTACTAAAAAAAAATACAAAAAATTAGCCGGGCGTGGTGGCGGGCGCCTGTAGTCCCAGCTACTCTGAGAGGCTGAGGCAGGAGAATGGCGTGACCTCGGGAGGCGGAGCTTGCAGTGAGCCGAGATTGTGCCACTGCACTCCAGCCTGGGCGACAGAGCGAGACTCCATCTCAAAAAAAAAAAAAACAACAACAACAAAAAACTAGGCTTAACTCCGTATTAAGGAATAAATTAATAACATCAAAAATAAAAAGTAAACTCGTTGTGCCTCAGTTTCCACACCTGTAAAATGGAGATAATAAGAAAACTCCCTTCAAATATTGCACTAGTGATTCTCATAGGTCATCTCGGGGAAAGCAACGTTGAGAAACAGCAGTTGACACACAGTCGACCGTGCTGACATTTTAATTAGTACTATCATCATCATCATCATCTACTTTTGCAAATTAGACTACTAAGACTCATAATCAAAATAATCTTTATTCAAAAATTTGAGCTATTTCCCTTATTAGAGAAATGTATTCTTTGATAAAATTCCCTCAGAGGGGAGGGAAGGCTTTGGGAATTATAAACTCTATTTTTTTTTTTTTTTTTTTTTTGAGACAAAGTCTCGCTCTGTTGCCCAGGCTGGAGTGTAATGGCACGATCCCCTCAAGGGATCTTCACGCCTCAGCCTCCCAAAGTGCTGGGAGTACAAGCGTGAGCCACCATACCCAGCCTCGGAATTATAAACTCATAAAAAACATTTTGAGACTCACAGGTTACCTTGAAAACTTATAATGACCTCTGCCTCAGAATCTCTGTTATAGATGAGACACACATTGCGACTCTCCTGCAGGTACAATCTCCATCTAAGACACTTCAGTCCCACCAACTACATAGTCTAACACCAAGATCCCTTCTAAAAGAATCATTAGGCCAGGCACGGTGGCTCACAGCTGTAATCCCAACACTTTGGAAGACCAAGGCGGGCAATGGATTCTTTGAGCTCAGGAGTTCAAGACCAACCTCAACAACATGGTCAAACTCTGCCTCTACCAAAAATACAAAAAAAATTAGCTGAGCCTGGTGGCACGCATCTGTGGTCCCAACTACTCAAGAGGCGGCAGAGGGAGGATCGCTCGAGCCTGGGAGGCAGAGGTTGCAGTGAGCCAACTGCACCGCTGCACTCCAGCCTAGGCGACAGAGTGAGACTCCATCTCAAAAAAATAAAAATAATTTAACTAAAGGAAAATTTTAACTTAACTTCTAATTAATTGTCTATATTTTTTAGTCAATAAAATATAATTCTGAATTACAAATTTTTTTATTATTCTAAGAAGAGCTTTCAATTCTAAGAAGTGTATTTAAAACACATTAAATAGCTCTCTTCATCTAAATGTACTTAAGAAAAGCAGAGCAATTAAAACAAATGTTTCTAAGGACACAAATGGGGGGAATGATAAATATAAGCAAGTAAGAAGCAATATCATTTTTAAAGTAACATGAAAATAAAATACATTATTTTTATGGTACAGAATTCAGAGGTAAATTGTAAGCAGTAATGTATCAACGTTATAAAAAGAAAATTTTGAGATCCACAAAATCTAAATAAACTGAAAATACCAAATAGGTAACTTGAAAGTAGCAGTTCATTTTTAGAAAGCCACAAGAGTAGTTACGGCAAACCTAAGTTTTCCATTTCTACTGCAGATTACCACTCAGCAACCTGCTAAAACTCAGCACATCTGGTAAGCTGCTGTTCAAAAATTGAATAAAAGCCATGTATATTTGCTGTATTTGTAGCCTATATACTCTGTTAGGCAATGCATATATTAAAGTATCTATACCTGTTTTTAAAGGGGAGCTATAACTTGGAATTCTGTTTTAAAATATCTAAGGAGAAGGTCAGCTCTACTTTTTGATGGTCAATAAACACAACATTTTATAATTCCTTGAAACACGTCTAACAACACTATTATTTAAGCTGTTCAGTCTTTCAAGTGAAAGGCCCCTTCTTTCCACTATTCTGAAAACAATATACTGTACCATTAATGTATATTTTAATTTTTGGTCAATTTTATAGTACTGTCTTCTGTAAAACAACATTAAAATCAGTGTTCTCTGGTTTTAGTAACTCATGAGAAAATAGAAAAACTAATTCGGGGAGGGGCAGGGAAGGGGAAGACCCTGATTCTTACTGGTAAAAGGAAGACAAGACCTGAAGACATATTTTGGTTTTTAGTTGCAATATTAATTTTTAAAATATCAGAAAACATTATCAAATGATTAGCTAGTATAAAATATATTGCTGGGCTCTCAGAGATGAGACTTACAACCCAATGATCGTAACATTCTCTAGTAGTCAGCTCCAAAGAAGTAGCTGGTTCAAGATGCTGATGGGGTGGGGGTGGGGGGACTGCATTTGCACACAACTGTTTAAAATATCAGTTTAGATTTTTAAAAAGTGGATCAATTTGTTTTCAAAACTATAGTCTACAAATACAGTTTATGATGAGAGACTGAAGTTGCTTTTCTGTTTTCATCTAAAAAGCTGAAGGATGTTACACTTCAGAGAAATCTTAGCTCTCCCTCACAAATAACAATACAATGTTAAATTAATCCAAATTTGGAGTAGGGGAGTTAGTTGTAATACACACACAAAATTATGCACTTTGGCCAATTAATATTAGGTGTGATAAGTTACAAGAGGAAAGAAGAGGCACTAAAATTATGGTGTTTTTATCAGGTTAAAATTTGAAAAATCCAATCTAATAATATATAAAACTTTATTTTGCATTCAGAATGTGTCAGACACTATGCTAAAAGCTTTGCCTGCGTTCTCTTCCAGAATAACCACAACCCAGTTTTACAGGTCATTTAAGTAAGTTGCCCAAGGTCACACAGCTAATAAATGATATACCTAAGATCCTAAACTGTATCTGCCTGCCCTGGGCCCAGCCCAGTGCCCAACACATTGTAGGCCCTCATTGAATATTTGACCGTTAAATTTAAAAACAGCTCCAAATCCAGCCTCTTTACTTCTACATCATATTGCCTTCTGTACCTAAGATAAATATCAGAAGGTTATGGTGCTCTCATTGGGAAGCTAACAGAGTTAGCCTTAAGGAAAGTGTAGTTAAACAAGTGTTTACGGTGAATAAATTACAACCTAAAAACTATCAATCCAACTATGCCCTCTTTGCTCTGTCACCCTTGGTCATCCACAAGATGTTAAGACCCTCCAGACCACCATCTTTTCCCTAATTTCATCAGAGACGGGGTTTTGTCATGTTGGCCAGGCTGATCTTGAACTCTCTGATCTCAGGTGATCCACCTGCCTTGGCCTCCCAAAGTGCTGGGATTACAGGCGTGAGCCACCACGCCAGGCCTCAAGAATCTGTTTTTCATGGGTTACCTACTGTTTCATTACAACAATCATCTTGTGAGTTAGGTATTATCCCCATTTTATACCCAGAGAAACTATGCCTTAGAAAGGTTACTAAGGATACACACACACACACACACACACACAAACACACACACACAGACACTTTTAATACGTAGATAGGTGAGTAGTACAAGACTACAAGACTGACACCTCTTGTAGTGACCACACCTTAAGCTTCCCTAGACTTCAAATACTTCAAGGGCACAGTGTATTTACTGCTGTGCCTAGTGTAGTCCCTGGCAATGGTAATTGCTCGCAAATATTTCCTCAAATGAATTGCTGCCCTGTGGCTTCCTTTTGTCCATTACCACCCTCCTTCCCAACACATTCCCCACACTCTCACATTCTTTTATAAAACATTACTGACTTTTCTCTGCCTTGGTTGAAACTTGATTCTTCTCCAAGAACACTCCTTTTCTTAGAGGGTACCACTCCCTGCACACAGTGGGATCTGAAAGATAGTGAGGGCACGCTGTGGCTCCCCACACTGGCATCTGGACCACTCCATGGTGATCCCACTGAAACCTCTGTGCTCCTCCAAGAGCCACGGCATACAGATGCCCCTTCCTGACTGGTACCTGGCTCACAGTTTTCATTTCACTCCAATGTGCCACCATCGCAGGCAGTCAATGTCCAAATTGACAACCCATTTGAGAGCCCATCGTCAACTTATTTTGGCTTCCTTAATTCCTATAAAATGTCATTCAACCTGCCCTTTAGCAGGCTCACCCTGTAACTATATTCACACTGGTCCTCAACCCAGCATACGCTACCTCAGGAATCTCACACCGCTCTACACACATGCCTGGCGAAATCTTCCCATCCTCCTTGCATTCTCATTTCCTTACTTCAGATTCTGTTTTTTCTTTGACCTCATCCAGAGTGTCCTTGTTTCTCAGTCCATTAATTATGAACCTCACTGTTTAGCATAGGGAAAAAGACACGTGGACAATCAACTACAACATCAAACAATGTGTAACAGTAATGGTATAGGAAAGAAGGAAGGAAGGAAGGGAGGGAGGGAGGGAGGGAGGAAGCTGATGGCAGGGAATGTGGTGAGCTATAGCAAGGCTAGATAAGATAGCCCATGGCATGCTCTGAATATGAGCAGGCACGCCACGGGCCTGGAGCAGGGCTGCCAAACGCCACCATTAGACAACTCAAGGGCACCATTCATTCATGCAGGCTGTCCTGACAAAATGCCAAGTTAGCAAAATAAGGTATGTGTGTTTGGTTTTTTAAATAATCGCTTCTTTTAGATAAATGTGCAATCTTCCTTTATAAAAGCTTTTTGTGAGAACTTTCATATCTCATGTAGCACACACCATGGCTGTATCACCTAAGCCATGGCAATCTGCAACAAGATACGTACAGAGAGTAAAACAGTGTTTAGATACAATTATAGCTATTTGATATTGCTGTGGCAAATTTGTATTTCTCAATAGCGCTGGTCTGCAGTGCACTGGGAAAACAAAAATGAAAAACTACTCCTTCACACAGAGTTGGTGAAGTAGTGACCTAAACTCTGCTTGTAATTAAAGAATGGTTGCACTATGTCTAAATGTCTATTCTATCTACTCATACCTATTTTATAGATCTAACTCCCTGATCCCTTTCCCCAGCAGGAGCAGCGTTCCTGTAATTCAGGCACATGGAGTTTGGTGGGTTACGTAATTCCCATGTTATCTTCCAAGCCCTTCCACATCTACTGGCAAAACCACCATTGTGAAGAGTCTGAGGATACTATAGGCGCAGAAGGATCCTCCCTTCCCACCATGCCCCAACCTGAACAGCTGCTTTCACTATCTTCCTTTCTCCTTTCCCTGGGGGGCTCTAAGAGAACTCTGGGAAAATGCAATTAAGTTCAAGAGATAATCTAATTTCTCATTAGCCTTGAGGTAGCTTATCAGCATTCCAGGGCCTAACAAAAAAGAACCAGAGACTCAACATTGCCACAGATTCCACTGGGTTCCAATTCCCAAGGTTGCTTAAGTATCAGTAAACAAGCACTGCTAGAGTGTGGAGCAGGAGGGGCAAGTGGCTGGAAATGAGCCAGGAGCAGCGCTTGCTCTGTTCACTTGGATTATTCATAATGAATCACAGGGGAGAACCCATTTTATTATAATACTAGTGTGGGCACTGAGAGTTAACAGGGGCATGAAGTGACTTGGAGGCCCCCTAAATGGCTTCCATCCCACCCAAGGAACAAGCCTGGACAAAAGCCCCCAGGCCTGTGCCTTGGCATCTCAGAGAACCTCCTTAGGTCCCAGTCCCACCGTCCATGCTGTCTTCCCACCTCCCTTGCTCAAGACTGACACCTCGTTTCATCCTGTTGCCTCAGTCAAATTGTCTTTCTGACCCTTGATTTCAGCCTCACCCTGGGTGTCATCCTTCTGACTAACTCTTCATGTCAAGCTCTGCAGTCCTGAAGCCATTTCTTTTCTTCTCTTTTTTTTTGATGGAGTATCACTGTCATCCAGGCTTGGAGTGTACAATGGCGCAATCTTGGCTTACTGCAATCTTTGCATCCCTGGTTCAAGTGATTCCTCTGCCTTGGCCTCCCAAGTAGCTGAGACTACAGGCACGTGCCACCACACCCAGCTAATTTTTATATTTTTAGCAGAGACGGGGTTTTGTCATGTTGGCCAGGCTGATCTTGAACTCTCTGATCTCAGGTGATCCACCTGCCTTGGCCTCCCAAAGTGCTGGGATTACAGGCGTGAGCCACCACGCCAGGCCTCAAGAATCTGTTTTTCATGGGTTACCTACTGTTTCATTACAACAATCATCTTGTGAGTTAGGTATTATCCCCATTTTATACCCAGAGAAACTAAGCCTTAGAAAGGTTACTAAGGATACACACACACACACACACACACACACAAACACACACACACACAGACACTTTTAATACGTAGATAGGTGAGTAGTAGAGCTAGTACTCTAACCCTGGTCTGATTCCAGAGCCTACATAACCTCTTCTGGTAAGGCAGATGTTAACATTTTGAAGCAATGGTAAATTAAAGGATGAAATAACTCCTGGCCTTAACTCCCTGCTATCCATAGCCAATGGGCATCTGCTCACTCCATGCCATAGATGCTTGACGGCAGAGGCAAACCGCATAGCAACATATGGTGAAAATGGACTTTTTACAGTAATACTGAATAGAAATACCTAGAATAGTCTCTCTCCTTATAGTCCTGGTAAAACCTATGTTATAAATCTTAAAGACAGCACAAATAGTACCCTTTCTGTGAAGCAGGCCCTGGAAGAACTGTATGTTTTCTCCTGTTCACTTTGAGGATATTATGGCATTTACTACACTATGAGTCATCATCAGCTTCCCTGCTAGACTGCGCACTTCGTAAGAACTGTATCTTATTATTTGTGGCATCGCCAGCACTGTACCTGACACACAATAGGGACTCGGTAAATGTTTGCTGAATAAACTAGTATATTAATTAAAGTAGTATTCTCCCAATATGTATTCCCAAGTATTGGTGATTACCAGGCTTATTAAAAATGAAGCTAATTTCAAAAAACAAAATACGAATGTAACTATAATTGTACCAGCAAGTTGGTTTGACAATATAGAAATGACCTCTGGAAAAAAATAATTTGGGGGTTAAAAGCTGTTATCGTCAAATAACCTTAAAGTAGAAACAATGAACACCAAGGCTACAAGATATTTCCCAAACAAAACAAAAGGAAGCATATGTTCCGTGAATCAAGGAAGCGTATGTTCCTTGAATCAGATTCAAGACAAGATGTGAACTTCTGCTATTTCGCTAATTTCTTGGGGACTAATCATTTCTGTTCAGGGTGATTTCACTGAGATTTGTAATATCACATTTTACGCAGTAGGCGTGTGAGATTGAAATTTAAAGATTAATTTCACCTGTGAATTATTCTACATCATAGTTTAGAGAAAATTATAAAATTTTAGTTCTGTTAAAAATATACTACAAAATTCAATGTTCATACTATGGCAAAAATTAAAGAGTGGTTAACTATATGAGAAAAGAAAATCCTTCTATTATAAGAAATAATTACTTATTAGAACAAGTAATTGCTTTCAAGTAGTCCTTGAAAGCAATAGTAAATGTCAATGCAAAGATTTCATGGACGTCAGTGGGGCATACTGACCAAACAGCAGCTGTGCTAATGCCATCTACGAATGCCTAACAGACGGTATAAGGAACTGTCTTATGCTTAGGAATAACCTTCAAAACTCTGAAAAAGCAAATTTCAAAAACTTCAGGGAGTCAATTTATGAAAGGCAAGAAAAACTGAGTCATGACAATTAACGTAATAAAAAATCCTTGAATTAGCTTGAAATTTAAGAGAGAGAACAGAGGACATTTAAGATAGGACAACAGAGGAAATCTGACTCTAAACTTCGTATGAGATAATAGTATTGTATCAATGTTAAATTCCTTCAGTGTTATATTACCTAGAAGAATGTCCTTTTTCTTAGGAGATACAGGCTAAAGTATTTAGGATTCCTAAAACTTTCAACAAAAAAGAGTGTGTGTCTGTGTAAAGATGGAGAGGAGAGGGCACGCAAATGTGGCAAAATATCAACATCTGGGGAGCCTAGATAAAAGCACTCACTGAACTCTTTAAACTGTTCTAGAAGGGTAGCTTTTTCAAAACAGTATCTTAGGATTAAAAAAAAAATTCAGAGTTCCAACCTCATGATGCAAGGCACTGTCTCAAGATTAACTGGACATTTCTAGCCCCTCCCCAATTCAGAGACAAAACCACAGAGGAAAACCATTACAATTTTTAAAAAAACCTATAATGTATAAACAATAAAAAGATGCCCATATTAAAGGATTACTATCAAACTGTATTATGACTCTCTAAGGCTTTATTCTGACAGGCTAAGGCAAAAAGCTGAGGGGTTTATTGCTTTGTTTTAAACCACATTTATAAGAAGGCTGAGAGTGAACGTTCTGAAAAGCCTAGACACTCTGCTGGGGGCTTCATTAAACTCATCCAACACCTATAATCACAGCACTTTGGGAGGCTGAGGCAGGAGGATCCCTAGAGCTCAAGAGTTCAAGACGAGCCTGGGCAATATGGTGAAACCCTGTCTCTATAAAACATATAAAAATTAGCTAGGTATTGTGGTGCACACCTGTTCTCCCAGTTACTAGGGAGGCTGAGGTGGGAGGATCACTTCAGCCTCGAAGGTGGAGGCTGCAGTGAGCCAAGATCATGCCACTGCACTACAGCCTGGGTGACAGAGTGAAATCCTGTCTTAAAAAAAAAAAAAATTTGCCAGGTGTGGTGACTCACACCTGTAATCCCAGCATTTTGGGAGGCCAAGGTGGGTGGATCACGAGGTCAGGAGATTGAGACCATCCTGGCCAACATGGTGAAACCCTGTCTCTACTAAAATACAAAAAATTAGCCAGCTGTGGTGGTGTGCAGCTGTAGTCCCAGCTACTCAGGAGGCTGAGGCAGGAGAATCGCTTGAACCCAAGAGGCAGAGGTTGCAGTGAGCCAAGATCGTGCCATTGTACTCCAGCCTGGCGACAGAGTGAGACTCCATCTCAAAAAAAAAAAATTTTTTAAAATAATAAAAATCATCCTATTTAACCCCCACAAGCTTGAATATGGCTGTTAAGATCCCAAGCTGAAAGAAAACGAAAATAAATACTCAAAGAAGTAAACAACTTACAGGCAAATTCACAAAGAAAATGGGAAAACTCTAGTCAGTACAACTTCAAACCCTAGGATATTTTCTATATATTAGGTGAACAGTGAAGCAACAGGATTATTTGATTAAAGCTTTACTCTTAAAATATTTACTGAGCTACTACTTCTACTACCACCACTAAATTTTTATTTTATTTATTTATTTTAAATGGAGTCTCCCCCTCTGTCGCTCAGACTGGAGTACAGTGGCACAATCTCAGCTCACTACAACCTCCGTCTCCCAGGTTCAAGTGATTCTCCCGCCTCAGCTTCCCAAGTAGCTGGATTACAGGCACCCACCACCAAACCCAGCTAATTTTTGTATTTTTAGTAGAGACAGGGTTTCACCATGTTGGCCAGGCCGGTGTGGAAATCCCAATCTCAGGTGATCCGCTCACCTCAGCCTCCCAAAGTGGCAAAATTACAGGTGTGTACCATAGCGCCCAGCCACCACCACTAATTTTTAGTACTCACAACAACAAATGATATATTATTTCCATTTTCCACCAAAAAGAATTATCTTCCAAAAAAACAAAAAGCCCATATTGTAAAATGGATTATGTGGCACGGCGCAGTGGCTCACACCTATAATCCCCGCACTTTGGGAGGCCAAGGCGGGCAGATCACCTGAGGTCAAGAGTTGGAGACCAGCCCGGCCAACATGGTGAAACCTCGTCTCTACTAAAAATACAAAAATTAGCCGGGCATGGTGGCGTACGCCTGTAGTCCCAGCTACTTGAGAGAATCCCTTTAACTTGGGAGGGCAGAGGTTGCAGTGAGCCAAGATCGTGCCACTGCACTCCAGCCTGGGCAACAGAGCAAGGCTCCATCTCAAATACAAATAAAATAAAATGGATTATGGATAATGATTTGTTATTTTATTTTATTTTTTGAGACAGAGTCTCACTCTGTTGCCCAAGTTGGAGTGAGTGGCACAATCTCAACTCACTGTAACCTCCACCTCCAGGGTTCAAGTGAATCTCCTGCCTCAGCCTCCCAAGTAACTGAGACTATAGGCACGCGCCACCATGCCCAACTAATTTTTGTATTTTTTGGTAGAGAAGGGATTTCACCAAGTTGGCCAAGCTGGTCTTGAACTCCTGACCTCTAGTGATCCGCCCACCACAGACTCCCAAAGTGCTGGGATTACAGGTGTGAGCCACCATACCAGGCCTCTCTGTCTTAAGGAGGTACTGATAAGAAGGGATTATTGGGCCGGGCGCGGTGGCTCACGCTTGTAATCCCAGCACTTTGGGAGGCCGAGGCGGGCGGATCACGAGGTCAGGAGATCGAGACCACGGTGAAACCCCGTCTCTACTAAAAATACAAAAAATTAGCCGGGCGTGGTGGCGGGCGCCTGTAGTCCCAGCTACTCGGAGAGGCTGAGGCAGGAGAATGGCGTGAACCCGGGAGGAGGAGCTTGCAGTGAGCCGAGATCGCGCCACTGCACTCCAGCCTGGGTGACAGCAAAAAAAAAAAAAAAAAAAAAAAAGAAGGGATTATTAAGAGCTGAAGAGCATTTTAAGAGACCAAAAGCAGTATTTCTCTTTTGTTTAAAAATGGGACCATGAGGTACTGTTTAAAAATAAGGTTATGGGGTGCTGTCAGGATGATATCAGAAATA
The DNA here is from genome assembly GCF_028878055.3 of Symphalangus syndactylus. Lineage (NCBI taxonomy): Eukaryota > Metazoa > Chordata > Mammalia > Primates > Hylobatidae > Symphalangus > Symphalangus syndactylus. The sequence continues at coordinate 97,216,569 of NC_072428.2, read as the reverse complement.
CATCTGGACTTCAGAAGACATCTGACAGTTTTTCATCATGTTTTGTGGAACTTACCCAATCTAATCAGTAAAGTTGGGTCCTATTCTTCTGGTGCCCATCTACGCTTCTCTCCATTAGTCATGCTTTCTACATGCCTTCCACTCCTGTACCAAGTAGGATGCTGGCTTATACAACCCTGAAGCCTCTACAAACTTAAGATGCTAGGAATTCTGTTTGAAAATACTGAGTGAAACTGATTCCTTTCACTTACAAAAATAAAATCTGACATGTTTGTGGGCCAGCACTGAACACATGAAGACAAGAGACTATAGCACAAATAGCGTTCTTAAAAGTGTAAAAATAATCCTAAAGAATGTATTTGTTAAGCATGAATATTCCTCTCATCTTCATAACAAAAGAAAAAGGTATCCAAAGGGGAACTGTTTTGTTTAAATTATTCAGGTTTGAAATATTTATGTTTGATAGATGCAGTATGAATATCAAAAGCCAAAAACTCAAAAGATTTAGGAAAGTTAATGAGTTATTAATTATAATTCATAGTAATTTTTTCTTTTCAATCAACAATGATAGAACACCTAGCACTACATGTTTTGTATTTATTGTTGTAATATATACATATAGCATTTACTGTGGTAACTTTAATTTAAAAACAGATGAATAAAAAACAAACATGTCGTACAGACTTCCAGTTGATTTTACCTGACTTACTTTCTTCCCCTAAATTACCATTCTTACATTAAAGTTTTATGGGTTATGAAAAGAAAAAGTATCTCTGAAATAAAACTCAATCAGAAAAGGTATCATAAGAAATCTTTTTAATTATCAAATACAATTGACTGCATTTTGAGAAAATAATTTTTTTTATTTTCAGGAAATGTTACTTTTTTAAAAAGTTAATGTACATCTCTACTACTAAACTTCATGTTAGCCACTAAATTAAATTAACAAAAAAACTGTAGCATTTCCTCCTCAGGATGTCTTAAGACTCTTTCTATATTCTTTGCCAAAAACATGTTAGACAAACTTTTATAAGAAATAAGAAAGTCTCAGATAAAATACAGACAAGTAGATGATTAAATAAATCCTCTTCCCTTTTTTCTTATACCACTTTTTTTATCCAAAGTATTGAATAATTTTATTTTCCTTGCCTGAAAGACTAAAAATGTATATAAAATGCTTAGCACAGTGCCTGATCCATCAGTGGTACTCCATAAATTAGTTCTCTTTTTTCTCTTATAATTAATGTCAAGATTCATTCTCCTAATGGTTTCCAGCAAATTATATTATTGGGATAACAATTTTACTCCTTTTAAGGCTTACTGCTATATACAGCGTGACTCCTGAACTTGGTATCATCTTATTTATACCAAATTGTTTCCTGTTGTTTTCACTGACATTTCTTATTACCTGTCATTCTGGGAATAAATGCAACATTTGATTTTAATGTGTATTTCTTTGTGGCATTACATCATCTCTACAATTCTGGCCAAGTCTTGCTAAAATGTATTGGACACATATGGGGGTGGGGTATAAAATAATGGCATTTCAAAACTAACCTATACCCTGGAGCCCCTGATCTATCAATTAAAATATATACATATATATATATATATATTTTTTTTTTTTTTTGAGATGGGGTCTCGCCCTGTCACCCGGGCTGGAGTGCAATGGTGAGATCTTGGCTCACTGCAAGCTCCACCTCCTGGGTTCACACCATTCTCCCGCCTCAGCCTCCTAAGTAGCTGGGACTACAGACACCCGCCACCACGCCCAGCTAATTTTGTTTTTGTATTTTTAGTAGGGACGGGGTTTCACCATGTTAGCCAGGATGGCCTTGATCTCCTGACCTCATGATCCACCCACCTCAGCCTCCCAAAGTGCTGGGATTACAGGCGTAAGCCACCGCGCCCGGCCAATGATACGTATATTGTACAACAAATACAAATGGAACGTGCCCAGAAATAAATGTCACATGTCATATGGTTTGAGGTAGAAAGGGTGATTATTTATTCTATGACTCTTAAATGTGTTTCTATTGAAAGAATTTCACCTCATGAAGACAAGGCATCACAATACTGATTCTCTCTTCTTCCTCCCCTATTCCCATCACTGCTCATAAAGGACAACTACACTAGAATATGATCACACTTGAGTTCTTCTTTGGGATAAAATTTGATGCCTTACTGACATAAACATAACCTCTCATTCCACAAAAGGCATTACAATCTACACTTGTTTTCACCATTTAAAATAAATATGCCTTGAGATTACAAAAAGCTCAGAATGATAAAGTAGATGTTATTCCAATGTAGCACATTATCCTTATAGACCTGGTCACTACATAACAAGAGTAAATTAGACCAGTAACTGCTGACAAATCAAAAATAAAATTCAACATTAAAATGTCTTTAATATTACAGCACAGGTGGAAATAAGGTAATTTTGTGAAATAAATGACTCAATTGTATTATATAAATTCCAAAGATGATCTGTGTGAAATGTTTATCTTGGGTTTAACAAAAAATTTCCAGGTATACTTAAAGAGTAATTTTCTCAAATCAAATATTACCCTCACTTCATTTGTCCTCTTATTCAGAGAAGATATGCCATATGGTGAATTTTCTAAATAATAGTTTATCTCAATGCCCAAACTCATTTTACTTAAGCCATTTTGGATAGAAATGCTCTTAATTCTGTCTCATACTTCCCCAGCAGTTTAAATAGTACACAGTATATTGAACCTAATGTATGCCCTTGTTAATGGCTAAGGCCTATCATGCTGACTACATTAGGGTACTGTGGTATACTTACACCAGCAATAGCCTCAGGGGCACAAACAAATGTAAAGCAATTTGCTCCTATTCTAAATGGCCCCATAATGACAAGTTCTTATATCTGCATTTTAAGAGTTCTCCTGTCCCTTATTAAAAACCCTCTTACGAAAACAAACAAACAAACAAACACTCACTCATCACTGTTTCTAAGGTGTCCTTTACCCATCTGCTAAATCACTGCTTCTAGATTGTGGCTGGTAAATCAGACAACCATACAGGAGTAATTCTATCAAGAGCAAGAATAACACCCTGGGCTGAGAGTCTCCATTTAAAAAGGCCCACCAGTTTAGTACAGAGTGTGACTTTCAGTGTAGCCACTCACATTTTCAATTGCATTTGAAATTGTTTCCTAGATAGGGCATTTTCAATTGCTTCCTAAATACTGATTATATCAGATAGTTGTGTTTTCTGGGAAAAATAACTGACAAATAAAGGTTTACTATACAGCAATTATTCTTTGTACCTTCTCGTCCAATATTATTTTTTAAATGTCACCATTAGTAAACAAAATCCATAATATAATCAGACTTACCTGAGGCACGCCTTGTGAATCGGTTTATTACTGGAGCTAAAAGAAAAAGCAGAATAATATGATTAGATTAAAAGGCTAATTTTCCCAAAACCTTGAAAAGGCTCAAATTGGTAAACGATCTTATAATTTAACTAAAGAAAAAGATGAATAAATAAGAGGAAATACCATAAATATACAAAAATTAAATGCTGAAATTCATTAATAATCAAATAAATATAAACAAATCAATATTTGACCTATTAAATTAGCACTTTAAATTAAAAGAAAAATCCCTAGTTACAGACAGCTAAAACTACTTAACTGGGAGCCATATGAAGCAATACAATACCTTTAAACAACAATTTGGCAATTACATCAAGTACTATAAAAGATTTGTGTCACTTAATAGGGTAAATATACTAGAGATTTAACCTAAAGAAGTACTACTAGTGAAGGAAAGAGCAATGTATGAAAATATCTATTCAGCAGCATCATTTTTTAAATGATAAAATTAGAAAACACAACTGAAATTGCTCATGTATGTTGAAATCATCTTTAGCTGAAGGATAGTATATCCTTGAAAGTATCAGATTTATAGTTCTGACAGTTTTTGTGCAATCCAAATGTCCATAACACGCAAATCTGCCCACTGAAAGCTGCAATCTCATCCTGGTGTGCGCACCACTCAGCTGGCAAGCCTACCATCTGCCCACTCCTCCGACTCAACTCAGCTCTGTATCTTCTTGGCTTTGATGACATTGTTATCTGAAGAAATGAGGTTTTTAAAAACATTTCTTCTCAAGCGAAGCAGGTACATTTCTGGTTCATCTTATATAAAGAAAGGACACAATGTACTATGCAGTATTTTGGTAACAGAATGTCATGAGTCTACTTCAATACTTTTAGAAGAGTAATTATGAAATTTGTTTACACTATGGAAACACTAGGTCAAGTAAAAAGAGAAGACAAAATTTTTATCAGCAGTATGATTGCACTGCATGAAAAATACGTATGCAAAGGAACAAGTACTATAGTAAAACTATGTCAGATGTGTAGTGCATTAATCCTTACAATCATGCTATCAAATATCAGCATCTTCGGCCAGGCACGGTGGCTCATGCCTGTAATCCCAACACTTTGGGAGGCCAAGGTGGGCAGATCACCTGAGGTCAGCAGTTTGAGAGCAGCCTGGCCAACATGAGGAAACCCCATTTCTACTAAAAAACTACAAAAATTAGCCGGGCATGGTGACAGGTGCCTCTAATCCCAGCTACTTGGGAGGCTGGGGCAGGAGAATCGCTTGAACCCAGGAGGCGGAGGTTGCAGTAAGCCAAGATCGCGCCACTGCACTCCAGCCTGGGTGACACAATGAAACTCAGTCTCAAACAAAAAAAAAACATCAGCATCTTCAAACAACTGATGAGTACATTTTACAGTAAGTCTCAGAGAAATTTATTAATTTGTTTTAGATCACACAGTCACTCTGCATCACAGCTGGAGAATCTGAATTTACGAGTATCTTGCATCAAAACGCTGCCTCAGAGAGAACAGAAAGTGAAAATACAGATTCCTGAAATCATACAATAAGAAGTGAATATTATCTTCCTTGGTGATCTTCATTATGATTAAAGATTAACTTTGTGAAATAATTCATAAACCCAATTATCAAGATATTATCATTTATAACAAATTATATCCTCCAAAGTGACTGAAAGACATACAATATTTACTATTTATATACCACAATACTTTAGTCATATATTTGCACAGTCACAAATTACTTATATTAAAAACTTGCATCAGGTAAATTGTGTCATATATATTTTACTACACATACACATAAAGGCCCATCAGTTTTCAAACCCCTTTTTTGCAACTATTAAAGTTAGTCTAAAGAGTGCCTCCCCAGCAAGCTACAAGGACAGTGAATGGAAACAAAATGGAAAAAAATGCAACCACAGGAAAGCAGAACAGAGAATGCAAGCAGACACAGGCAAGATGAAGGTTAAAAACTTCTCTCAGCCTTGGGGCAAAAATATAGTAGACATTCTCTGCCCCTCTGCCCCCTCCAGCCTCTTTAGATGATGAAGCCACAGGACTATGAGCTCCTGGTTTGAAAGGTCGGTAAGTCTTTGTTTTCCTGGGGTCCTTAGGTTTCTGTGTCTTTCTGAAGTGTTTAAGGCAGAGGTTTTCCACAAAGGTGGCATCACTATCTAGAAGATGTTTTCTAAATTTGTGGGAGCAATTTTGATTGTCACAGTAATTCAGTAAAACCCTTCCTTGGCTTTTGTCAGGCAAACTCCACAACAATCCTGCACAACAAAGAACTGTCCTGCAACCTACAACTTTTGTCCTGCATGACTTTTAAAACATCCCACTGGGCATTCACATTGGCAAAAAAAGTCCATTTATAACCATCTGGGCCTAAATCCTAATACAGCTCTTTATATACACATGATTCATTTATGTAGTTTTAATATACATCAAATTTTCTACAACACAATGACAACATAAATCAAATTTGGGTTTTTTGTGTGTTTTGTTTCTTGCTTTGTTTGGAATTTTACTAACAGATGTTCATCATTTCAGAAAACCATGCGACTACTACAATGCTCCTTATGGTATTTGGATTGCTAGTACAATGCTTTTTGATCAGACTCCGTTTGCAGCTTTTATATTCATAGAGCCTCTACATCTAGGTGGGACAATCTAACTACATTGTCTTCTTGAGTACATGCTGAAGCACATACTGAAATACATTTTACTTGCTATAAATTATTTAACTTTATTTCTCCTTGATATTTTTGTTAGACATTCTATTAATTTCTAAATTGTGGGTAGACAGGTTTTAAGTCTATGATTTTCATTTCCCAACAGTAAATGGGACATAGAATTGGACAGTTAAGAAGATGGGTGTACCAAACAAGTGGTATGCAGTAGTTAAGGTAAATACTGGGTTTTGGGAACAATCACCAAAAATCCAATCTCTCATACCCATATCCCTCCATTTCCACTTGCAGGGGCGAAACACAAATGTTTCCTGTACAAACTTGCAGCAAGTTAACAGCCATCTTCACCATTTTTCTAAGTTTTTTAGTCTAATTACCAAAATACAGAAGAAGGCTGGGATTCAGGGTGGAGGCCTTGCTGGAAATAAATGTGCATCTGGCCAAGCTATGCTTGGTCCTCTCTCTCAGAACGCAAGTCAGGTGAGGATGGGCACTGCCAACATCCCAACCTTCCACATCACTGGCAGGGAGGGGGTGAGGCGTGGGGCATGGACAGACCACCCAACTGGCAGACAGGAGCCTTGGGCTCTAATACTGGCCACATTGCCTTCCCGTGGCATAGATGAACCATGTAACCTTGACTTAAATTTTCAATTTGTGATATATGGAGAGTAAGATCTGCCCTCCTTCTTTCAGGGGGTTTTTCTGAAGAAAAAAACCTGGCCAGGTGCGGTAACCCATGCCTGTAATCCCAGCACTTAGGGAGGCCGAGGTGGGCAGATCACCTGAAGTCAGGAGTTCAAGACCAGCCGGGCCAACATGGAGAAACCCCATCTCTGTACTAAAAATTAAAAAAAAATTAGCCAGGCGTGGTGGTGAGCACCTGTAATCCCAGCTACTCAGAAGGCTGAGGCAAGAGAATTGCTTGAACCCAGAAGTCAGAGGTCGCAGTGAGTGGAGATCGTGCCACTGCACTCCAGCCTGGGCAACAAAGCGGGACTCCACCTCAAAAACAAAAAAAACCTAAACATCTTTGGATGTACCTGTCAACTATAAATTCCTATTCAAATCTAAGAGACTGACGCTTATTTACTGTAAACTAATATTACCACTTTTTAAATGTAAAAAATACATAGCAATAAAAATTCCCAAAAAATGTTAACAGATGAAAGTGTTTTAAAATGTGACAAGTCAAATTAAATTTTCTCAGACTTTCGGTTTTTACCTTTAGATTTTCTTATTCTGTGGATATTTGGTAAATACACACACACACACACACACACACACACACACACACCACATAGAGAGAAAACAAGAGACTAGGATAGAACGAAAAAATAGGGAACATATTGTATGCCTGGAGAAACAAACAATATGATTTAAGAACAGAGTAAAATCCTAGCATTTTCAAGAGAATATAACCTAAGATCTTAGTGAATCCCCAAGGAAAAAAGACAAAAATATTTATATAAGGTTTAACTTTCTCCCCAACACTACTGCAGTGGAACACTGAGTCCTATGTTCCTATGAATATCTTCATGCTTGTATAACCAGAGATCTCTTCAGTTGCCAAACTATATTCCACTAGATTCGTTTAGTTCCTACGCTCCCAAGAGACCCAGAAGTGTAACTGATTCAAGTCTTCTTTAATCCTTCCGTGTCTTTACAAGAAAAATCCTCCGTCACTTTGGATAAACCGAAGGAGTCTCTCTAGCTCAGCAGTGAAAACAGCCTCCCACACCTGCTGGACTGAGTTCTGCACCAGGCCAGCAGGAAGTGCTTCTCTGCTCACTTCTTCATGCCCAAAGCCTATCACAGTGCCTGGCAGATAAAGGTGCTGAGTAAATACCTGCAGAATGCATCAATAAACTCTGCAAGGAAACAGAGCAAGTCTCCCTGTCCCCACTAATTTTGCTGCTGTATTGAGTGTGGAGGCTGGGCACTGGAATTCTAAGAGTCCCTGCCCTTGAAGAGCTTATTAAGTCTAGTTGTAAAATACAATGGCTTCAAAGACTTACATGCTGCAAGTAGCTACCTAATTTAGAAAAATGTAGGTGACAGAGAAATCCAGTAGAAGACTAAAAAACCTAAGATAATCTGAAACTAAAAGTCAGGTTGATAGCAGTACACACAGTTTGCATCTCTGAGCATACTCCTGGGAGAGAAACTCCAAGTTAAAGAGACAAGAGCCCTAGCTGTGATCTGCAGTCATAAACACACACACACAGACACACAGACACACACACACACACACACACCAAGCAAACAAAAATAAAAAACAAACTACCCTATCTACACTGGAGCTGTGTTAAATTAGCCTTTTGCAGACGTGTTCATATACCCTAAGTGAAATATACACAATAATCCTGGATTCAGCTGAATAATTTTAGCATCCTTATCCTCCCATTAGTCACCTTTTCTAGCAATAAACACTTTCTGAATCTGCTGTCTAAATAAAATATTCTAGAAACTGTGTAAATTGAAACCATGTAAGATAATTATTTTTGACAGTAAATATTTAGTGCAGAATAAATTAATTTCTCTTATGCCTGTGCTTCAAAAATTAAAGTGAAGTAAGGCTCACCCTTGAACCAAGGAATAATTAACTTTTTTAAAAGGTCAACAGCAAATAGGCAAACAACAAAACTTGAAAATTTTTCTAATTAACCTAACACACACAACTTGCAAACTTTTAATACATATATAATTTCTGGTATTGAAAAGGACCACTTCATCTTCTACATTTTTGTTAAAAGGTACTGAACCTTGACCACAATTATTAATACTCAGAGATACTTTACTCGTCACTGTCTTGTAAGCCCTTGAAATACTATGTATTTCTAGATACACAGTGCCTAGGAATTTGTTGAGATTCAGCCTGTGGAAGGGCTCAAAGGTACAAGGACAGAATAATAGTTGGTGGGTACCCTCCAAGGCTTCATGGTCTTGGTCTCAAGGAAACACAGATTATGAACCATGTACCTCAAGGCACTTCTTATGAGACATAACGGGAGCTGTTTGAGAAGCCAGCATTTGGGAGACCACTTTTCTTCTTCCTTTTTGATTATACAGCAAGAAGCACAGAGATCAGGTGTCCAATCCACTCAGACATGTGGATTAAGGCTGGAGGTGGGGCAGAGTAAGACGAAATATCGATGCTCCTTCTGCTTTTACAAAGTGCCAACTTCAAAGACTTTCTCTATATTTACTAACTGAATTCCTCAAAATATAACTGACATTTTAGAATATGAAGGTAATAAAATAGAATGATTAAATTAGAAAAAAACATATTTTTGCCTGTGAATGAACATGAGTATCCACTTCTTAATTCATGAGGATTTTACCAACAATGCCCTCTTAGAAAAAGAGAGAAAAATACAGTTTCAGCTAGAAGAGTCCTAAAATGACTAAATTTTTATAAAACTACACAGAGTTGAGGCAGTAACAATGTCAAGAAAAACATTCCCAAATACTTTCAGGATTTTAAATGTGGGCTCAGAGTAAGTAGAAAGGGCTAGGAAAAGCCACTGTCAAGACCATATAAATTCACTTTCTGCTTCTCCATACACAAAACTGTCTCTTGTAAGTCTGTATGGTCAGATTCATGTAAAGAGCAGATTTATGGAGACCAATGTTCTGCTTGTGAGAGTAAACAATCCAAACTAGGCTAAGAATACTGGAAAAGCTGGAAGCTGCAAAGAGTTCAAATTGCTACATGTCTATAAAGCCACAACAAAACAGCTCCAGAGAGGGTAATTTGGGAGAAACAAAAGGGAAAAGGCAGGAGGGAGACTTTGAAATGAAGAGTAACTGAGAGAACAATCAGCGATGTGATTAAGGTTGGCCTACTAGTAACCTACTAGTAAGAGTACGGTTATAGAGAATATCCCTACTCAAAGCCTTTCCCATACACCTCCCAGAATGAAGATATTCCTGCCATTCCAGTCTCAGCTCAAATGACCCCCTCTCAGTAAGCTTTTCCCTGCATACCCAGTTTAAAGTTGCCCCTCTTGTTCCTTTCAATGGTATCATCCTGTTTCCTCTTCTCCAGAGCTGGCTAAAGAGACCTACTGTTTTATGTTTATTGTCTGTCTCCTCCTTCGCTACATTATAAGCTCCATGAGGGCAGGGTCTTTCCTTGTCTGTCTGCTTCATTACTGTATCCCCAAGGCTTAGAACACTGCTGGCTACAATATACGTTAGGTTCAAAAATGCTGAAGGAATAGCGCTAATAAAAAATAATATAATAGGGGTGGCACCTAAAGATTATTTGGCCAGGCATGGAGGCTCATGCCTGTAATCCCGGTACTTTGGGAGGCCCAGGTGGGCGGATCACATGAGACCAGGAGTTCAAGACCAGCCTGGCCAACATGGTAAAACCCGTCTCTACTAAAAATACAAAAATTAGCCAGGCATGGTGGTACACACCTGTAGTCCCAGATACTTGGGAGGCTGAGGCATGAGAATCACTCAAACCTGGGAGGCAGAAGTTGCAGTGAGCTCAGATCGTACCACCGCACTCCAGTCTTGGTGACAGAGTGAGACACGGTTTCAAAAAAAAAAAGCAAATGTTATGTAAACAAGTATTAAGTTTCTGAAATCCATAAATTAAAATATAGTATATAGTACTGGCTAAAAACATAAAATAGACTTTTAACACTAGAGCTCGACTAGTCTTTGGCTTTTTTTCAAGTAGTATTATTAAAAACAGTACCATTTATGCCCCACAATTATGAAAATGTAACCTGGTTTTAGTCTCTAACAAGAATAATGAAAGATTTCACAAGATAATCAGAGCAGAAGGCAATGGCATTTCTCAATTAAAATGTGGGAAAAAAAAGATTTCAAGAGTGTCCACATTTCCAATTTTTTTTTAAAAAAAGAGGTGAAATTGACATACAATAAAACGTACAATTCAGTAAGTTTTGATAAACATATACATCCACAACCAACACTCCAATCAAGATATAAAACATTTTCAATACCTTGGAAAGTTTCCTTGAGCCCCCTTACAGTCAATTCCCACTATCTCATAGGCAATTACTTGTTAGATTTCTACCACTGTAGTTTAGCTCTGCCTGTCTTTGAACTTCATGCAAACGTAAGATTAATTCCTGTTGTTCTTTTTTATTGATGAGTAGTATTCCCTTATATGAACATACCACAACATATATATCTCCATTCTCCTGTTGATGGACATTTCAGTTTCCAGTTTGAGCTATTTTGAATAAAGCTTGTATAAATATTTTTAATATTCTTCTAAATATTCAACCCTTTGATGGTAATATTCATTGAAAAAACTTCCAGTCTTGTGCTTGTCTTTTCATTTTGTTTACAATAACTTTGGTTGAATAAAAGCATATGTTTACAACCATTTTGTAAATGTTACTTTTATTTCCCTTAAATACCTAGGAGTGGCCGGGCGCGGTGGCTGACGCTTGTAATCCCAGCACTTTGGGAGGCCGAGGCGGGTGGATAACGAGGTCAGGAGATCAAGACCACGGTGAAACCCTGTCTCTACTAAAAATACAAAAACTTAGCCGGGCGTGGTGGCGGGCGCCTGTAGTCCCAGCTACTCTGAGAGGCTGAGGCAGGAGAATGGCGTGAACCCGGGAGGCGGAGCTTGCAGTGAGCCGAGATTGCGCCACTGCACTCCAGCCTGGGCGACAGAGCGAGACTCCGTCTCAAAATAAATAAATAAATAAATAAATAAATACCTAGGAGTGGGATTGCTTGGTGATAGGTGGGTGAATGCTTAACTTTATAATATGCCCACAGTTTTCCTAAGTGTTTATTTCACTTTATGCCCTCAAGGACCATATAGGAAGTTCCAGCCAACATAAGGTATATCTTATTTTAGCCATTCTTGTGTGTGTTTAATGGTGTCTTACAGTGGTTTTAATTTTCACTATCCTGATAACTAAAAATACCGAGCACCATTCCACGTGCTTATTGGCCATTCTTACGTCTTCTTTTTTTTCCGAGACAGAGTCTCACTCTGTCGCCCAGGTTGGAGTGCAGTGGCACAATCTTGGTTCACTGCAACCTTCGCCATCCCGGTTCAACCGATTCTCCTAACTCAGCCTCCCAAGTAGCTGGGATTGAAGGCATGTGCCACCACTAATTTCTGTACTTTTAGTGGAGACAGGGTTTCATCATGTTGGCCAGGCTGGTATCAAACTGCTGACCTCAAGTGATCTGCCTGCCTAGGCCTCCCAAAGTGCTGGGATTACAGGCATGAGCCACCGCACCCAGCCATTCTTAGGTCTTCTTTATTGACGTGTTCAAGTCTTTGCTCAGTTTGATTAGGGTCCTCTTATTATTGAACTTTACCAGTTCCTGTTATATATTCTCAGCAACAGCAAATTAAAATGTATAATTTTTAAAATCCCAGTTGTGATAAGTTACATAGGAGTAAACCTAAGAAAAGATAGCAGCCGGGCGCGGTGGCTCACGCTTGTAATCCCGGCACTTTGGGAGGCCGAGGCGGGCGGATCACGAGGTCAGGAGATCGAGACCACGGTGAAACCCCGTCTCTACTAAAAATACAAAAAAATTAGCTGGGCGTGGTGGCCGGTGCCTGTAGTCCCAGCTACTCGGAGAGGCTGAGGCAGGAGAATGGCGTGAACCCGGGAGGCGGAGCTTGCAGTGAGCCAAGATCGCGCCACTGCACTCCTGCCTGGGTGACAGGGCGAGACTCCGTCTCAAAAAAAAAAAAAAAGAAAAGATAGCAAAATCCTTATGGAGAAAATTATAAAACATTATTGAAGAATATGAAAGGAAGACTGAATAAAGGGAGACATATCATGTTCATGGATAGGAAGACTCAGTATCATTAAAATGTCTGTCATCTCCAACTTTGTTTATAAATTCAAGCAATTCCAGTAAAACTACCAATAAAGACTTTCTACAAAACTGAAGAAGCATATCCTAAAAGTTTTATGGAATAATAAAAGCCTACAAACAGTTCAATCATTTTCAAGCAAAAAAAAAAGTGAGAGTTACCATACCATATATCAAGACCATTTTAAAGTCACATTAATTAAGGGAAAGAGGCATTGAGGAAAGGACAAACCCAATAGAACAGAACAGAAGCTTGAAGTACATTCACATGTATGTGGAAATTTGTACATTCACATATAAATGGAAATTTAACATTTAAAAATCCGTGGGGGAAAAAATGAGTCAATACATGATGCATACTAAAATAATGAAATGAGATTCCCTAATTCATACCATATATAAGAATAAATTACAGATTAATTAAAGCCTTAAAGATGAAACTCAAGACTTACAAATTGTTACAGGAAAACAAGGAGATTATCTTTTTAATTTGGGTTAGTGATGATGAAATCCTTGAACAAGGCAAAAAAATCACAAGCAAAAGGAATGATTAACATTAGCCTACATTAAAATTAAAAATTATGTTCAAAGTTATTGTAAACAAAATGAAAAGACAAACCTAAGATTGGGAGATTTTTCTCAATGACTATTGCCAACATAGGGTTGGTAGCAAGAACATCAAAGGAAGGAAGGAAGGGAGGAAGGGAGGGAGGGAGGGAGGAAGGGAGGAAGGGAGGGAAATCCTTCTACAAATCGGTAAGAAAAACACAATCAGCCAGATGGGAAAAATGGCAAAAAATTTTCGAAATAAATAAACTACAAATACAGTCAATGAACAGGAAAAGATGTTCAATGTCACTAGCAATAAGAGGAAAACAAATTCAATTCACAGTTAAGATTCTATCTGACATCCATCCTACTGTCAAAGCTTGTTGAAATCTGACAATATTGAATGTTAGCTTCAATGTGAAAATCAGGGACTCTTACACTGCTGATGAGAGTACAAATTGGTGCAACACCTTTACAAAGCAGATACAACAATGTGAGGTGAAGTCAAAGCTGTGCACCCCTACAATCAACCTTTCCACACTTAGGTACCTACCCTACAGCAGCAGTCCACAAACTTTTCGATCTTAAAACCTCTATATACTCTCAAACATCATTTGCGTATATGGTTATATCCACTGATATTTATTGTATTATAAATTAAAACTAATAAATATTTAAAATATGAATTTAAAAGAACTTACATGTTACTAATATTTTCCAAAACAAACAAAACTTAGTAAAATTTAGAATGACTTTGTTTTACATTTTTGCAAATATGGTATGATAGAAGATGGCTGGGTTCTCATATTTGCTCCTGCATTCGATCTGTCGCAATATCATACATCATGTACCCTCTGGAAAACTCTACCATAAGCTATCATGCTGAGAGCATGAGAGAAAAAAAGGCAAAGAAAATCTTAGAAGTATTATTACAATTTTCATCCTATGGACTCTTGCAAGTCTGGGAAGAGAGGCAAATGGTCCCTCAGAGGTATCCAGACCACACACTGAAAACTATCTTTAAAAACTACATTTGCCTAACACACACACACACACACACACACACACACATTCACTACAGCACTATAACAACAAATTGCTAACAACCAAAATATTTACCAAAGAATGGATAAAGTGTATATTTATACAAGGGTATACTACATAGAAGGTTAAAATAAATGAACTAGAGAACTAGAACTACATGAATCAATGTAACATCTCAAATACCGTTCTCAAAAACAAGTTGATGGATAGTAATTTACATAAAAGAAACTTTTATAAGTGCAAAATTTATACAGATTTCTAACCTAATGCCTATGTAGTAATACTACAAAAACCACATACCAGAAACATAAACACTAAATGCCATCATGGTGGTGGTTATCTCTGGAGAGAGAAGTTGATGGAATGGGACAGGAGAGAGTACACGAGGGGCCTCCTCCTACTCCACATGTGGTATATTTTAAAAGAAAAAAAAAACTTTTTTTCTTTTTTTGAGACAGAGTCTTACTTTGTCACCCACGCTGGAGTTCACTGCAACCTTGGCCTCCTGGGTTCAAGCGATTCTCCTGCCTCAGCCTCCCAAGAAGCTGGGATTACAGGCATGTGCCACTACACCTGGCTGATTTTTGTATTTTTAGTAGAGATGGGGTTTCATCATGTTGGCCAGGGTGGTCTCGAAGTCCTGACCTCAGGTGATCCACCCGTCTTGGTCTCCCCCAAAGGGCTGGGATTACAGGCGTGAGCCACCGTGCCCGGCCAGAAAAATAAAAATAAAAAACCTTCAAGGGTGACAAAATGTTAAAATCTGTCAGAGCTGGAGGACTGCTTATATGAGTGTTCCTTATTTATCTGTGTCCTTCTGTATATTGAAAATACGTCACAACAAGTAAAAGAGAAAAAAAATTCTGGTCTACTCAGTTTTGGCAGATAAAAATCTCTCACTATGCTCCGATACTATCAGCCCAACCAAATTAGTTCAAAATGTACTTTAATGTAAAATGTGCTCCTAAAATATTTTTCATAAAATATTCTTTTTACAAACGGTTTTTGTTAAGATTCAAACACTAAAATACCTTTTGGATTCCATTTAAGGAATTACAAGAAAGGTATTTCAAGGAATTATTATGCATCAAAAGTCCTAATATTGCTTGGCTGGTAAACTGCTGTTATCAGTCAAATAAATCAAAGACCTATGAACAACTCCATGTAAAAACAAAGATCTCAAAAGATTGTCTTTATTTTCTTCTAAAAACAAATTATTAGTAATTCGTAGTTAAGTACAGAATTGTAAGTTTTCAGAATAAAAACATATACTAATGTAAGACTTGGAGAGGTATAAATTTGTCCCATCATGAGCTTACTTTTATAAATATTATGACATGAGGAAAGCGCAACAAGCTGTCAATTTAATGCCAACTAATTGTTTTCCAATTAATTTGTATTTCAGGCGCACAGTTGTTTTTCTACAAGCATATGCCTCATTTAAATAAAGTAACAATTTTCAATACTTCTACCTACACGTTCCTAAGTTGTTCAAAAATTACCTGCTAGGCCGGGCGCAGTGGCTCACGCTTGTAATCCCAGCACTTTGGGAGGCCAAGGCGGGCAGATCACGAGGTCAGGAGATCGAGACCACAGTGAAACCCCGTCTCCACTAAAAATACAAAAAATTAGCCGGGCGTGGTGGCGGGCGCCTGTAGTCCCAGCTACTCGGAGAGGCTAAGGCAGGAGAATGGCGTGAACCCGGGAGGCGGAGCTTGCAGTCAGCCGAGATTGTGCCACTGCACTCCAGCCTGAGTGACAGAGCAAGAGTCCGTCTCAAAAAAAAAAAAAAAAAAAAAAAATTACCTGCTAAACCTTAAATTTAAGACCATAAACTTGGAGACTGTGTACACAAACATCTATTTACTCTACCAGTTAAACACTGTTTCTCAGGGGAAAGGGTGGTATGAAAACAAAGCAAAGCTTTATCCCATCTTTTTTTTTTTACTTTTTTTTCCAAGTCAGACTATTTACCTCAAATTTCAAATGGAATTAAAGGAGGACACAAGATTTAAAGGAAAGCAAGGTTTTTAAAGATTTGAAACACTTAACTAAAAGATTTAAAGACTTTACTTTCATATTTTTCATTAATAACTTTTTTAAAGTACTGTTACTATACTGCCTTGAGAGCAATCTCTAGCTTCTATTTCCACTCAAATTTCATTTTTTTTTAACTGTCATGTTCTCATTGAATTCTAAAACTTGTATTTGCGGCCGGGCGCGGTGGCTCACGCTTGTAATCCCAGCACTTTGGGAGGCCGAGGCGGGCAGATCACAAGGTCAGGAGATCGAGACCACGGTGAAACCCCGTCTCTACTAAAAAATACAAAAAATTAGCCGGGCGTGGTGGCGGGCGCCTGTAGTCCCAGCTACTCGGAGAGGCTGAGGCAGGAGAATGGCGTGAACCCGGGAGACGGAGCTTGCAGTGAGCCGAGATTGCGCCACTGCACTCCAGCCTGGGCGAAAGAGCAAGACTCTGTCTCAAAAAAAAAAAAAAAAACTTGTATTTGTTTCCTTTGGGTTTTGCTGTGTTTTGTTTTTTTAACACACATTAATGCTTAGTGTATGCCAGGTACTGTTAATTCATTTAATTCTCAAAACATCCCTCTGAGACAGGTACTATCTTTATTCCCATTTCATAGATGAGGAAAATGAGGCACTGATCATAAAATACATAACTTATTCAAGGTCTCAAAAGTTATAAATGGCAGAGTCAGGCTTCCAATCTAGAGTCTATACCAAAATGAAATCACACTCTTAAAAAAGCTTCCACTATTTCAGATGTTTCACATAATTACTCTTAAATTTTTGGCAACTAAAAGCAATCTGGTTTATTTTTGCTTTTTTCCATAAAAGCAAATTGCCAGGTTTAAAAAGTATGAGGCAAAGGAAAGGAGCTCTAGTGACCATGTTTATGAAAATTAGTGGAGTGGGAAAAAAAAAAGAATGACATCAGAGTACAGGAGAGAAGAACTGAGGAAGGAGAGAACACATTCAGTTTAGGATAAAATTGTTTGGAGGTGCCTGAAGAACATGCAAGCAAAGGTATTTGTTAAGCAGGTGGATATGTCCATTTCAATCTTAAAGAGACAGGTCTGTGCTGGAGCTAGAGGAAAAACTAGAGGAGTTCAAACAGCAAGTGAGTCTTGAGGGGTCAGCAGAATTCAAGCAACAGAGGGAGGAAGGGAGCTTGCCTGGCAAAGTGGCAGGAATGATGAGGAAAGGCAAAAAGATGGAAATGGACAAAGCAGGTTCAGGGCAATAGATCAGTTTTAGATTAAGCACAGGGTTCACATAAGCACATGCAATGACATACAGCATCAGTGGTTTGTGGGGGGCCAGAATGTCACCTCAATTACAATATGAAATCCTACAGGCAAGAGAAGCCTGTGCACATGCATTCTGTGCATTTTTGTAGTGTTCAAATGTCAGGCCCAAGCCTCACGTTGTATTTTTAATACAACGAAGTCCAAATCTATGAGACTGAACTGAAGATAGGCTATAGCTTTTATATTTTATGAAAACATCTTAAAATACATGTAAAAACATTACTAGGAAACTATTATTAAAAGTCTATTTAACATCGTCTCAGCCCAAAATCTCCTTAAGCTGATAAGCAACTTCAGCAAAGTCTCAGGATACAAAATCAATGTGCAAAAATCACAAGCATTCTTATACACCAATAACAAACAGAGAGCCAAATCATGAGTGAACTCTCATTCACAACTGCTTCAAAGAGAATAAAATACCTAGGAATCCAACTTACAAGAGATGTGAAGGACCTCCTCAAAGAGAACTACAAACCACTGCTCAATGAAATGAAAGAGGATACAAACAAATGGAAGAACATTCCATGCTCACGGGTAGGAAGAATCAATATCGTGAAAGTGGCCATACCGCCCAAGGTAATTTATAGTTTCAATGCCATCCCCATCAAGCTACCAATGACTTTCTTCACAGAATTGGAAAAAACTACTTTAAAGTTCATATGGAACCAAAAAAGAGCCCGCATTGCCAAGTCAATCCTAAGCCAAAAGAACAAAGCCGGAGGCATCATGCTACCTGACTTCAAACTATACTAAAAAGCTACAGTAACCAAAACAGCATGGTACTGGTACCAAAACAGAGATATAGACCAATGGAACAGAACGGAGCCCTCAGAAATAATGCTGCATATCTACAACTATCTGATCTTTGACAAACCTGACAAAAACAAGAAATAGGGAAAGGATTCCCTATTTAATAAATGGTGCTGGGAAAACTGGCCAGCCATACGTAGAAAGCTGAAACTGGATCCCTTCCTTACACCTTATACAAAAATTAATTCAAGATAGATTAAAGACTTACATGTTAGACCTAAAACCATAAAAACCCTAGAAGAAAACCTAGGCAACACCATTCAGGACACAGGCATGGGCAAGGACTTCATGTCTAAAACACCAAAAGCAATGGCAACAAAAGCCAAAATAGACAAATGGGATCTAATTAAACTAAAGAGCTTCTGCACAGCAAAAGAAACTACCATTGCAGTGAACAGGCAACCTACAGAATGGGAGAAAATTTTTGCAATCTACTCATCTGACAAAGGGCTAATATCCAGAATCTACAATGAACTCAAACAAATTTACAAGAAAAAAACAAACAACCCCATCAAAAAGTGGGCAAAGGATACGAACAGACACTTCTCAAAAGAAGACATTTATGCAGCCAGCAGACACATGAAAAAATGCTCATCATCACTGGCCATCAGAGAAATGCAAATCAAAACCACAATGAGATACCATCTCACACCAGTTAGAATGGTGATCATTAAACAGTCAGGAAACAACAGGTGCTGGAGAGGATGTGGAGAAATAGGAACACTTTTACACTGTTGGTGGGACTGTAAACTAGTTCAACCATTGTGGAAGTCAGTGTGGAGATTCCTCAGGGATCTAGAACTAGAAATACCATTTGACCCAGCCATCCCATTACTGGGTATATACCCAAAGAATTATAAAACACGCTGCTATAAAGACACATGCACATGTATGTTTATTGTGGCACTATTCACAATAGCAAAGACTTGGAACCAACCCAAATGTCCAACAACGATAGACTGGATTAAGAAAATGTGGCACATATACACCATGGAATACTACACCGCCATAAAAAAGGATGAGTTCATGTCCTTTGTAGGGACATGGATGAAGCTGGAAACCATCATTCTCAGCAAACTATCACAAGGACAAAAAACCAAACACCACATGTTCTCACTCATATAGGTGGGAACTGAACAATGAGAACACATGGACACAGGAAGGGGAACATCACACACTGGGGCCTGTCATGGGGTGGGGAGAGGGGGTAGGGATAGCATTAGGAGATATACCTAATGTTAAATGAAGAGTTAATGGGTGCAGCACACCAACATGGCACATGTATACATATATAACAAACCTGCACGTTGTGCACATGTACCCTAAAACTTTAAGTATAATAAAAAAAGTCTATTTAAAATATTTACATGCCTAAGAAGTTTTGAATCATTTTAGATTCATACACATTAACATTAGACAGTGTTCAATATTTAAAAAAACATTTGCACACCTACTGTGAGCAAAGCACAACACATACAGGAAAGACTTAGAAAGAGAGGGTATACTCCTGAACATTCTTGCCTACCTATACTGAGGACCCTTGACATCTGCAAAGCTGACTGATGGAGGCCATATTCATCCTACCATATTGATACTATTAACGTCAAGGAGGAAAACTTGTAAAAATATTTGGTAGGGTGAAATATAAACCAAACCTTTGGGAAAGGAGTGAGATTTAGCAGAAAGATAGGGAGAGGGGAGTGGGAATTCAGGACCAAGAGAATGACTTAAGACAAGAATATTTGGCTATATTATTTTAGAATCATGTCATGGGCCACTATATACTGTGGTTTTTGTTTGTTTTGTTTTGTTTTGTTTTGTTTTGTTTTGAGAAGGAGTCTCACTCTGTCAAGCAGTGGTGTGATCTCGGCTCACCGCAAGATCCGCCTCTCGGGTTCACACCATTCTCCTGCCTCAGCCTCCCGAGTAGCTGAGACTACAGGCAACCTCCACCACACCCGG
This sequence comes from Symphalangus syndactylus, assembly GCF_028878055.3. Classification (NCBI taxonomy): domain Eukaryota; kingdom Metazoa; phylum Chordata; class Mammalia; order Primates; family Hylobatidae; genus Symphalangus; species Symphalangus syndactylus. The sequence goes on along the minus strand of NC_072428.2, from coordinate 97,195,957 downwards.
CTAATTTTGTGTGTGTGTATTTTTAGTAGAGACGGGGTTTCACCAACTTAGCCAGGATGGTCTCGATCTCCTGACCTCGTGATCCGCCCGCCTGGGTCTCCCAAAGTGCTGAGATTACAGGCTGTAAGCCACCACGCCCAGCCTACTGTGTTTTATTTACTACTTAATGGATATTTACAAAAGAATTGCCTTTCTTTCATGTATTTTTGCACTTCTTTAGTAGGTAATCCAAGCACATGCTAAACATTTTTTCAAAAGTTACAAGAAAGCAAATAGTGAACGATCTCTCTCCTAACCAAATAACCTAAAATACTCTACGAAATTTCTTTTCAACTATTTTAAACTTTAGACTTTCTTCTAATTCTGACCGGTATTTCCATGATTTACTGATTCCTAACCAGAAAACTGTATGATTCTCTTTGTCCCATCCACAAATGTTGCACCAAAAACATTACTACTATACAATTGGAATTCAAAGTATATACAGGAAAACAGGTTTTAAAAGAAAAAGCCTGGATTTTCCCCTTCAGGTAACGTAGTTTTATTTCCTTTTTATAAGATAGAATTTTCCTCTGTATTCTGCCAACTTCTGTTGAGTCAATTAATTTAGCGAGTGACTGTCTTTTAAAAAAGACACACACACACACAGGCTCTTTATAATCTAGAAACTTGAATCAAGGAATCAAAATTGATCATGGCTACTTTATATATTACTAGAGTATCAATTTAAGTGGTATTGTTTAGAGCTGTAGTCTCCAAAATGGGGTTCATGTATGCCAAAACAAGTATATAAGGCTATATGTTGGGATGAAAATTACAACTTGCTTAGAATTTCTTTTTACTTCCTCCTTTCAAAATTTATATTGTAGGAAGCTTTAGCATACATATAAGTCAATATATTGCCACATGTATAAAATTTATCAACATATACTGGGGGTGTACACTCAAATATATTTTGCTAATAAAGGCATATAATAAAATAAATTTAGAGAATTAAGCAGCTCAGTACATGAGATGATTATTTCTAAAATAAATAAATGTAAGCCTGGGTGTGGTGGCTCATGCCTATAATCCCAGCACTTTGGGAGGCTGAGGCAGGTGGGATCACTTGAGGCCAGGAGTTCCAGAACAGCCTTGCCGACATGGAAAAATCTCGTCTCTACCAAAAATACAAAAATTAGGCAGACATGGTGGCACACACCTGTAATCCCAGCTACTCACGAAGCTGAGGCAGGAGAATCACTTGAACCCAGAGGCAGAGGCTGCAGTGAGCCAAGATGGCACCACTGCACTCCAGCCGGGGCAACAGAGCAAGACTCTGTCAAAAACAAAATAAAATAAAATAAAATAAATGTACTGAGTTTCGAAGGTACATGAAATGCTAATTTGGGTTGAATAGACGGAGAATGCAAATTGTAAAAGGCAGAGATCAATGCAGGGCTAGCCTGCAAACTTCTAGAGGGAAAAGTAGGTAGCTTATTTTTTGATATGTGGTTATTTTCAACCACGTTACTGCTAAAAGAATTACCGAAATGAAGTGCATAAACTGTGGTTGAAGAGGAAGACCCTGAACTCAGATTACCAGGTTCAAACCTCGATGCCACCAATTACTCTGGGGAAGACTAAATCACTTATGCGTAAAGCATCTGTTCAGATGACAATGTGTAAAGCACTGTTACACATCTGATACATCAGTAGTCAAAAATGTTAATAATAAATAGTATTAAATAAAAAGGACACCATTTATTTATTTTTTTGAGACAGAGTATACCTCTGTCGCCCAGGCTGGAGTGCAGTGGCACAGTCTCGGCTCACTGCAAACTCTGCCTCCAGGGTTCAAGCGATTCTCCTGCCTCAGCCTCCCAAGCAGCTGGGATTAAGGCGCCCGCTACCACGCCTGGCTAATTTTTGTATTTTTAGTAGAGATGGGGTTTCACCATGTTGGCCAGGCTGGTCTCATACTCCTGACCTCAGGTGATCCGCCCGCCTCGGCCTCCCAGAGTGCTGGGAATTATAGGCATGAGCCACCGTGCCCGGCCTAAAAGGACACCATTTATAAGACATTAGTTTTCTATAATAATGAGAACAAAACAGCCGAATCATGTTTTAATTCAACATGACCTTTGAAAAAGATGCTTTTTGGGTGTAACTCAAATGTATTAGAACAAATGGAACAAACAGCTTTTTTCCTTCTTTTTTTACCCCCCAAATTCCCCTCAACATCACTCCCATGGACTATTTTGTCTTGGAACAGCTAATGTAAATTAAACAATGTCATCCTTAGTCAAACAAATACAGGAATAGCTGTATACAGTATATCTTCTTGGCTTCACTTTTATGTGGAACATGTGTTTACATTTTGACCTTTTGTCTTTTTTTAAATTAAGAAACATTTTTAAACAGCAGCAACTGGAAAGACTTTTTTTTTAGTTTCCAAACATATTAAGCTACACATGGCAGAGCCTATTGCTAAAACATTTATAAATGTTACACCAACTGTTTATAGTTCCGATTTTCTTATTTGATTGTTTTGTTGTCATGTAAGCCATGACCTGAAAATTTTAGCTCAAATTCTTTCCATAAAATAATTACATAATGAAACAGTCTGAGTCATTTTGAATTTGTGAAGCACAAAATTCACTCCCATAAAATAATGACAAGCATCACAGTGAGGTTTTTATAGTAGGATTTTGTGACTGTCCCAACCACAACTAGATGATATAGATAAGACAGGAAGGACAAGAACAGGATCGAGAACACAGTAACAATTCATCCAGCTCAGAAAAATCACTGCATTCTTGTTTCTTTTCCATTGTCTCTTCTTAAGCAAGTGATAAGAAAATACAGTCTAATATCAGATTTCACTTCATTGAAAAAGCATCAAAGAACAAAAAAACCTGGAAATTCTGAAGACAAAAGTACTTTTCTTTAGCTCATCCTTTTAAAACCTTATCTATCATTGACGGAAGACAGAAAAAATTCTTATGATGTAAGTTAATATAAATAGTGCACAAGCCGGGCGCGGTGGCTCATGCTTGTAATCCCAGCACTTTGGGAGGCCGAGGCGGGCAGATCACGAGGTCAGGAGATCGAGACCACGGTGAAACCCCGTCTCTACTAAAAATACAAAAAATTAGCCGGGCGTGGTGGCGGGCGCCTGTAGTCCCAGCTACTCGGAGAGGCTGAGGCAGGAGAATGGCATGAACCCGGGAGGTGGAGCTTGCAGTGAGCCGAGACTGCGCCACTGCACTCCAGCCTGGGCGACAGAGCGAGACTCCGTCTCAAAAAAAAAAAAAAAAATAGTGCACAAAATGTTGACAACAGTTCTATGAACAAAATCAAATTTACAAGGTCAAAACCTACCAAATTTGGATAAGGAACTTCTCTGTCTCTCACCTGCCCCATCTATTAACAAAATTGATCACACATACTATCTATGAGGCCATCTCTGACAAAAGGATGGTGTCTTAAGTCTAGGCAGGGAGCACTGGCTCACGCCTCTAATTCCAACACTTTTGGAGGCTGAGGCAAAAGGACTGCTTGAAGCCAGGAGTTCAAGACCAGCCTGGGCAAGAAAGCAAGACCCATCTCTACCAAAAAACAAACAAACAAAAACAGAAAAAAATGAAGTCTAAAGAGAGTAAATGTAAGACTAATCATTTCTTTTTTCTTAAAATAAGAAATATCCTACCTTCCAACTTTCACACATTCCTTCTAATAGGCCATCCCAGATCTCAGCACTTTCTGTGATTCTCCACACTTCTAAAGTAGACCCTGCAATTAGTCACTTCAGTCTTCTTCACTGAATCTTTCACCTTAAAATATTCCATCATTTCCCAACCTCCACTGTAGGACTTTATTACTACTACTACTGACAAACGATTTTCTTAATGGGTCAAAAATAAACCCCAAATTGATGGATTCATAGGTCCCCTGTTTGGATTTGCACAACTGAAAAAAAAAAATACAATTGTTTTTCAACATAGCTGTTAACAAAATCTTTACGGCTGGAAATGTACTGGAATCCATGGAATGAGATTTGCAATAATAAAATAACCATTCAATATTCACTCCTGTTCTACCCAGACACAGCACATCAGTTTATGTGCATCCACAAAAAAAAAAAAAAAAAAAAAAAAAAAAAGCTGGTAACTGTCTTATCTAAAATAATAGCTAAATGGTTTGGTTTTTGATAGGTAGAAAAATTAAAGTACTAATGCTTCAATTTGTGTTTAGGTGTTTCCACTGTATGTCTTCAAAGTATAAGTTACTCAAGCAAGCCTTCACAACTGGTTTTATTTCTCTCTTGCTCTCTCCCTCCCCCTTTCCCTCCTGACTTCATTATCTTTCTCCCTCTACTGCCCTTCTTCCAAAGCCGAAAGTAATAGATAGTAAGAGAAGAAAGGACACTATTTCAAGTTTTTTAGTTTCCCAATTTCAACCCCTAAAGCAATCCACTTACTATTACTAGTAAAATGAATAATGTTCTTAACTTCTGCTTTGAAAATCACAATCACCATCTCTAACTCAAAATAATTTTTATTATCTTTTCTGACACTATTGTTTTATGCTCATAACTAAAATAATGGCTTCAATATTTTAGCCATTGTCATGAATGATTTAATCCATTTCAGGAGGATTTAAAACCACCATGTAAATCTCTAATAGCCAAAAACTATAAAGTCTCATTAATTACAAAATCCTGGAGCTCTTAGCTACAAATTATGAGTTGAAAGGATATGGATTTTATTACTGTATAACATTAAATCCTAAGTAAAACTGCCACATAAGCTCATTCCCCACTTCATCTCACCAAGAAGTGCAATACTGGATTCATTTCCATAAAATGCAATGAAATTGCTATTCTGCAAAAAAAAAAAATTTATAGGCCGGGCGCGGTGGCTCACACTTGTAATCCCAGCACTTTGGGAGGCCGAGGCGGGCGGATCACGAGGTCAGGAGATCGAGACCACGGTGAAACCCCGTCTCTACTAAAAATACAAAAAAATTAGCCAGGCGTGGTGGCGGGCGCCTGTAGTCCCAGCTACTCGGAGAGGCTGAGGCAGGAGAATGGCGTGAACCCGGGAGGCGGAGCTTGCAGTGAGCCGAGATCACGCCACTGCACTCCAGCCTGGGCGACAGAGCGAGACTCTGTCTCAAAAAAAAAAAAAAAAAAAAAATTTATAACTGTGTAAGATTTTATATCAATGATATAAACTTTACAATATTTTGCTTGACCTTAAGGATGTTTTGTAAATTCTCCAAATTCCCTCTGAATTGTAAAAACCAAAAGGTAGGTAAGATTCCAACAAGACTGGACATGGGACAGAGTTAAGAGGATTAAGCCAGAGTTATTACATGGTAAATTTCTATTTATTACATTTGATATGCTTGTCTTATGGGGTATGATTCTATATTTTTGGTATGTGTATCTACTTTGAACTCTAGATCTTTTTCTTCTATAATATAGAAAATCAGCTCTTTATTTTCTATCACAGTAGTTATTTTTTCTCCCAGGTTGACTGCTCTGCATGTGCCCATGTGTAGTTAATTTTGTTTCTGACCACTTGTCCATTTATCAGAGTAATCTGAATGGTATTTACTTCATTTTTTGTTTCAGCAATTCCACTGAAGAAATTATTGGGCAACACAAGATCTCCTGACGATGCCTATATAAAATCATGAATTACCACAGATTGTACTCCAAACTAGTACTGATGCAATGCTATAGCCTACCATAAACCTTCTAAGAAATTCAAGGCCTAGGGACGCTGCCCTTTCAGATATGACAGGTCAAACTGTATTTGCTTTCTCTAGGACGGGGAAGAGGGAGACAGAATAGATGCCAAGAGGTTTCCACTATGGCTTCTTTCTGGCCTTTGAGAGTTTCCCTAGAAAGAGTCACCATAAGCCACTATCATTCTAACACCTAAAGCTTGCTCTTTCGACCAGAATTGACAGCAAATGGAAAGTAACAGTTAGAATTGATAAGACTGGAAGAGAATAGGAGAGGGAAAGGAGAGCTATTAGAAGAGGAAGGGATCCTTTGGAAAGGTAGGAAAGAAGACCACCTTCACCCATCTGACTGCTCTAGCGCCACCTACGGCCATGCCACCTGAGCCTCAAAAATCACCCATCCCTGGCCAGACAACATTTTTCCAGCTAACTGCAGGTGCCTGGCTTATTTGATTAAACCACGACATTATGAGGTCAAGGTAATATGCTTGATCTCTACGTTCGTCAATGGGCAAAAGTTGCATGGTCAAAAACTTGCCTTTTAACTCCTACCTCTCATAAATACCATTACTTACGTTAAAGACATTCACAAGAGAGGATATGAACCAACGATGCAAATCCATCACCATTACTAAAAAATAACCAGGAAAACCTGACTTGTGAGTCAGCCCACAGAACAAATTCCATTTAAGAACTCCCTGATCATCCCGGGCTTCAAGGTTAGATACATAAGAGTAAGACTTCAGGCTTCACTACTTACTCGTTTTATGTGTGACCTTGGACAAGTTAATTTTTCAGAGCTTTAAGAATAAAACACATTAAGGGTCCCAAATAGAGCTTGACATATAAGGGATACTCAGGTTATGCTATCCCCAGCCCCATGTAGAGATAGAATATGGCAGTCAAGAGCACAGGGATGAAGCCAGGTCCACCTGTATCCCAATCTTGATTTTGCAGCTCACGTGAAACACTGGGCAAGTGATGGCCTTATCATTCTCATAAAGCTGAGACAAAAAAATTAAAGCATTTAGACAGCACACAGCAATTGTCAACTAATGGCAATCATGTTTTGTTAAGAAGAAGATAGTATTATCACTATCTGTTAATGTTTTCCAAAGTACAGTCATGGAACTACCGATATCAGAATGACCTGGGTGGGATGTCTACTGAGGGGGAAGAAAAGGATATCATGTCCCATCTCAACCTATTAAAAAAAGCTCTCCAAAAATGGTACAGGGTAATGGTCATTTCTGAATCAAACTTCCTTGAGGTATCGATGAAAATTTCAGAATTATTGACCCAGCAAGTCTTGTGCTGTATCATAGTAAATTAAGACTTGTTTTCCAATCCTTATTCTTTACTATGCCAGAATTGCACAGTATCTGGGGTTCTTTTCTAATGAGACACATTTCTGGACATAGATGTCAAACTGATAGGCTCATACTTTTTAGGATCACTCCTGTTTTTTCCCCCAGTGGTACTATTTTGACTTTTATTTTCTTCTAACCAGGGGTCAGCAAGCTATGGCCTTGATCTGCAGCTAATTTTGTACAACCCCAACCCTCAGAAGGTGTACGAGTTTAAAAAAAAAATGAAGAAGAAGTGATCAAGACTACATGTTGCCCTAAGTCTAAAACATTTACTATCCGACCCTTTATAAGAAACCTTGCCAATCACTTTGTAGCATATAATTAAATGTTTTTCAACCGCAGGTCTCAACAACAATTTACAATAGGGAGAAATAATTGATTCGAATAGGAAATATCAAAAAGCACTGCATCTGACAGAAGGAAGTACCTGTACTATTGCCAAAGTTTCTGTTATACACATTTATGTGCCTCCTGGATAATGATCAAATTGTATTTGGTTGCAGTCAAAAAGTTTTAAAGTCCTTAGGGGTGAGGCTAGGGAGTAAACAGTGCAATTGTTTAACAAGTTTAACTTGTTTAAGTCACATTGAGCAATTTTTACAGCAAAGGTGCCTTGGAGAATATAAAGCCATATAAAATGACCCCTGCTGTTCGGAAGTTAAAGGTTTATTTCTTCACTACAAAATGAAAATGGAATCTCTTCTGTGCGCAATACATTGTTATAAGCAGAAAATGGAATCATCCATGCAAAGTACTTCAACAAATGCATTATACAAACAAAATATTTTCATTATATTAACAACATATCATACAGAATATATATATATGGTCTTTACCAAGCCCCTTAGTTCTTAGTTTTCTCTAACCTGGTAAGAGTCCTTTTTTTCCCCTTTGTATGTGTGCATGAACATGTCAGGAGCATAAAAGAAGTATTGGATCTATTTCTGCCCTTTCTGTCATCCGTTACTGGCTGCTGCTTCTTACCTATTTAAAACATGCATTCTTTTCTCTTTCTCGTTTCTGGTAGGAAAAGTATTTGATTCGATTCTTGTGCAAAAAGAATTATTAAGACTATGTTTATCCTCTTGGGGAAACATTTAAAAGTCCAAAATTAAAATTGTAAGTAACAAGCTTCACTTTTATCTTCACAGAGCACTAATTTCCAGGGTTTCTGGGATTGTTTTGGACAAACTAAAAATACATAATTTTATAATCCGTTTCAACATGTAATCCTGCAAAGAAAAGAAACATCTTCCTAGGAGCATACACAAGGAAATGAAATGATACTTTTAACTGTTTTCATTTTATGAAATACACTGCGGACACACAAACCACAAGCAGTGTAAATAAATAAAAGCTGGTGCAATGCTGCATGCATGTTTGCCTTACACCACAAAGAGAAAACACTTGCACATTGCATTCCATGGTATTTTAGCTTGGGTTGCCATAAAAATGAGATTTGGGCATGTTGTGTAATACAGGGGGCTGCAAATGAGGGTGTGTGTCTGGGTGTGTTAGGGAAAGAGGGTTGTAAGCAGAAGGGGTGGGACTTGCCAGGAGCAGCTATTTGAGAAAATTCCTTTTTCTTTCCCATTCATTCTTTCTAGCTCTACTGTCTGGCACAATCCTTACAATTACTCACTGGCTTTTCATTCTAAAGACAACCAACAAGCTTTCAGAACTTCCTACAGTGTTTTTCTCATATACTTTTAAAAAAATAAAGCACCAAATCATTCAATATGTCTTTTATACAAAAAGCAAACCATTAACCCATTTCCTCGTTCCAAAGACCCCCGTGGGTTTCAGACTAAATAGAATCCTTTGTTACGTATCCAAAAATAACACAACACGATATTGGTAAATTGGAAAATAATAGATAACTCTTATTTCCAAGAATGTCAGAGCTACTGGCCATAAATTTTGTTCTGCCCCAGTGAGTCCAATGTCATGCTTCTTTTAGTGAATCTACCGTCGTAACAACAGTAAAGCCAATCATATTAAACACCGTTCTCCTTTTCTCTTTCGACATTCCATTAATAAATACAAGGGCTGAAAGAAGACGCCAAGTGGGCCAGTTTCTTTATGCACAATGGTATCCTCCAAGCGAAATACCTCCAACCACAGCGAAAGTTGTCTTTCTAGCAGATGCCCACCCCAACCGGCCCAGTCAGAGGGGGCAAAGGGGAAGAGGGAAGCGTAACAACCCAGCTCTCCCACCTCCAGAGAAAGGGAAGAGGGTATGACAGAGAGCGGAGTAGGAAGGTGGGCGAGTGGGAGAGACAGAAATGGATGCTGAGGGGGTGGGCGAGATGGGAAGGTAGGAAAAGGTGGAGAATGCGAGGAGAGGTGCGTGCGCAAAGCGGTAGGATCCGAGAGCACAGCGGGAAGCGGTGGGGGGCACCGAGGGGATCCGGGGGCGCGAGGGGGGGGTCTCGTCCTCACCATTGAACGCCCCTGTGTCTGCGGGCGCCGCCTCCTCCTCCTCCCCGTTCTCGGAGTCCGAGTGCATGGGCTCCTCGGCGAAGTTGACCCCCTTGCTGGGGGTGCCGCCCCCGGCAGCGGCGCCCACGTCCCCCCAGGTCCTGCCCTCATGGCCGAAGCGCGCGGTGCCTTTGCGCTCGTTCTCCTGCTGCAGGCGCGTGAAGTGCTGCAGCGCGAACTCCAGCAGGTCCGCGGGCTGGTGCCTCAGCACCTCCACCGTGAAGCCCTGCAGCAGCTCCGTCAGTCCCGCCGGGATCTCGATGCTCATCCTGCCTCCGGGGCGGCAGGCGCCTGGGCGCCGCCCTCGCCCCTTCCCCGGCACGGCCTAGGGCCCCGCGGCTGCCGAGCGAGCGCCGACGGCGCTGGCGGCGCTACCGGCTGCGAGCGCGGCGCACTGGGCCCCGGCGGCCCGGCTGGCCCGGCCCGCAGCTCCCGGCGCGCGTCTGCTCCGTGCGGTGGCAGCGGCTGAGCGAGCGCGGCCCCGGGAGGGCTGGCAACATCTCCTGCTCCTCCCGCTCCCGCCGCGGCCGCGCCTCTCCCCCGCCCGGGCGCCCCGCCCCCGCCCCGCCGCGGTGCGCGGGAGGGGGCGCAGGAGAGCGCGCCCACGTGACCCCCGGAAACCATGGCAACCTCCGCTGGCTGGCGCCGCGCACCCGCCTGTCAGACCACCGCAGGGTGGAATGCGCTGGCTGGCTGCGCGCCCGAGCTGGGTGAGGCGGAGGAAGGCCCAGAGAGGCCGCCTTCGTGTCCACCTGTCCGCGCGTCCGGGAGCGGGCTGGCCACTCTCCCCGCTTCCCAGGCGTCATTCGCCATGGTGAACCCTCGCAGAGGTGGTGCCACAAGATTTGTCCTGAAACTTCAGCCTCCACCTTAGTAGTGGCATTTTATTTTCCTTCTAGAATCTAGTTGCATGATAAGTGTTGTTAATGTCCTTTGTTTAAAGTCTTATGGTGGTACTGGTTCTCTTTTGGACAAAGAAATGCTACCCCATCTTTGTGACGTCTTTCTTTTTCTTCTACCACATTTTATCCAGCCTTTCCCGATCCATCCTGTTGATTATGTTTCCTCTTACTGATGCTATTCCGTTGTGCACTACACGCATTTACTATTTATTGAGACAAAGGCACCATTTACTGTGAGGCACCTATCAAAGTTAGTTGATCTCCTTCAAATAGGATAGTGCAGGATGAGGCGCTTATTATTTTGAAACTTTCCTTTATGCTTTGAATGATTTTGACTTGTATCTCCAAAAATTGAAATACTTCAGTATAAAGAAAAATAGAATTACTAATGTATGCTTTTAAAGTAGAAGGCTTTGACTTTGAAATGAGGCTTACTTTGCAAATGTTTACAATTTTGAAGTAGAGAAAATTGTCTTTTGTCAATTAAATGCTATTTAAGTATGCATACTTCATTTTCTACAATTATCATATCATTGTAAATAAAATAGTTCAAGAGCAAGCTCACTTGGTTATTCTGGTTTATCTTCCCACCCACGGAGGAGTAAACACATGACTGGGGAAACTCCAAGACTAGAAATCAGAGATGTAACAAACTAGTCCCTTTGGTAAAAATGGATCTTGATGTTAACCCTTTGTTACTGATGCATCCTGTATTTACTCCATGAGCCAATGTATTTCTCTATTTTCATTTCTTAACAACTTTATAGTAATAATGTTACGTTGTTTTTAAATATACAGTAGTTAAGTGCTTCTAATTGTGTCAAACATTTTAAGAATTAAACTTTTGATCGGGTGCAGTGGCTCATGCCTGTAATCTCAACACTTTGGGAGGCCGAGGTGGGCGGATCAGCTGAGGTCAGGAGTTCAAGACCAGCCTGGCCAACATGGTGAAACCCCATCTCTACTAAAGATACAAAAATTAGCCGGGCATGGTGGCAGGCGCCTGTAATCCCAGCTGAGGAGGCTGAGGCAGGAGAATCGCTTGAACCCGGGAGGCAGAGGTTGCAGTGAACCGAGATCATGCCATTGCACTCCAGGCTGGGGGACAAGAGTGAGACTTCGTCTCAAAAAAAAAAAAAAGAAAAAAAAGAATTAAACTTTTATAAAATATGGTGAGCCTCACATGTCACCGGTTGGAGCACAATGTTAGTACTACTCTACCGTGTAAGCATTATTATTTTTATAGATCTGGTAATCTAAGATGCATGTGTTATCACCTGTCTAAATTTGTGATAATATTTGTATTAATTATGATTAACACTGCTCACATGTGGCAGAAAATGCAAAATACAATAGCTTAAGATTTATTTCTCTGGAATCTAAATGTGGGCAGTTCAGGGTTGGTATGGTGCTCCATGATCATCAGGGACCCAGGCTCCCTCCAGCTCATTGCTCTGTGATCCAGTTTATGGTCCAAAATGGCTGCTCCGGGGCCAGTCATATTTTAGCTAAGAGGAAAGTGAAAAAGAGAAGGGAAGCTCCCCTCCCCTCCCTGCAACACATACCCTTTAAAGACACTTCTAGGAAGTTAAACACAATTCCTCTTCTATCCTCTTGGCTAGAACTTAGTCAACATGGCCACACCTTTGGTGTGGCAGATTGCATTTTCCAAAGATGACTACAACAATATCTCCTACAGTGTGGTGTGGCCACTACCCACTAATGAATTGAAGTCTTATTTCCCCTCCCCTTGAATCTGAATGTGCTTGTGATTTCTTTGACCAATAGAGCATTATAAAAGTCAAGTCAGCATGACAGAAGAAACCAGCCCTGTGCCAGATGCCCTAGCTGAAGTCTTGTTCCACAGAATCTGTGAGCATAATAAAAATGTTGTTGTAGGCCTCCAGGTTTTGAGATAATCTGTTACACAGCAATAGCAACTGAAACCCATGGCTATTAGAAAAGTTTGGAAATGTAATATTTATTTTGAGCAGTCATGTGCCAAGTAAACATTTGGGGATTAAAAAGAACCAAGTCTGGACGGGAACAGTGGCTCACTCCTGTAATCCCAACACTTTGGAGGGCCAAAGAGGGTGGATCGCTTGAGCCCAGGGGTTGGAGACCAGCCTGGGCAACATAGGGAGACTCCATCTCTACAAAAAAAATACAAAAATTGGCCAGGCTTGGTGGTACACATGTGGTCCTAACTTCGGGAGGCTGAGGTGGGATGAGCGCCTAAGCCCAGGGAGGTCAAGGCTGCAGTGAGCTGTGGTTGTGCCACTGTATTCCGGCCTGGGTGATAGAGTAAGACCTTGCCTCAAAAAAAAAAAAAAGTCTGGAGATAATTATCAATCTCTGCCGCGATGTCTAACTCCTTTTCCCCAGGAATGACAAAATAAAAAAAGCACTACTTTCCCAAACATTAATAAGAGCCATTTCTTGTTAATGCCATTTTGTGTTTCCAAATTCATTTATTTCTTTTTGTAGATTTATTATGTGAAGCATGGTAGACAGCTCTCTGTCATCAACCACAATGCCAAGGCTGTGTGGTTCTCATTTCTTTAGGAATATAGAAATGATTTCAAGCATGAAATGCGTAATTGGATTAAATGACCTACATAGTCTCTTTCATCCTGAGAGATTTACAATAGTATAATACTAAAACAAGACTTATTGGACTTGAAACATCTTTGCAAACAGCTCTTTGGTAATTTTCATTTGCATCAGTTCTTAAATCAATAACCATGACCTGAAAAAGTAAAGCTTGGTCCTGATATTCCCGTTACGTTAGCATTGTTCTCAGAACAAATGTTCACTTCTCAAATCATATTCTGGCTTTTATTCACTACCACATAACCTTTTTGGTAATATTGTATGATTTCTTTTGCTTTCATTTTCAGAATATTTCATTTTGAGCCTTTTGAACAGTGGCTACGGGAACTATGTATCTCATATTCTTTAAAAGAACATCACTGATATTGATTCTTTGGTTGTGGATTTACAAAGCAATTTACACCAATTTCTCAGAGAATCAGACTGGAAGCAATGGCAAATGAACTCTGAGAGCTCAGCATTGAAATGAAAAGAGTGCTACCAAATTGTTTTCACACCGGGAAATTAAACAGAGACATCAACTTGCTTATATGTAACTGCCAAAAAACAAAGTCAATGGCTTGGGCAAGCAGTACAGAATAATCACTATGACCAATCAATCATGCAGCATTTCCTGTCAATAGTTAAGGTGTTTCCTGATCAAGTCTCTGGAGTGCAAGAAATATATACCCACTCAAGGAAAAAAAAGGAGGCAATTGAGAGGATACAGGGCCTGTTCTTGCCCAAGGCTGACTATGATCATCAGCCTCAGTTTTACATACGTTTAGCATTTCAACACTGACTACAGTTTTGGTGTCTCTGATTCATATTCTCAAGAGAGAATCATCTAGTAGATTGCCTGGCCTTGACTGAGGTGGTCTAGTAAGTGTGGCCAGTAGGGTGCCAGATAAGGAAGTGGTCAGGTAGTGTAAATACATGGTAAGGCCTGCCACTTCAGCAGAGGAAAGTCCCGAATATTGGGAATAGTCCCAATGTTATAGATGTGGTACAGATACTTCACAACATGCCTGCTAAAAGATGGTCACCTCATAGCCTGAAAATCTTACAGACATTTGGACTAAGAGTGAGTAAAATGTTTAATCTCTACGGGCAACTTTGCAAAAGGGTTGCCACTAGAAAACTAGTGACTCTCAAATTTTACCAAGCATCTGAATCACCTGCAAAGCTACTTAAAGCACAGTTGCTGGGCCCCACCCCCAGAGTTGCAGATTCAGTAAGTCTGAGGTGGGGCCTGAGAATTTGTCTATCAAATACTCAGGTGATACTTAGGCTGTAGGTCTGGGGACCACACTTTGAGATCCACTATGCTAGATTCACTAAGGAAGAGCTTATATTCATGCTGAATAGGAAGCTGCTTGAAGCAACTTTTTTTGCTTAATATCAAAGCATAAGTTTTTCTTTGGCTAAATCAGGATGAAATGTATACTCATTATTCTCCTTTAAGGAATCTTGCAAAGTTAAAGAGATTCTTAAAAAGCAACAAAGAATATGTCCTTAAACATCACATTTCATAAATAGAATATGGGTTTTCTATTAAGGACCAGGTTGGACACAGAAGTTTATCTCTACTCCACTAAAATAATGGCTAAAGGAACAAAGGATAACTTAAACAACAAAAAGAACAGGAGAACCACAATAAAAATTTAAAATAATTTTTTTAATTATTCAAAAAAAATTTTTTTATTTTTTTGAATTTTGAATAATCAAAATTTTTTTGAATTTTGAATAATCAAAAATTTTTTTGATTATTCCTTTTTTGATTAAAAGGAAGGAATTTCTGACACATGCTAGAAGACATTATGCTAAGTGAAATGTCAGTCACAGAAAGACAAATACTATATGATTCCACTTATATGAAGTATCTAGAAAAGTCAAAATTTATAGAAAGAGAAAGTAGAATAGTGGTTGCCAGTGGCTGACTGGGGAGGGAAGAATAGGAAGCTGTTTAATGGGTAAAGAGCTTTGGTTTTGCAAGATGAAAAAGTTCTGGGACTGGTTGCACAACAATGTGAGTATATATAACACTACTAAACTGTACATTTAAAATGATAAAGATAGTAAACTTCATGGTATGTGTACTTTATCACAAATTTTAAAAAGAAATTTAGTTCTTTAATTAAAAAAAAGAATAAGAAAAGAGACAAGAACAGATGAGAGTTGTCTACTAGAATTTTGGAACTAACAACAAACTGAAGAATGCTGGAACCTAAGCCTGGGTGAAGGGTCAGTGAGAGTAAGCCAACAAGAAGCAAGATCACATCTGTATTACGGAGCACAGAGTCTGAAGACACTGGGTGTCTCTGGGGTGGTGGTAAGGGGTGAGGATTGGTTAAATGGCTGTAGAAAGAGCTGATAACACTGTCCACCCTCCAGCCCCTTCTCTACCTTATGTAGGCGAGTAATTGCTCTTCTTCATTCCCAGCGGGAAGTGGAGGAATTTATTTTCTAGAGAAGTTTACACAGGTTACTGTGGGGATGAGGTTCTATACTAAAAAGAGGAAGATTGATCCTGATTGGTGAACTACTTACTGGTGGCCTCCTTCCCCTCTGGACTCCCCAAATTTTGGACAGACAGATTTATACCCTCTTAGGCAGGAAATTAGAGAATTCCTTTTTAGGGAACTGACCAGCCCAAGAGACAAGACCTACAGTTGCTGACATTGGAGGGTCGCCATTGAAAAACTCAGGTCTCTGTGTTTTCACTCCATTGTGAAGTCCACTGGTCGGTAACCACCTTCCCTCCGCATACTTTACAAGTATGAAATTATGTAAGAATCCTGACTTCCAAGAAAAGTTATTCATATGAAAGACTAGAATCAAGATAAATGAATTAAATACATAAATTCAAAGAAGTAAAAACTGAAGTGTGAACAGAAGAAAAAGTCAAAAAGGCATTTTTCTCTAACATACAGTAATGATAACAATAATTCCCAACATTCATTTATTAGATACTGTTCCAGATAGTTTATGTCTATTGACTCATTTAATTTTTACAAGAACTCTAAGAGATAGATATATTACACTACAGATGGATAAACCAAGGCACAGAGACGTTAAGTAATTTGCCCAAGATCACATAGCTAGCAAATGGTACTGGGATGGGACCCAGTCTGGCTCTAGGGCCACTGTGCTATATTTTAAAGAAATAAGAAAGAACTTTTAGAAATTAAAACTATGACAGTAGATATATAATTATAAAAGGATCCAAGATAAAGCTGAAGAAATTACCAGAAAGTAGAACAAAATAAAAAATCTAGAAAATAGCAGAGAAAAATAAGAAAATTAAAGGATTTAATTTTTAACATTGAAATAATAGTTCAAGAAAGAAGACAATGAGAAATGGAGAAAATTATTAAAGAAATCATACAGTCTCTTTTCCTAGAATTGAATGATATGAATTTCCAGATTGGAGGGGCCCATGGACAGGCTTATGGGACAATAAATAAAAATATCCTTATTAAGTCCAGAATGCTGAAATTTCAGAACACTATCATAAATAGAAGAGTATAGAAGCTTTCAGACAGAGGAAAAACAAAACAAGACAAAAAGAGACAAAACCAGAACAAATCACATCTGAAAGCTCAGGTATCAGAACATCATCAGACTCCTCAACATGGCACTGGAAGCTGCAAGACAATAGAACTAATATCCTCAAAATGCTGGGGGAAAACTATTTTCAAACCAAAATTCTATATTCAGCAAAATAAAGGTAAACTGAAGATATTGTCAGACATGTCAGTTTTACATAATATAGATTCCCATTTCCCTTTGTCAGGAATCTAAGTTTTACCAAAACGAGGAGACAAACTGAGAAACAAGAATATATAAGCTCCAGTAAGCAGAAGGGAACTGAGACATGCTCCCACCATGACATCAAGTAGCCTACCCGAACCTGTTCCCACATACTTCATTTTCTGTCTGTTAATGTTCTGTCTACCTGTACTCCATTCATTCCCTCTGACCTACTCAAGGAAATTGCTCCTGCAGTTGTCACCTCTCTCTTCTGTGTCATCAATGTTTCTCTTCAATTGAGCCACTCTGTGGCAAACACACTCTTGGGTGACTGCTTTCTCCCTGCTATTCAGGTCCTGTGCAATCCCCTTTCTTTTTTTTTGTTTTTTTGAGACTGAGTCTTGCTCTGTTGCCCAGGCTGGAGTGCAGTGGCACGATCTCGGTTCACTGCAACCTCCGCCTCCTAGGTTCAAGCAATTCTCCTACCTCAGCCTCCCTAGTAGTTGGGATTACATGTGCCCGCCAACACGCCCAGCTAATTTTTGTATTTTAATAGGGACGGGGTTTCACCATGTTGGCCAGGCTGTTCTCAAACTCCTGGCCTCAAGCGATCCACCCACCTTGGCCTCCCAAAGTGCTGGGACTACAGTTATGAGCCACTGTGCCTGGCCACAATCTTCTCTCTTGAGCATGAGTGATACCTGTAACTTTGTTCTAGCCAGTAAAAAAAGAATAAAGTTGAAGGGATTTTGCAGATGAATTAAATGAATTGCAGTATCAAAGCAGTTTTTGTTTGTTTGTTTGTTTGTTTGAAATGGAGTCTCTCTGTCGCCCAGGCTGGAGTGCAGTGGCGCAATCTCGGCTCACTGCAAGCTCTGCCTCCCGGGTTCACGCCATTCTCCTGCTTCAGCCTATCTGAGTAGCTGGGACTACAGGCGCCCGCCACCACGCCCGGCTAATTTTTTTGTATTTTTAGTAGAGACGGGGTTTCACCGTGGTCTCGATCTCCTGACCTCGTGATCCACCCACCTCGGCCTCCCAAAGTGCTGGGATTACAAGCGTGAGCCACCGCGCCCGGCCTTTTTTTTCTTTTGTTAATCAAAAGACAGATTATCCAGGTCCTGACTTAATCAGGGGAAAGCCCTTTTAAGAAGGGATTCTCCTTGCTGGTTTGATGAAGTAATCAGCCATGTTGAAAAAGCCCATGTGAAATACTTTCTTCACTTAGCTTTCATGATTCCACCTTTTCTTAGCTCTCCTCCTATCTCCCTGGCCACATCTTGTCATCTTCTTTACTGAATATGACTCCTCTTCCTGACCTCTCAATGTTGAAGCACTCCAGACATCTTTCTCTGCACTCACTCCCTCGGTGATCTCATCAAGTCTAGTGGCTTTAAATTCTATTTATATACTGATAATTCTCAGGATAATGATGAAGGACCTGGGATAGCTGTGGTTCAGCAGGTCTAGAGATCATCCAGGTCCAACTGGAAGAGGAAATCAAAGACATACAGATGGAAGTCCCCAAGAAAAAGGAAAGAAACTCATAAATTATCTCACGTGTTTGATTATATTGAGAAAAACTACACCTCTGGCAGAGACTTTGGGGAATAAATAAATTATAGTTCAGAGAAAACTAGGCGATTGACGGCTGGGCGCGGTGGCTCACGCCTGTAATTCCAGCACTTTAGGAGGCCAAGGGTGGGGATCACGAGGTCAGGAGATCGAGACCATCCTGGCTAACATGGTGAAACCCCGTCTCTACTAAAAATACAAAAAATTAGCCAGGCGTAAGGCCGGGCGCGGTGGCTCACGCTTGTAATCCCAGCACTTTGGGAGGCCGAGGGGGGCGGATCACGAGGTCAGGAGATCGAGACCACAGTGAAACCCCGTCTCTACTAAAAAAATACAAAAAATTAGCCGGGCGTGGTGGCGGGCGCCTGTAGTCCCAGCTACTCGGAGAGGCTGAAGCAGGAGAATGGCGTGAACCTGGGAGGCGGAGCTTGCAGTGAGCCGAGACTGCGCCACTGCACTCCAGCCTGGGCGACAGAGCAAGACTCCGTCTCAAAAAAAAAAAAAAAAAAAAAAAAAAAAAAAAAAAAATTAGCCAGGCGTGGTGGCAGGTGCCTGTAGTTCCAGCTACTCTGGAGGCTGAGGCAGGAGAATGGCTTGAACCTGGGAGGCAGAGATTGCAGTGAGCCAAGATCACGCCACTGCACTCCAGCCTGGGTAACAGAACGAGACTCTGTCTAATTAGAACAGTCTATGCCATAGGGATGCTGATTAGCAAGAGAATTCTACACCTGGGAATCTTGCTTCTTCAATTTCACAAGTGACAATGGAGTAACTAAGTTGGAGATGGCACCATTGCACTCCAGCCTGGATGACAGAGTGAGACTCCATCTCAAAAAAAAAAAAAAAAAGAAATGAAAAGAAAACTAGGCAATTGAAAATATTGCAGTCTACTTCAGGGAAAACAAAAGTTGAAAAAAACGGAAATAAAGTCATAGAACACGATGTGGCTTAGCAATAAGCAATATTTATGTAGTCACAACAATGAAAACAAGTATCGATACAACCAAAGAAGTGTGGTATGATTTAGGAGCAGAAAAGAGAAGGGGAAGATTGCATATGTCTGTGTGACTGTGTGTATTTTTCTGTGTGTGTGTATCTGTGTATATGTTCTGGGGTCACTAATTCTGATATTCCGTAACAGGAAGTCAATGGAAATTCTAAATGAATCAAGAAATAAAAACATATGTATTATTTAGAAATATGTCATTAAATAGCAAGAGAAATCACTTACATAAGTGAAGGTGCCTTTGAGAAATGGGAATGATATGCACACAACACTTTAAGTTGAGGAGTATGGATTTCTATAGCAGGTACTAGGTTACAGGTGCCTCAGCATTTCTTACAACTCTTTCCTTTATTTCTGGGCATAAGGGTCCACATAGCTGAAATTTTCCAGTTCCTATTTAGTGGGTTAAACATTTAGTGGGAAATTCCAAACCTGCATCTTCAAGTTTTGTGAGTTTTAGAAATCAGAGGCCCTTAAGACAAAGAGCCACTTTTTACAGGGAAAAGTCTTCAGAGTGTTCCCTAAATACTCTATTTATTGTCTTTGTTTTATATTGTTTTGTTCTGTTTCTGTGATTTTTTTCCCTTGATCCTCATTTTCTCTCTCCAACTTAGTTACTCCATTGTCACTTGTGAAATTGAAGAAGCAAGATTCCCAGGTGTAGAATTCTTTTGCTAATCAGCCTCCCTATGGCATAGACTGTTCTATTTTTGCTTTCAGTCCTCCTAGAGCAAATGTGTGCTTTATTTGAAGAACAGTTTACCATTTACCCTACTTCAGGGTCATAGTATCTTTTGTTTGTTGAACTGTATGGTTTGCTAAATTCTGTTTAGTCTTTCTCTTGCCAACAGAAACAGATTGTACATGTATCAAAGCACAAGGGAATACTTTCGGGTGTTTAAAGTACATTTTATTTACCATTTTAAAGGTAGACATTCTGCCGGGCGCGGTGGCTCACGCTTGTAATCCCAGCACTTTGGGAGGCCGAGGCGGGCGGATCACGAGGTCAGGAAATCGAGACCACGGTGAAACCCCGTCTCTACTAAAAATACAAAAAATTAGCCGGGCGTGGTGGCGGGCACCTGTAGTCCCAGCTACTCGGAGAGGCTGAGGCAGGAGAATGGCGTGAACCCGGGAGGCGGAGCTTGCAGTGAGCCGAGATCGCGCCACTGCACTCCAGCCTGGGCGACAGAGCGAGACTCCGTCTCAAAAAAAATAAATAAATAAATAAAAAATAAAGGTAGACATTCTACATTTTCCAATTCTTTTACTGTGTGAGTTCTAGAACTTGTAAAATCACACATAAGCTAGGCCTACCTAGTAGACATAGAGAGGGGTATGATTTGTAGTGAATGTATAGATCTTTTTCTATCTGTAGCATATTGTGCATTAATTAATGTTTTTTTTCATCAATGAGAAGTCTTTGGTGTTATCCCTCTACAGATGACTCCAAAATAAATGAAATTTTTCATTCAATCTTCCCTCTTAATGACCAAGCCACAATTTCATTTACCTCCTAGAAGACTCTGCATATGGGTACATTGCCAACACCTCAAATTCAATAACCAAACTTGTCAGGAAAAAAAACCTAGCTCTCTTGCAGTGAACCAAGATCGCGTCACTGCGCTCCAGCCTGGGTGACAGAGTGAGACACCGTCTCAAAAAAAAAACACAAAACAAACAAACAAACAAAAACCTAGCTCTGTGCTCTCAGAATTGTTCTTCCCCGTTATCATTCTCTATCTCTGTAAGTGGTGTCATAACACCTTCTAGTCACCAGCTTAGACTCTCAGAGCCACAGTTGACTTTTGCGTCTGCAGGGGCCAAAGGAGAAAGTACCCCTTGGCCCTCTGAAAGTTCACTGAAAAAAACTCAGCTCACAAAAGGCAGATTAATAGCAGAAATGGCATACAAATTTACTTAACATGTATACATGGAAGCTTTCAGAAGGAAGACCCACAGATACAGGAGAAATTGTCCATTTTTATGCTTAGGTTCAATTCAACAAAGTATGGACAGCCATATAGAAATATGACTGGACAAAAAGATTAGAATCTGATGAGAATAGACAGAATGGGGAACCTCAGCAAGGCCTATCTGTCTAGATTCTTCCTGGCCCCTGAGCGTGCATTCTTTCCTTCTGGGTAGAGGGCAAGACCCTCTGTGGAATGGGGGTCTTATGACCTATAGTCAAATAAGGTCAGATAATTTTCTTTATAGCAAGTTTTTACACAGAAAGGCAGAGTGAAAGTTAGAGTAATATTTTTAGGTTTTATGCCTATCTTGGGGGAAAAGGGGTTCTGGTTTCTATGACCTACCTTGGAGAAGAGGGATTCTAGTTTCTATGGCTGGCTTCGGGAGACAATGGGACTGAGAGACAGGACAGGAGAGACCAGAGAACACTTTCGCTTCTGAAGCGTTCGTTTTAGGGTATTGTTTTCTGAGCCCCAAAATCTCTCCTGTCCCAAAGTAGCTTGGTTGTCAAGTCCTGTCAATTCTACTTCTGTGGTATCTTGCTGACGTTTGTCTTCTTCCTGCCATTTCTAATGTCACTGTCTGTCTTAGTTTGCTCTGGCTGCCATAACAAAGCACCATAGACTGGTGGCTTAAACAACAGAAATTTATTTGGATGGAGGTCCAAGATCAGGGTGCCAATGTGGTTGAGGTCTGGTGACAGCTCTCTTCCTGGCTTGTAGATGGCCACCTTCTCACTGTGTGTTCACATGGCCTTTTCTTGGTGTGTGTGCATGGAGACAGGGCTCTGTTGTCTCTTCCTCTTCTTATCAGGCCACCAGTCCTACAAGGTCCACCCTTATGACCTAATCTAACCTTAATTACCTCCTAAAAGCCCTGTTTCCAAATGCGGTCACATTGGGGGTTAGGACTTCAACATATGAATTTGGAGCAAGGGACACAATTCAGTCCATAGCACCATCCTAGGCTGGGTCTTCATCACTTCTCATCAGGACTGTTGTCTCCCAATTAACCATCCTGTCTCCAGTCTTTCCCATTTCTAGTTACACATTATTACTTGAGAAATCTTTTCTGGGTACATTTCTGTTTATGTCACTTTCTGCTAAAAATAAAACAAAAAATCTCCAATGGCTTTCTATTTCCTGGAGAATAAAAGCAAACCTCATTATCATGAAATCTGAGGACTTCCATAATCTGATTCCAACCTAATTTCTCAGCTTTAGCTCAAAGTCTCCGTCTTACCATTTATACTATAACCAAACGGGAACACTTGTCTTTCTCTGAACATACCTTTCAATGTCCTGTCTCCGTACCTTCACTTACTATGTTTGCCCCACTTGGAAATCCATACCCATCCTCCCCAGTCAAAAATCCTACCTCCTGCTCAAGTGCCACCCCCTCATGAAGACTTATTTCACCCCTTGGCCAGAAGTAACTGCTCTCTATGTTGTACATTCTTTGGTACTTGTAACTTTTTGTTTCTTTGGGGAATTACTTGGTCTCCCTTTGGAAATAATGTATTGGAAAATACCTGGCTTGCATACATGATACAGCAGGATCCTTAGCGGTCCTTAGGGGTACCTAGCAGGCATTCAGTGAGTATTTATTAATACTCACTGAATATGATATGAATCAATTAATGGAAATGATAATATTCATAATCAAATGACATAAGATAGTATTTAGATTAGTGATTTTCAAGCTACATTAATTGGAGCCATATTCTATTCCATACTTCAGGCTTTGACAAAATATTTCATTTGAAGAAAGAATTTTGTTGCTAAATATTCTAAACCATTGATCTTATTCAATTCCTTCGGTTTGTAGTTGAGAGAAGCGAGGCCATATGGAGGTTAAAAATGACAACCCCAAGGTTTCCCAACCATTTACTAGCAGAAACAGAGTCAGCAGAATATACATAAACCATATCAACTAGAATGAGCTGTTTGTAGAGCAGCTTAGAGACCTCATTCTTTTCTAAGACATTACCCTGCCACTGGGAAAATTAAGAAAGAAATCATCGTAACTCAGTGAGGACACCTACGGTTAAATTTTGTTAAATCATTTCTTATAGGCACCATTGGTACTTCAAAACTATGAAAAATTTCATTTTCCCAAGAAATGTGCTACTCATCATGGATCCTAATAGAATAAGGGTGTTGTTTTAAAAGATTGGACATAAGCTAAAAAAAATAAATAAATTAAAAAAAAAAAAAACACACCTCACAGGCCTTCGCTGTGGCTCATGCCTGTAATCCCAACACTTTGGGAGGCTGAGGGTGAGTAGATGGCTTGAGGCCAGGAGTTCAAGACGAGCCTGGCCAACGTGGCAAAACCCTGTTTCAACTAAAAATACAAAAGTTAGCCGCGTGTGGTGGCACACACCTGAAGTCCCAGCTACTCGGGAGGCTGAGGCAGCAGAATCACTTGAACCCAGGAGGCAGAGATTGCAGTGAGCCAAGATTGTGCCACTGCACTCCAGCCTGGGTGACAGAGAGAGACTCTGTCTCAAAAAAAAAAAAAAAAAGAAGGAAAAGAAAAAAGTCACATAAACTCTTTATTTATTTAATTTTTTTTTTTGAGACGGCGTCTCGCTCTGTCGCCCAGGCTGGAGTGCAGTGGCGCGATCTCGGCTCACTGCAAGCTCCGCCTCCCGGGTTCACGCCATTCTCCTGCCTCAGCCTCTCCGAGTAGCTGGGACTACAGGCGCCCGCCGCCATGCCCGGCTAATTTTTTTTGTATTTTTAGCAGAGACGGGGTTTCACCGTGGTCTCGATCTCCTGACCTCGTGATACGCCCGCCTCGGCCTCCCAAAGTGCTGGGATTACAAGCGTGAGCCACCGCGCCCGGCCGTAAACTCTTTAAAATATAAACAAGCACTGAGAGAAGATTTGAGCAATTCCCCAGAATTTCTCAGGGGCTATGTTAAAGTAAGATCATGCAATAGTTATAATATCAAATATATCTACTGCTTGCATATGCTTGCATATATGATAAAGTTAATGTTATAATGACTTTTTTTTTTTTTTTTTGAGACAGAGTCTTGCTCTGTCGCCCAGGCTGGAGTGCAGTGGCGCAATCTCGGCTCACTGCAAGCTCCGCCTCCCAGGTTCACGCCATTCTGCCTCAGCCTCTCCGAGTAGCTGGGACTACAGGCGCCCCCCACCACGCCCGGCTAATTTTTTGTATTTTTAGTAGAGACGGGGTTTCACTGTGGTCTCGATCTCCTGACCTCGTGATCCGCCCGCCTCGGCCTCCCAAAGTGCTGGGATTACAAGCGTGAGCCACCGCGCCTGGCCTATAATGACATTTCTAGCTATTGCTAGGTTTTGAATTATTCTTCTTTGGAATTTCTTTTAAACCAGGCCCTTCTCAAGTTTTCAAAAAAACAAGGAAGGATGGAAGAAATATAGAAAGCTTCCAACAGTATTGTTTTTACTGTAATGTTACTTTCCAGTAGTAGTTCACTCTTAGCAGCACAGCCTGACAACGCTTATCTATGTATTTAAATAGAACCTGCCAATTAAGGAACTAAGAGCTCTATAAAGCATGCCTTTTTTGGCATAAAATAATCCAGGGAGGATGGAAAGCTATTGGGAAGAGAGTTGAAACCTGAGTTTATCATCAACAATAATAATAATATGTCCAGGATGCAATCCTGGGCCAATTTATGTACTTAGATTAGACATTCTATTTTTGGAGCACATCCCAATGAATCAAAAACATTTAACACTGAGAGTTGCAGTAAGCAAATGAATAAGAATAAGCCTTCGAAGATATTTGAAATGCAACCATTCTCCAGGATTTAAAAATGTAGAAAGTTACCTGTTTGACATAGATTAAGGAACATATCCTTTAATAGCTGCAGTGACTGTCTGAGAGAGAGTTCATCCATGAACTCAACATTATTTATAGCACTTACTCTGTGCAAGGCACCATGCTAGAAGTTATGGTTACACCAAAGGACAATTAGGATAGAGGCAAACTGTTCCCGTCCTTATATCTTGGTTGGAGAAACTGACATTAAACAAAAATAGGAAACAAATTACATAATTATGAAGAAATATAGGATGGTCTGAGAGCCTATAAACTGGGATACTTAATTCAGAGGTGAGTGGATATGCGTCCTTTTTACCGATTTGCTGGTATTGGGCAGAAACGCATCATTGCTATTAAATAGAGCCTGAGAATGTTATCAGCAGGGCTGCAATAAGGAGAGCAGCTGATACCATTATGCAGATCCTTGGTTTAGAGACAAAGCCCCCGAGACAGCAGTTGGCAAGATGTGGCCATTTTCCATAGGGTTGCCTTCCCTAAAACACATCTATCTCCCCACAGTGTGCAGGGCCCTGTCTGATCCTCCCAGCTGGCTTTATTGCATAATTGCGGGAGCCTCTGATTCTAGCGGAAGTGGGACAGACAGGTCGGCATTAGTCATGAAAAATATACTTGACAATCTTTTTTGTTTGTTTGTTTTACTCTTAAGCTGGCAATGCTGTGTTCATAAAACTTCATAAATACGTTTAAAACAAATTTTTCTGGGTGATAAATAAAAGAAAAAACTTGAAACATTTGCAATGTATTTATCAAAAGCCAATCTTTTCTCTTTTCATTATTTATTGATGGGCTTCTTCTACTCATTTTTGTAGTTTGCATTTATTGTTAATATAACGGGAACCTAAATATAAATATCCTCAACCTACTCTTTATGTATTTTTTGTTGTGAACTTTTATTTTTACTCCTTAAAGAGAGTTTCTTCCTAAAATCTGGTTGCACTATTTTGTGTCAAATAATTCCTTAAAAATCCAATTATTTCTGTGTTCTTGTGTTACATTCTCTGTCACTCCTGTCTCCCGATTGCATTTACCCTCTTTTCTTTTCTTTGAGACGGAGTCTCGCTTTGTCACCCAGGTTGGAGTGCAGTGGTGCAATCTCAGCTCACTGCAAGCTCCGCCTCCTGGGTTCACGCCATTCTCCTGCCTCAGCCTCCAGAGTAGCTGGGACTACAGGCGCCCGCCACCACGCCTGGCTAATTTTTTGTATTTTTAGTAGAGATGGGGTTTCACCATGTTAGCCAGGATGGTCTCGATCTCCTGACCTCATGATCCTCCCGTCTCGGCCTCCCAAAGTGCTGGGATTACAGGTGTGAGCCACTGCACTCAGCCACATCTATCCTCTTTCTACTTTCTACTTCTTCTTCCTTTTTTTTTTTTTTTTTTTCCGGAAACAGAGTCTTGCTGTGTTGCTCAGGCTGATCTCAAACTCCTGAGCTCCAGCGATCCTCCCTCATTGGCCTCCTGAGTAGCTGGTGTTATAGGCGTGTACCACCATACCCAGCTTACTTCTTGCTTTTTCTTTGAGTAACAGTTCCTGAACAGAACTCTATTAATCCTCTGTTCTCTATTCATAACTTCCAGAAATCTTTGTTATTTGGCTTTCCTTAAAAAAAAAATCACTTCTGAGTCTGTAGTCTTTCTACAAACTTAGACCTAAATACCTAGTTTCGTTATTTTCATTCACTATCACTATAGGAAATTCTCTACAGAGAGCTATCCCATTCTATCTTTTCCCTCCCTTGAGTCAAGATCAGTCTCAATTGGCTAATCTCTTTTACTCATGCCTTCCAAGTTGTGTTTGGGTTCATTGACAGCCCCTATACCCACCCTACCACTCCCATTTCCTCCATTCAACCTTAAAATTAG
The DNA here is from genome assembly GCF_028878055.3 of Symphalangus syndactylus. Taxonomy (NCBI): domain Eukaryota; kingdom Metazoa; phylum Chordata; class Mammalia; order Primates; family Hylobatidae; genus Symphalangus; species Symphalangus syndactylus. The sequence goes on along the minus strand of NC_072428.2, from coordinate 97,168,865 downwards.
CTGACCTCTTTCCTTCCTTCCCCTTTAGTTACCCAACACTTTTCAGTTTTAGACAGATTGGACATAACATTTTAAAATACTGCTTTTTTTTTTGAGACAAAGTCTTGCTCTGTTGCCCAAGCTGTAGTGCAGTGGCGTGATCTCCACTCACTGCAATCTCAACCTCCTGGGTTCAAACAATTCTCGTGCCTCAGCTTCCCAAGTAGCTGGGACTACAGGTGCCCACCACCAAGCCTGGCTAATTTTTGTATTTGTAGTAGGGACGGGGTTTCACCATGTTGGCAAGGCTTGTCTCAAACTCCTGACCTCAGGTGATCTACCCGCCTTGGCCTCCAAAAGTGCTGGGATTATAGATGTGAGCCACTGAGACTGGCCTAAAATATTGCATTTATTATCTCTTGTTCCAGCCCTAATGAATGTTCCTTCTCCTTTGGGAAAGTTATGGTATGTAGTTGACTGTGATGCTCACATACAGCATAAATTACAATGAAATCAGACAGAAGGAGCACTGAAGTCTTGTGTTCAAATCTCAAACTCTCTCTTACAAGATTTGGGACTCTCTGGGTCTCAGTTTTTTTCTGTAAAATGAAGGAATTGGATACCGGATAATCTCTAAGACTCCTTTTAGGCCTAGAGATCTATGATTCTATTTATGTCTCTATAGAAATACCTCACATTCAATACAATGTACATATCCATAATTTTAAACTCTGCAGGAAGTCAACTTTATTCAATATTCTCTTTAATATCCCTTACAGTTTTTGTTTTGCACCATTTTTATCTTTTCAGAAAATCGGATAATTAAGATTCTAATGAAATTAATTTTTCTTTTCTCATTCTTTAAAAAATTTTTTCCTCTTTCCTGCCTCCATCACTCTATAGTTGTTTATACTGAATCTAGACCTACATATTTGTCACCAAAATGAAAATAGAATCCATCTGTTCCTGTCATCCTTATAATAATATTATTTTTGTAGGCTACAACTTACATGTGCTCTTTTCTCTAGTTATATACAGTACTGGCCTTAAACCCGAAGTCCAATTTTTAAAAATAATATTTAAAATAATAATAAAGTTGATCACAGAATTATTTGAAAAACAAGAAATTTTGCATAGTCCCAATATTCAGAGACAACAACTGTTATTTTTTAAAAATAAATTTGGAATCATATTTTATATTTTTCTCCTGATGCTTAGATACACAAAATAGACTGCCTCTACCATTTTTAATTCTGTCCCCTTTTTATTTATATACCTTCACTTTTCCATAAACAATAGATTCCTAAGCTGTAATAACCCTTCAGTTTCACTGATTATGCACAGAAATTTTTGCTTATTAATGTTTCATTAGCATTTTTCTCATGCAGTATATTTTCAGTTTCTATTGTTATTCATATCGCTGAGGACTGCATGAATATTCTTGCCTTATTTCAAGCTCTATCCATAATGTATCGGAATGCTAATCACATTTTGCCTAGCATTTTTGTATATTTCACACAGTTAGAAGGCAACCCATATGCTGGCTCTGTTTTTAAATGATTTATGCCTGATTGTATTGACTACTGTCTCCTGAGACAAAAGCGCTAGTTCAAGCTCTTTTAAGTCATTCTGTTATTGGTTTCAAAATACTGGAAATTCTAGTCTGTCATCTTCTTGTAATATAATTTAGGCCTGAGGTATTATCCTGTCACTGGCTACCACTAGTCTTTGCAGTTAAATGATGAAAAAAATTTTAGTCTGAATTGTAAAATGTTGAGTGCCTCTAATTTCTACTATTCTTTTGTTAGTTTCCTTAAATGAGATAGCAAAAAGCACGAGTGTCATGGATTTTATTGTTTCCTTTTTCCCAAAATCAAACAGAATGTATCTGGCAAAGGCTTATTTTAACAGTAGGGGAATTATTTGCAAATGCAGTGGTAAGCCAATCTGTTCCAGGAACTCTCTTTTTCCTCATGAACTTTATTATGCTTTCTAACTCTCAGCTGTTTGCCTCTGCCACTTAAAATCCAGTCTCCCATTATGAAAATAAAAACAGTACAATCCCAGAGCATTAGAAGGAATCTTATTTCATCCTGCTTTAAGATTACTTGCATAATCATAAGAGGCTGTCTTGCAGAGCTGGACGGTGTGGACATTCATCATTCTGTAGAAGTCTTGGGGTCACTCACAGAAATTGCTGACTCATCTTTTGTTTTTTGTTTGTTTGTTTGTTTTAGAGACAGGGTCTCTCTCTAGCCAAGACTGGAGTGCAGTGGCACGATCATAGCTCGCTGCAACCTCCAACTTCTGGGCTCAAGTGATTCTCCCACCTTAGCCTCCTGAGTAGCTAGGACTACAGGCATGCGCCACCACACTCAGCTAATTTTTTTTATTTTTTGTGGGTTTGGGGTTTAACTTTGTTGCCCAGGCTGGTCTCAAGCTCCTGAGCTCAAGTGATTCTCCTGTTTTGGCTTCCCAAAGTGCTGGGATTACAGGTGTGAGTTACCACACTAGCCTCATCTTTTTTTTTTAACTGATATTTATTTATGTAAATAAATAAACATTTTCTCCTTTATCTGATTTACATCTTTTAGTATATCTCTGAATAAAGCTTTTACTTGAGTCAGTGCCATTTTTCACCTTTCATAAATGTGTTTGCCCATTTCTTCTTTAATTTCAGCGATTTTTTTTTCTCTCTGATACCTTCCCCTTCTTTTGGCTGCCCCCTTGGTTTCACACACAGATCACCCCCTCCCCAGCCTGCCTTCCCCCACATTGCCATCTCTATCTCATGATCTGACATGCCTCACCAATTTCGCATACTCTAAGGCATTTTCCTCAGCAACTCTTCTGATTGCAAGCACAAGGAGCAGCTACTCTCACTATTATCTTTCACACTACATTGTTCAGAAAATTCCTTACTTGGTATGATTTTCACACTTCTTTAGTTTTACTTTTCTCTTTTAATGTTTGTTCATTGAGAGTGAGAAGATGAAAGCTGAATGGAAAAGGAATCAAAGAGCATTTTTTTTAAAGTCTACATTTAGAATGAATGATAGCCACCAAATATCAGCATGAACAACTAGGGGCCTTTCAGCAGGAACTTCAGAGGACTCCTTCATCCTGTATTAAATATAATATGAGGCCACAAAAGAGGGGTTCATAGGGAGACATCTATACTTGGCAAGCAGGACTATGTGTATGCGGTGTGTGTGTGTGTGTGTGTGTGTGTGTTTCATGAAGGCTCAAACCACAGGAATAATTGTTTCACAAAGTGTACAGCTACTCTTGATTGAAATGAAAACTTTTGTTGTGGTGGTTAGTGACTGTAACTTTGGTTATTTTATGGAGATTTACTGGTCTCTGATAGCCATCTCCACCCCAAATATTGACACTGAACCAGAAGAGCTTCCTTTAGCCTCTAGGCTCCCTGAACTTCCTGCAAAGACTGTCACAAGAATTCTACGTGGAAGGATCAACTCTTGGAGCTTGGAGGCAGTTTTAGTATAAAAAAAGATGATAGAGGTCAGCATTTTTTTCTAAAGTCTATAAATTGTATGTGTGTGTATGTGTATGTGTGTGTGTGAGAGTTGAAATTAGGAATGGTGAAGGCTCTTGATTTCTTTTTTTTTTTTTTTTGAGACGGAGTCTCGCTCTGTGGCCCAGGCTGGAGTGCAGTGGCGCGATCTCAGCTCACCGCAAGCTCCGCCTCCCGGGTTCACGCCATTCTCCTGCCTCAGCCTCTCCGAGTAGCTGGGACTACAGGTGCCCACCACCACGCCCGGCTAATTTTTTTATATTTTTAGTAGAGACAGGGTTTCACCATGGTCTCGATCTCCTGACCTCGTGATCCACCCGCCTCGGCCTCCCAAAGTGCTGGGATTACAAGCATGAGCCACCGCGCCCTGCCAAAGGCTCTTGATTTCAAAGCTCAGTAGCATAAAGCATAACCATGTTCTCTCACAAAATTTTTTCCATCTTCATAAATAGAATATTGGGCTTCTATAGACCATAATCTGACCAGAGTGGCATTTTGCAAGTGTTTAAATTGTAAAACATTTTTTTTTGGATTCTTACAAAAACCATGACATTCTGTGCTCCAAATATGTTGATTTGGCAGTTCCTCAACTCATCAGCCTTTTGTGTTATCTAGTTATTCTCTTAACAGTTTTTGGCAGTGGTGTGCAAGAATGTTCTACAAGCAGTATTTTTTTTCTAATGACTTTTTCTCTTTTTTTTTTTTTTCTTTCTTTCCCTTCCTTGCCATCTTAATTAACTTTTGCTCCATAACAGATTACCCTCAAACTTAGCTATTTAAAACAACAAACATTTATTATCTCACAGTCTCTGTGGGTTAGGAATTCAGGAGCATATAAGAGAGGTTGTTCTGGCTCTGAATCAAAGTCAAACTGTCTTCCATGGCTGTGTTCATCTGAAAGCTGGACTGGGGCTGGAAGATCTGCTTCCAAGATGGCTCACTCAAAAGGCTGTGGGTAGCAGTCCTTAGTTCCTCTCCACAGCATTGCTCGGAGTTTTACTTTTGTGTTCTCACAACATGGCTGCTGGCTTTCCCCAGAGCAGGTGTTTGACAGAGAGAGAGACCGACTAAGGAGAAAATCTTATTTCCTTTTCTCCCCTAATTTAGGAAGTGACACACCATCTCTTCTACCACATACTGTTCATTAGAAGCAAGTTATTAAATCCAACCTATATTCAAAAGAAGAGGAATCCAGCTCCACCTCTGGAGAAATAAATTTTTTTTTTTTTTTTTTTGAGATGGAGTCTCGCACTGTCACAGAGGCTGGAGTGCAGTGGCACGAAGTCAGCTCACTGCAAGCTCTGCCTCCCAGGTTCAAGTGATTCTCCAGCCTCAGCCTTCCCAGTAGCTGGGACTATAGGCACCTGCCACCACGCCTGGCTAATTTTTTGTATTTTTTAGTAGAGACGGGGTTTCACCGCATTAGCCAGGATGGTCTCCATCTCCTGACCTCATGATCTGCCCACCTCGGCCTCCCAAAGTGCTGGGATTACTGGCGTGAGCCACCGCACCTGGCCTGGAGAAATAATTATTAAAGAAATGGTTTACACATTAAAAAATCACCACACCTACCTTCTTTTCCCTCCCTTTATGGGAATTCTTGTTTGATGAAAAAAAACTGGGGTAAGACAACACCCATACTGCTTTCTTCTTCTAGAAATAAAGATAATGTCCCCAGAGGAAACACAGTAGCAGAGAATTAGGAACCAGAAGGCCAAATTTACCCTCAGTTCTGTAGTTAAGGAACTTTGTGATTTTGGGTGAACCACTTCACCTTATCTGCCTCAATTGTATTCATTGTTAAGATCTAGACCCTCTTTAAGAGTCCTTTTAAATCCAAAATTCTATTTTACATCCTATACTTATTTTGCAGGGAAGTATTACTTAAAATTTGTTCTCTCAGAGCCCCTGAAATGAAATTTCTAGTTCTTTGGGTCTCAGTCACTATATAATCCAATTAGTCACATACTGTGTTCCAGTCTTATTTGGCTTTACCTCCCAATGATGATATATGAGTCTAAAATCAATATTCTACCTATATCAGGGTCCCAACAGGAAAGAGATGGCAACAGCGAAGTAGATATTGAGAAGATTTTAATAAAGACATTATTTACAATGATATGGACAGGGTTCAGGGAGACCAACAAGGGACACTGCAATATCGTCAGGCTGTAACACCAAGGAAATATTACCACTCTGAGGCCCAAACTGGAAAAGGAAGAGAACTATTACTGAAACTCAGAAACAAAGAGGGCCCTAATGACAAAAGCTGTAATCTTCGGTCTGGAGATGTAACCTGTTTGTAGTGATCACATAAGGAGGGAACTGAGGTATTAAGTATCTTGACATTTTCCTCCTTTCCTTTCACCTCTGACATCCCATTGATTGGCCAAACTCAACTTTGGCTGCCTAAAGAATAGATCTAGTACATGGAAAATAGGCAGCACACCTGCAAAACAAGGTTAAAATTACACTTTGAACATAAACATAGAAATAATTAAAACATGATAAATAAAATCAGACTTACATAGGGAGGGCCCAATAGGTTGTGAGTACCCACAGGTAATCTGGAGGATCTATCTGTGTGCCACCTTAGGGGGACGAGATTGACGAATTGTAATTATACCTAAGAGAAATTATATTTAGTTCATTATATTGTACTCTGTCTGGAAAATGAATATGTAAATGTAAGTAGGGGGGTCTACAAAATGGATATTGAGAAAGAGGGACTGTGATAGTCCCTCTTTCAGTGCCCAGAGGGACAGTGCCTTGAGCCATGAACACAGCTATCTTCTGTGAGGCAGATAATGGTTGTACAGTGCAGATTATTGCACTGAGCTATTACTGCTTGGTGACACTGCATTAAGATCATGTAGCTTGCCGGGCGCGGTGGCTCACGCTTGTAATCCCAGCACTTTCGGAGGCCGAGGCGGGTGGATCACGAGGTCAGGAGATCGAGACCACAGTGAAACCCCGTCTCTACTAAAAATACAAAAAAAAAAAAAATTAGCCGGGCATGGTGGCGGGCGCCTGTAGTCCCAGCTACTTGGAGAGGCTGAGGCAGGAGAATGGCGTGAACCCGGGAGGCAGAGCTTGCAGTGAGCCGAGATTGCGCCACTGCACTCCAGCCTGGGTGACAGAGCCAGACACCGTCTCAAAAAAAAAAAAAAAAAATCATGTCGCTCACCACCAATCTTATGATCCATTCTCTTTGAATAAGCCATTGATGGCAACCTGGCTCCCACTTAGATTTGTCTATTATGTAAGAATGTGCTGATCAGAGAATCCAAATAGCCAAATCTTTCAGAATTGCTTTTTTTTTTTTCAATATAAGTCAACAGATTGCTCTTCTGGTGGTTGTGCCATTGTGAGCTTGGCTAAGGTGTGTCCATCCCTAAGAGGCATACATGGATGGGGGAACAGATCAGATTTCTGCTCCTACAAAGCCCCAGAGGCAGCCTCTGGATTGAGGGAACAACCAGCATGGAATCCAAGTCGGCCTGTGAGTGCCTGCCATGTGCTTCCCAGCCCCTGCACTTACCCTGTCTTGGCACCTGTCACAGTTTGTTTGTTTGTTTGTTTGTTTGGACAGAGTCTCGCTCTGTCGGCCAGGCTGGAGGGCAGTGGTGCAACCTCGGCTCACTGCAACCTCCGCCCCCACAGGTTCAAGCGATTCTCCTGCCTCGGCCTCCTGAGTAGCTGGGACTACAGGCATGCGCCACCATGCCCGGCCTGTCATGGTTTATTATAATTGCTTGTTTAGTTGTCTGTTTCCATTGCTAGGCCCTAAGCTCTGTGAGGACAAAGACCATGTTAATAACTATTTATTGAAGTGAATGAATAAAAGAACAAATGAACTTGTCAAAGTATGTTTGCAGATCTTCCCAAAAGTTACCTAACCTCATTGTGCATTTTTTTAACCCCTGATAGGAAACAATCATTCTGCAAATTTTATTTAAACTCCAGCACCTTAAATTAACATCCTGCTATGTGGCTCATTTGGAGCTCTTATTCTCTCTTGAACTTGGCTTCCTCATAGAGCATCCTTCTGCTTTATCTTTCACCATTCCTCATTTGGAGCTAAGTCCTAATCCGTTTTCATCTCTGACAATAGTTTTCGCTTGTGCCTTAGCCTTTTTCATTTCACTTCCCCATAATGCTCTTAACTAGGCCTGCTTTGATCATATTTTCTCTTTTTATTCCATTCTTTCTGCCTTTTTTTGTAGTAACTAGGTGCTCAGAATTTCTGGGTTTTGTTTCCCCTTTTTTTGCTCTTGATTTTCTTTCCATTTCTATTCCTTTCCCCCTTGCTCTCATTGCCTTGAATTGTGTTTCCCAGGCCCTTCCCCCTTCTTTGCTTCGACTTGCTCCTCCATCCATATCAAGTGAGATCTGATTCTTCCCTTTTTTCGAAGAGCCTGTATGTTCCTGGTTACGGCTGCTGCCAGTGGTTTTATGCCTCACTGCTCTTTCCTGGATCTGAGAAATTCATTTGATATGCTACTAAAAAAAGGTTTTATAGTGCGAATTTTCAAAGATAAATAAAAGTGGAGGGAATAATAGAACTCCTGTCAGCTTCAGCCATGATTAACATTTGCCAGTTTCTAGATGTGACCTTCTAAGATTTTTGCCTTACTAAGCTACTAGTCTCTATGCCTTCAACCCGCAAGTAGGAAGCAGATCATAATCAGATGCCCTCCTGAACCATGGAATATCCAGGTAGAGTTGACTGCCTGCTCCCTTCATACACTCTGAACAAATCTCTGGAGAGTTCTCAGCACGCTGTTCTGATACAAATTTTCTTCTCTCTCCACTTCTTGACTATGAACTCTTTAATGGTAGCAGTTTTATCTTCTTCATCCCTAGCACCTGGCACACAGTGCGTGACACTTAATGGCCCTTCACAAAGACATTGTTGAATGAATGAATGAATGAATGAATAAAAAACTGTGCTGCAATGACATCTCTATTTCAAGTTTAAAAATTCAGCTATTCTGGTCACCTCTCTGCAATGGTCTACTCTCCTTTATCTAATTTCCAACTTTTTTCTCTGAAGAAATGCAGTTTCTTGGCTGGGCACAGTAGCTCATGACTATAATCCCAGAACTTTGGGAGGCTGAGGCGGGCGGATCACGAGGTCAAGAGATCAAGACCATCCTGGCCAACATGGTGAAACCCCGTCTCTACTAAAAATACAAAAATTAGCCGGGTGTGGTGGAGGGCACCTGTAGTCCCAGCTACTTGGGAGGCTGAGGCAAGAGAATCGCTTGAACCCGGGAGGTGGAGGTTGCAGTGAGCCAAGACCGCGCCACTGCACTCCAGCCTGGTGACAGAGTGAGACTTCGTCTCAAAAAAAAAAAGAAAAGAAAAAAATGCAGTTTCTCACTTAGTTGATATAGGTTATGTGTTTTGATATCATCATTGATATAATATCTGCATTCTATATAGCAATCATTTGGTCTCTAAATAATATACTTACCAACAATGTAGCACTTATGTGCCAGGCAGTGTACAAAGTCCTTCGCAGATGCTATCTCTATTAATCCTAAATTGCAAAACCCCATGAACTGGAAACTGTATTATCTCCATTTTCCAGATAAGAAAGTCAACTTTGGGAGCCCGAGGCAGGCGGATCATGAGGTCAGGAGTTCGAGACTAGCCTGACCAACATGGTGAAACCCCATTTCTACTAAAAATATAAAAATTAGCCAGGCTTGGTGGTGCACCCCTGTAATCCCAGCTACTCAGGAGGCTGAGGCAGGAGAATCTCTTGAACCTGGGAGGTGGAGTTTGCAGTGAGCCGAAATTGTGCCACTGCACTCCAGCCTGGGCAACAGAGCAAGACTCTGTGAAAGAAAGAAAGGAAGGAAGGAAGGAAGGAAGGAAGGAAGGAAGGAAGGAAAGAAGGAAGGGAGGGAGGGAGGAAGAAAGAAAGTCAGTCAAGATACAGGGAGAATAAATAACTTGTCAAGATCATATCACCAATCAGTAAAGGAGTCAGTATTTAAACCTAGATCTATTTGATTCCTGAACTAGAGCATCTAGCCACTATGCTTAGTACCATGGAAGTGGTCTTTATCTTTGGTTGGCTTAGTGCTATTTGTGTCCAGCCAATAGCTCTAAATTTTCTCTCTAGAAACTTTGTCCAAAATAAATAAGAAATCACTCTACTTCTAAAGCTTAAGCCATGCTCTTTTTGCTCTTTCACCCTTGGCAATGGAATCACTGCAAAAATGTCTCTTGAAGAGTACCGCCTCCTTCCCAGCCGCGCGGCTTCCTCCAGACCTCTCGGCGCGGGGCCCTCCCTTACTTACCCTTCTACAGACTGAACTGGAGCTTAGGCTGTCTCCCTGGAGCTGTTCAAAGACTGGAGGAAATTCTTTAAAACCTGTGCAATTTAGTCTTCGACTCCACAAATTCCCCAGGGTAGGATAGCTGTATCTGTGGACTACAGGCTTTACCAGGACCCCTAATCTCAATAGAAGTTCCTTTGCATCGAGGGTGGAGCCAAGATGGCCGAATAGGAACAGCTCCGGTCTCCAGCTCCCAGCCCCAGCGACACAGAAGACGGGTGATTTCTGCATTTCTGCTTGAGGTACCGGTTTCATCTCACTAGGGAGTGCCTAACAGTGGGTTCAGGACAGTCGGTGAAGCGCACTGTGCGCGAGCCGAAGCAGGGCGAGGCATTGCCTCACTCGGGAAGCGCAAGGGGTCAGGGAGTTCCCTTTCCTAGTCAAAGAAAGGGGAAACAGACGGCACCTGGAATATCGGGTCAGTCCCGTCCTAATACTGCACTTTTCCAACGGGCCTGGAAAACGGCACACTAGGAGATTGTGTCCCGCACCTGGCTCGGAGGGTCCTATGCCCACAGAGTCTTGCTGATTGCTAGCACAGCAGTCTGAGATCACGCTGCAAGGCGGCAATGAGGCTGGGGGAGGGGCGCCCGCCATTGCCCAGGCTTGCTTAGGTAAACAAAGCAGCCAGGAAGCTCGAACTGGGGGGAGCCCACCACAGCTCAAGGAGGCCTGCCTGCCTCTGTAGGCTCCACCTCTGGGGGCAGGGCACAGACAACCAAAAACTCAGCGAGAACCTCCACAGCCTTAAATGTCCCTGTCTGACTGACAGCTTTGAAGAGAGTAGTGGTTCTCCCAGCACGCAGCTGGAGATCTGAGAACGGACAGACTGCCTCCTAAAGTGGGTCCCTCACCCCTGAACAGCCTAACTGGGAGGCACCCCCCCAGTAGGGACAGACTGACACCTCATTCAACCGGGTACTCCCCTGAGACAAAACTTTCAGAGGAACTATCAGACAGCTGAATTTGTGGTCTCACGAAAATCCGCTGTTCTGCAGCCACCGGTGCTGACACCCAGCCAAACAGGGTCTGGAGTGGACCTCTAGTAAACTCCAACAGACCTGCAGCTGAGGGTCTTGTCTGGTAGAAGGAAAATTAACAAACAGAAAGGACATCCACACCAAAAACCCATCTGTACATCACCATCATCGAAGACAAAAAGTAGACAAAACCACAAAGATGGGGAAAAAACAGACCAAAAAAACTGGAAACTCTAAAAAACAGAGCACCTCTCCTCCTCCAAAGGAACGCAGTTCCTCACCAGCAACGGAACAAAGCTGGATGGAGGATGACTTTGATGAGTTGAGAGAAGAAGGCTTCAGACGATCAAACTACTCTGAGCTACGAGAGGAAATTCAAAACAATAGCAAAGAAGTTAAAAACTTTGAAAAAAAATTAGAAGAATGGATAACTAGAATAACCAATGGAGAGAAGGGCTTAAAGGAGATGATGGAGCTGAAAGCCAAGTTTCGAGAACTACGCGAAGAATGCAGAAGCCTCAGTAGCAGATGCGATCAACTGGAAGAAAGGGTATCGCTGATAGAAGATGAAATGAATGAAATGAAGAGAGAAGGGAAGTTTAGAGAAAAAAGAATAAAAAGAAATGAACAAAGCCTCCAAGAAATTTGGGACTATGTGAAAAGACCAAACCTACGTCTGATTGGTGTACCTGAAAATGATGGGGAGAATGGAACCAAGTTGGAAAACACTCTGCAAGATATTATCCAGGAGAACTTCCCCAATCTAGCAAGGCAGGCCAGCATTCAGATTCAGGAAATACAGAGAACGCCACAAAGATACTCCTCGAGAAGGGCAACTCCAAGACACATAATTGTCAGATTCACCAAAGTGGAAATGAAGGAAAAAATGTTAAGGGCAGCCAGAGAGAAAGGTCGGGTTACCCACAAAGGGAAGCCCATCAGACTAACAGCTGATCTCTCAGCAGAAACTCTACAAGCCAGAAGAGAGTGGGGGCCGATATTCAACATTCTTAAAGAAAAGAATTTTCAACCCAGAATTTCCTATCCCGCCAAACTAAGCTTCATAAGTGAAGGAGAAATAAAATACTTTACAGACAAGCAAACGCTGAGTGATTTTGTCACCACCAGGCCTGCCCTAAAAGAGCTCCTGAAGGAAGCACTAAACATGGAAAGGAACAACCAGTACCAGCCCCTGCAAAAACATGCCAAATTGTAAAGACCATCGAGGCTAGGAAGAAACTATAGCAACTAACGAGCAAAATAACCAACTAACATCATAATGACAGGATCAGATTCACACATAACAATATTCACGTTAAATGTAAATGGGCTAAATGCTCCAATCAAAAGACACAGACTGGCAAACTGGATAAGGAGTCAGGACCCATCAGTGTGCTGTATTCAGGAAACCCATCTCACGTGCAGAGACACACATAGACTCAAAATAAAGGGATGGAGGAAGATCTATCAAGCAACTGGAAAACAAAAAAAGGCAGGGGTTGCAATCCTAGTCTCTGATAAAATAGACTTTAAACCAACAAAGATCAAAAGAGACAAAGAAGGCCATTACATAATGGTAAAGGGATCAATTCAACAAGAAGAGCTAACTATCCTAAATATATATGCACCCAACACAGGAGCACCCAGATTCATAAAGCAAGTCCTCAGTGACCTACAAAGGGACTTAAACTCCCACACAATAATAATGGGAGATTTTAACACCCCACTGTCAGCATTAGACAGATCAACGAGACAGAAAGTTAACAAGGATATCCAGGAATTGAACTCAGCTCTACATAAAGTGGACCTAATAGACATCTACAGAACTCTCCACCCCAAATCAACAGAATATACATTTTTTTCAGCACCACACCACACCTATTCCAAAATTGACCACATAGTTGGAAGTAAAGCTCTTCTCAGCAAATGTAAAAGAACAGAGATTATAACAAACTGTCTCTCAGACCACAGTGCAATCAAACTAGAACTCAGGATTAAGAAACTCAGTCAAAACCGCTCAACTACATGGAAACTGAACAACCTGCTCCTGAATGACTATTGGGTACATAATGAAATGAAGGCAGAAATAAAGATGTTCTTTGAAACCAACGAGAACAAAGACACAACATACCAGAATCTCTGGGACACGTTCAAAGCAGTGTGTAGAGGGAAATTTATAGCACTAAATGCCCACAAGAGAAAGCAGGAAAGATCCAAAATTGACACCCTAACATCACAATTAAAAGAACTAGAAAAGCAAGAGCAAACACATTCAAAAGCTAGCAGAAGGCTAGAAATAACTAAAATCAGAGCAGAACTGAAGGAAATAGAGACACAAAAAACCCTTCAAAAAATTAATGAATCCAGGAGCTGGTTTTTTGAAAAGATCAACAAAATTGATGGACCGCTAGCAAGACTAATAAAGAAGAAAAGAGAGAAGAATCAAATAGATGCAATAAAAAACGAAAAAGGGGATATCACCACCGATCCCACAGAAATACAATCTACCATCAGAGAATACTACAAACACCTCTATGCAAATAAACTAGAAAATCTGGAAGAAATGGATAAATTCCTCGACAAATACACCCTCCCAAGACTAAACCAGGAAGAAGTTGAATCTCTGAATAGACCAATAACAGGTTCTGAAATTGTGGCAATAATCAATAGCTTACCAACCAAAAAGAGTCCAGGACCTGATGGATTCACAGCTGAATTCTACCAGAGGTACAAGGAGGAACTGGTACCATTCCTTCTGAAACTATTCCAATCGATAGAAAAAGAGGGAATCCTCCCTAACACATTTTACGAAGCCAGCATCGTCCTGATACCAAAACCTGGCAGAGACATAACCAAAAAAGAGAATTTCAGACCAATATCCTTGATGAACATTGATGCAAAAATCCTCAATAAAATACTGGCAAACCGAATCCAGCAGCACATCAAAAAGCTTATCCACCATGATCAAGTGGGCTTCATCCCTGGGATGCAAGGCTGGTTCAACATACGCAAATCAATAAATGTAATCCAGCATATAAACAGAACCAAAGACAAAAACCACATGATTATCTCAATAGATGCAGAAAAGGCCTTTGACAAAATTCAACAACCCTTCATGCTAAAAACTCTCAATAAATTAGGTATTGATGGGATGTATCTCAAAATAATAAGAGCTATCTACAACAAACCCACAGCCAATATCATACTGAATGGGCAAAAACTGGAAGCATTCCCTCCGAAAACTGGCACAAGACAGGGATGCCCTCTCTCACCGCTCCTATTCAACATAGTGCTGGAAGTTCTGGCCAGAGCAATCAGGCAGGAGAAGGAAATAAAGGGTATTCAATTAGGAAAAGAGGAAGTCAAATTGTCCCTGTTTGCAGATGACATGATTGTATATCTAGAAAACCCCATTGTCTCAGCCCAAAATCTCCTTAAGCTGATTAGCAACTTCAGCAAAGTCTCAGGATACAAAATTAATGTACAAAAATCACAAGCATTCTTGTACACCAATCACAGACAAACAGAGAGCCAAATCATGAGTGAACTCCCATTCACAATTGCTTCAAAGAGAATAAAATACCTAGGAATCCAACTTACAAGGGATGTGAAGGACCTCTTCAAGGAGAACTACAAACTACTGCTCAATGAAATAAAAGAGGATACAAACAAATGGAAGAACATTCCATGCTCATGGGTTGGAAGAATCAATATCGTGAAAATGGCCATACTGCCCAAGGTAATTTATAGATTCAATGCCATCCCCATCAAGCTACCAATGACTTTCTTCACAGAATTGGAAAAAACTACTTTAAAGTTCATATGGAACCAAAAAAGAGCCCGCATCGCCAAGTCAATCCTAAGCCAAAAGAACAAAGCTGGAGGCATCACGCTACCTGACTTTAAACTATACTACAAGGCTACAGTAACCAAAACAGCATGGTACTGGTACCACAACAGAGACATAGATCAATGGAACAGAACAGAGCCCTCAGAAATGATGCCGCATGGCTACAACTATCTGATCTTTGACAAACCTGACAAAAACAGGAAATGGGGAAAGGATTCCCTATTTAATAAATGGTGCTGGGAAAACTGGCTAGCCATATGTAGAAAGCTGCAACTGGATCCCTTCCTTACACCTTATACAAAAATTAATTCAAGATGGATTAAAGACTTATATGTTAGACCTAAAACCATTAAAATCCTACAAGAAAACCTAGGCAATACCATTCAGGACATAGGCGTGGGCAAGGACTTCATGTCTAAAACACCAAAAGCAATGGCAACAAAAGCCAAAATCGACAAATGGGATCTCATTAAACTAAAGAGCTTCTGCACAGCAAAAGAAACTATCATCAGAGTGAACAGGCAACCTACACAATGGGAGAAAATTTTTGCAACCTACTCATCTGACAAAGGGCTAATATCCAGAACCTACAATGAACTCAAACAAATTTACAAGAAAAAAACAAACAACCCCATCAAAAAGTGGGCAGAGGACATGAACAGACACTTCTCAAAAGAAGACATTTATGCAGCCAAAAAACACATGAAGAAATGCTCCTCATCACTGGCCATCAGAGAAATGCAAATCAAAACCACAGTGAGATACCATCTCACACCAGTTAGAATGGCCATCATTAAAAAATCAGGAAACAACAGGTGCTGGAGAGGATGTGGAGAAATAGGAACACTTTTACACTGTTGGTGGGACTGTAAACTAGTTCAACCATTGTGGAAGTCAGTGTGGCGATTCCTCAGGGATCTCGAACTAGAAATACCATTTGACCCAGCCATCCCATTACTGGGTATATACCCAAAGGACTATAAATCATGCTGCTATAAAGACACATGCACACGTATGTTTATTGCGGCACTATTCACAATAGCAAAGAGTTGGAACCAACCCAAATGTCCAACAACGATAGACTGGATTAAGAAAATGTGGCACATATACACCATGGAATACTATGCAGCCATAAAAAATGATGAGTTCGTGTCCTTTGTAGGGACATGGATGAAACTGGAAAACATCATTCTCAGTAAACTATTGCAAGGACAAAAAACCAAACACCGCATATTCTCACTCATAGGTGGGAATTGAACAATGAGAACTCATGGACACAGGAAGGGGAACATCACGCTCCTGGGACTGTTGTGGGGTGGGGGGAGGGGGGAGGGACAGCATTAGGAGATACACCTAATGCTAAATGACGAGTTAATGGGTGCAGGAAATCAACATGGCACATGGATACATATGTAACAAACCTGCACATTGTGCACATGTACCCTAAAACCCTAAAGTATAATAAAAAAAAAAAAAAAAGGAAAAAAAAAATGTCTCTTGAAGTCTTCCCCAGTGACTTTATAATTTGGGTTCCCACACAATATCCTCATGCAAGCACTTGTTGACTGCTTTTCATCTTATCTTGATGACAAATAGTCCTTCAGAAGGCTTCATAGTCTATTCTTTCCTCCAGGGACTGAGTCTTTTCCTTCTCCTTGTAGAAACACAAGTCCACACCTTTTTTCTTTTGTTGCTGAATTCTTTTACCTTTACTTGTTCCATCACTTCAGTCAACCTGGTCTTCAAATCTTCCTGTCTTGGGCTTACTTACTACTTCATGTCTCTGACTGCTAGAGTAGACATACATTTTTGTGTGATCAGTATCACTTTGGGGCATTACCCTTCACACTTATCATTCTCAATCCATGTGTTCTGGTGGAACTGGCCTTACCCCCTGCGCTGGAAGTGGACACATAACCAGGCCTAGCCAATGGCAATTACTTCAGCCATAGTGATTGCATCAGGATGGCTACATGACTGATGATGAACCAATCAAATCCTTTAAGAAACTTGTGCTATCAAGCAAGTTACTCTTGAAATTGCAGGTACCAAGGATGAGGTAAACCTGAAGCTGCCGGTGGCCATCTCTGCCACATGTGGAAAGAGCCTGCTTGACAATGAATGGAGCTCTCACAGAGGATGCAGTATTAAGAAATGGAAAAATAAATACTCCTGACCCTGTAAATTAAAGGACGGATCAAACCGTGCCTAAAGTCACCTCAACCTCTGAACGTGAAAGCCATCAACAGGAAAGCATTCTACAGAGTAGATCCCTGTTATGAAGAGAAACAGAACATCTACCTTCATAAAATGTAAACACTGTATTTGATTGGGCGTTATGGGATGAGGCAGATATAAGAGTAAGAAGTTTCAAGCCATGCCCTGAGCTGGCCTGAGGGGCCCCATAAAAGTTCCTTTGGAGCCACGATGAAATAAGAAAGCTGGGCTAAGAATAGTTCTGAATTTATTTTCCGTACTGGGCTTCAAAATAAGGCTTCCGAAGAAAGGATCTCTCTGTTGCTAACAAAAGCAAAAACAAAAATTTTTGGAAATCATTGACACAACACTCATGTTAGTTCTCCCAGAAACCCAACTTCTACTTTCTAAATCCTGCTTTGCATTCTATTTTGGCCATATTTACATCCCCAACTACACAATCATTTAATTGCCTTTCATACTTTTTTTTTTCTCTCTTGTAGTCACTTGGGGATGATAAATCAGGCGTCTCTTCCACATACTCCTCTCTCCTTTCTCATAGGTGTCAGCCAATTCAGATATACAATAAAATTAGAATTCAGCAAATACTTATTTGCTGTACAAGGTAGTACGATGTGCTATTCTTTGTAACATTCATGAATTCTTTCAACTCTCTGAGAGGTAGGTAGCTATTGATATTTAAGTTTGATGAATGCAGTGAAGTGATCATCTCAAAGGTCACGGGCAAATTGTTGCCAGAGCTAGAAATACAACCTGGACCACAGTCAGGTATATATGAAGAGCCCAAACAGATAGACTTGGATTTAAATCCTGATTTGTTACTTACTAATTTTTGGAACTTGAGCAAATGATTCAGCCTCCTTGAGCCTCAGTTTTCTATCCATAAAATGAATATCCTCTACTTCATAATGACATATGTGGATTATATTAAATAATATACTGAACACATTAGCACAAAGTTTCCTCAGCAACTGTTAGTTTCCTTCCACTCCACCAGGAAATACCTAGGTTCCTCTATCCATAATGATTTGCACCTTAAAAAGGACTCTACTAAGATGTTAACTCCCTTTAAATACTGTTTTACATTTAGATGCTCGTACATGCAGAACGTATTGTGCTACAAGTTGTTAATACTCAGTCATTTCTTTATTGATATGACTCTGTTTGGCCAGGAGAGAGCAAAGGCCAGTGACTGTGGATTATCAACACAAGGACTCATTGTAGAAAAGAATCAACACCAAATTATTTTGCACTTTTATCCGACAATGATGAAGAGGGGAGGACCCACAGACTTTCAGTAAATTGTGACCTCTTTTCAGCCATCCGAATCTAGCTATCATTCACTAAATCCGCAATTGTATATTCAGGCCTAATCTATGCCACACAGTGTTCTAGGGGCTGGAGATACAGTGTGAACAAGACAATCCAAGTGTGTGGGAAGAACCAGAAGAATATGAATGATTCCTCCACGCTGCCCTCCTACCTTCCTGCCATTTTTGGCCCTTATCCTTGGTGCTGTAGTTTAGCGTGGGGAGTAGAAAGGTATGTTGTTGTACAGCTGAGCTAAGGATGATTTTACATTGTAAGGAGGTCCTATGTAGCCTGCAAAGCCTAAAATATTTACTATTGGCCCTTTACAGAAAATATTTGCGGACTCCTGGTTTAGAGTGACCTGTGCCATTCATCAAGACCGGAGTAAATGGTTTAATCCTATGCCTATTAGAATATATTTTTATTAATAATTTGTTATTAATGTAAAATATTATTATTATTGACTAAGATTGTTAAACAGTATTGAAGAATAAAAAGTGACTGATAGTGGGAGGGTAGACTTTTTATATCAATTTTGTAAGAAAATAATTTCTTGGCCGGGCGCGGTGGCTCACGCCTGTAATCCCAGCACTTTCGGAGGCCGAGGCGGGCGGATCACGAGGTCAGGAGATCGAGACCATCCTGGCTAACACGGTGAAACCCCGTCTCTACTAAAAATACAAAAAATTAGCCGGGCGAGGTGGCGGGCGCCTGCAGTCCCAGCTACGCTGGAGGCTGAGGCAGGAGAATGGCATGAACCCCGGGGGGCAGAGCCTGCAGTGAGCCGAGATCGTGGCACTGCACTCCAGCCTGGGCGACAGCGAGACTCCGTCTCAAAAAAAAAAAAAAAAAAAAAGAAAAGAAAAGAATTTCTTTTGTAAGTCACTTGACTATAACTTGTTTTCCTTGACTACAACCGCCACATAAAATATGGACCTTCCAGGCCCGGCACAGTGGCTCCTGCCAGTAATCCTGGCACTTTGGGAAGTCGAGTGGGTGGATTGCTTAAGCTTAGGCGTTTGAGACCAGCCTGGGCAATATGGCAAAACGCCGTCTCTACTAAAATCCAAAAAATTAGCCAGGTGTGGCAGTGCGCGCCTGTAGTCCCAGCTACTCAGGAGGCTGAGGCATGAGAATCGCTTGAACCCAGGAGGCAGAGGTTGCAGAGAGCTGAGATCATGCCACTGCACTCCAGGCTAGGTGACGGAGTGAGACTCCGTCTCATAAAAAGAAAAAGGAAAATAAAACAATATAGACCTCCTCTATAAAACTTTTCTGGGGTTTTTCTATTTCTTTTTTCCTGTACCTACTATGGAGGATTAGAAGATGACCCAGAAAAGCTATGATGGGGGGAAGAAGAAGAGAAGTTAATTTGCCATTACTCATGCCCTTTGGCCTTTACTACTTAAAAATTCCTAAATGTACTCTACGTTTCTTCTTTGTGCCATATTTATTAAAACAAAACAGTCCTCCTTTTATTTTTTATTTTTATTTTTTTTGAGACAGAGTTTCCCTCTTGTTGCCCAGGCTGGAGGGCAATGGCACGATCTCAGTTCACTGCAACCTCTGCCTCCCAGGTTCAAGTGATTCTCCTGCCTCAGCCTGCTGAGTAGCTGGGATTACAGGCACGTGCCACCACACCCGATTAATTTTTTGTATTTTTAGTAGAGATGAGGTTTCTCCATGTTGGTCAGGCTGGTCTCGAACTCCTGACCTCAGGTGATCCACCCGTCTTGGCCTCCCAAAGTGCTGGGATTACAGGCACCAAGGCACTGCACCTGGCCAACAGTCCTCCTTTTATTTGTCTAAATGGTTCTTAGGACTTTCCCTCATTCATGCACCCTTATTATTTCCCGACTTTCCTTTCAGTAAAGATCACTGGCTAGCAGGAACTTACTCAATGGCTTGGCTTGTTGACATTCGCTCCTAAGGGTAATTCTGGGCCCAGGAGTCGCACCCTCTTCTTTCTCCTGTAAACTACTTCCAGGTAACACGACTCTCAGTGCCCACCCTGAGCTTGTGATAGGCTGTCCTGGTATCACCCTATTATAGAGGAGTCTGTGCCAAACTAAGCTCACATTGCACATGATTTGATGAGTCTTGCAGCTCTAGCCACAAGTATCCTGGCTTGGGTATCAGCAGACTAATTCCAGCGCCTCTTCCTCTGATTTGTTGTTGCATTTGGGCCAGCTACTTAGCTTCTGAATGCCTAAATGTTCACGTCTGTAACATTAAGATAATGCCAACTTTCATTTCAGCTTCTGGGAATAGAATTACACCGTATAGGAACATTGATGTTCCCATGGTAACAGTCATGTAAAGTATCTAGCATGCCACTGGAGGCAATAAATTATAAGTATGTGTAACAACTCCTAACTGACACGGTAATAAAAAATTCTTACAGGAAATCCTGGGGATCTACTTTCACATTAATTTGCATTCATTATTTCAAGGAGAGTTCATCATTCTGCTCCAAACCACCTAATTCTAAATTCACAGAATAAAATCAGTTAGCACGCCCTGGAGCTGCTGAGTTCAAAACCAATACAGAATGCTTCCATAACCTGTGTAAGGGGAAGGAAGAGAATGGCTTCCTGGGACTATGTATTAAAACCAGGGAGGAGTCAATGGGTATGGCTTGTCTAGGAAGAGATGGCTCCAACTTTCAACCATCTGAAGAAAATGGGAAATGTTAGGCAGTGCTACCAAAAACAAATTTGTTGTAATATTATTGTTACTATTATTTGGAGAAACTTTAAATATACAAAAAAACACAAAAATATAATAATTATCATCATCCAGAAATGATCAATATTAACATTTTGGTTTATAGCCTTCTCATCGTTTTTCTATACTTATATTTTTTCAAATATTGTTTTGTAACCTGCTTTTTGATTTGTGAGCAGTTTTCCAGGTCATTAAAATTTTTCCAGAACATAATTGGCTGAATATAGCATCATGAGGATGTCACAATTTATTGAAGCAATTCACAATTATTAAACATTAGATTGTGTCCTGAATTGCCTTTTAATTAAAATCAATTCATGTGTCAGTGTGAGACCTCATACTAATTTAGCTGACATATTTTAGACCTACCCATGATCCATCCATAATACTTCAATTACGCTGCTCTAAACTGTCTCTAATTACTGTGTGATCTTTTTATGCTTCAGTTTCCCTTTTTGTAAAAAATGGGCAAACAATAGTATATCAAAGTGTTCTGAAACTTTAACATGAAAAATGCTACAGTGATAGGCAGAAATCTACACCTGTACATAAAACACGAAAACACTTCCTTTGGGGCATGTTGGAGACATGATGCTGCCCCCGACATGATTACTAAACAAATTGGTGGCCAGGCACCGTGGCTCATGCCTGTAATCCCAACATTCTGGGAGGCTGAGGAGGGAGGACCACTGGAGCTCAGGAGTTTAAGACCAGCCTGGGCAACACGGTAAGATGTTGTCTCTTTAAAAACTAAAAAATAAAATTAGCCAGGCATATTGTGGACCCAGCTACTCAAGAGGCTGAGGCAGGAGAATCACTTGAGACCAGGAGGTTAAGGCTGCAGTGAGCTGTGACAGCACCACTGCACTCCAGCCTGGGCAAGAGAGCAAGACCCTGCCTCAAAACAAAAAACAAAAAACACAGTGGCTCACACCTGTAATCCCAGCACTTTGGGAGGCCAAGGCGGGAGGATCTCAAGGTCAGGAGTTTGAGACCAGTCTGGCCAATAGGGTGAAACCCCGTCTCTATAAAAATACAAAAATTAGCCGGGTGTGGTGGCGGGCACCTGTAGTCCCAGCTACTTGGGAGGCTGAGGCAGAAGAATCTATTGAACTTGGGAGGCGGAGGTTGCAATGAGTTGAGATAATGCCAGTGCACTCCAGCCTGGGTGACAGAGTGAGAATCTGTATCCCCCCCAAAAAAAACAAAAACAAAAAAAAAACAACAAACCATATTGGTTTACCAACATAGTTTATAAAGCAAGTTACTCTTTGCAATAGACATTTAGGTTTCACACATAACCACTGCAACACAAAATTGGGAATTTTCCAAATAAAATCAAAACAGTTCTTCATGTAGTTTTGGTAAAAATAATCTTTTTCAGGAGCATAAGGTATGAATTCTGGCTCAATTTCAAAATGGAGGCATATTTCTCTGAAACCCGCTGCCTAGTTTTCTTGGCATTCTTTGCTGTGTAAAATGGACTCATGCTTCATTTCTTGGAAAATGTTGAATGTGTCTCGTTTTAACTTAATGAGGTCAGGGAGGAACTAATCACTAAGGGACTTTTTGTTTGTTTGTTTGAGATGGAGTCTCACTCTGTTGCCCAGGCTGGAGTGCAGTGGCATGATCTCGGCTCACTGCAATCTCCGCCTCTCAGGTTCAAGCCATTCTCCTGCCTCAGCCTTCCCAGTAGCTGGGACTACAGGCGCCCGCCACCATGCCCAGCTAATTTTTTATATTTTTAGTAGAGACAGGGTTTCACCGTGTTAGCCAGGATGGTCTCGATCTCCTGCCCTTGTGATCCGCCCGCCTCGGCCTCCCAAAGTGCTGAGATTACAGGCGTGAGCTACCGCACCTGGCCCACTAAGGGACATTTTTAAGTCAGAATATAAAGTTTCTCATGGTAGACCTCATAATGGATTCTGTGTACCTCAACAGATCCACTATAAGATATGATGATTGTCATCTAACATTCTCTACAGTGGTTTTGATTGCGTGCACTTGGGCAGTTGAGGCGTAAAACTGGAAGGTTTGCATCTTTCATGGGACCTATTTCACAACAGTGCACATTCTGCTTAATCGGATACAGTGACTCAGTCTGTAGAGGAGGGATTTGGGGGCAGGACGGCACAGAATCCTGTCTTTAATCCCCACCCAGAAGTCAGTAGTCTGTCCATCCTTATAAAAGCCTCATGGTGGACTGGGCGTGGTGCTCACGCCTGTAATCCCAGCACTTTGGGAGGCTGAGGCGGGCGGATCACTTGAGGCCAGCCTGACCAACATGGTGCAACTTTGTCTCTGCTAAAAAATACAAAAATTAACTTGATATCATGGCGCACGCCTGTAATCCCAGCTACTTGGGAGGTTGAGGCAAGAGAATCGCTTCAACCTGGGAGGTGGAGGTTGCAGTGAGCCAATATC
Source organism: Symphalangus syndactylus (assembly GCF_028878055.3). Lineage (NCBI taxonomy): Eukaryota > Metazoa > Chordata > Mammalia > Primates > Hylobatidae > Symphalangus > Symphalangus syndactylus. The sequence continues at coordinate 97,145,486 of NC_072428.2, read as the reverse complement.
ATGCCACTGCACTCCAGCCTGGGCGACAGAGTGCAAAAAAAAAAATGCGTCATGCTGGTGACTCTTGTCTTTTTAGGGCCAAGGGTATTTTTCTTCCATCTGCCCCAGATCCGGATTGTATCTCAACATGCATCCTGTGGTGTTGAAGAGTAGTTGCAGTCTGAATTTCAGAGAGACTGAGTTGTGTTTGCATTTGGAAAATGGAGATAATGGTCAATAGGGATGGATGAGGACAAAATGAGAATGGATACGAAAGTGCTTTGAAAACACTTTATGCTTCATGTAAGTTAAAGAATTGTTTTTATTTTTATGCCTAAACCCTCCTTATTATGAGGCATTGAGGCAAACAGGGACGCACCAGGCCTGGAGGTTTTTTGTTTTGTTGTTTTGTTTTTCATTTGCTTCTATCAGGCTAGGGAAAAGAACATGCTGGATCCTTCACAGATCTTCTTATGCTAATCCTCTCTGTGGAGTTCTTGGTGTTGACATTGGCTATAAAGCCAGTTGTTGATCAGCACCCCTTCTTTTGTCGTAAATGAAAAGTACAATCTGGTACTGAACCTTTTTATCTCCCTGTATAATCTGATGACTTGTTCTGCGAGGAAAAAGTTGATTGCAGCATTCATTGTCAATGACTTTATTTTTCAAGTTTGTATACTTATTTGACATCTAAAAGTAGCTAATAAAATCACTGAAGATACACTTGATGAGAATATATCAAACACTTTAGCATGCACATCCAACATTTTAAAAATCCTCTGTTAATTATTTTTTCAGTTTAAAGTAATCAGGAGCTTGGCATTGAAATGATCTCTGAACTTAGAAATTGGTTCTTGGCCGGGCGCAGTGGCTCACGCCTGTAATCCCAGCACTTTGGGAGGCCGAGGCGGGCAGATCACGAGGTCAGGAAATCGAGACCATCCTGGCTAACACGGTGAAACCCTGTCTCTACTAAAAGCACGAAAAATTAGCCGGGCGTGGTGGCGGGCGCCTGTAGTCCCAGCTACTCGGGAGGCTGAGGCAGGAGAACGGCGTGAACCCGGGAGGCGGAGCTTGCAGCGAGCCCAGATCACACCGCTGCACTCCAGCCTGGACGACAGAGAGAGACTCTGGCTAAAAAAAAAAAAAGAAATTGGTTTTTGAGTGAAACCTCAACTTCTTTGTGTTTAATTAGATTTCACTTGCTCCACTTAAAAAAGGTCACCTAAATTTGGAAAAGACAACCAATTCTAATTGTGACAATCTAATGCTTGCTGAATTTTCTTAGAAAGGTTAAAGTCCTTTTTTCCATTCCCTTGGTAGCATTTTTTTTTTTTTTTTTTTTTGGAGACGGAGTCTCACTCTGTTGCCCAGGCTGGAGTGCAGTGGCGTGATCTCAGCCTACTGCAAGCTCCGACTCCTGGGTTCACGCCATTCTCCTGCCTCAGCCTCCCAAGTAGCTGGGACTACAGGTGCCCGCCGCCACGCCACGCTAATTTTTTGTATTTTTTGTAGAGCCGGGGGTTTCACCATGTTAGCCAGGATGGTCTTGATCTCCTGACCTCGTGATCCACCTGCCTCGGCCTCCCAAAGTGTTGAAATTACAGGCGTGAGCCACTGTGCCGGGCCGCATTTACCCATACTTTCACCACAGCACAGCAAAAGAAATCTTGAGGCCTCAAAAAAACGTAATTATATTTTAATGGATTAGGCTTTGATTCCTTGTCTCAGTGGCTTTATCAGCTTGCTATGTGCAAATATTTTAGACTATGTGCACCTAGTTTTCTTTGTGGTAATAATGGAACTGTGTTTCCCATGGGTCTATTAGAGGTGCTGTAGATTGAATAAGAAAATGTCTATAAAGGGCGGGGCGCAGTGGCTCATGCCTGTAATCCCAGCACTTTGGGAGGCCAAGGCGATTGGATCACCTGAGGTCAGGAGTTCGAGACCAGCCTGGCCAAGAAGGTGAAACCCAATCTCTACCAAAAATACAAAAATTAGCCGGGCATGGTAGCATACGCCTGTGGTCCCAGCTACTAGGGAGGGTGAGGTAGAAGAATCACTTGAACTCAGGAAGCAGAGGTTGCAGTGAGCTGAGATCGCACCACTGCACTCCAGCCTGGGTAAGAAAGAGAAACTCCGCCGCAGAAAAAAAAAGAAAGAAAGAAAATGTCTATAAAGCTCTTAGAGTGGTCGGGCACTGTGGCTCACGCCTGTGATCCCAGCACTTTGGGAGGCCAAGCCGGGCGGATTACCTGAGGTCAGGAGTTTGAGACCAGCCTGGCCGACATGGTGAAACCGCGTCGCTACTAAAAATACAAAAAAATTAGCTGGGCGTAGTGGTGCACACCTGTAATCCCAGCTACTTGGGAGGCTGAGGCAGGAGAATCGCTTGAACAGGGGAGGCGGAGCTTGCAGTGAGCCGAGATTGTGCTATTGCACTCCAGCCTGGGTGACAAAAGAGAAACTCTGTCTAAAATGAAAAAAAAAAAAAAAGTTTTTAGAGTATCTAGAGATAGCTGGGTCATACATGAAAGTGTCTGTTTCTAGAGAGCCAAGGTAGAATAAGATGGGTGACTCGAGGAGAGAGCTCAATAGGCGTCAAGGCAGGGGAACTTGAAAGGAGCCCTGAGAAATGTGGGCTGGAGTTGCATGGGCTTCCTGAGCTGCCATGCTTCCCGTGACAGTATGAAGCTGTCAGGCTGCATAGTATTCATAGCATTCCTTGGTTCCCATGGAAAATGGAGGCCAGTTCTAGATTAAATGGAGGCTGAGAACTAGATAAAAGATTCCAGATGTTCTGTGAACCATGTCAACTTAGTTTATATACAGATATTGAGCAAAATGAGAAAAATATTTTAGCTAAAGATTATAACCCAGAACATCTCACATGGACCATGATTCAAACACAAACTGAATTCCCTTTTTATTTTTATTTTTTTGACTCCCAACAATGTATAAGTAGCCAGGTTTTTTTTTTTTTTTTTAAAGCAAGTATCACCTTCATTTTTGTGGTCTTTCTCACATAGCTGCATGGAAATTTCAAATATGATGGAACTATTGCAATACTGTTTTTCCTTACCGCTGGAAGTATCACTGAATGAGTTTTACATTACAGTAAAATAACACCCTGAGCTGTCATGTTCCCATAGTTGTCTCTGAAAGTAAAAGCTGTGATCACATCCAAGTTTAGAAGTAGGGGAAGAAGGACCGAGATAGGGAAGGCTATCAAAGCTGCCACTGTTGTAACTGCTGCTGCAGTTGCGCTGATAAAGACAAGGGGAAGCAGGCCAGCCTGAGATTCTGGGCCTTAAAGCCCTGGCTCTACCATCAGGAGAGAAAAATAGCAGCTCTGAAGGATTTATCAGAAAACTTTTTTAAGAACAATGTTATGGAAGATGAACTGGTCTCATATCTCCAGTGTTTCTAGCAAAAACAGCTTCCACTCTTATCTCAGGTAGAATGACCACACTAAGAATTTAAGACATCTCATAGGGATATCTGTCCAAAGCCTCTAAGATGTGAGTCATTGTCAGAATTTTTAGGAAAAGACAGTTGACTGAATAGTGAACTTTCAGGAAGGCATTTACTAACCTTCAGTTATGAGGGACTTGCAGAAAATGACCTTTTATCTCCACATCTAGCTAACACACGAATTCCTTTGAAGGACTCATAGAATGCTTTTCTGTTCACAGTGAGGACATTTTCAGGGCTGAGAGACCTAGCTACAACACATGGCTCAAGAGAAGCTAGCTAGTGATTTTTCCTTCTTATGTTTTCTTCTTACTCAATAGTCTTTATTCTCTTTAAAACTGTTGTCAAGAAATAATTTAATCAACTCGTTTCTCCAAAGAAGCAGAAAAAGCAAATAATGAAAAAGGTTCCATGTGCTTTCTTTCTCAGGGGCATTTTTATTAAGGGACTAAGGAATGAAACACTGCATACAGAATTGCAAGCATCAGCTAGCCCAGTGGGGAGGTATTTGGGCAGCAAGCCAAACGTTGCCCATTCTACATAATTGTCCCTCTCCTTTTTATTTTTTATTTTTATTTACTTTTTTTGAGACGGAGTCTCACTCTATCACCCAGGCTTGGCTCACTGCAAGCTCCGCCTCCCAGGTTCACGCCATTCCCTTGCCTCAGCCTCCCAAGTAGCTGAGACTGCAGGCGCCCGCCACCATGCTGGTCTAATTTTTTTTTTTATATATATATTTTTAGCAGAGATGGGGTTTCACCGCATTAGCCAGGATGGTCTCGATCTCCTGACCTCGTGATCCACCCACCTCAGCCTCCCAAAGTGCTGGGATTACAGGTGTGAGCCACCGAGCCCAGCCGTCCCGCTCCCTCATAACATGGTAGACCTGAAGGGTTCCTGCTAACATGGTAGACATCTCTCTTACAGCCCCTTCAGAAATCACCGCTGGGGCCAGGTGCAGTGGCTAACACCTGTAATCCCAGAACTTTGGGAGGCCGAGGTGGGTGCATCGTGAGGTCAGGAGTTCAAGACCAGCCTGGCCAAGATGGTGAAACCCTATCTCCACTAAAAATACAAAAAATTAGCCAGGCGTGGTGGCAGGCACCTGTAATCCCAGCCACTCGGGAGGCTGCGGCAGAAAATTGCTTGAACCTACGAGGCAGAGGCTGTAGTGAGCCGAGATCATGCCACTGCACTCCAGCCTGGGTGACAGAGTGAGACTCCGTCTCAGAAAAAAAAAAAAAGAAAGAAATCACGGTTGGATGTCTACGTTATGTGTCAGGATAAATGGCTGAGTGGAGGAGGCATTTCCTAATGCCCTCTCTGTCTCTTAAGAGTTGGGGGCCAAGGCCGGGTGCGGTGGCTCACGCTTGTAATCCCAGGCCGAGGCGGGCGCATCACGAGGTCAGGAGATCGAGACCACGGTGAAACCCTGTATCTACTAAAAATACAAAAAATTAGCCGGGCGTGGTGGCGGGCGCCTGTAGTCCCAGCTACTCGGAGAGGCTGAGGCAGGAGAATGGCGTGAACCTGGGAGGCAGAGCTTGCAGTGAGCCGAGATTGCGCCACTGCACTCCAGCCTGGGCGACAGAGCAAGACTCCGTCTCAAAAAAAAAAAAAAAAAGAGTTGGGGGCCAATATGACTTTACAGCAATTATATAACAGTTTCCAAGCTGAAGCCTACCTTTGGAGCGGGTGGAGGCATCATACCTGGGAGAGAGGTCCTTGACGAAGAGGGACTCTGCCTTTCCTCAGAATGATAGCTATAAAGAAAGCAAATAGGCTGGGTGCAGTGGCTTATGCCTGTAATCCCAGCACTTTGGGAGGCTGAGGTGGGTGGATCATTTGAGGTCAGGAGTTCGAGACCAGCCTGGTCAACATGGCGAAACCCTGTCTCTACTAAAAATGCAAAAATTAGCCAGGTGTGGTGGTGCATGCCTGTAGTCCCAGCTACTTGGGAGGCTGAGGCACGAGAATCGCTTGAACCTGGGAGGCAGAGGTTTGCAGTGACCCGAGATAGCGCCACTCTACTCCAACCTAGGGGACAGAGCGAGACTCTATCTCAAAGAAAAAGGAAAGCAAATAAAAAATTTTATTACATAGATTATAGTAAGGAATACCAATGCAACATTAAATATGAAACTGCCCTCCCTCCATTTATTCATAAAATACAAGACTGTCTTCATAGTAATGTCCCCCCTAATTGTGTATCATGGACTAATTTGTCTTACTTTGCATCCTTGTGAAGCTTGTCAACTAACATCAGAGGGAGCCCCCCAAAAGGAGTGTGCAGATTGCATGGAGTCGTTGTATCAGAATCTCTGCACACCTGTTTCTCTATTTCCCTGACAAATCTAACAATCAAGGACACTTGTTCTTTCTAATGTTATAATCTTACCCCGTAACTGACACTTTGGATGCTTCAGGTTGAAAAATTAGAAGTCACATTGTTTTTGAGGGAATATGGTTTACAATAAATGCCATTAGAGACATTTGAATAAAATGTTTTTGGAACGGAAAGAAGGAAATAATCAACTCTAAGGGGGAGGAAATTATATTGACAGTAACAATAATAATGGTAGCTACTATTTATTCAATGTACACTAGTCCTTCATTTTGAGACAGAAATGTTCTGTTTCAAATGGGGGAGGAGAGTAGGAGATAATTCTCTGCCAATGTTGCTGTTGATTGAATAATGAACTTTCAGGAAGGCATTTATTAACCTTCTTTGTCTCACCTGCTTCACCTGTATAATGAGGGTGATGATATTAGTGTATCACAAGTTTCATAGGAAAACTTCAAATATAAACAAATGCATAGAAGCACTAATCTGTGGCTGGGCGAGGTGGCTCACGCCTGTAATCCCAGCACTTTGGGATTTGGGAGGCCGAGGCGGGCGGATCACGAGGTCAGGAGATCGAGACCATCCTGGCTAACATGGTGAAACCCTGTCTCTACTAAAAATACAAAAAAAAATTAGCCGGGCGAGGTGGCGGGCGCCTGTAGTCCCAGCTACTCGGGAGGCTGAGGCAGGAGAATGGCGTGAACCCCAGGAGGCGGAGCCTGCAGTGAGCCGAGATCGCGCCACTGCACTCCAGCCTGGGCGACAGCGAGACTCCATCTCAAAAAAAAAAAAAAAAAAAAAGAAGCACTAATCTGTTTCCTGATAAATAGTAGTGAGCAGCAGTAAAGGTATTGCTCTGTGTGTTGAAATTGCCAATATGTCTTGGCATTGGTTATGGGTGTTGAAATATGTTACATAAGCTTTTTTGAAGGTGAATTTTGGCTTTTTGAAATACTGGCACATTTTTAGTAATTTAGAATTGAAAAGGTTCAAATACACTTTTTTTTTTTAACAGATGCAGAAATAGAGGGTTAGACAGAGAAAATGACTTGCAGAAGGTGATATGGCTGGAAAAAAAGCAGACCCAAAGTATGAGTTTGGATCTGTCTAATATCAAAAGCCATGTTCTTTCTACCCTGTCACATCGCATCTCAGCAACAATGCTGTTTTTTTTGTTTGTGTGTGTGTGTGTGTGTGTGTGTTTCTTAGACAGAGTCTCATTCTGTTACCCAGGCTGGAGCACAGCAGTGTGATCTTGGCTCACTGCAACCTCCACCTCCTGGGTTCAAGCCATTCTTCTCCCTCAGCCTCCCAAGTAGCTGGGACTACAGGCACGTGCCACCACGCCCGGCTAATTTTTTGTATTTTTAGTAGAGACAGGGTTTCACCGTGTTAGCCAGGCTGGTCTTGATCTCCTGACCTCGTGATCCGCCCCCCTTGACCTCCCAAAGTGCTGGGATTACAGGCGTGAGCCACCGTGCTCAACCAACAATGCCATTCTGAAAACATAATATAGCGATGTCAAAACAATTGTGATACTTTTAATGAGACAATTTCCTTGACACCAGCCATGACTCTGTGATACCTCTGTGGCCATTCAAAGTCCATTGAGGCGAGGATCTTGACCTAGAACCAGCAACTAGCAGGGCTTTCTCTCTCTGTCTCTCTGTCTCTCTCTCTCTCTCTCTGTCTCTTTTAGAAAGGGTTGGGGAGTGAAGAATAACTCCATCCAACCATTCTTATCAGCACACCAGCTACTAACATTTCATGCCTTCTTTACTAGAACCATTTTCTTTGAATGTCTCTTAGGAGACTCTTCTCTGAGAATAAATAGGCACATTGGAATCTTTACTATATTTAAAATGACTATATATATGTACATATATATATATATTTTTTTTTTTCTTTTTGAGACGGAGTCTAGCTCTGTCACCCAAGCTGGAGTGCTGTGATGTGATCTTGGCTCACTGCAACCTCCACCTCCCGAGTTCAAGCGATTCTTGTGCCTCAGCCTCTCGAGTGGCTGGGACTACAGGCATGTAACACCACACCCGGCTAATTTTTTATATTTTTAGTAGAGACAGGGTTTCATCATTTTGCCCAGGCTGGTCTTGAACTCCTAACCTCAAGCCATCCTCCTGCCCCAGCCTCCCAAGGTACTAGGATTGCTGGTGTGAGCCACTGCGCCTGGCCTAAAATGACTATATTTTCTAAGACACACATTCTGAATAATTTTTTCCTGATTACTGAGTTTATTATATAAAAATTCTTATAAAGATATGAAAATTGTATAGCCATTTAGCTATGGTTTTTAAATCAAATTCTCATATTAAAAAGAGTAAAAATTACAGAAAAGTGGAAGTACTTTGGGACTATGCTGTATTTTAGGATACAAAATAAATTAAAAACCTTAAAATGGGATCCTTGTGTGAACAAATTTAAAGAACAATATATTCTTGAGACCATCCTGGCTAACACAGTGAAACCCTATCTCTACTAAAAATACAAAAAATTAGCCGGGTGTGGTGGCGGGCGCCTGTAGTCCCAGCTACTCGGGAGGCTGAGGCAGGAGAATGGCGTGAACCTGGGAGGCAGAGCTTGCAGTGAGCCGAGATTGCGCCACTGCACTCCAGCCTGGGCGACAGAGCGAGACTCCGCCTCAAAAAATATATATATATATATTCTTATATTATTCTTATTTTAGGATCTGATAGCAAGAAAAAAAACTTCTTTTTTTTTTTTTTTGAGACGGAGTCTTGCTCTGTCTCCCAGGTGGGAGTGCAATGGCGCGATCTCGGCTCACTGCAAGCTCCGCCTCCCGGGTTCATGCCATTCTCCTGCCTCAGCCTCCCGAGTAGCTGGGACTACAGGCGCCTGCCAACACGTCCGGCTAATTTTTTTTTTGTATTTTTAGTAGAGATGGGGTTTCACTGTGTTAGCCAGGATGGTCTCGATCTCCTGACCTCGTGATCCGCCCGCCTCGGCCTCCCAAAGTGCTGGGATTACAGGCTTGAGCCACCGCGAAAAAAAACTTCTGATCAATGTGACGGCATTTTAGAAACATTAGCACAAATTAAATAAGAAGTTGTATGTAAAGTTTGATTCTGCTGTGATCAGCACAATGCCTAATAACTGTGCTATCTGGCCAGCCCACTGCTGGTTTTTAAAACCCCAAAATACAGAAGAAGAAGAAGCAAACTTTGTTTTCTCCATTGTGGTCAGTAGCCTAAATTCTTATTCAAAGCCATGGTCACCAGGGCAGTTCGAAGAAGGCTGCCATAGCTACAAAGAATGAGAAATGATTCTACTTTGCTACTATAATTTTTTGGTTTCGTTTTTTTCTTTGAGAGACAAGATCTTGCTTTGTTGCCAGGGCTGGAGTGCCGTGGTACAATCACAACTCACTGCAGCCTCAAACTCCTGGGGTCCAGCAATCCTCCTGCCTCAGCCTCTCGAGTAGCTAGGACTGCAGGTGACCACCACCATGCCCACCTAATTTTGTAAAAAGTTTTTTTAGAAATGGGGGTCTCACCATGTTTCCCAGGCTGGTCTCGAACTTCTTGCCTCAAGCGAACCTCCTGGCTCAGCCTCTATCAGGTTTCAAAATTTTACTTTAGCCTTTGCAATGGAATTTAAATTGTGCCAGCCATCTTTTATTAGTCAGACCCAGGGGATTTTTATTGTTATTTTGAACCAGATCTATTTTTGCTTAATTCTATGGGAACCACACATAGTTTGTACATTTGCCAGAAGTTTATTTTCCAATGAATATTACTCAATTCTAAGTAAGTACATTCTGCTTTTTCATACTGGGACATAGTAGGGGTGAGTTCAATTAGGAACATCCATTTTTTAATTATATGATGTAGCCTGAACTTTTTTCTAAGTCTAACTTGCTGCTAACTAAAAGTAAGTTAGGGTTTTGCTTACTGTTTTTCAAAGTAATACATTTTAAACAAAGACAACCTTTTATTTATTTTTTTTTTAGACAAGAGTCTTGCTCTGTCCCCCAGGCTGGAGTGCAGCGGCAAATCTCATCGCACTGCAATCTCCACCTCCCGGGTTCAAGCAATTCTCCTGCCTCAGCTTCCAGAGTAGCTGGGACTAGAGGCATGTGCCACCACGCCCGGCTAGGTTTTTTGTATTTTTAGCGGAGATGGGGTTTCACCATGCTGGTCAGGCTGGTCTCAAACTCCTGACCTCAAATAATCTGCCCGCCTCGGCCTCCCAAAATGCTAGGGTTATAGGTGTGAGCCACCGTGCTCGGACAAAAACAAGTTTTATAAAAGTCATTAAGAACTGGTTTGTTACAGCAATGTGTCTTATCTGTTGACTATACCACAGCTTTGAACGGTATAACCGCTTAATGTCTGTTCATGCACAGAGCTAACCAGCAGATAACATTATGTTAACAACAATAACTAGAAAATTAATATCACTTGTCCTTCTATTCAACACAAAAACGGAAATATTTTCTTACCTAACTTTTGGAGCATGATTTATATGGAAAGCTTGAGCTTGTTCCCAGAGGTGGGAAGACCTCTTGCTCTACTGCACGGGGTGTCAGAATATGAAATATTAAAACTGTGTCTGTTTAACCCAAGAAAAGCAGAATGTTTTCGCTTGCAGCAAAGCTTAACTCCCAGGACTGGAAGAAAAAAAGAGGCAATCTTATTACAAGACAGAACCTTCATGTGTCTCAGACCCTGAAGGATTCATAGATGTTATATTTTATTCAGTGGAACAACAGAATCTTTGAGCAAAACTGTTGAAGCAAAATCTACAGAAAATGATGAATCCTTCACTAAAGCTTAAAACAAACATGGAAATAAAATTACAAAGCTCCTACAAAGACTGTAGAAAAGAACACCAGAAAGAAAACGGAGGGGATTTTTAGTAAATGTCATTTATTCTTTTGTCAGAAAAGAAAATAAAGCGGGTTTCTTTGTTTGGTTTGGTTTTCTATGGTAGAGATACAGACCACAGAAGACTGTGTGACCTAAACTAGCCATGAGAATAGTTATTTGCCCAAACATGTGAGGCATGAAATAAAATTTTATGTTTCGTTTAGCCTTTCAAATGGACAGAGATTTTCTTTTAAAATGTACCTTTTATATAGAGAAAATGATAAAGAGTAAAACGTAAATGGTCCACAATTCCATTGGCTAGATAACTCTGTTGCTATTTTTATTATTTTTATTTATTTATTTATTTTTATTATTATTATTTTTTTGAGACAGTCTCGCCCTGTGGCTCACTGCAAGCTCTGCCTCCCAGGTTCACACCATTCTCCTGCTTCAGCCTCCGGAGTAGCTGGGACTACAGGCACCCGCCACCACACCCGGCTAATTTTTTGTATTTTTAGTAGAGACGGGGTTTCACCGTGTTAGCCAGGATGGTCTCCATCTCCTGACCTCATGATCTGCCTGCTTCGGCCTCCCGAAGTGCTGGGATTACAAGCGTGAACCACCGTGCCCAGTCAATATTTTTAAAATTAAAAGTAATACAAACACATATTTTTAAAAATTCAAATATTAGTAAGTTCTGAGAGGTGTAAATGAAAAAAGATGTGTTCCTCCCCTCCCCTTACCTCTGCTTAACGACCAAACTATTTCTCCAAAGGAGAAATTGTTAACAATTGCTGTTTATCCTTGCATAAAAGGGAATATGTCTCAGGATATCAGCATATACCCTAAGATATATGCTGGGTTGTGTGTGTGTGTGTGTGTGTGTGTGTGTGAGATTTTTTTTTTTCACGAAGGGTATGCTATTCCATTGTATATTGATTTTTTCATTTAATATTATATATTTAATAATATATTTACAGATCTTCCCATATCAGCATACACAAAGCTATTACATCATTTTTTAAAGACTTGATTTTTATGGCAGATTATTTTGAACAGCTGTAAAATAGTTCATTAAACAGTGTGCCATAAATATATAATCAGTTCTCTATTGACTAACATTCAAGTTGTTTCTAACTTTTGTGAGAATATCCATTAAGACTTAGCAGTTGAATAGCTGTAAAGAAATGTCAACATTTTAAAATTTTATAGATATTATCCAGTTTGTTGAGTGAGATTTCTCTCCCACTGACAGTATTTGAGAGTTACTGTTTCTCTAGATGAGGTATTATCAAATTTTAAATTTTTACTCAACAGAAATTCTCTTGAGTTTAGAGTACTCTCATTTAATTCTTTTTTTTTTAATGGATGGACTTTTTTTTTTTTTTTTTTTTTTTGAGACGGAGTCTCCATCTGTTGCCCAGGCTGGAGTGCAGTGGCGCAGTCTCGGCTCACTGCAAGCTCCGCCTCCCGGGTTCACGCCATTCTGTTGCCTCAGCCTCCCGAGTAGCTGGGGCTACAGGCGCCCACCACCATGCCCGTCTAATTTTTTCTATTTTTAGTAGAGACGGGGTTTCACCGTGTTAGCCAAGATGGTCTCCATCTTCTGACTTCGTGATCCGCCCGCCTCAGCCTCCCAAAGTACTGAGATTACAGGCATGAGCCACCACGCCCGGCCAATGGATGGGCATTTTAACTAAAGCAAACCAGAGTATACTTGTTTTTGACATACATGTTGTCTTAACGCAGTGATATGTGGACCTGTGGGAAAAAAAATAAAATACTTTAAGACTGGATTGGCAAAGGCAGCTAACACCAGAGTAAAACTTTGTAGGCATATAAGTTTTAGGAAACTTTCTAAAGAGTATATTAAACTGATAACTCTCATGTTCAAAAGCTAATGTGCAGCTGAGAGGAAGAGAAATGGGGATTGTTTAATGGGTATAGAGTTTCAGTTTTGCAAGATGAAAACAGCCCTGGAGATTGGTTGCAAAACAATGTGAATGTACAAAACACCACTGAATTTCACACTTAAAAATGGTAAAGATAGTAAATTTTGTGTGTATTTTACCACAATTTACAAAAAACTAATGTACAAGATCATGCATCCCTAGAGAAAGAATACAACTATTTAAGTATAGTTTCAAGAGTGTAAGGAAAGAACTTCTACCACAAACTCAGTTGAATACTTTCAGGGGCCAGTTAATATTGTTACACAATCAGAAAAGGTTCAGAATGCAAAGATCCCCAGTCATGGATTTAAATTTAATCTAAGGCACAAATGACTAATATCTGCAGCAGTAATCTCCCCTCTTGTGCTGTGGAATAGTTACCCTATCAGGGCATTTCCCCATCAGGGAAAGTATCCATTCTCTTAAGCCTAATCAAACGTTTCTCAAATAAACTTGCAGTCATAGCCTTCAATCCCAATGACCAGGTTTTGCACCTGGGATGAAGATGCTGAAAATGAAAACCTAGTTATGACCAAGGGGCTCAAGTCATTCATTCATATGTCAGGTCTGACATACACCATTGTTTACAAGCACTCTATAATTAGTCATAATTATAATTTTTGTCATCCCTCACAGCCACCTTGTGAGAAAAGCCAGACTGAAAGGGACAGTGTGGTCTCCGGAATCTAGAGAAAATAATAACACTTTTGTTCACAGTGACTCTGAGACTCAGGTCCTGATTGCCAGAGCAGACAAATCACTGTTATAAAAATAAAATACATTTATCTTGGAAAGGTGACTCACTATGAATGCTAGGGAATTATCTAATTAAAGTGTTTCACAAATAGAATAAGACCATTTCTCGAATATTCAATGGAAGTTGGATAGCTGCTTGCTGATAGCACAGAGCAGAGCATCTCAACGTCAGCTGAAGATTAGAATCACTTGCGGATCTTTTAAAAGTCTGATTCCCTGGGGTCATCCCAGACCAATTAATCAGTCACTGAGGTGGGTCTTCAGGTGATTTCAAAGTGCAGCTGAGGCACAAAGGTTCTCAATTTCAGTGTGCATTATCCTTGGGGGGCTTGCTTCCACCTGTCCACCACCCCAAAGAAATTTGGTTTCGTAGATGTGGGATTTTCTCACAGATCTACATTCACACATGCATCTCAGGTGATGCTGATGCAGATGATCTCTAGTCCACATGTGACTACTGCTACTGGACTGAAGTTCCTGACTTTTCATCCTCATCACTTACCTTTTCTGCTTCTCCATAAATCTGCTCCCCTGGACTTTGTTCTTGTGGCTCTTCACCCAAAGCTAATCATTTTTATTGCTTTGCCCTGGACTATGCCCAAGATCTTCACATATTACTTACAATGAGTGGCTCCAAAATGGCCACATAATCTGATGAAGTCCTGACCAGGGCTGAAAAGAATGGAAAGATGAAAAAATGATGTCATGGTTTCCTCATGTCATGCTTTTGCTAACTAACTCCTGGATTCATACTTTTAAAAAACAAGAAAACAATATTCAACACTCACCAACATCAGAATGTAATATTAGGGCTGTTCTGCTGAGTCACAATTAACTTGCTGCCTACCATGAAGGTGAAAATATTTTTAGCCAAGCTTACTAGAATTAGCCCTCTAAAGTTTGTATTTGCATTTTTTCTTTAGAAGTTTTGTCATTACTAAATGTCATCATCATTATTTTTGACCACTGCTCAAGTTAATGTCATTGGCAAATGATGAACACATGTATGTTCCATGATTCAAGTTGTCAAGAGAAATTTTAAACATTCTAATCTCAGAACAGATCCTGTACATTCAAATTTTGTATTTCTCCCAGGCTCACCTAGAACTCTACATGCCTATTTGAATAATCATAGCCCAGTTTAGGGTGGTCAGAGTCAATGTTTCAGAGCAAAAAGAGAATGGGCTTTGGGTGAGAAACCTATTTCAGACTCCCAGCTCTGTTTCTCAGTAGGTAGGTGACCTTAGGCAATAACTTAATCTTACAGAGTCTCATGTTTTCTCTCCTTTGGAAATGTGCAACTACAAATCCTCCCTCAAAGGGTATTACATGAAATGAAAAAGTGTTTAACACACTGTCTGACTTACTGTATTTATAGTGTCAATTATATATGATACTACATTTATAATATTTACATATTAAGGTATCTATAAATATTAGTCTTTTTTCTTTCATGTAATATATGATAGATAACATGCATAGGTGAGAATATACATATGGATATTTTTCTTTTTCTTTTTTTTTGAGACGGAGTCTCACACTGTCGCCCAGGCTGGAGTGCAGTGGCGAGATCTCAGCTCACTGCAAGCTCCGCCTCCCGGATTCACACCATTCTCCTGCCTCAGCCTCCTGAGTAGCTGGGATTACAGGCACCCATCACCACACCTGGCTAATTTTTTTTTTGTATTTTTCGTAGAGACGGGGTTTCACTGTGTTAGTCAGGATGGTCTCGATCTCCTGACCTTGTGATCTGCCCGCCTCAACCTCCCAAAGTGCTGGGATTACAGGCGTGAGCCACCGCCCCCAGCTTACATATGGATATTTTTCTAACCTAGTCTGCTCAAAGAAATTAGGGGAAAGGAAAAATAATTCAAACTAGCATTGTACTAACCCTCAGAAGGTCATTCAACCAAAGGTGACTGGGTTATGCCAAGCATCAGGCGATGTTGGGCAGGGAGCACTGGGTGCTGGATAGGAGCCAGACCAGGAAAGCTTGGCCATGGCCAAGAATGAGGCTCAGGGTGAAGCCAAGGAGACCAACCAGAGCCAAAGAGGGACAGATGCCAGTGCTTGAAGGCAGTGAGGGCTCAACACTGAGCAGTAGTGGCCCTCTGAGAACCTGGAAGACGCCTAGAAGAGGCAAAGGGTCAGCTGCAAGGAACAGATCAGGAGCCCAAGAGACTGCATCAGGGGAGAGAGTGCAGCCAGGGCCAGGAGGGACTCTGGAGCAGCACAGCCTCAGGCTTAGGTCGTCTATGAGACAGGTTACAGTCTGTCTTCCAGAGCCACTCTTGTCTTTTTATATGAACATAGCTAAACTTCTGTTCTCGTATTCGGCTTTTTGGTAGGCTTTTTTGGGTGGGTATAAATGTATTCTTCTATAATTAGACACACTGCACTAGGAAGAGTAGGCTAAATCATATAATTCCAAAATCTCAGTGACTTAATAGAATAAAAGTGTATTATAAACTCACATCACAGTCCACTATAAGTAGGTAGGGAGTACTGTAGGGAGGGGACCCTGCTTTATGCGATTATCCAGGGATCCAGGTTCCTTTCATCGAGTGGCTCTGACATCCCCAGCAGGGATTCCTAATTTCTTTTTTTTTTTTCTGATTCCTTTCTTTTGTTATGAATTTTCTTGGAAGTTTAGTGAAGTCTGTGGACCCTATCTCAGCATGAGGTTTTCAACTGGATAAAGTAAAATACAGTGTTATAAAGGAAGCTGATTAAATCAAATTTATGAAAATAATTACAATCTAAAATTTTGATAGCGTAATAGATGTGTTTCCTTATTAATGTCCATTGTTCTTCACAGGAGGCATGTGCCTGCTGCAGAGCTCCCCAAGATTCATGGGAGTGCTCCTGCTAACCCCGAGTCAGGGCCAGCGCCACAGCTGGGTGCCCACCACACGCTTAGTATAATGTTCTGTCACCTATTGCTGCAGAACAAACTGGCCCCCAAACTCAGTGACTTCAAACAACTGTTTTATTTTGCTCATGATTTGGTGGGTCAGGAATTTGGAAAGATCTTAGCTGGGCAATTTGTCTAGGATCTGCATGGTATCCACTAAGACAGCTGCTAGATGATGGAGTTCCAAGATGGTTTCTTCACTCACACGTTTGGCACCTCGGTGCTTCTTGGCCGCAGTCTCTACATGGCTCGGGTGCCTCACAGCATGGTGGTTTCAGGGTAGTCATACTTTGTAGATGGCAGCTGGCTTCCAAAAGCAAGTGTTCCAAGAGTGGAAATCGAGTATAAATATGGATATTTTTCTAACTCAGTCTAAGAAATTACAAGAAAGGAAGAATAATTCAAACTTGTGTTGTAATATTAAGCCTCAGAAAGTCACTCAACAAAGGGTGACTGGGTTGTCCTCCAGCATTAAGTAGTGTTGAGTGGGGACCACAGCATCACTTCTGCCGTAGTCTACTAGTCGAAGCAGTCGTAGAGTTCATCCAGGGTCGAGGAACGGACACAGTCCTCACCTCTCAATGGGAAGGACATGAAAGAATTTGTAGCTGACTTTAATCTGCCATATATTTTTTAAAATCTCATTTAATCTGTATAATAACACTATGAAGTAGGTGTTATAGTCTCCATTTTACTGAGGAGGTTTGACCATGCCTTGTCCAATGAGGTGTAAGGAGGAGTACTGTGTAACTTTTAAAGATGTCCTTTATGACTCAAGGACGTCAAAAAATTTAAAATGAAGTGTCCTTAAAGACAGAGCTCTTTATCTCTTCTGCTGAACGCCATGCAGATGTGATCACTGGCACTCAAGCAGCCATTCTGAAACATGAGGGAGCATGCTAAGGTGGAGGAGTAGTAATACAAATGGAGCCCCAGTCTTGACGATCAGGGAGGTGCCATACCCACCTTGGGCAGCTGCCTCCGGACTCCATTTAAAAATGTGAGAAGGTAACACATTTACACTTTGGTCTAAGCCACTGTTATTTGGGGATTTTCTGTTTCTTACAGTTGAACCTAATCCTAAATAACATAGAAAAGCTGTATACATTTGGGGATATGAGTATCAACTTTGTCATGACAGCTTCATCTCAGTGATATGGAAGTACAAGGAAGCGGGAAATCATTAACAAACTGAAATAACTTTATGGAGAAGACATATCCTAGAGCAGCTCAAGAAAGAGAGGAAGCCTGGGCAACATACTGAGACCCCATCTCTAAAAAAAAAAAATTAAAAAATTAGCTGAGCACAGTGGTGCGTCCAAGCTACCACTGTGGTCTGTGGTCCCAGCTACCTTGGAGGCTGAGGTGGGAGGATCGTTTGAGCCTCTGGATATGTCTTCTCCATAAAGTTATTTCAGTTTGTTAATGATTTCCTGCTTCCTTGTACTTCCAGATCACTGAGATGAAGCTGTCATGACAAAGTTGATACTCATATCCCCAAATGTATACAGCTCTTCTATGTTATTTAGGATTAGGTTCAACTGTAAGAAACAGAAAATCCCCAAATAACAGTGGCTTAGACCAAAGTGTTGAGGCTGCAATGAGCTGTGATCACACCACTGCACTCCAGCCTAGGTGGCAGAGTAAGACCCTGTCTCAAGAAAGAGAGAAAGAAGAAAGAAAGAAAGGAAGGAAGGAAGAAAGAGAGGAAAACTCAATGTATTTGTCCACTTAAAAATATTTCAGGTTGGCCAGGCATAGTGGCTCATGCCTGTAATCCCAACACTTTGGGAGGCCAAGGTGGCAGATCATGAGGTCAGGAGATTGAGACCATCCTGGCTAATACAGTGAAACCCCATCTCTACTAAACACACACACACACACACACACACACGAATTAGCCGGGCGTGGTCGCGGGCGCCTGTAGTCCCAGCTACTCGGGAGGCTGAGGCAGGAGAATGGCGTGAACCTGGGAGGCGGAGCTTGCAGTGAGCTGAGATCCTGCCACTGCACTCCAGCCTGGGCGACAGAGCGAGACCCCATCTTAAAAAAATATATATATATATAATTTCAGGGTGACTAACATATTTGCCAAGGAACTGGAGATAATTTTAGGTGAACTCAAAAACCATGTGTGTTTTTAACACGTATGAATAGGAATGCCCTGAGGGGCACTTATAAGCTGTGCTCTCCCATGCCGCTTGACCATTCCAGCTTTTTTGCTTCACTCATACCAGATTTAAAATCTTAGGCAGGAGCATCTGATTGGCCAAGATTGAGTTACACACATGAGCCAAAACTTCCAGGGATGGTAAATCAAGGATCAGGTTCTTCCACTAAGACCTATATGAGGGGGAATATCATAAACATAGGAAAGAGGCCCTTCAGATACCTTACAAATCTCCAGTACACTTGGCATGCAATCCCTCCCAGCAGTCACTGTCATATAAGTGAAACCACAGGCTATGTGGGGGGCTGAGGGTGGGGAGAGGAATTTTTTGTTTGAATCCACACACCACGGCATGTGTTTGGATTCAGATGGGTATTCTCCATTCATGTGCATTAGTGATACTGGGGACGTGGGGAGGGGCTGTAAGGAATGTTGGTTCATGAGATTTTTAAACATTTTTAGCACCAGCTTGTGAAGGAAGTGTGAGCTACTTCCTTCTCTCATACCAGATGCCTCTTTAAGTCTTTTGATTTCTTCCTTCCCATCAACATGCTCATTAACAAATTCAGAAAATATGGTTTTGATTAAGTAAATGGATAAACAGATGCCAAACCTGGGCAGAATAACAAACAAAACTAGTGATGTTTGCATAGAATTGGTTTTAGGCTCAGTATTCTTATTTCCTTTGGTGGTTTGCATAGTGGAATAGAAAGGTAACTTTTAACATTTCCAAAATAAATTTTCAGCATGAGAAGCGATAGGCCTTCAATTTGGGATGGTTTAGATTTAGTAGGAGAAGTTACCAGAAATCATCCTTAGAAATGAGATTCATTTGCTGGAATGAGAAATCACCTCTTTGAGTGTCAATTTCCCCACATTGAGGGAAGTGGCCTAGATAGAGCCCAGAGTTCCTTCTAGTCTTCGTCTTTAAGAGTATGACGATGAAGAAAAACCATATGAATATGATAGTCAGGGCTGAAAAACATTCAGTAGTTTTTGGTGGTTTGTATGTGAATATGTTATTAAGGTGAAACGATTGTAAATGAAAAACCATCTACAATTTAATTCAGGGGTAGCTCTTATCTGTGGGTTAGCATTCTTACTTGCAAACAATAAAAATTCTAATTTAAGCAAAAAAGCAATTTATTGAAAGGAACTTGGACAAGTCACAGAATTTCCAGGAAAGCCAGGCTCAAGACTCAGGTGGGAATAAGAGCCCAAATTATGCCACAAAACAGAAGATGGGACATGCCTGTTATTGTCAGTCAATGCTGGATGTCCCTGTTGGCTTCATAAGGCACAGATGAATTCTTGAGCATCACAGCTTCTTTGCTTCATTTTTTTTCTAGATTTAAAGTTTTAGGGAGGAGTAGCTGATTTTGCACCTGGGCCCAAATTTCCAGGGATGTTGAAATTAAGGATCGGACTCTTCCACAAAGACCTATGCAATACGGAACTCCCCTAAACATAAGAAAGGGCCCCTTCAAATTCCCTACAAATTTCTACCACATCTGGCATACCGAGGATCATCTCTACCAGTCCAGAGGTGGGAAGAGAAGAGATAGCTTTTCCTAAAAGTCATTATATTATTCTACAAGTGAAGAAGCAAACATCTCTATTTATTTAGAGTTTCACCTCCTAAAAAGGCACAGAACTGGAAAACACATGCTTCTTGATGCATTAAAATTTAATAGTCCATTAGATATGCGGAGAGTACATTAAGTCTGTCTGGATAGAAATAGTGAATGTTTGTTTCAGTTTTTGTAGCCCAGCTTCTGAATTTCCTTCTTATATCTGCAAACAAGAATTCTTTACTTTGTACAGAAATCTTCACTGTGTGCTTTACTGTGATGCACAGGTTGGTAATATTTGACAAGCTGAAAATTCAGCATACATCCCTTCTTAGCTTCCATTACAGATGTGTCTTGGGCACATGATGTAGACACCACAACCAGATGTGCCTGCCCAGACCTTGGACTGGGAGCTGGGGACACTGATGGGGATGGTGAGGAAGGCTCTCTGGCAGCGGGGCAGTAGAGGTGATAATACTGGTGGCTGCCCCATGTGCTGAGGGTCAGTGGCGTTAGTGGTACAGGTGTCCAATGTTTGGTACTGGTCAAGAGGTGTCCTCTGTAAGCCAGTTCTGCAGTATGATTTTAAATGGTTTTCCTGGCTGCATAACCATGATCTTAATTGTCCAATCATTCTGGTGATTCTGATACCCAGTGCTCTTTTAATAATCTGTTTCTTTTCTTTTTCTTTTTCTCTTTTTTTTGAGACGGAGTCTCGCTCTGCTGCCCAGGCTGGAGTGCAGTGGCACAATCTCAGCTCACTGCAAGCTCTGCCTCCCAGGTTCACACCATTCTCCTGCCTCAGCCTCTCGAGTACCTGGGACTACAGGCGCCCACCACCACGCCTGGCTAATTCTTTGTATTTTTAGTAGAGACGGGGTTTCACCGCATTAGCCAGGATGGTCTCCATCTCCTGACCTCATGATCCGCCCATCTTGGCCTCCCAAAGTGCTGGAATTACAAGCGTGAGCCACTGTGCCTGGCCAATGATGTATTTCTTTTAAATAAACCAGAGTAGGCCTCTGGGAACTAAAACTCTGATTGATACATTTTGATACATATTGGCACCTTAGTACCCTCTCAAAATATCCAGCCTACGGCCAGATATCCAGTAGCATCATGGAAACTATTTGTTGCAGACAGACAGGAAGAAAAGAAGGAAAGAAATGGAAGGAAGGAAGGAAAGAAAGAAAAATGGTAGAGCATGTAGTTTGGAAGCTAATTGTTTTATCACAATTTGTAATTTTGAGGGATTGGGTTCACCCAAAAAGAAAAATAGAGAGTACCTGGATAGTTTACTACAAAGTCACAAGGACAACGAAAATTAGAGATTTATTTTGAGAGAGTCAAAAGAATAGATGTGATTTGGCCTTAAGAGAAAATGCAGGGTGGGGCGTAGTGGCTCACGCCTGTAATCCCAACACTTTGGGAGGCCAAGGTGGGCAGATCACTTCAGGTCAAGAGTTCAAGACCAGCCTGGCCAACATGGTGAAACCCTGACTCTACTAAAAATACAAAAATTAGCCAGGCATGATGGTGCGTGCCTGTAATCCCAGCTGCTCGGGAGGTTGAGGCATGAGAATCGTTTGAACCCGGGAGGCAGAATTTGCAGTGAGCCGAGATTGTGCTGAAACAGAAATTAAAAGAAATTAAAGAATGTATAAGCAAAAACTCAGTTGTATGTAAGAAAACCCAATTCCCCCTGAGGAAGAGAAAGAGTTGGAGTCCTTTAAAACTAACTGCCTGTTTTTCTGTGGCTAGTGAGCCTTATCTCTCCCTTTCCCAGGCATTGTGAAGACTGTTTCTCTAGCTGTGCAGCTGCAAGGTCGCTAGACAGATAATCTGAAGTCGTAAAACATGTTGTTCCTTAAAAGGTAAGAAATAATGTAATGCATCTCAATTGAATAACTGTCTTTGTTTCTCGCTTCTGTAATATGCTTCCCCCTGCACAGATCTCCCCCTGCCCCACAAAATGCTTAAAAGGTAGCTTGACTCTCTGTTCCGAGCTCAGTCCTTTGGATGTTAATCCAACTGGGTCGGTGCACCTAAATAATTAAATAATTCCTCCTCAACCCCTCGGTCTCTCTGATTCCTTAATTATCCTGCAGCATCACCACTGCACTTCAGCTTAGGCAACAGAGTGAGACTCTGTCTCAAGGATAATAATAATATAATTAATAAAAAATATAAAACTCACATGCAGAAATAAAAATGTATATATTATTATACAGGTTCTGCTACATGTAATAGATACTCCAAATAACTGTTTTAAATAAGATGAAAATTTAATTCTTTCTTATGTTACAGTAAGAAGTAGATGGTAAGAGAGATGGTGTGGAGGTTTTATTTCATGAGGTCATTCAGGGATCCAAGTGTCTTCTTATTATTCTACAATATTTAGCATATTGCCCTTACCTCCATGGTCCAATATTGTGCACCATCATATCCATCTCCATGTTCCAAGCAGCAGGATAGAAAATGGAGGCATGGGGCCGGGCATGGTGGCTCATGCCTGTAATCCCAGCACTTCGGGAGGCCAAGGTGGGCAGGTCACGAGGTCAGGAGTTTGAGAACAGCCTGACCAACATAGTGAAAGCCCATCTCTACTAAAAATACAAAAATTAGCCATGCGTGGTGGCACATGCCTGTAATCCCAGCTACTCAAGAGGCTGAGGCAGGAGAATCACTTGAACCCAGGAGGTAGAGGTTGTAGTGAGCCGAGATCGTGCCACTGCACTCCAGCCTGGTGACAGAGTGAGACTCTGTCTCAAAAAAAAAAAAAAAAGAAAGAAAGAAAAAAGAAAAAAAAGGAAAAAAGAAAATGGAGGCATGATGGAAATGCCCCTTTCATTATGACACATCCCAGAAGTTAAACATTTTACTTCCCATCACATGCAATTGACCAGCTCTTAGTGACGTGGCCACACTTAACTGTAAGGGAGGCTGAACAGTGCAATCTTTATTATTTTTTTTTCGACATGGGATCTTGCTATGTTACTCAGGCTGGGCTTGAACTCCTGGGCTTAAGCAATCCTCCCTTCTCAGCCTCCTGAGTGGCTGGGACTACAAGTGTACACCACTGCACCTGGCTAACAGTGCAGTCTTTATAGCAAACCTCCATGGAAATGTCTACCAAAAAAAGGTTCTATCATTATAAAAGGGGGAGAAAAGATATTGGAATGCAGCCAGAAATCTCTGATTCAATAAATAGCAGACACACTTTAACATATGGAATTAGAAGAGAATATAATGAAATTTTCTCTGAGCGTTGCTGAACATAGCTGAATGTGAGAAATGCCTTCAGATGTCATTAAATGGGACATTCTTCATTTATAATGAAATAGGTTGAGAAAAGGGACAGGTTATGCTCAGTCTCAGCCCTAATGTCTATATTCAGAAAAGAAAAAGGTAAAAGACTGGACTGAATGAAAGTTTAAAGGTCTTTCTCAGGGCAAATTGCTAAAGTGAAGAGCGGTATGCTTGGCAGAATGTAGTGTGCCTACCCAAACATTCCTCTGGGCCTTTGTAGAAAATGTAATGGCCCATAAGTAGGTCAAAGAGGCCTTGGGGCTAGAGGAGACAGAGAAAATACCAAGGGAAATTTACAGATGACAAATGCAAGGGCAAATTGGGTGCAAGTTCAAAACTGTGGAAACAGCATGGAGAGATGGAGGGCACATGTACATCTGAGTTATCTTGCAACATACTACTAGGGGCAAAGAGTAATGGGGTTCTAAGCCACTGGTGGTAAAGGCAGAGGGCAGTGTCCAGAGAATGACAGCTGGGGCAGAACCTCCTGGGGCCGCTGCTGCCCAGCTGACAGGCTCCTGGGCTGACTCTTCTGAATTGTACTTTTTTTTTTTCTTTTGAAATGGAGTCTCGCTCTGTCACCCAGGCCGGAGTTCAGTGGCGCAACCTCAGCTCACTGCAACCTCTGCCTCCTGGGTTCAAGCGATTCTCCTGCCTCAGCCTCCCCAGTAGCTGGGACTACAGGCACCCCCCACCACGCCCGGCTAATTTTTTTTTTTTTTTTTTTTTTTTTTTTTTTTGAGACAGAGTCTCTCTCTGTTGCCCGGGCTGGAGTGCAGTGGCGCAATCTCGGCTCACTGCAAGCTCCGCCTCCCGGGTTCACGCCATTCTCCTGCCTCAGCCTCCGAGTAGCTGGGACTACAGGCGCCCGCCACCGCGCCCGGCTAATTTTTTGTATTTTTTAGTAGAGACGGGGTTTCACCGTGGTCTCGATCTCCTGACCTCGTGATCCGCCCGCCTCGGCCTCCCAAAGTGCTGGGATTACAAGCGTGAGCCACCGCGCCCGGCCTTTTTTTGTATTTTTAGTAGAGACACGGTTTCACCATGTTGGCCAGGCTCGTCTCGAACTTCTGACCTCAGGTGATCTGCCTGCCTCGGCCTCCCAAAGTGCTGGGATTACAGGCATGAGCCACTGCGCCCGGCCCTGAATTGTACTTTCTGAAGCAGTCTTCAAGCAGTTGATTTCCGAGAAGAGTGGTAATACTTGGCCCGTCTTCACCACTGTAAATGTCTGCAAAGGCTTTGGATAGATATTCACTCTTCTCATGCTCTCAGGTTGATTATAAAGACATACATGTCACCCAAGCCACCTACGTGTGTCATAGGGTGCTCTGGTTTAGTGTTAGTGTTTTTGTTTCCTTCCATTTTTGGCCTATTGCAATTAATTTAAGGTGAGGCAAATCCAAGGAAAAACATGGCTGAAGGTCTATTTATTCTTATTTCTAGTGCAATAACATCTTGTACACTCTTCCCTATTCTGGACCACTGAACAACAGCTCAATAGCTTCATTTGACATCCCCATGGACACAATAGAATGGCCGTCTCAAGTTTTCCACTCTTCTTTCCTTTTCAGTAACTTACCTTCAGACTTCTCCAAGCAGTGTTTTCAGCCATGTAAGTTCCAAGTGCCTGTAAGTGCTATGATATCCCAGGTTGTGATGATTTTACACCGTTTGTGGATATTTAACTGTTTCTCCTTTGTGGCTTTCTGCACTCTCTCTCCTTTTCCATTTGACTTTATGTCTCACATGTCTACCTGTCTCAGATCATGTGTCAGTGGTTGAGGGCACAGGCTCTCCATTCAGACTGCCTGGATTGAATTCTTCCTCTACTGATTATTTTCTGTGGGCCTCATGGGCATAAGACTTAACCTACCTGTTTCTGCCTTCTTCTCTATACGACAAACTGGCCCAGTTGTCCCATAGAGCCAATGTTGATGGTTCTTTTTCCTTTTTCTTTTCTTCTTTCTCTTGCTTTTTTCTTTCCTTTTCTTTCTTCTTTTTTTTTTTTTTTTTGAGACAGGGTCTCACTCTGTCGCCTAGGCTTGAATGCAGTGGTGTGATTACAGCTCACTGTAGCCTCAACCACCTGGGTTCAGGTGATCCTCCCACCTCAGCCTCCCATGTAGCTGGGACTACAGGCTTACGCCACCACGCCTGGTTAGTTTTTTGTATTTTTTGTATTTTTTTTGTAAAAACAGGATTTCACCATGTTGCTCAGGCTGGTCTCAACCCCGTAGGCTCAAGCAATCCACCTGCCTCAGCCTCCTAAAGTGCTAGACTTACAGGCATGTTTATGGTTTCTTCTGAATAAACATTGAAATTGACCCTCTCAGCTTTGAAACTTGAGAAAGTTACATTTTTCTTTTTTTTTTTTTTGAGATGGAGTCTCGCTCTGTCGCCCAGGCTGGAGTGCAGGGGTGCAATCTCGGCTCACTGCAACCTCCGCCTCCTGGGTTCACGCCATTCTCCTGCCTCAGCCTCTCCGAGTATCTGGGACTACAGGCGCCCGCCACCACGCCCGACTAATTTTTTTGCATTTTTAGTAGAGACAGGGTTTCACCGTGGTCTCGATCTCCTGACCTCGTGATCCGCCCGCCTCGGCCTCCCGAAGTGCTGGGATTACAAGCGTGAGCCACCGCGCCCGGCCGACAAAGTTACATTTTTCTTATCTGAGTTCCTTTCTCAGAAAACCAACAGTCAGACTTCCCAGATAGAATCAAGGAACTGAAACTTACTAGATCACCACACCAGGACGAGATGCCAGACCCTTCACCCTCATGATTGCCTAACAATTAGGCCCTAGCTGATCAACTGCTTCCTGTTGACCAACTCCTCTTCCTTACCCCTCCCTAATTCCTGTTTTCCCACGTTTGGTTACATTT